>NC_139171.1:3120194-3744233 GCF_965202585.1 Thalia democratica | reverse complement strand
CACCCAAATATATTTATTTGTTCACTAAAACTACAAATCAATTTTCAAAATATGACATGCAGGTAAACGCTGCAGGTTTATTTCTTTATATTTCTTCTTTTTCTTTTCTTTTCGGAACAGTGCCTTCACTGTACTCTCTGCTTCTCTGGCAGAATTGAAATGTACTAAGAAAATTTAAAATTATGCTGTTTGGATTACAAGAGTTCCTTCTACATTAAAACAAAACCTGCTTGTAGAGTAAAAATTTAGTTTTGAAATCTTACTCTGTAATCAGTTATTACTTATTGAACTTTTTTTATTGATTGCAAGAAACTAATTAAGTTTTAAAATAATTCATATATATAACAAAACTTTAATGATTGCTCAACAAACACAATAAATTTTTACTTTGAACAAAAATTTACTATTGTAGATAACTGTTTTCTTCGTAAAGTTAAGATTTAATTTGCTTTCAAATCTTCATATTAATTTAAACAGTTTAATATTTTATCGTAAATAAAATATTAAACATTAAAAATTCTAAATCCAGTATATTTATGGAACAATTACGTTTTGATCAAAACCGTAGTAGAATAAATAAGTTAACTTATATTACTTCACATCGTTAATACTTTTATGTTATGTATAAAAATAACAATAGCTTATAACAATAGAATAAAGAATCTTCTTTTGAGAAACTGTTATCCGATTAATTTCATAAACAATGAAATAGAAAACCTTCAAAAATTAGAAGATAAGCCACAAATTCCTAAACAACAGTATTTTACAGTTCCTTATATAAAAAAGGTTTCAGAAAAATTCAACAGAAATATAACAAACAATTTTGAAACAATTGAAATTAATATCAAAGTAGCTTTCAGAACATCTAAAGTTGGAAACTACTTTTCATTGAAAGAAAAGATCAACAAACTCTACAGAAATTGCATCGTTTATAAGTTTCAATGTCCAGGTGACCTGGATACCCAATATATTGGAGAAACGGAGCGACAACTGTTCGTCAGAATTAAAGAACATACAAAACCTACAAATAGCGCAGTTTTTTCACATATAGAACAATGTAGAATCTGTCAGAATCATAATGATATTTTTAATTGTTTTGAAGTAATTAAATTTTGTAAAAATATAAATATTTTACTTGCAGTAGAGGCTAGTATGATTAAAAAACTTAAACCTAAACTTAATCACAAACTAGGTCCTGATAAAGGATCTAGAATTACACTTAACATTTTTAGATAGTCAATTTTTGTTCTAATTATCTTTTTTAGTTTTTATGATTAATTTGATTAGTTTTATATTGATTGCTTCTTTAGTTTACTCGTATTTTGTTTGATTAATTAATTTTTGAGAGTATTTATTTTGTTTTGACAAGAAAATTAGTTAAATTTTGAAAGCATTGCTCAATAAACCGTTTAAATGAAAAAAGTTTTGTTATTAGCAATTAATTGGTACCTAAAAACAATAGCTTAATTTTTAAAATATATAATGCTTCAAATAAAAGTTCAAAAATAAAAGTTCTTAATCATAAAAATAACAAATAAGTGAGTTAGTCGTCTTTATTAAACTCCCGAGTATAAAAAAAAATCAAAAGTATTAATATTTTAGTAAACTCAATTAATTTCAAAGCTCTTAAAGAGTATTAGTTAAAAGCACCTAGAACAAAAAATAATAATAATAAAAAATAAAAATAAAAAAACTGGCATTGAAATATTATTTAGTCCAACACACAGTGAAATAAAAACTTTTAAAAAAATATTTGTATTTTTAAATAAACAATTTAAAATGAACTTCTGGCGTCAATACTCTTATTATCAGTAAAAAATAATAAGTTTTCTACATTTAATTAAAATAGCAATGGCGACACCAACAAAAAATGTTCTTAAATGAAAATAAGTTTTAAAAAATGAACTATTTATCAAACAGCACAAAATTTAAATGATAATTTTTTTTAAATATTAATTTCAAAAAAGAGTACAATAAATTTTTCCACAATCATAAAAACAATATCGAAATAAAAAAAGTTATATTTTAACCTAACTACAATAATAAACTTTATTTTCAATAATTTTCAAAAAAGTACTTTAAAATTTCTTCAAATTATCAGCTTCCTTTAAAAGTTCTTTAAGGAATTATTTATTAAAAATTTTAAGTGATAGATAAAAACATGATGAACAGAAAGAAAAATATTATGATGGTAAAAGACTTAAGCAAAAGAACTAATTTAAATGGATAAAAATATTAACATTTATTATAACATATACAATTGGATATTTGAATGTTTTTAACATTTTTCTCGAGTAAATTAACTCTGAAATATTAGAAATGTACAAAATAAATGTTTTGTACAATTATACTAAATAAACTGGAAATATTCAAATATTTTTTAGATAAAATCAACGTAAATAAATTTACTGTTTTTAATTGTATGTTGTAAAAATTACTATCATATAGTTTCCTATATTACTACAATGGTACGAATATTAACATTTATATCTACTATTTTACACAAATTACTTTTTATATAAGTTTAAAAATTCTGAAAAATAATATAAAGTAATTAATACTAATTAATTTCCGTAATATTTTACAAGTTCTGAGCAATAATACCAAATAAGTTTACCAATTTTGCATGTTCATATATAGCAATATAAATCAATTAGCTTATATAATTTCTATTAATTGTGACTGTTAATATTAAATTAATCTACAAATTTTGAACATTAATTTCCAATTTTTTACAAATTCTTAACATCAACATTTAATCATTCTACATATTCTGAACATTAATTTTCAATTTTTCTACATATTTTGAACATTAATTTTCATTTTTCTACAAATTTTGAACATTAATATCGAGCAATACATCGTTAATTGCTTGTTGTGTCTGGTTGACGGCGTTGTCGTAGGTTGTTTTTGCTGATTTTAACTGAAATTTTTATTAGTTGTTTTATTTACTTTACATATTTCTATATAGTTTATTCTTTCAAGATTTGATCAGTTAACTAAGTTCCGGCCAAAGATTTTTTCAGAGATTTTACATTATAGTTTGAAAAGATATATTTTACACGGAAAAAAATAAATAACTTAGCAAAAAAAATATTAAAATAAAAAATTTTAATACTATTCAAACATATATGCATAATTTACAGCGTTGTCACAAGTTTTTTGCTGATTTTATAACTAATAAAAACTGGGATACTATAATTAAATGATAAATTTTATTGTATATTTACTTTCTTTGATACTTTCAATTAGATCTTTACTAGCACTAACAGCTTTTTAACAAATAAGTAAACTTTTAATTAATTTTTAAAGCAATAGTTTTAAGCTAGTTATTAACATTTAAACACCTGTGACAAAAATGTTAAAGTGCAAATGAGCTTTGTATTATTACGTAGTAAAAACTATAAAACTAACATTTTCAAGATACTGAAGACCGATTTCCAAGTTAGTTTTTATATTACTGTAAAAAAATAAATGGTTTAAGTTATTATTAAGATAACAAATTATTATTTTAATTATTTCTCTTTTTTTTTTTGCTGCATTTGAAGTTGGTATTCAAGTTTAAATAAATTTTAATTGAATTATTTTAAGCTTTTTTTATTATGTTCTTTTTATAATAGGATTAAATTAATCACAAAACTAATCTTAATGATTTAAATAGCAATTTTTTTTATTTAACTTTAAAAAATGTTTTACAAATATAAAAATTATAAACAAAAGTCTATGCATAAATTTCTTAAACTAAACTATATTAACGTTAAAAAATTCTGTCATTACAATGGACATAATTCATTTTTTATAGTTCTAAACTAAATTTGTATAATTCAATAAATTATACGTAAAATTTTCAGCTCTAAATATAAATGATTAATGTGTTGTTAAACAAAAAAAGTTTTGTGTGAAAATTTTAATGAAATAATTAACCTTAATAAAGAGTTCAAAGTTTATTACAGATATACTATTATATCTAACTATGTCTAATTAAGTCTAAGTTAGTAAACTTTTGTGTATTGTACTGTACATTAAATAAAAATTTTAAATGAAAATTTTTATAAGTTAACTAACTTAATAAAATAGTTCAAAGTTTATTTACTAATATACTTTTAATTATGTCTAATTAAACCTAAGTCGATTTTTGTGTATTGTACAGTGAATAAAAGTTTTATGTGAAAATTTTTCTGAAACAATTAACCTAATAAACATATCTTGACCTTTATTTATAATTAAACAAGTTTTCAAATAACTATTGTTAATTGAATAATATAACCAGCATTAATACGACTACAAACTAATTAACTTTTTAACACCAACTAATTGAAGTTACCTCAAACATATTTGACAAATATAATTGCTGTGAAATTAATTAAGTTATAGATAATAACATTTTTTACTCAAAATATTTTTATACACTTTTGCAGTGTTGAATACAATATAGTAAAAAATAAACTTTTTTCTAAGTTTTAGTTTTAATCTAAGCATTCAATGCATTCATTCAATGCAATAATTTAAAAAAAATATTATTAAACGTTGTTATTTTTATATTATCATTTGATATGTTTTATAAGAACTATTTTTTTGATTGTAAACTTTGTTGTTTAATAAACTATATATTCAAATACTTTAAAAATATTTTACACTAGCTTATGGTTATCTATATATAATAAATACAACTGTTTAATTGATTTTTGATGTAGTACTTTTTTGTCCTTTAATTTAAATGTAGAAACAATTACATCTTAAAAAAAAGTGATTTAAATTAAATGCCCTCTACAATTAAAAATAAACTTTTTTTGATATTTAAAAAAAAGCTGCGAATAGTTTTTATTATTATACATTAATAACAATTTATAAATTATTATAAAATTTTTCTAATTAAAATGAAATGGAACTACAATGGAAAAGTTTTTGAAATAGACAGTTTGTGGAAATTTAATTGATTACATGTTTTACACGAAGCTTAATTTCCAAATTTAAAATGTACGATGAATTTACATGATGTAGTTTCAATGAAAAGCTTATGAAATTAAAATAATATTATCATTTTACAAAATACAATAGAACTAACCTTAAATCTTTTTGTTCGAAATCAGTTTGGCTCGCAAATTCAGAAGTATCCTGTAAAGATTAAGTATTGTAACAATATTGTTTTTATTACGTCATAATAACTAACTTACTATCATTACAAACAAATAAAGAACTTATTGTTATAGAGACCTTTTAATGTATTGATATCAAGTTTAAGACTATTAACAAAAAAGTAACTTTTTGTTTAAAGGTTTTTTAAGTAAAATAAAAACATTTTGAGCTGTGGAATTTAAAAATAAATTAAAAAAAATTACTATAGTAATAAGCAAATAAACAACAATAAAAAATGCTAAAAAATAATGTTTATTTTTTGATTGTGTAGACTTTTCTTTCTTATCTTATAAAGTAGTATGAAATGTTGGTGATAAAAACATGTAGAAAAAATATGTTTAAATGTGTTGTACTTGAACTACTTGTACATGTAAACATAACTACTAGATGTTATTTTGGAGGTTGCTGAAAACAATACAATTTTTCACTTTTATAGTAATTTTTATGAGGTCTTCAGGTAATTAAATAAAAGTATGATATAAACATTTTAAAATTATATTTACACAAAAACTTACAGCTTTCGTTTTAAGGTGCATTTTCTCTTATGAAACAAAATAAATTTAATCAAATATTATTCTTTTTTGAATATTTTGTGAGTTTAATTATCAATCTTTAGTTAAATTTGCTTAAGTTAAACAAGCTAAAAAAATTTAATTATATTTTAGAAGTTTTTCTAAAAGTTTTCACAGTACAGAGACAAATTAAAACATATTTAATTTGTATCAGTCTTAGATCAAAGTATACCATATGAAACAAAAGTAATATTTTACTAAAGTAATACTTTATAAAAGTATGTTACTGCCCTAAATAATTAAGTTACACAATTTAACGAAGTTTGTAATGTTAAGAATGTTATGTAATAACCACATACTCAAATATGTAATTAGATCAACTTCGACATTTTTTTAAATAAAATTAACGCATAACAAACTCATTGTAAAAAAATAGTTATTTGTCTGTTTTTATATTAAGCTTATATTAATGACAATACTAAGCTAAAAATTTGCAACTAACTACAAATTTTGTTTAAATGAATATACATCCTTACTAAATACAAAAACTTTATTTTCTTAAAATATTCAATACTGGAGAAGTGTATATAAATAAATAAAAATTAAAGATTTCATAAAAAGTTCTGGTCGATAGTGCTCGAAAATGGAATGGGATCTAAACTATTGTTTTTTATATATACAAATAAATAAATAAACAAATATAAATATATATATATAGTAAAAAACAAAATATATTCAAAACAAGTTTATTTGATTGATAACATAGAAGTACTTGGTGAAATAAAAACAAATTAAAAACCACATAAAAACCAGTTATGTGCTAAAAACTTGTTTATTTACTAAACCACTAATTTATTAACCATAAACATTTTATCTTTAAAATATCACATCGCATAAAATTTAAACACTTTAACATCTAGTTATTATAAAACATCTTTTAACTTTTAAACTTGACATCTATTTATACAACAACAAACAAAAGTTCATGTTTGTTTATGTAGCTCAGACTCCAGTAAAATAAACAAAATATTTTAATTAGTATTTTTTAAACACTTAAACATTTATATAATGAATCAGTTTTAAAATTGTTATAAATCAATTTTCAAATTAACTATCTATGAATTTATACTAAATTAAAATATAATACTTTAACTTGTTCTTTTTAAAACTTAATTTTTCAGAATAAAAAATAAAATAATTATAATAAATTAAAACAACACTTTTTTTTATGGAAGCTATAAAAACATTGATGTATATACTTTAAAATTTTAATAACTATAACCGAAAAAAAAGTACAATGGACTTAAATGTTTATTTAGTAAACCAATAAAAATTACAAATTAAACTTTATCAGTAATCTGTACAAATGAATAAATTTGGACTCGCAAACAAAATTTTGTGAACTTAAAACTCAGTTTGAAAAATTTTATAAAAAGTCAAAACAAACTTGTTATATAATCTGATATGAACCTTAGTGAATAAACAAAAGTGATTTAAGTTCAATTCAGCGTACAGGAAAAATAAGTGTTTTTAATTTACAAAAATCAATAGTAGACATAAACAACTAAAATTTATCTAAAGCCAGTTGTGCTTATTTGAATTTGATTAACTTTTATAGTATATAGCTAAAATATTAGAGGTTTTATAATCTTTTTTAAATAAAAACATTTATTTGGTATTAAATAAAAATAATAACACCACAATAAATGTTTTTGATAACTAATAAAACATTATAAGTATGTTTATTATCAACTACTTGGTAGTTTATAGAAACTTGTCGTGTTTAATCGTTTTTTTACAAATATTTACAGAAGATAGTGTTGATACTTGACTAGATAAATCTTTTTTAATTATCAAATAATTATATAAATAAGTATAAACAGTCACTTACACTCGAAGGAGTCGACACTTGCCTTGATAATCTTTTCTTTTCACTTTCTAATTGAGTATTTTCTACTTCTTTTTCTTTCTATAAATAAAATATTGCATTTTAGTTGGTAAAAAGCAGTATTAAAAATATATTATTTATACAGATTTTACACATTTCATACATGAGTTTGATATTTATATAAATGCAAATAAAGTTAAAGTGAAAATGTTACAACACAAAATAAAAGGTTTGACTAATACCTGAATACCCAATAAAGCCCAAATTTAAACTTGTTTTTAATTGTCTAATGTATAAACAACAACTATTACTTTTATTTTAAACATTATTTATTAAAATAAAAAACAATTATAAAGTTTATTCTAAACAAAGAAAATTCGAAGTTAATGTTATAAAAACTTACAATTTTGTTTTTGAGGTCAGTATTTTCATCTTCTAAATTCCCACATTTTTGCTCTAGTTCTGTGCATCTCAGATTCAACCTGTAAAAAGTGTTTGTATAAAATATTAACTAGTAAAATATTTACAACTAGTAATAAGAACTATTTGTGATTTGCATTGATATTAATAGAATTTAAGTTTAAAAAAATGGTTCAAGGTTTGTAAAAACAAGCATTATTATTTTATTAATTTAATAAGCAATTTAATTTATGTCAACTAATCAAAATACTAATCAAATTACTGCCAAGTTTAAATAAAAACACACAACTCATTATTATTTTATTCATTTCGTACTGATTTATGCATATCTAATTATGATTTTGTAAAATTAAAACAAAAAAAATAATTAATTATTATTTTCCTCATCATGTAAACTATTTTTCATGTCAACTAGCAATATTTTTAATTATTAATAACCAAACAATTCATTACTAAAACTAAACAAAAACAAACAGTTTATTATTATTTTCTTCATTTAATAATTATTTATGCATATCTATTAGTGATTTTTGTAAAAATAAAATAATGAAACAAACAGTTTATTTTTAAAACTAAACAAAAACTAACAGTTTATTATTATTCTCTTCATTCAATAATGATTTGTGCATATCTACCAATGATTTTTGTAAAAATAAAACATCTTTTTGCATTTCGCTGAATTTCATCATGAGTACTTCATTAACTGTCTCCTCATTTGCTGTTAAAAGATTATTATGTACATTTTATACACAAATATCAAATAATTCGTCTTTTATTTGATTAAATACTTGTCTAAAAATTAATGAACCAAATACTAACTAGGTGCGGTATTGAGTACATTATAAATATAAAGTTATGTTAAAGAGCCGTTTGTTTTGTAAAGAATTAATTAAAAATTAAAAAAATTCATTAAAATCAACGAACCACAAATATACATTAATTTTAATAAATTATAAAGCAACAGTAAACTTATTTTAAAGAAATTTTAGAGATCAATGATTTAGTTGTTTTAAGTACAACTTAGTTTAGTATGTATACAGGTTATTTTTCTGAAGTTTTTCAATTGTACTAAAATATCAAATAGTAAAAAAACTGTAATTCAGTAGAGAAACTACTAAAATTCCAGACTATTTTTAAATCAAAATCATTTTAAAATTCTACCGATTTTCAAGCAAAATTTATTAACAAACAATCCTAAATAAATTAAAAAACTTAAGCAAACTTTAAGTAATTTCAAAGCAATTTTTCGCTACTGTTCTGTTAAACTTCTGTTAGTAGAGCCATGAAAAATTGATTAGTGATTTGAAATGTTTTCAATCAAAACTAATTTGTATTGAAACTTTGTATAGTGATTTTTAAGCGACACAATTTCAATAAGTGGAATATATATTTTAGACAGCAAACTTTAAGAAAAAAAGCTTGAGTAGGTAATCTAGAATATTAGAAAAATATTAAAAGCATTTGTAAATTTTTAAAAGCAATTGAAACCATAAATTTTAAAACTTTATTAAAATACACACTTCATAAATTGTTAAAAAAAATTACACAACTTAAATATAACATTAACAAGAATTAAGATTTTGTATTAAGCAGTATTATTAAGTAGTATTAAGCTAAACAATAAATATTATCGTTTACAGACTATGTAATAAAAACGTGTTTTTAACTAACAATGTTTATAAAAATAACAATAAAACCAAACTATAATTTAGTACTTGAATAGTTTAGGAAGCTCATGATTTTTTAGCTATCAATATTTTTATACTATTTTCCTAACCATACATTTCAATATGTATTAGTTTAACTAACAATCAAAAGCACATATTTGTTAATTGATAGAAAGCAGAAGTGATTTTAGTAACTTGATATTATTTTTTATAAAATTTCATGCTTTTTTACTTGATTCAGAAATGTTTCTTGATCTCGGAGACAATTTAATCTTATATCGGTTTAAAATTTCTTTGTAGCCTGAAATGAGTGTTAGACTAATGTTTAAACTGTTGTAGTAACTGAAATATTTGTATAAAATATAAGATTCCTTGTGTTATTATTTTTATTATTTAAAATTTACTAAAGTTTGAAA
Source organism: Thalia democratica (assembly GCF_965202585.1). NCBI lineage: Eukaryota > Metazoa > Chordata > Thaliacea > Salpida > Salpidae > Thalia > Thalia democratica. Next base: position 3,734,194 of record NC_139171.1, on the reverse strand, counting down.
ATAACAGGACCACAGTATTTCATAAGTTTATAAGTAAAAATTTTCAGTTGAAATGAAGGTTAATGGCTGTATAGATAACTCATTTATTCTTTGTTAAATAACTTCCACTCATAGAAGATAAAAACGATTGTCAATCGCTCTTCAAATAAAACCACTCAATTTTAAACGATATTTAACCCCTTTTGTTGTGGAAGTACATTTTAAATTATTTGAGCTTAAATGGCAAATTATAAAAAGGTAAAAACATTAAAGTTAAACCTAAAAATTAACTTGAATAAATCAATAACATGAAATTAAATAATACCACTTTATAACAATTCACGTTTTTTTAGCGAATATTAGCTTTTACAACGAATAATTTTTTTTTAGTTTTTCTTTTTTTTTGTACCAGTAATATAACAGATGGTGATTTTAATTATTAATGTAAATTTTGTTTATATTGTAAAAGTTTTAAGATTAAAAAAGCACACTGCATTGCCGAAGATAGTTTAAAAAACATAAATAGCTTTAATATTTTGTTATTCTAATAGTTTTCAATTATTTTTTATCTTGAGAAATACGCAAAGGTAGAACAACCACTGCAAATAATCAAAACACCAAAAACATTTAAATAAATTATATTTATATAATGAAATATCCTCAAAATATCGATTGTAAATGATTTCCCATATATTATCACCAAAATAAAGTATTAAGAAATTATATTCGTTTAATGAAAGTATCCTCAAAATAATGATTTTCCATATATTATCACCAAAATAAATTTAAAAACATTATATTTGTTTAATGAAAGTATCCTAAAAAATAATGATTGTAAATGATTTTCCATATACTACCACCAGAATAAAACACCAAATGAAAAATTTTGCTACATTTAATTTTTACAATGTAGTATTTACATCGTATAAAGTTAATCATAAAAAACCTATGAAGCATAAAAAATATTACAATGATTGTGAGAAAACACCCTGAACGGATTATTTTTGTTGTAAATATTTCCAGATTACAGATGAAACAACTGTATTGTTCCACACGGATATTGTGACGTAATAATGGTAATGTTTCACGTGATTTTTATGGATGAGTGAACACAAAACAACATTAGTATATTACATATATTATATGCCGTTTAAAATACATTAAAGTTTATATAAGTGTTTGATATAATTTGATTACAAAATAACATATTACAAGTGTATATGTACGAATGTAAACATAAGTATATAATATTCATAAATATATTATACGCTGTTTAAAATACAATAAAACTAATACTTGTTTTCAATTTAATTTGGTTACAAAACAACATATCAGAAAAGTACATGTATAAATTTTAATCTGTATATAAGTACATTACATGTCATTAAAATTCAATAAAACTAAATCTTGTTCAGATTTATAAAGCCTTAACACAATAGACAACATTATATGTTATATTGTACAATATTCTTATGTTGAAATAATAAATTTAAAAAAAAACTTGAATTTGTACATTCACATATATCGAAATAGTTTGTAAAAACTTTAAACTTTGTAGTAACATGGTAGTTCAGAAAAAAAGAAAAACAATATTTATCAAAATCTGAATTGTAAACATTTTTTCTTATAAATATGTAAGTTCGTTATACTATTTACATATACCAAATTATAAGCAATAAAAAGCATCAATAATTTAAACTTGCTTTAAAAGTAATTAGATTTATGTATTTTTAACGACAACTTATTTTTATTTTTATATAATTATATTTTTTATAAATATCTCCAAACAGCTTGAGCATATAAATTAATATTTAGAAATTTTGTAAAAATTAAACTATAATAAAATAAAAAATTGTACAAACTTTCATACCAACAATTCAAAAACTAATTCAACTTTTTTCTGAGTTGTAAATTAAAGATAAACAATAATATTAACTATGAATAAAATAAGTTTAAACAATGTAACTCTATAAGATCAATTAATTTTTCAAATAGAATGACTTCGTGACTAAAAACGTAAAAAATCAATATGAATCTATAGGTTGTAACCTATGTATAACATTTAAAACATTAATTAATATTAAAAATTAAGATATTTCAAATATTATTTAAGAACAAGACTGTGAAAATAAATTGAAAAAGTTTAGTACAAATTTTATTAAACTTTAGAATTTTAATATTCAAAGTTTAAAAAACTAGTGTTGTTGTTATATATAAAATAAACATTCGTGCTAATTTTTCTTAAACTTTTTTTTAAAGTAAATTACAATAAATAACATCACATACAATAGTCTTTTTTTCATAAAAGTACGTTTACTTGAAATATTATTTTTATAGTTAAAGTTAAAAAAAGTAATATCAAATATTGAAAATTTAAACTCTAATATATTTATAAAAATTAATTGCTAACCTCCTTTTAATAGCCCGTTTATAGCTTGACTTGTAGAACTTTCTCGCTTATTAATACCTGTTTGTAAAAATAAATAAATATTTGTAAATATTTATTCTTTTGTTTATCTTACAATGAACTTGCTTATGATTGCATTGTTTTTCAACTTCAGTATGTATACAATTTATCAAGTTTTTTTTTTAAATAAATTAAAACTTTAACCTTTTACAAATTTGAGTAATATATAATAAGAAAACTTTAAACTTAAAATATAATAATTATACGGCAACAAAAATTAAAAATACTGTTTTTATAAAAACAAATTAGACAAGTGTTGCTAAAGATACATGTGTACTACTTTCTCAATTCATGATAGTATACTAAAACGTTTAAATTTATTATTTTTATAATTAAGCAAAAAATAAAAATGCATACTACTCTTTAAAAACCTTTAAAATGTACTTTTGTGTTTACCTTTTTAGATAAGTTTAATCAAGGAAATTAAAATGTGGTTTATATGTACAAACACCAGTTATAAAACTTAAAGAAACATAAACTTTATTTAATGACTGTTAAAACCAAGTAAGTTTTATACAAACAAATTTAAAGAGAAAATAAAAACAAATATTTGTTTGTGAAAAAAACAAAAATAAAATTTTAACAAACAATTTCAGCTGTGTGTTTAAAACTGGTGTATTTTAACTGGTTTTTATTCATAAATTTTTCAAGTGTTTTTAAAGTGCTTCAGACAAAATCTGTGTATTGATTTTGCTTTAGTGATTTTCAGCTATTAACGTATTGAAGCAATTGACTGTGAAAAAGTAATAATTTGTGCTTAATAAAAAGTGTAAAAAATATTTATATGTGTTTTAATTTTGATTGCATTTGCTTATGGTAAGATGTTACAAAAATGTTCTAAAACTTTTAGAAAAAAATTGTACCGATAACTGTTTTAATTGTAAAATGTTTACAATCTGTAAATAATTAACTTACTAACTAGTAAAACTATATTTTTTAAATTCAAACTTTCTAATATGAACTTATCTAAAATTTTAGCATTTTTTATTAAGTTTATAGTATTTTCAACTAGTAAACTATGTATTGGCTTGTTTTTTAAATGTTGGAGATTTTATATAAAACTTATTAATTTATTTTTAACTACCATATATTGAAATTTTAATTTTAAGTTAATAGTTTACTACTACATTTAAATAAAAAAACTAATATCTGTCAATTTCAACTTATACTTTTTAAGTCTCAGCTATTGACTATTTCACACTTTTAAATTTACTCAGAGTTTTATATTATAAACACAAAAAAATTTTTTAAGTTAAAATTAATATATAACAAACAAAACATTTAATTTACATTCATGAAGATTTCAAATTTTTAAAAATCAAGTTAATTAAAAACAATTTACTGCTTAGTACAAACAAAATTACATAATGTCAATAAAACAATTTATCTTATTTTAAAATATTTAGTTTTAAGTAAATTAAAAACTTTTTTTTTAAATACTAAAACAGAAGAAAATAAAACATTTAACTAACTTGTATCAGTACTATCTGCATCAGTAGACACGCTGGTATTCGAAATATCCTGTAAAAATTATACCTTACATAATTCTGAAGTAATTCGAATAACTTAAATACTCTAATAATAAAATAGACGCATTGTACAATAAATTATGTAATTTACAATTTGATCGATCACAGAGTTTTCATAAAATAAAAGAATTTATAAGATGACTAGACTTTAATCAGCTTAAGTAATTAATATTTTTTGAAAATAAAAGTGATTGACCACATTAAAAGTTTTAATATAAGATGTGATAAAATATTTTTTGTAATAAACAAACAAAACATTTCTTTTTATTGTAATAAAAACAAATATTGAAAAATTACCTTTTTATTAAGATTTTGTGGTTGCGTCGTGATTTCATCTTTATTTGTTGTTTCTGTTAATTGTGTTTTTGTAAATTATATATTCAACTGATAATCTAGATTGATTTCAAAGGAGTGAAACATTTTTTTGTTGATACAATTTTTAAAAATGAGTTTCTATTAATTAACTTTATAACCGCTAAATTTAGTTTATTGAAAACTAACTTTTGTATCAATAATTAAGAAATTAATGAAATTTTACAAAACCAAGTAAAATCACTATTTAAAAAACATTTTGCATAAAATACTAACTTCTTTGATACAAAAATAATTGTATTTAACATATAAAAATAAATCAACAAAAGTAACTTTCAATTTGCGAATTCTGACTGTCACTGTCATCTTTAGAAACTTCATCTAAATGATCCGATTTTTCTGATTTCGAATTCAGGTCATCGGAAATTAAATCCACACTGGTACTGTGAATACATCCCATATTAAATATAAATTAAAACAAAACAAAAAAATAAATTCTAAACATCTTATTGTCAAATATAGCTGAATTTACAACGAAACCGTTTTAGCCCACAGAGATTGCTAAATAGGTTATAAAAATTTAATAAAATATGACGTAAATTTCACCTTGGAGAGAAATTAATGGTTAAGTTGTATCGATTTTGATAAATTATACATCGCTTTAAAAGCCACTTTTAAGTTTTTTGTAACAGATTAAACGTTTAACTATGTCTAGTAACCTGTTTTTTCAACATATGTTGTGTAAAATTAAAATTAAATATTTGTTAAGATCGACATTAAGCCATTATATTTAAGATAAAGAGCATCTGTTAAAAAAAAACAACTTTAAGTTTTTTTAAATCATCTACAAGCTTTCAAAATACATTAAAAACTATCAAAATTTCAAACTAAAAGCATTAATTTAAACATTCAATTTAAATCTATTACGATTTAAATTCATTTATAACGGAAAAGCTTAATAGCTGTAGCTACAACTTATGAATAAAAAATAAATATAATATACTGATAAAAACAAGTTTTGATAATATCAGTTGTTAATTGAATTATTTCAGTTTTACGTATTTCGAGATTTAATTACTGATTAGATTTCATTTAAACATGTGCATAATGTTATATTAACGTTTTAATCAACTTTCTAGACAAATAAATTAATTATAGGCTAGTAAAACTTGTAATAAAGTATCATCAAGTTATTTTTAGCATTTTATCTTTTAAAATAAAATGACTGAAATTGCGATACTTTTTTTAGAATATTTAAAATTTAAACTTGTTAAAAATTTGGTCTAAAACCCTAAAAGGGTTCAAACGAAACCAAACTTTGATAAATACTTTTAAATAATTTTAATGCGTTTTTTAAAATGTTAACTGTGTTTATGATTTTCATTTCATTCAAATTTAAAATTTATTTTCTGCAAATAAACGTTACGACGTCAGATAATTATTCAAGCGTATCAAATTACTATTATGACGTAACTAACAGTCTGTAGTTGTCTCTTGTCTTCTTATCAATGACGTCCATGTATCTACTTTGTGACGTCATAATTCGTTCATCACTCTCGTCAGATGGAAGGTTTTCACCTGAAAAAAACAAACAATTAAATAAATAAATATATATATATATATACATTTGAATTTTATTAAATTTTATACAACTATTTGTAAGTTCTGGGCAATTTAAATTTGTGAGTGTGATTAAATTTTTTAGTTCTAGATAAAATCATATTATTCTTTTTTATTTGTTTAGAGTTTCTAAACATTAATAACTTGTGTAAGTTCTAGGTAAACTATGTTTTAGGTGTGACTAAAAATTTTAATTCTAGACTAAATCGTTCAACAAAAATTATTTTTTTTATTGTTATATTTTAACAAGTCAACAACTTACAAAAATTAGATCATAAAAAGTGAAATATTATAGTTTTATATACATTTTCTTAAACTTATTATAAGCGCACAAGAACTGAAATTTATTTATTCTATCACAGCTTGAAAATAAAAGCAGCAATAGTAAATTATCAATATTTATAAGTAATAAACTTTCAGTTCTAAACTATGTAGTGACATTTGGTATATTACTTGCAATATATGTATAACTTAACTTTTAAATAAGTTAAAATTAGTAAAAAAGAAAAGTTACCGGTTATTATAAGCGCACAATATATAAAATTTATCTTTTGATACAGTTTAAACAAAAAAGCAGCAATAGTAAATTATTAATCGTTGAAGATCAGTTCTAAATTATGTCGTGACAGCTGATTTATTACTAGTAATAATAAAACTTATTCACATATTTTTCTCAAATTTAAATATTTCAAAACCAAATTTTTAAATGTTTGATTAAAATAATACCTGTAGAAGTCAATCTAGTTTTGTTTTCTAAATAACTTGGAATTGTTGGATTTTGATTCGCGTCCATTTTTACCTGAAAATATTTTAATTATACTTTGTTGTTTATCTAATAACTTTGTGTTTATTATTTAACTTAACATTTTAATTGTTTTTTAGTGACAGAAGCTTAAACTATTTTCACAAGCATTAGTGCTTTTTTATTTTTAATACGGATTTAAATCAATGCTGTTTTGTAAAGTATTTTTATATTATTCAAAATACCTTTAACTTTGTTTGAATAAAAGATTAATTGATTTAATTACAACTTTAATGTAACTAAGCAACCGAATAAAAACAATTAAGTAAACATAAAAGAATTTGATATGTTTTAGAATTAGAAGTTCCTCGTTTTGGATTAAAATATTATAATACTAGGATATAAAAGCTTTACTATCAAATCTGTCAAAGAACTTTAATCTCTATCAATTATACGTTAATAAAACAAATATATCAATTAAGACATAACTGAACGTACACCAATTTAATTTCTATCCAAACACACCTTTTAAAACAATACTGTAATAAACCTTAAACCACTTTTATTTTTAAGGGTTTTATATGGGGTTTAACACGACGAATGTAATAATTTCAAATATTAAAATTCAAAAACTTTTTCTTTAAACATGTATTTTTGAAAATACTTTAGAATTTATTTTATAGTCTCAAATGTAAAAAATCAAATAACTAAAACCTGAGCAGCACTTTATTTGGAGAACAACAGTATATTAACAGTTTATCTTTAAGTATGGTATTTTAAAACAAATAAAATAAGTTAATTCGATTAGTACTTCATTTATATATGTTGTACAAAAATAAAAAATTAATACCTGAGCAGCATTGTTTTTATTCGCATCAATGGTGTTAGTTGGTGACGTCGATAAATAATCTTCATTTATCTTTTGTGACGTCACAATACTTTCTCCCTTATGTGACGCAACTTCTTTCTGTGACGTAAAAGGCCTCTGCACGGGTTTGCAGATCCTGCCCTGGGGTATTTGCTGTACGTTTTGGCTGTTTTTGTTGTTCTTTTTGTTGTTTGTTTGTTTCTTTCTGTTGTTTTTCCGACTGTCGTTACTGTGGTCGCTGTGGCTACTGTTTATTGTTTTTATTTATAAAAAGTTTATTAATTAAACTTTTTATTATTAGAATCTAAACAATAATTATCACTGAACAGCATTTAGCTTGAAATATTTCAAGGTTTTTTATTTGAGTTGTGGCTATTGTTAAGTTTAGTAAATAGTTTAAATTTTTCTTTTATACTACTAAACTTCAAATGCTGTTTTCGTAAACAATATTTATTTTCAAACATTTATTTATTTAAATTTTATTTTTCAAAATTAAATTCGCTATTTTTTGAACAAAAATTATATTTTTTAAAAAGTATCCGAGCATAATTTAATAGTTTAAATAAAAAAATTAATGAAGAAAAAGTATTTTAGTAATATTAAAGTAGATTGAAGCAGATAAATTTATCAAGTATAATTACATTCATTTTTCTTAATTAGTGCAGCAAAACTTATTATTAAATATGTAAGGCGAGCGAAATCAATATTTACTTGTACTATCATATCACAATTAGTAATTACTATATGAGTACTGCTTATTTATAAAGTTTACTTAAAATATCTTATTAATAACTGATTATATTTAAAACAAATAAAAGACCGAGCTTATAAAAAATTATTAGAACTAAGTAAATTCAAATAAAATACTTTTGGTTTAGATTGTATCACCGTTAAAAAAACCTGAAATGCTAAGATAGAAAAAATAATAAAATTAGTTTGTTATGTAAATACCAAGTTTTAACATGAAACTATTTCATAGATTTTTTTTTCTATTTTATTATTGTTATAATAATAACTATGGTTTTAAGAAATTAAAACTTCTTTTACCAAACCAGTTTCGTACTTAATCTGTTTTTGCTTTTGTGTTCAGCTAAGTTAAATTTTATGTTTAAGATAAAAAAATTATTATATTAAACTAGCCAAACTCCTTTAAAACTTTGTTTCTTAAACTCAACTTTCAAGAAATACCTTTTTTATAAAAAAAATGACGTTTTTAATTATTGTAACAAATTATTGAAGACTTTATAAGTAGAACTGTTGAATGTTGAAACATAAAGAGTTCATTGAAACTTTAGTAACCCGTTAAAAATACTTTAATCTACGTAACACTTGATGGAAAACATTTACTGGAATTTTAATCTTACTTTTTCACGTGATACCAATCTGTATTAAATTAATGACTTATTTTTGTCGTTTTTTTAATTTTTTGATATATGTTGTTGCGTGTCTTAATTTTTTTATTTTTTTAATATGCGTAAATTTTAACGATGAATTTTATTAAAAAATATATATTTCCTAAAAATATATTTTTTGTACTTTTTTTTGCTATAAGTATTTTCTCAAATTTTGAAATAAGTTGCACTTTGGACTGTATAATTAAATTAAACTTTGAAAACTAACTTTTTCTTTAACTTTTAATTAAATGTTTTAAAAATAAAATAAAAAACATACAAACCAAAATGTATAAACAAATTAAGTTCCTTATTAAACAACATTGCAAATTAAAATATTCACACACACAAACACAACAATAAAAACATGCATGAACTTTTTTAATAAATAAATTATTACATGTACACATTCACACATATTAATTATTCATACAGCAGAAAATCTTACTTTTATAAAAATATTCATTTTCTTGCTAGAATGTTAGTGAATTTTACACTTACTTTTTAGAGATATTAGTGTTTATTCTTTTCAAGCTTAAGTAAAAAAAAACTTTAAAGTTAAAAAATATTACCTTTATTTTAAAATTAAGTCTTTTATTAATTTCAACTAAAAAATATAGTATAACTTATCAAAAAAATTAAAAAAAAAACTTTTTATTTTGGGAAGTCATATTAGTTTATATTCAATGGATTTCATAAAATAGAAAACATAGTAACATTTTAATGATGATAAATAATAATATTATTAAATAAACAATTAAACAAACCTGACTGTATCTTCAGAAGATTCTTCGCTTTCATTACTATTTTCTTCAATACTGAAAATTAATAAAACATGCAACATGCTTTGAATTAACAAAAAAACATATAAAAAAATTTCAAACTAATAAAAAACAAATTGAAACATGCTAAGTTTAATATAATAAATAAATAAAACAAAACATTCCTGGTGTATTTTTTTAGACATAAATTTTAGTAACATTCGAATTTTAAATTAACTGTATAATAATAAAAAACTTTAAGAAGCAATTATACTTTTATTGATTTTAGTGAAAAGCAATATTAAATTAGTGCTTGATGTTTCACTACTTTTGTTTAATATATTTTAAACTTTAAATTTACTTATTATTAGTGTTGCTTAAAATGGTAAGATGGCATAGCAAAAAATTTAGTTTAAATCGCAATTGATAACAGAATGACAAATTATTAAAGCATTCAATGAAATTTAAAACAAATACAAAAAACAACAGCATAACAAATCACATGAAAAAACAAGAAAACTTATAAAACTAACATTTTAAGGAATTGGTTTCCACTATTAGCCATTATTTTAGATTTCACCGACTTATACTTGGTCCTTGCTAAAGAAGCTTCTCTGCTTCTAGAAGCATTGCTTGATTTCGGCTGTTAACAAGTATGTGTTTTATAATGTATACTATAAACATAATATAATTTAGTTATGAGCAGCTAGAGCAAATACTCCAAAAAGTTAATAAAACATTATTTGTTAATACAAGTTAAAAAGTATGTACACTTTCTATTTCTTTTTAGAAAAGTTCTTCGAAACTACTGAAAAATTCCGCCCAAACTTAAAAACCATATTAAATATTATGTCAAACAAACAAAAAATTTTAAACCTGAAAAAAACAGTAAAAACTGACCTTGTTCGCATTCGACGTTTTACTACTCGCTGACACAGTTCTCGACTTCCTCTGTTCACCGACATTTTTCTTATCACCAGCACTGACGTTATCGTCTTGCAGTGGATTCTTCGTGTAATCGCTTTTACAATCACTAGTTTTGTAATCATTCTTGTAACTCTCTTGATTTTTGTAATCATTCTTGTAACTCTCTTGATTTTTGTAATCATTCTTGTAACTTTCATGATTTTTGTAACTCTCTTGATTCTTGTAACTCTCTTGCGTATTTATCTTCCTGACATAGTCCAGTGTGCTCACTGAAGATGGAACTGCTTCTTTCGGCAAGCTCAATTTGCTCCTGTTGTCATATGTCGGTCTTGTGAGCCTGCTCCTTTGAAGATTGCTTGCTCTGCTGTGGGTTGTAAAAATATTTAGAGCAATAAGGTATTTAGGATGATAATTAAATTTATTTGTCGGTAATTTATGAATTATTTTTATCTTCTCTCTTGCTTTTTTCTTCTTTAAAAGGTTTTAATAATAGTAAAATAAGCCGAGCTAAATTTTAATTAAAATTTTCTCAGAAATAACTTAAAGGTATATCAAAAAAAGCAGAGTAATCCTTATAAAAATTTCAGTCATAAACTCTACAATTTTTTTTCTTTTACGACAGAATACCTCTTTGTTAAAAATGTAACAAAACAATTAACAATCAATTAACAAATTTGATAAACAATTAACTAAAACAACAAAGAACCACGTCATAATATACGAAATATCTCACTTGAATCCTCCAATACCCTTCCCTTTTCTCAACCCAACAGAGTTGATTCTTTCCTGAGAACCACCGAAACTCTTCTCGGATGAAGTGTAGATTGAGTGAGCCGGACTTTTCGGAAACGAATCTTTCAACGCCTCGAACGCTAATATGTCGTCGCTTTTTTGTTTCGTCAAATATTTTGATTGGTCTTCTTTGGGTTTAGCAGGTGCTGTTATTTTTTATATTTTTTATTAATTTATTAATCACAATGGTAGTGTTTCATTAGGTTTAATAAAGTAGAAAACATATTATTTTGTTTTTGTTATTAAGCTACGTTTAACTGTATGGTATTTAATGGTGACAAATTCTTTACTAAAGTAACAAGTATAGTAAACTGATATAAACAAGTTTAAAAAAGATTTGCTGTATTTAGCTATGTATAATTAACTTCAAGCTAATAGACTCTTTACCCTTATTATTAGTTCTAGTTTACAAACATTGTCTTATAACTCATGTATTAACCAGTATGTTTGACTTGTATGCTTTTCATTTTAGTAACATGAAGTATATACTATATACCTAAACATTTGTACACTTATCACGTTAATGATATAATTACTCATATTTTACACTCAACTTGTTATATATAAAATGAAAAATGATAACAAACCAGCGTGTTTTATCTGAATGCTTTTCACTTTAGTGACTGGAGCTTGTGGCTGTTTGAAATCATCATTACTCAGCGGATTTGCATGAATGTTGTCCTTCCTATCTTGCAAGGTGTCCCTCCTGCCTTCGTATTTAAGTGGTTTCAGCTTGCTACCGACACCTGGTGTTGGAAGTCTGCTTATCTTGGAAGGACCGGGCAGCTTGCTTCTGTATTTTTTACTTTTGTACAAAATATGTGATTAGAAATATATTTTATTTATTTATAGATTTATACATTTCGGCAAATGTTGAGATTTAGTGCTTAAAAAAATTTTACTAAACTATTTGAGTGTTGGTGTTAAAAATCAGTTGTTTTTTTTTTCCGAAAAATAAATAAGTAATAAGGTTTTCAATAACCAAGAGTTAACAACATAATGTAGTTTTTAAATAAATCCATATAAAAGGTATAAAGTATTCAAGTTCCTATTAATGGACAAAAGAGTGTTAATTCTATTTTTTTAATTTTAAAAAAGCTTGCAGTGAGAATATACATATTTAAATAGCTACTTATTATATAAGTTATTTGATTACAAGTACTGTCGGTATAAAAAAAACTTACTCTTATTGACATTTTATACAATTCATTTAAAAGTAAAACAAAAGAACTTACCTCACTTGCGGTATACGAGACTTTAATGACATTACTTAAAATAAATTTATTATAAAATCTAAAAATAAGCAAAGCTTTAACATATATTTGATAAAATTTAAGCATCATTAAGCTAGTTTTTCATATTAGTATAAATTTTGTTTTATATATCTTTAAAATATTTTAAAAAGGTAGTGATAAGCATGCTTTTCATAAAAATAATAAAAACAAACTTAATTACAACTGTAATTGTATTTTAATGTAAAAATTAGCTATTAGTTAAAAGATAATTAAACAATATTCATCTTTTCCTAATTATAAGTCATTTGATAAAAAGTATCTCATACCAATAATGATTTTAAATTACATAGCAAAAAATGTTTACATGGTTTACAACTATCTGAAACAGTATTAGGTTCAGAAATTAAAAACATTAAACAAATAGCAAGTAATGGCTTTCCTTAAAAAAAATGGCATATATTAAAAATTAAACTAAAAAATTAAATCGAAAATATATTTTCATCAGTGAAGATAAGTAACAATACGTAAAAATATACTGTAATGCAAAATAAAATAAAGAAACTATATAGTGAGCAAACTAGTTTGTTATGGCAAAGCTTGAATTGAAATAAAACGCAAAATTAAAGCAAAAATTGCATAGAATATTTAAAACTCTTAATTAGCTGGCATTAAAAGAAATGTTTTTATTTGTTTTAGTAATTAAGTTTTATATTAAAATACATGAACAATAGAAAACTTAATGAAGATTTAGATTTACATTCCATTAAAAACACAAAATATTTAAGTTAAACTATTTTATCTCTGTAATATTAATATTTTTGTATTCCCAGAGTATAATAGATTTTTAATGCATAAAACGAAAGCAATAGAAAAATGCTTTTTTTTTTGAAGACATTTAAATGAAAAATATAAACAAAAAACAAAACAGATGAATGCTTATAAGATTATTAAAATTCTATAAATGATTTTAGGTAGTTTTATTGGTCTGTTGTATAAAATTATATTAGTTTTTTTTGATACTTACAGCTGTTATGTAGAAAAATGTTTTTAATTTTGATCAAGTAAAAATCATAATTTAAATTAAGTGTTTAACTCAGAAAAAATTAATGGTATAAAAAGCAAACTGCTATATGCAACAAAAAAAAAGCCTTTTTGGAAAAAAAATATTATTTATTTTTCCAAGATAAACACAAAAAGTCAAAGTGAAAAGTACTTCACTTTTTGTGATACTAAAACTTTTTTATTACCGTGTTTAATAGACTTTCTATTCATAAAAAGGTTTTTTTGTTTAATTAAAACTTGAAGACACTTATTTTAAAAATATAAACGAAACAGATGAATGGTTACAATAAAGAGATTAGAATTTTATGAATGATTTTTAGTAAAGCACAGTAAATAAAAGACAACAATTGATAAGAAACTTGAATGAAATGTTGTAGCTTCATTGCAAAGATTATAGTTGGAGGGTTTTGCATGGAATGATGATATAAAGTTATAAAATATTTAGATTCATAAATGTACAAGTTAGTTTACTACAGTTTTCTAAACTTATAAAGTGCATAGTAATTATAGTATGAATGAAATGTATACAAGAGTGTGTAATAAATGTGCTTAACTTCAGTTAAAAAAAAATTAATAAAAGATTGCATAGAACAAAATCAGTGACCATAAGACAGTATAAAAAAATTGCAATTTAATTCTAGATCACAAATAACTTAAAAATATTTTAAATTATAAGTGCTTAATTTTATGTAAGTAAAATTTATTCTTAACTTAGCTTCTTATTTTATTTATCTTGACTTTAAATATTAATTTAAAAAGTTAAAAATTTTAGTGATTGTATCAACTAACCAACTAAAGCCATGATTAAGAACAAAAGCAAATAAACCATAATCTTTTTTAAATAACAACTGATAATAACCATGTCTAGAAACAAAATAAAAAGTCTTGGCCATTTAAACAAAATAATTAATTTGATTACAAACAACATCAGACTTTTATACAGAACCCCTTCCGAAACTTTCAAAAAAGGAGTGCAATTGAAAGCAGAAACATTTCAGATCAACCTCGGTAACAATTTTTCTAATTGGCAAACATAACAGCTGTGTTTCCAAGTGTGAGCTTAAACTTTAAAACTGAAGCAAATTTATGGACATATCAAATTGTTTTTTTTTTCAGGTAACTCAGTAATCTCTCAGGCAAGAAATATAAGGTGGTACATTAAAGGTGGCAAAACAACGAACGAAACGAGCACGAAAACAGTAATATACTAATTGCTTATCCGTGCAACATTGATTGTTCAGTGCTTTCTGAATTACCCTGGACACTATAACTGGTTCAATGTTGCCTGTTTGTGACATTTGTCATCTGTAATTGGTTCTTGTTGATCAGCATCTACAAATGGTTGTTTCTGAACAGTATCTATAAATGTTTTTTTCTGAACAGTATCTACAAATGGTTGTTTCTGAACAGTATCTACAAATAGTTGTTGTTGAATAGTGTCAACAATTGGTTATTGTTGATCAGCATCTACAAATGGTTTATGTTGATCAGCATCTATAAATGGTTCTTAATGAACAGTATCTATAAATGGTTGTTAATGAACAATATCTACAAATGGTTGTTAATGAACAATATCTACAAATGGTTGTTGTTGAACAGTATCTATAAACTAAATAAGATTACAGGTAATAAGCCAACGAACAACACCGGCCAGAAAATCAAACAGGAGCATATCAGTCGCTCCTCCGTGGTCCATTGCTTATTCTGTGTTTCCCGTGGTGTCCTGGACACCATGGCAGGTTCAATGTTGCTTGTGACTTGTGATTCCATAAAACAAGTTTGTGAATGGTATAGTACCTGATAATTGTCTACAAATGGTTCTTGTTGATCAGTGGGTTCTTGTTGAATAGTACCTATAAATGGTTCTTGTTCAACAGTATCTATAAATGATTCTTGTTCAACAGTATCTATAAATGGTTCTTGTTCAACAGTATTTATAAATGGTTCTTGTTGAACAGTATCTACAAATGGTTCTTGTTCAACAGTATCTACAAATGGTTCTTGTTGGTAAACTATTTCATCATTTTGGTTCATCATCACCTGATCATAACTTGGAGGAGGCAAGCCATATTCAGTTACCTGATTCAGGTTTTCATCACTAGGGGGAGGCAAGCCGTATTCAGTTACTTGATTCAGGTTTTTATTACTAGGGGGAGGCAAGCCGTATTCAGTTACTTGATTTGGGTTTTCATTACTAGGGGGAGGTGTGGAAACTTGTTGAAAATCAGTGGTGTCCATTTGAATTTAAATAAAGTATTCTGTTGGTAAAATTTTGTTTTTTGGTTCGTTTGATACATTTGTAATGCTAACAAATGAAAAAAAAACAAATATTTTATATTAATATATTTTTTAAGCATTTTGAAAACTTTAAAAGTATAATAAGTTAAACTTGATTTCAATAAAAAGCACAAAGCATTTAAGTAAAAATGTTTCACTAAAGAGTATTCTCAATTTTTAAAGATATTTCATTTAAAAACTATTAGTAGTGGGATGACTTTTAAAAGAAGTAGTATATGAAGGGTACCAACATAAACTTTGTTGGTTTGAACTAAAAGATTAAAAAAATATTAACAAATAATTATTTTCAATTTTTCAAACACCAAATTTAAAAAAAATAATAATAAGATATAAAATTTGTTGTAAAACAACTAGGTAAACTCTCTAAACACCAAATTTTTAATTGATTAGATTTTATTGTTTTTGTTAAATGAAAAAAGAAAAATGATGATTTAGTTTATAAAAAATAGCACAAATTAATCATATAAAAGGCAATAAAAATACTAAATGTCACATAACAAATAAAATCATTTAAGTAAAGATCAAAATATTACAAAAAATAAAATATTAAGTAAATTGTAAAACGACAAAATACAGACTTTAAGAAAAAAATATCATAGACTTTAGAGGTGTGTTTAAAACACTTTTATGAGAGAAATAAATAAAATGATGTGAATTTTTGTGCTTAATTTTTTTACATTTAAAACATCAGTTTTTTATTTCGCTTTTGTGCAAATGAACTTTATGCACTTTTAGACTTCTAATAACGCTCAAACTAATGCTCATGATAAAGAAATCAACATTATTAAACAAAAGAGACTTATATTATTAAATCAACATTATTAAACAAAACAAACTTTTATTGTTCAGTTTATTGGCCACTAAACTGAACATTTGGCTGCGGAACAACTGACTGTCAGATCCACAAAACTATGATTTTGAAGTCAAGACACAACTTTTTAAAATAAAGGTTTGGACCCAGATCTAAATGAAAAAGATTGGAGCCTTGGTTGACTACTAACACTGTGACGAGTGGAAAGTAACAAAAATGTTACTTTCATCTATAATGAATGCATTTACTTTTCTCTTGATTTTCCTTCTAACAAAGCCTCACGATAAAGAAATGTAATAACCAAGAGTGGCAAACGACTGATATTGGTCAGCTTAACAAAATACTGATACTGACTAGTAATTCACAAAATTAGGATTTTGCACTTTTGAAATTTAGGCGAGATCTAGATCAAAGTGAGAAAACGGCTTGTTTGGAAGTCTTGATTTGTTACTGATACTTTACACGGATTGGCAGTAATAAAAATGTCACCTGCATGCACACTGATTGTATTTATTTTTCACAAAAATTTGCAAATTGAAGAAAGAAAAGAAATCGTTTAAACCAGTGTTTCCTGAAGTCGGCAAGTCTCCTCCTTTAGCCAGGCGGGGTCGATTGATAAGGCAGCAAAAAAATAAACGAGTAAACAACTGGTAAAGGTGCAATGTTTGAAGAATCTAGGTGACAAATTTTCATTTTCTGTCAAAGTGACGCATATTAAAATGAGTCTCATTATTACTTTCTACTTGAATTAACTGGTAGAAATAGTAACAACCGCTACTACTACAAAAATAACAAAAATGATGCAGAAGGCGACCAAGCAACTGTACGCGTTATCGCTCAAACATTTACTCCCCCCTCCTCCAGAATGATTGTCTGGCATTCTCGACACTATGACTGGCTGAACGTTGCTCGCAGCGCCCACTAGTGGTTGTTGCTGGTAAACAGTTATATCTGCTTCACCAGAATGATTGTCTGGCATTCTCGACACTATGACTGGCTGAACGTTGCTCGCAGCGCCCACTAGTGGTTGGTGCTGGTAAACAGTTTTATCTCCTTCACCAGGATTATTGTCTGGCATTCTCGACACCATGATTGGTTGGATGTTGCTCGCAGCGCCCACTAGTGGTTTATGTTGGTAAACAGTTTTATCTCCTTCACCAGGGCCAAAGTCGTCCTGTTGTGGGTTTTGTTGACTCTCCCCTCTAGAATGATTGTCTGCAATTCTCGACACCATGACTGGCTGGACGTTGCTCACTGCGCCAACTAGTGGTTGGTGCTGGTAAACAGTTGTATCTGCTTCACCAGAATTATTGTCTGGCATTCTCGACACCATGATTGGCTGGACGTTGCTCGCAGCGCCAACTAGTGGTTGGTGTTGGTAAACAGTTGTATCTGCTTCACCAGAATTATTGTCTGGCATTCTCGACACCATGATTGGCTGGATGTTGCTCGCAGCGCCCACTAGTGGTTGGTGTTGGTAAACAGTTTTATCTGCTTCACCAGGGCCAAACGCAGCTTGGTTGTAAGTTGGGGGTGGCAAGTTGTTCTGTTGTGGGTTTTGTTGACTCATGGTGCCAATACTGTTTATTAGTTTTAAATAATTTCTGTGGGTATAATTATTTTTTAAATTTTATTTTACAACCTTGCTTTTCATAAGCTAATTGTATTAAAAAAAGTTTGCGAACTACCAACATAGATTTAGGTTATTTGATTTGAATTTTCTTTTTCACATTAATCGAATTTAAAAAAGAAAACAAACATGTTTATGAAGAATGTTTTTAAAAACTAGTTTAACCTTATTCTATACTTTTTTTTAACAAATCTATAC
The DNA here is from genome assembly GCF_965202585.1 of Thalia democratica. NCBI lineage: Eukaryota > Metazoa > Chordata > Thaliacea > Salpida > Salpidae > Thalia > Thalia democratica. The sequence continues at coordinate 3,715,572 of NC_139171.1, read as the reverse complement.
TTACTTTAAGTTTTTTACTTTTTTAAAATAGTAATCACAAACTTAGCTTATATAACTAACTTAGTAAAGTTTAAAAAATTTTATAAATAAAACATAAAAAAAGGCAATAATATCATATCAACAAATAAATATCATGCAACAAATAAAACAATCTAAATAAACAGAAAAGTTACAAAAATAAAGAACATTAAGCAACAAAATACAGATAAAAAGACACTGACTTTATAAGAGTGTTTAAAAACTTTTAATGCAAGAAAAGTAGGTGAAATCATGTATATAAAACTTTTTTAAAGACTAAACTTTTAGAACATTTGTTACATGTTACTCTTGATTTACAAGTCAAAGTGAAAATGTACTTGAAGACTAATAGAAACTTGTTTTCCAGTCATCTTCACCGTTTAAAAGAATATTTTTTCTTACCATTAGGCAATAAATTAACTTCAATAAGGACACTTTCAAGTTTTAAGAAAAAGTTAATCTCCGCACAGTAAATAAGATGATTTTAAACTAAAAAGTACCACATTACATTTCAAAAAGTGAGTCAGAAACATTTCAGTTGATTGTTAATCGGAAATATACTTTTTTACGTTTGTTGTGTTAAAATTGAAATTTTACAATGTGGAAAAATAAGTTCACTAAGTTTTTTAAAACCAACCCTTAAGTAACCAGCATTTGGTTACATGACAATTCAAATTCCGACAACTTAAATTCCGACAATTCAAAAATTTTTAAAAAAATATTTAAACGACTATATCTCAATAAGTAATATAAATTTGAAAAAAAATAAAAAAATATATATGTAGATCTTATTAATATCTACAAGCCACTTTTTCTTTTTTTCAAAATCTAAAATACTTTTTAAAATTTTTGTAAATTACTAAAAACAACTATGTTTTTTACTTTATTTTAGCTATATCTCAAAAAGTATTTAATGTTTTGCAAAAAGAAAAAGATGGCTTGTAGATATTAATAAGACTTACATTTGTATTTTTTATATTTTATAAATATACATTATTTTTTTATTTGTGGCTGTTTTAATTTTATTTTAAGAATTTGAATTGTCCGAGTTTGAATAGTCGTGCACCCCCACCATTTGTACCTGGAAAAATAAGTTCACAAAGTTTTTTAAAACCAACCCTTAAATGACCACCGTTTGTAAACTGGAAAAATTAGTACATTTATTATTAAAAAATACCCTTAAGGGATTACAAGTGGTAACCCCACGGCAAGTGAAATCTTAACAATTAAAAAGTATCCAGCATTTGACAGATTTTATGCAAAAACAACAACTCCTGTTACCAACAATGTGATCATCAGGTATTCTCGATATCATGATTGGCTCGATGTTGCTTGTAGCCCCAACTAGTGGCTGGTAAACAGTTTTATCTGTTTCATTAAACACAACTTGGTTGCATGATGGTGGTAAGTTTTTTTTGCGGTGTGAACTTTGTTTTTTTGGTGGGTCTTCAACATAACTTGGTTTTGTGATTGTGGGGAATTTTTTTGGGGTGAACTTTGTTGTTTTGGTGGGTCTTCAGCATAACTTGGTTTTATGATTGTGGGGATTTTTTTTGGGGTGAACTTTGTTGTTTTGGTGGGTCTTCAACATAACTTGGTTTTATGATTGTAGGGATTTTTTTTGGTGTGAACTTTGTTGTTTTGGAGGGTCTGGTATAAATACTGTTGTTTGCATGCTTGTTTTAAATTTTTTCTATTTTTTAATGAGAATCCAGCTTTTCAAAAGAATTTTTACTGTAGTGTTCAGTGAACGTTTTTCCAAATTACATATTATGAACAAACTTTCTTATAGTTTAAGTTTCCTATATTTTATTCATAAAAACATTGAAGTGAAGTTTAATGGAAAGTTGTTAATTACAAGGTATTACCCAGGGTTGCCAAATGTTTTCGGAAAATTTCCTCCAGGTTTTCAAAACTTCCTCCAGGTTCTAAAAGTAAGCTTTTTTGGGTCTATTATTAGCTTGAAGTTAAGTTTAAGGTAAGAAACTGTGAATAGTATTAAAATATTGAAATACTGTAAAGCTAGTTTAAATGTGTTTTTTAATAAAAAAAATTAATGATGAAAAAAAAATTATCAATAGGAATTTGGAATAAACTGATATATACTACTTAATATGTTAAAATTGTTGAAAATTCCAGGTTATTTTAGTGATTTTTGTTCGAATTCAAGGTTTTTCCAGATTTTTTAGCCTAAATTGTCAAATTTCTGGTTTTTCCTGGTTATTCCAGGTTTTTAAGTTTTTTGGTAACCCTGATTACCGTTTATGGGGGCTGTAAATATTTAAACCAAGTAAACTAGCCTTAATTCACACAACTGAAGTGCTAAAATTGAAAATGATTAACAGAAATCATATAAATAAAATATAATGAAAAGATTATCAAGGTATTTTCACTGCTGTTTATAAGAGAGTAAAGTAAAATGTTCATAAAGCAACAACATTAATGAACAACGGGTATTAAACAACTACCACAGATTTAAGAAACTATAAGTTTTGTGTAAAAAAATAAACAAAACAATGTGCAACATTAAATAAAAACATAAAATCATGATTTTTTAAAGTTATTTTTGAGGTTAAGAACAAATTAGTCTATTTTTGAAATAAAAGTTAAAAGAAATACAAAACGTATAAATTATCTATACTTCGTTAAGTAAAAGTAAAACACACTCATTACCTTCGATTTATATTTTTTTAAGTATAAAAACAAATAAAATTTAAAGCAAATAAGAGTTTGTTTAAAAGATATAAATTTTTATGAAAATCTTAAACTAAGTACTAAGTGTAGAGACATATGACAGACTAAAAATTTCTAAACACTATTTAAAAAAACTTATTAACTTTAGTCAGCTAATAGTTTTAAATTTATTTACATATTAGGGTTCTAAATTTAAAAAATATCTTTTTTTTATTTAGACTTAATTAGTTTCATAGTCAATTAATTTTAGTATTAAAATTTCAACTCAAACAATTTTATCAACTAGTTAAATATAGTCATGGTCAAAACTAGAAACAAAGTAATTAATCATGAGTGTTTTAGATTACAAGCATAACAATCATTAACAGAAAATACACAACAGAAAATACACTTAGGGTTCTAAACTTAAATAGTATCATTTTCTTTTTCATTTAGACTTGATTAGTTTGGTAGTTAATTAACTCAAGTAATAAAATTAAACTCCCAAAGATTTTATCAACAACTAAATACAGTCATAATTAAAAACAGAAACAAAGTAATTAATTATGATAGTTTTAGACAAAAGTATGATAATCACTAACAGAAAATACATAACAGATCATTGAAACAAGATTAATCAAGTTTACTTTCACAGTAAATCATTGTAATAAATATCAAGTCTCAAATAAATCTGATATGTAATCCAATTTCTTTCACCTCTGTAAATAAGTACATTTTATGCAGAAACTTTTCAGCCTCAGGCTTCAAAACAGAAATTTTCAAAAAGGCAAGTACATAGTTATCATGGATTTCTGGAGAATATAATGATCATGGGCAGGAAACAGATAAACATCAGGGGCCACCAAATCGCACAAAAACATATCAACTGTTTCCTCGTGCAACACTGAGTTGTGGCGTTCAGTGTTTCTTCTGGTGTTCTGGACACCATAACGGGTTCGATATTGCTTGTAGCGCCATCTTGTGAGTGAATAACACCTTGTGGTTGATTCATAACCTGTTGTTGGGCCACCATTGGTCGCGATTGAACTACTTGGACATTTGGGTGGTAACCTGTTTGTCCTTGTTGGTTCATCACAACCTGGTTGTAGCTGGGAGGAGGGACATTTTGTTGAGTGAATTGTTGGGGCTGGTATTGATTCAGGTGTTGGTCGCTAGGGGGAGCCGTTGGGACGGGTTGGAAATTTGTGGTGTCCATTTTCTTTTAATTTTTAAAAACTTTTTAAAAATCTGTTGGTGAAAGTTTATTAAAGATTTTTATTAAAACATTGTATTTTAGTAGCAAGTACATAAACTAACGCACAACTACTATTATAAATACTATTTAGCTGTTAAACAAACAAGGAAATGTATGTAAACAATTCTTATAACTTATTTTAGAACATACACAAGAAACAAAATACTAAATACATGATGGCAAGCATGGTCAAATGTGTATCAACAAATATATTGTTTTCAAATTGTACAAATACAAAACTACATAAAATATTTACCTTCAAGCCAAAAAAAAACTTGTAAACTCTTTGTGTAGAATACCAAAATTTTTCTTATGAGGTTAACTTTGTAGTTTATTTGTAGTATAAAAACTTTATTTTTCCTTGATAGTTAATAAAACTTCAGAATAAGTTCCATTCAAAAGCAGATAAATTCCAATACAAGCACCATTAAACATCTTTAAATAGCAAAAGTAAGAATCATTGGTGAGAGAAGTGTTGGTCACGGGTCAGTAGACACTTTGGTTATCTCTTGGTGCAGAAATTAATTTCGAGATTTCTTGACATTTACCTTTCATGTTTTAAGTATGACATGTGTTAGTGGCAGTGGACAATAATATAACAATGAAAAATAACCATACTCGAAAAGCAAGTATAAGCATGGGTAGTAAAAACCACTGATACATACAAAGTATAAATTATCATGGGTAGTAAGCATAAATTATCATGGGTAAAAAAAACACACAAACAAACCTATAAAGTTTAATTCAAAAACAACCATGATATTTGCCATAAATAGAAGAGTCTGAATTTTGTAGTAGCTGTTGCATTAGTTTTTATGTATTTTTTATTTGTACAATTTGAAAATAAAATCTTTGTTGATGCAATTTTGACCATGCTTTTTATCATATTTTAAGTATTTTGTTGCTTTCATAAGTTGTAAAATAAGATATTAAACTTGGTTCCCTGTTGTTTCAAAGCTAAATAATAAATATACAAATAGTTTATGTACTTCCTACTAAAATACACTGTTTTATAAATATCTTCAGTAAAATTTTACCAACAGATTTTTTATTGAAATTTTAAAGACTTTTAAAAAATCCATTGGTAAAAATTAATTGGAGATTTTTTTAAAACAGTGTATTTCAACAGCATGTACATAAACTGACGAAAAAAAATATACAACTATTTGTATATTTATCATTTAGCTATTAAAAACAGAGTCTTATATATTATTTACAACTTATGAAAACAACAAAATACTTAAAATATGATAAAAAGCATGGTCAAAAGTGCATCAATAAAGATTTTATTTTCAAATTGTACAAATAAAAAATACATAAAAACTAAGGCAACAGCTACTACAAAATTCAGACTCTACTTTTTGTGGCGAACATCAAGGTTGTTATTTTGAAGTAAACTTTGTAGTTTATTTGTAGCATGGAAAATATTTTTTCAACATTTTAAAAACTTTAGAGTAAGATCCATTCATATGCAGATAAATGCCAATACAAGCACTATAAACCATCTTTATATGGCAAAATATGGTTTATGAAAACTAATCATAACTTTGTGAACCAAGCACAGTCACTCTAATCATCACTCCGTGCAGATGTCTTTATTTTACATAATTCTTATTGGGCGATCATGACCTATTTCAGTTAAACGCAGACCATTATTAAAGTACAAACAATCTTCTAAAGAGGCAAGTACAGAGTTATCATGGATTGCTGGATAATATAATGATAATGGGCAGGAGACAAACCACCATTACCACACAAAAACACACAAGTTGCTTCTTGGTGCAGCAGTTGGTTGCGTTAAGTGTTTCTTCTGGTGTTCTGGACACCATAACGGGTTCGATATTGCTTGTAGCACCATCTTGTGAGTTTATAACACCTTGTGGTTGATACATAACCTGTTGTTGGGCCACCATTGGTTGCGATTGAACTTTGTGGAGATTTGGTTGGTAACCTGTTTGTCCTTGTTGGCTCATCACAACCTGGTTGTAGCTGGGAGGAGGGATGTTTTGTTGAGCGAATTGTTGGGGTTGATACTGATTCAGGTGTTGGTCGCTAGGGGGAGCTGTAGGCACGGGTTGGAAAGTTGTGGTGTCCATTTTTTGTTAAATTTTAAAAGACTTTTTAAAAATCTGTTGGTAAAAATTTATTGAAGATTTTTTTAAAAAAGTGTATTTTAGAAGCAAGTACATAAACAAGCGCAAAAAAAATTACAACTTTTAGTATAATTATTATTTCGCTATTAAACAAACAAGTAACTGTATGTAAATAAGTTTTATAACTTTTTTTATAAATTACAAAACCTAGAAAATAACAATGATGGCAAGCATGGTCAAATGTGTATCTAAGAAAATATTGTTTTCAAACTGTAAAATATAAAACTATAGAAAGTATCTAAGCAACAGCTACTACAAAATTCAGAATCTACTTTTTGTGGCAAATGTCAAGATTTTGATTTTTGAAGTAAACTTTGTAGTTTATTTGTAGCATAGAAACATATTTTTTCCACATTTTTAAAACTTCAAAACAAGTTTCATTAAATGCAGATAAATGCCAATACAAGCACCATACACCATCTTTACACAGCAAAAGTAACAATCATTGGTGAAAGAAGTGTCGGTCACGGGTCAGTAGACACTTTGGTTATCTCTTGGTGCAGAAATGAATTTGGTGATTTCTTGAACCTTTTATGTTGTAAGTATGACATGTTTCAGTGGTAGTGGACAAAAATATAACAATGAATAATAACCATACTTCAAGAGCAAGTATAAACATGGGTAGTAAAAACACAGAAACATACTAACAGTATAAACAGTCACGTAGAAATTTTCATAAGCAGAGAAGAAAAAATGGCCAGTAAAAAACACAAACAAATCAACTGTGTCTTATTAAAACATAGATTCTTGCATTAAGTGCTTTATGTGGCACTTACTAAACAAAATAGAGCAGAATTAACAACACAATACCACTAATGATACCTGGTATCACGTATAAAAACAAAATAAAGTACATGACCCTTTTACAGTTCCAACCGTTTTCACTACTTACTTGCTCATCGGGAATTCTTGATATTGTGATCGGTTCAATGTTGCTCGTAGCCCCACCTTGTGGCTGGTAACCTGCTTGTGACTGAACTACTATTGGTTGTTGTTGGTTAGTGCCCACTAGTGGTTGGTAAACAGTTTTATCATTTTTACCACTTTGGCTCATTACAACTTGGTTGTAGCTGGGAGGAGGGATGTTTTGTTGAGTGAATTGTTGGGGCTGGTATTGATTCAGGTGTTGGTCGCTAGGGGGAGCCGTTGGGACGGGTTGAAAAGTTGCTGTGTCCATTTTGTTTTTATACATATTTTTTAATAATATCCTATTAGTAAAATTTGTAAAGTTTTTGTTGTAATATTTATAAAGCATTAACATTTAATATTTAAAGGTTTTGTTATTTAACTTAAAATAAGCAATAATATTTATAAAATAGCAAGCCTTGTTTTTTTTTAATACCCTGTTAGTAAAATTTGTTAAGTTTATCGAAGAGTTTTTCTAAAAACTTTTATTAAGAATTTTAATATAATATCTAAAGCTTTTATTATTAAGACTTAAGATAAGCAATACAAAATATAATAGCAAGCATGATTATATAGAACTTTAATCGTGCATAGATTTGTAACAGTTATTTACAATATAAGTATACGCAGCTTAAAATATTAGTAAATTGTTAATATTTTATTTTTTTAACTTCAAGTATAGAGTTCTTTGAAAACATATGTAATTCATAAACTATAGTTAGAGTTTTTAGATAAAATTAAATCATAAACAGAACTATCTTACTTTTACTTTAAGTATATTTTAACTTTAAAGGCAATAACAAAAACACAAAGCTAATACAACTAAAATTAAGAAATATTTATGCAGTATTAGATCATACATAAAATAATATTCAGTAATAAAGATGAATTTTTTTTCAGCAGCTGAATTTGTTACCATAATCAAAAACGGCAAGATTTAAATCTAAGATTAAAAAGTACAAATCAAAACATAAGTAACAACTGCGTTATACAAGCACACAAGATAGCAGAATGTTATTAAGATTCAAAAAATAATAATTTTGTAGAAATCAAAAAACAACCAGTTACTAATTTTGTGAAGCAGTCATAAAGTAAAGATAAGAATATAATGATAATAACTCATGCACCATTTAAATATTTCAGCAGCTGAAATTATTAGCAAATCAAAAATGGCAAGATGTTATTCAGATAAAAAGTACAAATCAAAACATTATACAAGCACACAAGATAGCAGAGTATTATTGATATTCAAAAAATAATAATTTTGCAGAAATCAAAAAACGCAATAGAAATTAAAAAATAAATTGGTATAGAAACCAAAAAACAATCAGTCACTAACTTTGCGAAAGAAACAAAAAGTAAAGATAAGAATATAATATTAATAATAATAATTATAATAATAATAATATTTATTACCTTTATTACATTAACAATTTTTTACTGCTAAAACAGCTCGTCATATAACTTAAAGCAACTGTACACACAAACTCAATCATACTTAGTGCAAATTCTACATCTTACAACTATATGAGATACAGCACAACAAAAATGATGAAAACCAACAAAACAGGGCCTGCAGTCAAAATGAGGTACTTGGTTTTTCTCGTGTCCCAGTTGCTTCAATCAGCTTGCTCGCATTGAACGTTATTAGGTTGCATTCGAACCATTTGTGGATGGTTGTTACGAACCATTACTGTGTCTGGTTGCATTTGAACCATTTGTGGTTGGCTGTTATGGACCATTACTGTGTTTGGCGGTACCATTTGATTGTTGGTAACTTGTGTTGGTTGCTGGTAACCATTTTGTGAAACCAACTTGTCAGATTCTAGATCTGCACTGTAAGTCGGTGGTGGTACATTACATTGGGTTGAAATTTGTAGGTTTGTTGGGTTTTGGTCGTTAGGGAGCGTAGATTGTTGGGGTGAACTTTCAGTAGGGTTACCATCGCTTGGGGTTTTTGTTTTCACTGGTTGGAAAAATGGTGATTTGCATCTTTATGTTTAAAACTTTTTATCAACAACCTGTAAATTTAGTTATTTTTCAATAGTTGTCTGAATCTTGATAATTTGATTTTTTTCTAGTTAAAAGTATTTCACTACAATACCAATGTAAGAAAAATAAATTTATAAACAACATTAAAATATTTTCAAAAAATAACTGAATTAAAGTTTTATTAAGTATAAGGCTCAGTTACAAGTTAAAGAAATCACAAAAATATGTATTCAACTTTAAATAAATTAAAAAAAGTTGCTTTAAAAATTCAGTTAAAGAAAAACTAGAACAAAACTTAGAAAAACATGAATGTTTGTGTAAAACTGTGCAATGATTTGATTAAAAAGATCAAAATAGTTTAAATATTTTTAGAAAAATAAATTATTGTTATCTATCATTGATTTCAACAAAATTACCATTAAAATCAATCAAACTAAATCACAAATTAAAGTGCAAATTAAAATGCTTATCATTATAAATAATCAAGAAATTAACACATAACATGATTTTTGCAATGCTACATTGGTCTTTAATATTCAAACTAAGAAAGGCAATATCATTATTTATATTTAAAACATTATTTGAAGATATATAGCGTATGAAAAAAAAAACTGTCAAGCATAAAATACCCCCATATATTATATCAAGTTAGTAGAGCACCCTTAAACCTAACACTTTTTTTCAGTGCAATCATATGAACTATTTTCTCATGTTTTCAAAATGTTTTCCATAATATTCTTACAAAAAAAGCTAACAGAATAGCTGAGGTGACGTATTTCAAAATTGTTGGGCAACTCTGGTTGTTGCCACTTGGTGACCTGGAAACCACCACCGGTTGAACTTCGCTTGTTGCTAGTCTGGACACCGTTACAGTGCCACCTTGTGGTTGAGAAGAAACCATCAGTGGTTGGGGTGGCGGGTAAACAGCGCCACTTAGTGGTGGTGGCTGGTAAAACTTTTTATCTGTTTGAGCAGTACTCCATAGAGCTTCATCGTAGCTTGGAGGTGGAAGCGTGCTGTGTTGAGTTGCAGTTTGAACACTAGGTGGCACAATGTGTTGAGATTGTTGCGGGTTGTTGCCACTAGGGGTCAGATATTGTTGGGGCGGACTTTGTGGACCAATGGGATAAGCAGATAGTACTGGTTGGAAATTGTTGCTATCCATCTTGTGTTATTTAACATTTATCTTGTTTAAAACCTGTTACTACAATTTTATCAAGTTTATTTTTAGTTTTAATACCTGCATTAACCATTTATTTATAGTTTTTATTTATTTATATTTATTTATAATCACAGGTTCAATTTTTTTTTAATTGTTTTTTTATAAGTTTTAAAAATATATGAAGCAATAAAACTTGTTTTATAAATATATGTTATTTGTTTACATAAATACCTGGTCTTGGTATAATTTTTAATATATACATTTGAAATTATAATTATAGTAATTTCAAGTTTAAACTATGAAATAAAAATTAAACAGAAAAGTATATTACACTTTTATTTCAAAGGTATTAAGTTTAAATAAATTAAAATAACCACTCTAACAGTGCAATATCATGTTTTACGCAGTTTTACAACAAAAAGTGCTATGGAGGTCTACTACTTTAAATATAAAATGTTTCAAAGTATCATGCGTAAAAATTAATAAACAAAGGATTACAAAAAAACAAGATAATAAAAATTATAAAACCAAACTTGTTAAAATACATACAAAAATAATCAATGGTTTAAAACTTATGATTAAAAACTAAATGTTTATTCTGAAAAATATCTCTGAAAAACATATTTTTTTATTTAGTTTTATACAACATAGACTTATTTAAAGGTATGTTTATGTTTAAGGTAACTATTAACCAAAATAGAAAAAGCTTTAAAGAATCAGAATTTCAGTACTACATTATAAAAAAAGTACTGAACAAATGGCATAAGAATAAAAGTTACAACAGCTCTTTATACAGTATGTTATACTACTAAATGTACCAACATTCCTGCAAGAAAAATACTATGTAAAAAAATCACGTTTTGTGTAGAATAGAAACAGAAAATTTAAAACTTTGACATTGAAAACTTAAATAAAAGCAGAAAAGAAAAACTGCAGCATTATGGTGTACCTTTTATGACTAAGAGTTTATAAATTTTAATAAACATGGGCAAGCAAGGTGAACAGTGAAAAATTAAAATAAATGTATAAGCACAATCTAACAATTCAGCTTGAAGCATGTCAGTCATGAGATATTTTAAACTGACAAAAAAAAACAATTCTGAATAGTCCAAAATAAAAAACTAAATAAATGATGTTTGCAAAAGAGTCAAGATAGGTGATTAAATAAAATGAAGAGACAACATGCATCTAAAATTGGTTCTAAGTACATGATCAAAAGTAAAACAACTCAGTTTTTCGAAAATTGGTTCAATCTCATCAAATATCCGCTGATGATAAATTAGAGCAGAAGAGCGACCCCGCCAACAAAACCCAACCAGAACAATTGCCACAAAACCGACTTTTCCGGCACGCACTGAGCTTTTCTGATTGGTTTAACCACCAAAACTTCACCTCTGTTTCGTCTGGTCCACTGACTGATTTTTTATTGTTTTGTTGCTTATCATTACTGAATGGTTGAGTTGGCACAGGATGGAAATTGGTGGTTTCCATTGTTGGTTGTTATAACAAGAACTTTATAAAAACTAAAAGCAAAATGTTAAATGTCTTTTAGGCACAGTTGATCTAAAGTGAATGTACAATTTGACTAGAAAAAAAAAAGTAAAACGAGGTGTGTTTTTGAAGTTCATTGTTTCTGTTTATAGCCACTACTTTCAATGGCTCTTATTGTAACTTTAGAATACCTTAATAATGTTGAAAAATTTTATTTTGAAAAGTTTAAGGTGTAAAACCTTTTAAGATAAAATGTTTTATCTTTAATTGGGATTTTTTTATTAAATTAGAGTACTTAACAATTTATAGTTAATTTATATATAGTTAAATTATAGTTAATGCAATGCACAAAATTTAAGTTGTTGAGTTTAACAGATGATATTAATAATATTATGGCATTTAAACTACCAAACTTATGGAAATAAATTATAATAGGCCAGTTATCAACTGAAATCAACTATGCATTTTCATTTAGAAGAATGAAAATAAATAACAAGAATAAATTACAAACACAGTGATGCAACAAATAGAAAAAAAAATAATAATTAAAAATACAAATATTTGTAACAAGACAGTTTTTATATAAAAAATTAAGGATAACAACGAGGTTTTTTAAAAACAAAAAAAGTCAGCTTGAGTGAGAAATCACTTAAGTGAGTCGGCTTGTGTTTATAAAAAAATTGTTAAAAGTTATGGGCATAGGGGTGGTAAAACACTTTTTTTTTGAAATTTAGTCTCATTTTTTACTTAATTAAAAAAGCTACTCGTTACTTTTCCCATTTGTTAAAATTCAAACTATTTTTTTAGATATAAGCGATCAGATCAAAGTTAGAATATTTATTAGGTTCTTTATGGTAGGCGCAAACTAAAAGGGCAAAAATAGATTAATTATTAAAAATATATTTATTTCTTTAGTTTTGAGGAGTTGTTTTAAAAAATGTTCAGAGAAATCTTTAATAAATTGTAAACAACTTGTAGAAAACAGATTTGTAATTTTTGTACAAAAACTTTTTTAATAAATAATAAACATTTTTTTATTAGTTTTCTAAATAAATATTGTTAATATCAATTTTACAAAAATCTGCTTCCTACAAGTTGTTTGTGATATTGAAAACTACATTTGCTGATGACTTGGATTAGATTGTTTTAAAAATGAAGGAGGAGATTGATTTTTAGTAATTATTTCCAAATTGCAAGAAACCAGCATTAAAAGTTATTGATACAATAGGGTTTTTTTTTTTCAAAACTTATTATATTCCAAAATTTATTTGATTTTTTTATTATACAAAAAGCATCTTATAGTATGTACTCTTAAGTTTCGAAAGAAGAGCCAATGTCAGTTTTTGTAAAAAAAAAAAATGTTGGACCCCCCTATGCCATTTATATGAACAAAGCTTGAAATAAAATTTTACTTTTAACAATGGTTCACTATCTAAAACAAAATCAACTAGAAGAAAAAGGTCCAAAGTTATAAAAGCTAGTTATAAAAGGTGTTTTGTAAAAATATCAAAACTGGACTGGGTCAGCCGGATTTTTTTTAATTTCAAAACAACCTCAATTTATCCTGAGCCGCCTGATCTATAAGAAAAATATTCATTCAAAATATATAATTGGAGTAGCTTTGCAATCGTTTGAATGTTTTAGTTATAAAAGTTTTAGTTTTTTCAGTTTGTACCTTGTGTAAGTTTAATGTTTATTTTAATAATGTAATTTATTATTTTCATTTTATATTAGTGCCTTGCAGTTTAAGTGGTTTTAATGCCTAGGTCCTTCGTTTGACAATAAACTTTAATAATAGAAATAAATAACAAAAGATGCTTCTTCTTCAAAATACCTTCAAAATTGAGAATGGGCTTGTTGTGCTGTGAGAGATAGTGCTGTTGACTTTTAGACTTAAATAGTTTCTATCCATTTCATGATTATTAATTATTAAAAACAACCTGTTGATGTTGCTTTTTATAACACTTTTGTTTGATTGTCTATTTAAATTTAGTCTAGTTTAGAAAAAAAGTTCTTAAAGTAAAATAAAAACTATTAAAATATGTTTACTTTAACAATGCAATGAATGTTATGTTTTAATAAAAATTTCAAGTTAATATTTATAAAAGCTTAATTAATTTTAAATAAACTCTAAAAAGCAGCCTTTAAAAACATTGAGTTTATTTGTTAGAAATCATTTCTATTCACAGATAATTTACTGTAAAACATCACTTTACAAACTTCAAAGGCAATAATATAAAACAATTTAAAGTAATCATGATTAACATTGAAATAGTGAAAATCAGGTTTAGAGCAGTTTCACAACAAAAAGTGTCATAGAGGTCAGTTATTAAATAAAAAATAAACAAAGGCAAATTATAATAGCTCAAAATATTTTGTGTAAATATTATTACAAAAGATGTGTTCAAAAGAAGATTTGTTAAGTAGTGAAATTATAAAAGTTATAAAACAAAACTTGTCAATTCACATACAAAAATGATCTATGATTTAAAATTTATTATTAAAAACTAACTGTTTTTCTTAAAATTTTCTATAAAAACATAATTATTGATCTTATGCTATAAAAACATATATATTCAAAGGCATGTGCCAGTTAAGGTTGATCATTTATTAGAAACAAGTTCCCATGTACGAGAAGTACACTTTATTATAAGAGTAACAATATTATAACATTCAAGTGTCTCAAATTGTTGCTTAGGTACATCATCTTTTATCAGTGATCTTTTTGTCTTTATCTTAACTGCTACAAATACAAATTATTATACTTTAAAAACACCAACATAATTTATATATATATATTCATGATTAACCTTGAAATAGTGAAAATCAGGTTTTAAGCAGTTTCACAACAAAAAGTGTCATAGAGGTCTTTAAAGTTGAGTAAAATATAAACAAAGGCAATTTATAACAGCTCAAAATATTTTGTGTAAATATAATTAGTATATATAGTAAAAAAGATGTGTTCTAAAGAGGATTTGTTAAGTTGTGAAAATATGAAAACTATAAAAAAAAATAGTTAATTTACATACACAAATAATTTATGATTAAAAGCTAATTGTTTTTCTTTGAAATTTCTCTAAAAACTAAATTATTTATCTAGTAACATTAAAAAAAAAAGATTCATTTAAAGGTATTTCAAATTAAAGTTAACCAGAAACAAGCTCCAAGTTACCAGAATATTAGTACTACATTAAAATTAGCGAAAACAAAACTCCCAAACCAATGGCACCGTAATAAAAGTCAAGGCGAGTCCGATGAACAGCAAGTTGTACCACTGATTCCACCAAAAGTTTTTTTTTGTGATTGGCTGAACCACCGTGACATTTTGAACAGCGCCACCCGGTGAGTAAAGCCTCCCGGTGTACAGCTGCCTGTATTTGTCAGTTTCTCCTGGGAAGTCCAACGCTTCGTTGTATGTCGGAAGTTGACCACTAGGTGGAGCTGTTGGGACTGATATGAAGTCGGTTGTGTCCATTTGTTCAAGTTAAAATTTACAAGTAAGCTGTGTATGTATTTGTTTACTGTTTTTTTTTCTGATGTATTAGAAATAGTTTACTTAGGTAGTACTTTACTGACTTATAGAATACATTGAGAAACTATTTGCATTATTCTATTTCTACTCTTAATAATTGAAATGGCTAATGAAATCGTAATTATTTAAGGTTATAATTGTGTAGTTATAACTTATTTTTGAAAGATTCTTATAACTTCTTTTTATTTTTGTACTAAACAATGTTTGTTTTATCAACACATAATTTATGTGAAATGAGTGGTGTTTAATTAGTACTTCTTTTTAACTTTAATTAAGCTGATGATACAAAACTTGGTGTATGTTTAGAGAAAGAGATTTAAAATATAAACAAAACTTATAAACTGTATAAGTAAAAATATTGGTCACTAATGATAGAAACTGTTGCTTCTATTTTTAATAATTTCATTCATACTTAACAGGTTCAAAAATTTGCCAATGACTTGAAAACTTTATCCTTAAAAACATTAAATCACATGCTAAATAAAACTTGTAATTGTATAAGCCAGGGTTGCCACCGTGACAAAAAAATCGTTTTAAAAAAAAATTCCAGGTTTTGCAAATTTCCTCCAGGTTTTTAAAAGTAGACATTTCTGGGTCTATTTTTAGTTTAAATTAAGTTAAAGGTTAGAAACTGTGTTAAATAGTATAAAAACATTGAAAAGATACTATTAAGCTACCTTAAATTTGTTTTTTAATAAAAAATGTTTGATGAAAACAAAAAATGTTTATCTATATGATAGATTTTTTGTGTTAAACCGAAATTTTACTACTTAACATGTTAAAATTTTTAAAAGCTCCAGGTTTATCCAGGTTTTTTAGTGATTTTTGTTCAAAATTCTAGGTATTTCCAGGTTCTTTTCAAAATTTATCAAATTCCAGGTTTTTTTTAGCTGAAATTGTCAAATTCCAGGTTTTTCTATAATTCCAGGTAAAGTAGCAACCCTGATACACTTTCCTATACTTTTAAAAGTTTATAAATTTAATTTTTGAAAACCTTAAAAACTACTTTCAGCACAGTACAACAATTAAAAAGAAAGAAAAATGTGAACGCTCGCTCACAACTATGGTCAATGGATTGGTGTGGAGAAAACCCTTTCATCATCAAGCCTCACACCATATATCTGTAAAACAAACTATTACTAAAGGAAAAACAAAAGCAAAATCCATAAATAAAAAAAAAACCATTAGTTAAATATTTAAAACAATACAGCTTGTTATTTTTCAGTATTTTTTGAACTTAATATTTATTGAAAATAAAAATAAAAGATTTTCGATCTAACTTATTTGAAAAAGATAAATATCAATTTTTATTGCATAGAGTTATCAAATGATTTCTTAATGGAATATTAAATGAGCATATCTGTTATATTCTCAACAAGGGGAATTTTAAAACCGAACTTTTTGAAATACCAGGGAAAAACATAAATAATAATGTAGTTTAATAAAGCATGTAAAATCACTAAAACTAAATATTTTAAAACCATTTAAAATTTATTATTTTATTTCAACATTAAGAACGAAAAAATTTAAAACCTAGTAATTTATTCTATTTCTTTAAGATTAAAATGTTTTCTAACTAATGCATCAACAAGTAATTTTTTTATGAGACTCTATAAGATTTTAAGCTTTTGACATTTAACTTTAACAGTTGTAATTTCTAATTAGTAACAAAAGTTGTTTTACATCGGTAAATAATTTCATATTGATAAACCTAAATTCGTAAAAAAATGTTATTTATTAGAATTACAGTTTTGTTACTTTACGAAATCTGTTATTATCAATAACTTATTGGGATACGTTAAAAGTCCACCCAGTTAAATTCAAGAACCGCTTACCGATCGAGGGCAGTGTTAGGGGTAACAGTGATAGTGAAAAATAAATAAAAAATAAATAAACAATGCAAAAAATTTTTAAATTAAATTAATTAATAAAAAAATATATATAAAAATCGGGTGGGTTTTAATAGTGTACCAACTTATTAAACCTAATTTTTTTACAAAATGACTACGAACAAAACGGACAAAAAAACTAAATTTGAAAAAATATCCAGCTGACTGCATAATTTCTAAGAATCGTTTTATAGAAAAAACTAAGAGCTATACTTTCTAACGTCAATTAAAAACAAACTATTTTTATTAAAAAGCTTATCTTTTTGATTTTTTTAACACATTTTAACACCAAAATACGTCACACGTCAAAGCTATCTGGTTACCAGATTCTGGTAGACCATTAATTGTGAATACAGTACACTACCGCTTAAGTACGCAAATTGAACCCGACCAAAAGTGCGTACTTAGCACGGGTAGTGCGTACTTTTTGACGATATAGTATAATATGAAATTTAGTTGTTTGTTTTCTTTCTTACAACTAGCCACCAAATAACTAAGCCAAATAAACAAGTCATTTATTTCAAATAACATTTAAAACATAATTCTTATTTGCAAATTTTTTTAATAGATTTTAAAATGATTTATTTTTTCTATAAAAAGCTTCTAAATAATTAATACATACGTTTAATATAGAAAGTCAATGTCAGTCAATGATTTAAAAAAAATATTAAGCTACATTTTGTTTTGTTAGAGGGAAAGTACCAAACTACTTTGTGTTTTTACCAAATATTTTTAAAACATCAAACGAGCATAAAGTTATTGTTATAGGAAAATTTTATTAATTTTTCAAAAAACATAAAACTTAAATGTCAATTATTTTCCTTATCTTTAAAGCTATCTAAAAAATTTTTTTTTTATTATAGAGAACGCACCTTTGCCTTTAATTAAAAAAAGAAATTATTTAATTTGGGGTTGGAATTATTTCATGGGGTCCCTCCAAAAATAAAGGTTTTTTTTCGTTTTTTTTCATCAAATGGTATTAGAACCAAAAATAAAAATTTTTTTTAATTTTTTTTTTGATTTCCCTTAGTTTGCATGTTATTAAAACTCGTAAATAGTTATTTTATAAATAATGTTAATATCTTTTACGATTTGGCCCAAAATCAAATTGTAGTATATTACACTATCATTTGCCTTGGCCATTTCCTAGATAAAAAGTTAATAAAAGGAAAAAAAAAGTTAATAAGAATGTGAATTACATCAAACTAAATTAAAATAAAATAATTTAATTAAATTTGTTGTATATTCACATTCTTATTAATTTTTTTTTTTCCTTTTATCAATTTTTTATCTAGGAAATGGCCAAGGCAAATGATAGTGTAATATACTACATTTTGATTTTGGGCCAAATCGTAAAAGATATTAACATTATTTATAAAATAACTATTTAAGAGTTTTAATAACATGCAAACTAAGGGAAATCAAAAAAAAAATTAAAAAAAAATATTTATTTTTGGTTCTAATACCATTTGATGAAAAAAAACGAAAAAAAACCTTTATTTTTGGAGGGACCCCATGAAATAATTCCAACCCCAAATTAAATAGTTCTTTTTTAAATTAAAGGCAAAGGTGCGTTCTCTATAATAAAAAAAAATTTTTAGATAGCTTTAAAGATAAGGAAAATAATTGACATTAAAGTTTTATGTTTTTTGAAAAATTAATAAATTTTCCTATAACAATAACTTAATGCTCGTAAACATCAATCTATGTACATTTAAGTTAAATTATGACTTAACTATTTTGTATTTGTAAGTTTTTTTAACTTTGTCATCTATATTTATTTATTTTATAGCATTACAGCTCAAATATCATTATTCTTTTTACTCTTCTGCAACCACAACATAAGTATTTAGTTTGTTAACATTTAATAACAGGACTGTCACAATCTCAGGCCACTTGGCCTACTCAGGATTACTCACCCTAGTTTAAAAGTTGTGAAAGTATCAGGCTAACTCAGCAGGTTGGCCATTCTACCTGGAAACATAAAATAGTCTGGAAAACTTGATGATTGAAATTTAGGCAAAAAAGCTGGAATTTCTTGAAGTTCTAGTATAATATCCTTTACTTTGTCTTTCTGGATAAGTGCGTACTTAAGGCGTGATGCGTACCAAAAAAAGTGCGTACTTAAGCGGTAGTATACTGTATTTATAAAATATTTTACTTTTAGTTATAATATAAATTTATAAAAAGTATACTTATTGTGTGTAAGTTTGTTAGTTTATTTCAATACATACTTTTTTTTTAATAGTTTCATCATCGTGACCTCAAATTTTGTAAACTTCAGTGAGTATGTAAAAAACACCGTAATAAATATATATTTAAAAAAAAACGCAAATATATGACTAAAAAAATGTTTTAAAATATTATCTAGAACTACATTTTGGTTTATAACATTAACTTACTTGACACAATCTATTTTATTTATTCATTTATCTTTTGGGAA
The DNA here is from genome assembly GCF_965202585.1 of Thalia democratica. Lineage (NCBI taxonomy): Eukaryota > Metazoa > Chordata > Thaliacea > Salpida > Salpidae > Thalia > Thalia democratica. Next base: position 3,696,058 of record NC_139171.1, on the reverse strand, counting down.
GTGATTTTTAACACAAACTTAATTATGGGCCGTAATGTATAGAAAACAGTTTTCTGCGGACCAAAATTCTTAAAATTATATTTTATATACTACTAGAAATACTATTTTAAACATAAAATGTAGAAAGTTAAGCAATAATATAGGATTAATATAAATTAGAAATTTTTAAACTGAGAGCTTAATTGTACCTTTTTATAAACATTAAGTTAAAAAAAACTGTCAAGGTCCGCTAAATTTTGCTTTAAGGACCGCGTATTTGTTATTAAAATCATAAAAGTTAATTAATACTACAAAAAAATAAGTTTTAGCAGTTTACTTTTTCTATTTATAAAATTTTATTTTATGTAATAGTAATCTATTTAATTGAAATGTTTACCGCAGTTTTAAACATAATATACTTTTTTTGACTAAGTTAATAGTTTATTAATTTTATAATAGTAACAGGTATTTTCAAAAACAAACTGTTCTAACTTTATTAATGCAAAATTCTTAAATCAAAAGTTATTTTAAACTTTTAATTATTGCTAAAAATCCAGTATGATGACAAGTACTAAAAATCTTTTTTATTTACTGCTTTAAGTTTAAGTTTTAACTTTTATTTAAAAATAAAAAGTTTATTTTTGCATGTTCATATTAACTCAAAGTTTAAAAATAAGAATACATGCAATTTTTGTTTAAGAAGGCATTGATTTTGATGATAGTTTTATTTAAACAGCTATATCGAGTAGTACAACTAAACTTTAATCTAATTGTTAACAGTCAAAAAGTATTTTTCAACTAAAGCCCAGTGTAAGTGCTGTATATAAATTTATTTCGGAGTATAACAGGGACGTAGCTAGCTCAAAAAAGTTACAAATCTACTAAAATTAAAACATCTGAAATGACGGCAGATAACGTCCTAGCGGGAACACAGCAACTTAGACTACCTCTAATGTTATTGAATTTAATCTGAAACTATGCAGTTATGTTAATACATCAAAAATGGAATATTGAAGTACGAGTGATAACTGTATACACGGCAATTTATTTTGCTCCACACCCACTATGACTCTTTATGTGTTGCCACTTGTGTAAACCCAGAAAACATTCATTAAAAATAAGTATAAGAGAATCACAACTTAACTCATTACATAACAAATAACATTTATATTGTCTTCAAAATCATAAATTTGTCACTAGTAACAACAAGTTATGCAAATTTTTGTAACATAAAATTGTATGATTTTGATTTTTGAAGCTATTGCATGCATTTTTTTGACAAATTAAAGCTATAACGCGCCAAATGTTACAATTTGGATGTATTTACTTCGTTTAATCTTTACGACACTAAAAGTGCTAGAGATTACAGACATGTCAAAATTATCCCTCAGGAGTGCATAACTAAGTTTAAATAAATACTTAAAGCTAAGAAAGCAGATTCTTTTCAAGCTGAAATAAAAGCAAGTTTTTGCATATAAGTATACGTTTCTGTAGATTTGCATAAACGTACCAAGCCACGTGCCTGGAGCATAATTAAAATTTATGGACAGTTTATTACATTAAAGTTTTATTTCACAACATGTTTTCAACAACACGTAGGTTTTAGCACGTAGATGTTTATATTTTTGAAATATCACATTACACAACAATAACACTTACGCTTTAAAATGTGTTTGTAAACAAACTTAGTTAAATACTATATTTTTAATACGAGTGTTAATTTAAATCTAACAGATAATCACTTTAGGTATAGTTACAAGTTGTATTAGGCACTATTTTTTTTTTAACTCTTATAGAATATTTAGAATCTTTAAATAAAACGTTGTTTAGTTTTAACAATAAAGATTTATATATAATGTTTTATTAATGTTTTTAAGTCTTAATTTAGTTAAAGTGTTAAAAAAAGAGTAAATTTTGTTTTGTTCTAAAAATAGAAGCTTAAATTAGTATGTAATTTATTTTCTGTTATTAAGCAAACTTTATTAAAACTTGAAATATTTATACAGAAATGAGGTGCAAACAGTTTTAAACATAAAATTATTCTTTAAAGTCCTTTTTTTTTACAAAACAAAAACTAGCAAATCAAAACTTACTAAAAATTTAATCAAGTTTTAAACTTTAACAATTTTAAAAGTGCGTTTTAAAACTTTTTTACAAAATGTATTTAAAATAAAATCTGTAAACTGTTAATTGTTTAAAATTGTTAAGGGTTTAATTTAAACTTTTTAATCGAAATAGAATACACCAACATTTAACATTACATAAAAACAATATGTAATGCTTATAAACAATACTAAAGTTTAAAAAATGATCACATAAATTGGCTATATTAAAGGTTTAAATATTACTGTTTGTACTACGACTTTTTTAATGTTACTTAATATCAACAGAAAATACTTTTAAAACAAACGAAAAATTACAACAAAATAACAATGGGTCACATACTAGCCATATTAAAAGGATCAAAGGTAGCCTTTCAGGCCGGTAAATCAACACTTGGTGTTTACAAGGAACACAAAAAAACCGGGAAGATTAGCAACATGCCCGTATGTTGAAACTAGATGTTTGTAATTAAATTAAAGTTGTTAGTTTGTGGTAGATATGTATTGATGAGTATGGTTTTTTAAGTGTGAGATTTTCTGTAGTAGCTGTTAAGATTTTTAATGAGTAACTGAATTGAGCATATTAGTAAACTATTCTACAATTAACTTTGTTGATGAAAATTAGTATTTTTAGGTATAACCGACATCTTATTACATAGTTAATATTCTATTTCAAGTTTGTGGAAATAAAGCTTTTTTACTTTGTATAATAAAAGGTTGAAGTTTCTAAAATTATATATCAAACTTTAATAGTATGAAATAATAGTTTTACCTTTTTCAAACTAAGTAAATTTATTTTGCATTAAATATACTTTCCACATATTTAAACAATCTGACAAAACCAGTCAACGTCACTAAAAGGAACGGAAAACAAAATGGTTGATATGGCAGTCAGGACGGAAAACAAAATGGTTGATATGGCAGTCCGGAGGGGAGCTAAAATTGTAGTGAGGGCACACGGACAATTGAAAGATAAAAATGCTGTTAGTATTTTTTTGTTTGGTTGTTTATGCATTTTTATTTAATTTAAGTAAGCTAAAGTTGAGTAAAAGAAACATGGGTAATTGAAAGATAAAAGTTTAGTAAGTTTTAATTTAATTAGTTACTTATATATACATACATAATTAATTTTATTATGGTTTATTAAGAAAAAAGCTTAAATTGCAGTAAAAGCTCTTGGGCAATTGAAAGAAAAAAATTTTGCTGTTTTTTTTGTTTGATTATTTATGTATTTATTTTTACTTGAGTAATTTTGAACAAGCTAAAATTGCTGTATAAACACATGGTAAGGATACAAAAGCGGTAGTTAACATTTTTGTAAATGGTTTATATACTTTTTATCTTTTTAATTTGGCTTAAAACAGCTGAAATTGCGTTAAAAGGAATAAAAAACAGAAAGGTAATGACATGGTAAATTGAATAAACCAATATTGTTGTTAATACACTTTAATTTGGTTTTAAATTAAAATAATTTCAACAGCTTAAGAAATAGACCTTTAGTTCATTTAAAAATTAATTAAACACCATATAAAGGCAAACTGACCCAAAATGTTGTCAAAGTTTAAAAGTACTTAATAACCTCTTTTAATTTGCTTTTAATTTTATTTAAAAATTGTAACTAGTTAAAGTATTATGTGTACGCTTTTTTTAATATAAACACATTTAACAGTTTTGTTTTATAAACTAGATATATTAATTATTGTTTTTATATTTTTTACAGACTTCAAAAGCCCAGAACGCTTTATCATTGGCAAAGTCATTACGAAAAACAAAATCACCAAAGAAATAGTCACCGAAGAGCATTTATATAAAAACATATAGTTTATTAGTTTAAAATGCCATTAAATTGTCGAAAAATATTATATCTTTCAGTTTTTTTTTCTTTCTGTATGTTTGAATAAAAGTTCTTACATTTTAATTTTATTCTGTGCTATAAATATTAATCAACTTATACGATTTTTTTTTTAGCTTAATAAATGTCTTAAAGTAACTTTTTTAAACTATTAGTTTATCAAAGCTCGTAAAAGTTTTAGTATATCATAGAAATTTTTTCATGAACTTCTATTTTAACTTTAATTGAATATGTTAACTTGTAGTAACAAAATTGTTGGTTCAGTCTAATTAAAAAAGTATTTAAATGTATTTATAGTTGGATTATAAAACTAGTTTATTTTGGATAAAAGTTTTTTTTTATAAATTTTAACAAAAAGTTTATATGGCATTTGAAGCATACTAAATGTTTTTGTCTTTTAAATGGTATATTCAGAAACTTAAGCTTTGAGATATAACTTCTTAAATAAAAGTGTAGCATTAAAAGTTTTTTTTATTATAATTTTCAGCTAAATTAAAAATGTTAAAGTATTGTATTTAAATAATCAGCGAAGTTAATGAAAACACCTCAAATATTAAAAAGTCATGAATTTATAATAATAAAAAAATATTTTGTAAGTATATGACTATATATAAAAACTGCATATTGTTTATAACAGTTAAAAATTTACACTAAATTATTCAAAACAAATTGCTTTGTTAGCCAACTTTAAACTAAAAATGAAAAATTTAACAAATTAAGGACAACAATAAAATAAAACAGTTTTAAATTTAAAAAACTTAATTTTATTGTCGTTATAAAAATCAAATGTATGCTACTAATTGTAATATAATTATAGTTAAAACTTCTATAAACCAAAGTAAACGTCTGACAGAAAAGTAAAGTAGACTAAACTGCACAACATTAAATATTCACAACTTTTTTAAACAAAACAAACTTAAGCAGCATACAACTAAAATTAATTCTGCGCAACATAAAACCTGAAACACTATTTTGAACTGATACTAAAAACTTTAATTGTACTGATTTTATACATGATTAAATGAAATGACTTAAGTTTTAATTTTCAAGTTCTATAAACAGTTTATCAAACTAGAAGAAATGTATGTTTCAAATCTGGTTAAAAAACAGTAAAATATTGTTCTATAATATAACTGTTTTTAAACATTTTAGTTTTACTAAACACTTTAAAAATTAAATGTTTACATTTACACGTTAAATAAGTCAAAAAAATAAAACAATATTTTAAAAAAACTTTTGACTAAAAAACTTTAAAATTTATTCTAATTAGTTTTATTCAAAATTTTAAGCTGAGCAAACATTTATTACTTTAAGATTAAATTTTTACTGTAAAAAATACGATATACTTAAAAAAACATGTTGTATACGTAAGTAAAACTGCTTATCATGCATTTTTTTAGAATCGTCAATTTTAAAAGTCGATCGATTTTTTTGTTTTTAAACTAAAACAATTATAAGTATTTGTTGAGTTTTTTCATTTAATAAGACATACTTAAACATTTAATAAAACGGGATTTAGCAAATTTAAGGTAAACCAAACATTAGTATGAATACTATTTTAATTTTTTAAATAAATTAATGCTAATTAAAAAAAAAAATAATTGATTGAATACAATATATACTTTTTGATATAATTATCAGTTGCTGAGTTAAAGTTGCTGCTTATCTTGCAATTTAAAACTTTTCATTTACTTCTTGATATTTTTCGATAGAAAACGTAACTAAAAACTAATGGCCGGTCCAATTTTAATATTACAAATTGCTCCATTTTTTTGGAAAGCTTATAAAAAAAGAAAAGGAAAGAAAAGAAAAAGTGTAGAAAAAGAGGTAAGCGAAATAGTTGTTAAATAGAAGAATGTATAAAATAATTAGTTCTTACACTTTTTGTTTCAGAGTAAAATATGCTTGTTAAAACTGCAGTGAGAGTTTAAAATAGATAAAACATTTATATAGTTTTTATTTTGGTGTAATGTTATGTAATACTACTTTACTCGTTTTCATTGGTTTTCAAAGTAAGCGTTTTTAGGAAAAAAGCAAAGAAGTTACTGAAAAAGTTGTGGAAGAAAAACAGGACTCCAAAGAACATGTAAAGATAAGATCCACAAAAACTGAAAAGACAGAAACTTCAGAACCTGTTAAAGTAAAAAAGGTCAAATCTAAGGTTTTTATTTATTACAAAAGTGTTTTTTATTAGATTTTAATAAAGGACATTCTTAAGTTTATATTCTGAATAGAGAAATTTAGACATTAATTTGAGTTTTATCTTTGTGCTGACATAAAACTATTACTACTTTGAAAACATCAGTTTAATTTAAAAAACATCTTATCACTAATCAATATTAAACAACTTAAGAAACGTTTATAAATTTTTTATGATTTAATTTATATTTATTTGTTTAGACTCCCGGGAACAAGTTTGTGAAAAAAGCGAAAGATATGGGTAAAACAGCCGCTAATGCGGAACAAGTAAAGCAAGTAAAATCTAAGGTTCATACTTCGAATGGTTTTATTAAAACTAGTCTTAATTCTATATGATTTTGTTCAATGTTCTTAAAATAAATTATTTTAAAAAAGTTGTAACTCAATAAGACGTTATAAATTGATATTTATAAACAAGTAAAGCAAGTAAAATCTAAGATTTATAAATCGAATGGTTTTATTAAAACTAGTCTTAATTCTATATGATTTTGTTCAATGTTCTTAAAATAAGTTATTTTAAAAAAATTGTAACTCAATAAGACGTTATAAATTGATATTTATATCAAGTAAAGCAAGTAAAATATAAGGTTCATACTTCGAATGATTTTATTAAAACTAGTCTTAATTCTATATGATTTTGTTCAACGTTCATAAAATAAATTATTTTTTAAAATTGTAACTCAATAAGACGTTATAAATTGATATTTAGAAAAAAAGTATTTTTTCTAATAACATATTAACATTAAAATTAGTTTCTCAGAATCCTTTTTTGAAGACTGTATTGAATTTTGAAATACATGTCTTCTGTTTTATTAATTATTCATACTCATAACTAATCATATTTTGTCCTTTTTTACATAAGAACTATATTATAACTTTATTTTTACGATTAGGTAGGTATAATAAAGTGATATATATATCAGTATAATGTGTCTTTTATCTTAAAAAGAAAACTTATTCAGGAAAACTCCTAAGCCAAGTTTTATTATACTTGTATTTAGTTTAGTACATGGTCTTAAGTATTATTATTTTTTCATTAGGCAATGACAAATAATTATGTCCAGAGAGCTGTTGATATCGGAAAGAAAACAGCCAAATCTGAAAAAACAAAAAAGTTGAAGTCAAAGGTATTCAAATATGTAACTAATTCTATTTATAAAACTTAATCTAATTTTGGCATTTTTGTAAAAATACAAATATATTAAAACATTTTATAATTTAATTCAGGTGTTGTATTTTTGTAAATATACAAAGTTTATTTTTAGTTTTAGTTGTCAATTTTTTTAACAATGTTCACTTTTTAGGCTGTTGAGTTGAGAAAGCGAGCCGTAGAGTCTGAAAAAACAAAGCAAGCTAAATCTAAGGTAAAATTAGTTTTAAAAGAATGTTATGTGTTTAAGTTTAATCTGTTTATTTTACTTTTAATACTACTTTAAAAAAAACAAAAAGTTAAAAAAGTATGTACATAAAAAAACTGTTGTATTTAAAGCAATCTAGTAAAAAAAATATTACACAAGAGCTTTATAACTGTAGGTTAAGTAATTAACGATAAGTAAGGTTTAAAAACACTTTTGTAAACAAAATAAACTAAATAGTTTCTGTAAAGATAGTAACTTAATTAAAAAACTAAATTAATTTTCAAGTAAACGTTTCATTAAGTATAAAAATTTTATTTATAATTTTTCTTTCTTTGAAAGCTATATTTTCAACTTATTCAGGGAAAGAAGCTGTTACAAACAGCAAAAAAGAAAGCTCTCGAAAAAATGGGTAATGATGTAATACAAAATAATAATGACGTAATACAAAATAAGCTGCCAGTTGACGAAACTATTGTAAGTAAAAGAAAATAAATATAGTATTTTTAAACAATTAAACGTTTATTAATTATTTGAAAAATACTTTATAAAAACCACTGAAAATAAACTATATGAGATTGAATTTTCTGAATGTTTAAGTCAAATTTAGTTTATTCTAAATCAAATACATAAGCTTATTGAACACGATAAAGAAAGATACGCTTACGAATATGGTCAAATGACCTAAAAAAAGTTATTTTTGCCATAAGTTATTTAAATGGCTCAAATTAATTAAATTTCTTTTTTTAAAGGTACTTCCATCAGATGTTAAGCATAAAATAGCTGAAAATATAGACTACCTGAACAAAAAGGATAAAAAAGAAAAGACAGAAAAGAAAGAGAACGTTTGCAATAAAAATGACGAAGATGTAATACTAAAAAATAAAAAGAACCATGACGTAACAGAAATAAATGACGTAACAACTAATGACGTAACAAAAAACAACGTGAATGATGACGTAACGAAAAATTGTGACGTAAGTGATTACGTATACGATGAAGTTGCTGGAGATGACGTCATAAAACGTGTTTCGTTCCCACCCGTTCCAAATTTCATATAAACCACATTTACCTAAACTTGAGATTTGTTAAATCTAGCGGTTGGGAGCTATATGCTTTTTTTATCGACAATACATACGTCTAAAGTTCACCAATGGCGCACAATGAACAGCTAAAGAAAACTTATTTGGTAACTACCAATAATTGTAAAAAATGTTCTATCTATAACGATGTAAATACTTTTTTGATAGATAACAAAGTTAAGTCTTACTTAAATGCTCAGAAAACTAGATTTATAACAATATGTGTGAAAAACATCCTCATGTTTTTTATCAAATTGTTATGCTTTTTTTGGGAGACGCTGCTTTGAAATAATTGTCTTTTTTGCTTTTAACTTCGCTTTTATTTTCAGTTTTCTTTAATAAATAATAAAACAAGTTTGATATTAGAAATTTATTGTATTTTTTAAGCGTTATACTTAAGCTCTACAATTCATTTCAATTTTTTTTTACCTTAACATAAGGAATGTTATAGTTTATTTCTCTCAAACGATTTATTTAACTTCCACAGCAACTTTTTTATACAATTAATTTCTAAAATTACATTTAGTATATTAAAGTAATATATATTTTAGCATTTAGTAATGTATTTTGAAGGTACATAAGTACTTTACTAAGTATAAATTATTTTTATTTAGGTAATTAAACAGTAGCAAAATAGAATATAAGTATTCAAAGATAAATAATTTCTAATAATGTTTCGTAACACAGTTTCGAACAAAAGAAGTTCGAATACAGCAGTAACAGCAATTGAATAGATACAAATGCAAAATATCAACAAAAAAAAATTTTTTACAATTTGTAATAAACAAGTTGTTTGAATTTTTACTTTACTTAAAAATTTGCTTCTATAAACTAACTATTTTTTGATACTTTTACCTCTATTAAGACAAATTTTAAAGTATACATCGTTAATAAAAACAATTTTAAGTTTAGAATAGTTTATACTTGAAGTAAAAAGCAAAACCTCAATACTGGTAGTATTTAATTTCTTTATATCATTAAAAATCTTGCTTGGTAAACTTGTGTAATTAAGGTGTCAGCTTTTATAACAAGAAAATTTATTTTGTATCTAAATTTTTTTAAAACAGTTGTAGTAACATTATAATAGTAGTGTTTAAAAAAAAAAACTAAGATAGATTAAGCAATAACAGAACACGAGTAAAAATTATTTATTAATTTTAGAACATAATTGCAAAGTAGACAAAACTCCATATCAAACTATTCAAAAATGTCCAGCGTCGTAAAAATCCTGTTTTAGTTGAAAAATATTTTTAATTTATAAAAAAAAATTACTTTAGTTGTGTCATACACGCTTCCAATTTGTCTTATAAGTTTTCTTAGAATTTTTTGTTTTGTGATTTTTTTACTTTAAAACTTAAACTTATTTCAAGTGAACCTAGAACAAGGTCCGGCAGCCTTTGTAAGCCCCAGCCATTTTTACTTGAAAAACTTTTTTGAAACGTATAGAATAAAGCCGACCGCAGTTAGTTAAAAAAAAATAATTAATCATTATAGGAATGTTATAAAATACGTAATAATGTAGCACTAGTAATTACTTGTTAAGAGCCTAATTATAAGATTATATGTAGTAAAAAAAAGTTATTCTCATATTAGGAAAATATTTTTTTTGCAGAAAAGTACATCGCGAGCCGCAGTTTGCTGACCTTAAACTAATCAATTAATTTTTTTAATAAAATGCCTTTTTAAATAGTTTTCGATCACGTCGTCAATGTTTTGAAAAATATTTAGAATTTGTAAAACTTTTATCGTTTTATAACTTTTTTAAATTCAAGGTCTAGTTTGAGAAAACTTCAAAAAAGTTTGAAGGCTTTTATGATATATTTAATATTAATTAGTACAAACTCATAACCGAACTTGGTAAAAAGCCTTGTGTTTAGTGTTAAAAATTCAAAGCAGTTTTGTTTAAATAATTATTTTTTCAGCTTATACCCTACTTCTGGGGATTTTTTAACAGTGAACGAAGGGCCTTTTTAGTTTGTTCATAAATTTTTTTTAATGCTTCTTACTACAATATATAACACCTTATACATGGGGTAGCTTTATAATATTAGCTTAAGGATTTATTTAAGAATTTTTATGTTATCACTAAGGTTTTTTTAAGTTTTTTACTTCTTGTTTTCTTGATATTCAGCAAAAACGACCGGGTTTACTCGCTTTTACACGCAATAACAAAACCTTGCTTATTACAAATCTAATTACTACTAAAATTTTATTGTTGTATTTTGAGTAAAATAGTTTTAAAGCCATTTTTGTATCAGAGCAATTACAAAGTTTATTTCAACGTCTTTAATAGAGCTTCGTAAAATAACTTTAGGTAAAAAAAACCATAAAATAACTTTTTTGTGTATAATACTAAACCATCTTATGTACTTAGATAAAGTTGAAATAATAATTTAGGTAGCTGTCTAAATTGCACGAGCGTACAAAATTGCACGAGGGAAAAATTGCACGAGTGCACAAGGATACTTTTGCACGAAGGGACAAAATTGCACGAATGCTCACTTTTGCATGAGCAGACAATTTTTCACGAGTTAATTTTATTTTATTTATTAATTTTTTTATTTTATTTTGTTTTTGCTATCACTGTTACCCCTAACCTTTATTCTCGGTCGGTAAGTTATTTTATTTGTTTTTTTTTTATCTTTTTATAATACTATCATTGTTATCCCTTACCCTTACCCTCGGTCGTTATTTTTAATTAATTTTTTTTTAATCGTATTTTTTTATAGCTTTTTTTTTGTTTATTTAATTTTTTCTGTATTTTTATTCCCTAGTGCAAATTTGGCTTTGTGCAATTTTGTGCATTTGTGCAATAAGCTCGCGAAGTATTATCTTTGTGCATTAAAGACCCGTTCCCTAATAACTTGTTGTTTAATTGAGCTTGATAAACGATACTGTCTAAGTTAATTGCCGTTAAATGTATTAAGTTTCAAAATGCTTATAAAAAAGTTAAAACTAAACTAGCAAGTAAAATTTTAATAAAAGGCTTATTAGTTGGGTTTTGTTAACCTACAATAAAATACTTATCATCAAATTTTAATAGCAAACTTGAAACTAATGCAACAATAATGATTGATATAATAATAAACTTTAAGTTTTAAAATTTTCAAAACTTAATTTTACGAGCGTAATAAAATTTTAACTGCATGCTAATTAATTTGTAACAAAAACATTTTGTTTGTCATTTTCTGTAATTTAACACGAAACTGTTGGAAGTATTTGAGTGACAATTTTCATATCAAACAAGCTTTGTTTTAAAAATAAAAAATGATTAGAAGCATCAAAAAAATCAGTCTCAGTCTATACAAACGCTTTGAAGAGATCTTTCGTTTATAAAAACTAAACATTTCCAATTCTTATTTAAATAGAATTTTACTTTTGATTTAACGCTTTGTTTTATAAATAATATTAGAAATTAAATTAGAACTTATTTTGTTTTTTTATACGAATGAATTATTATTTAAAGTCATATTTCACTACTTTCAAGTGCTTATGGATTGTTGATCAAAACATTAATTGCTAAAAAAAAAATCCCTTTTTTTAAATTTTTGTAGATTTTATTCTATGAGAACTTTTTTCAATATACAAATCGAAATTTCATAAAGTTTTATAATCTTTTAATAGTTTTAACCAAGCATAACAGTTACATATAAATAGTTTATAAAATATTTTGTATCAATGCCTAAGTTTGTTCATAAATAAATGTTGTACAATAATTTTTGTCTAATTTATCTGAAAGCAACCAATAAAATATGTTAAAAGCAGCATTTATATCGGTTTACAAAAATATTAATTTTGTTTTTCGGCAAAACAAAACCTTTTAATGATTTGTAGAAAATACTTTAGTTTTAGTGATAATACTGGTGTTTATAAAAATACAATTTTTTTAGCTGTGTCACACTATTTTGTTCGTTCAAAAAACTATAAACGGTAATCAACTGCTTACTTGAACAATTTTTAGTTTTACTTGTGTAAAATGCAAACAAAACAATAATTTTAACTGCATAATGTTTGTTTAAAACCTCAAGTAACTATCTTTGTACGCTACTTACTGCAAGTTTTAAAATTACAACGCTGTTAGTATGTTTTTAATTTAGTTTTTCATCTATGTACTAGATCATTACTTGTAGAACCTTTTACAGTAAGTGTAACAGAAATTAAAGATCTAGGTTTCTTTGAATAACTTTTATTAAGAGTCAAAATAATTTTTTTGTCAATACCTGTTATATTACAATTAAGAAGAATTAAACACATTATGAAACATGTATATCACTTTTTCTTGATCTTATATTGAATGATGCTTTTATTCAGCAATTTAAAATAACTATAAATTAAACAAAATACTTTTTTCAAAGAAAAATAAAAAAATGGTCAATCCTATGTTAATATTCAAGTTAGCTACCTACCTTTCTAAAGCATATAAAAAAGGAGATAAAGAAGAAAATTTGAATAAAGAGGTTTTTTAAATCATTTTTACTGAAGTTATTTTCAAGAAACTTATCTACTTCACTTTGAAAACTTATTACCAAGCTTAATTAATTTAACTACTTATTAGTTCTAATGGTTTTAATATATAGTTAGAGTAAGTAGCACAAATAAATCTTGTTAATATTTTTTAGGAAGAAGTAAAACGTACAAAAACTATTGATAAAGAGGTTGATTATGTTGTTATAAAACAAAGTTCATTAGCTCCACTATTTTTTGAAATTATTTAAATGATTATTATAATACTACGGTAAAATTTAATTTTAAAATAACGCTTAACACATGAAGTTTAAATTTAAAACAATTATATAATTATTAGATTTACAATTTAAAACTCTACTTTTCTAGTAACAAGTTATTTAAATATAAAAAACTTAGGTTAAAAGAAGAAAAAAATGTAAAAAAGACCCTAAAAGCCAATCTTCAGAAAAATATGCACTGAAGCAGGTAAAATCAAAAGTTAACATCTGTATTTATATAAATTAAAATTTAAAAAATTAATATCAGTACTTAAAAAATGTTTTAATTTGTATTTTGTTTGGACTAATGTAGCAATGAAATTCATCTATTTCATTTTTGTTTTGTTCCAGAAATGTTTGTGTAATGTTTACTTAGTTCTACATTTTGAAAACAAAACCAAATATCTGAAACTGTCATTATTTTCTTTGTTTATTAGTTTTAACACTTTAATATTCAGGCATACAACAAGAAAAATGAGAGAAAAGCTGTTGATTCAAGTAAAAAAGCTGTTGATTCAAGTAAAAAAACTGGCGATTCAAGTAAAAAAGCTGTTGATTCAAGTAAAAAAGCTGTTGATTCAAGTAAAAAAACTGGCGATTCAAGTAAAAAAGCTGTTGATTCAAGTAAAAAAGCTGTTGATTCAAGTAATAAAGCTGTTGATTCAAGTAAAAAAGCTGTTGATTCAAGCAAAAAAAGTGGCGATTCAAGTAAAAAAGCGACTAGTTCAGAAAACACAAAACAAGTAAAATCCAAGGTTGTTGTTTATAATTCGATAATGTTATATATTTTAATACAAACAGTTTTAATATGATTAAATTTTCTTTAAACTTTTCAATAAAAAGGTTTACGTACGTATTACGTATGAGTAAAAAAATATATTGAAAACTTTTTAGGTAAACAGAAAGAAAAATATTAGCAAAAACGCAACACATATTAAAAAAAAAAACAGCTGAAGTCCAAGATTAAAGTTTATACTTAAATTATTGACTTTTGTGTAAAATATTTTTTTCAATTTTTTTCTGCACAAACCGTGTTTTATTTAGAAAAACGGTTTAAGCTAAATTTAGAAAATGCATGTAAATTTAAAATTATATGCTTATTAAAACAATATGATCTATTTAGGCACACAACAAGAAAAATGTTAAAAAAAGTATAAAATCGAGTAAAAAGGCTGATAATGCAGAAAAAGCGAAACAAATGAAGTGTAAGGTTTATGGTTAAAAATTAATTAAAAATAATATGTTTGATTTATCGTTTTTTAATAATAATCAAATTGATAAGAAACGTAAGTTATATAATAAGTAATTAATGTGTAACGGTTTCAAGTTTTGTTAGTGTATAATCGGCTAATTCCATTAAACAGAACGTTATATTTTTCGTTTTATTACTTTTGTTGTTTAGTCCATATTATTAAAAAAAAATATATTCGATTGATTTTTTTTAAATGGCATGAAAGTTTGACATGATGACTATATACTATAAACTTTGTAACATATTGAAAATATTTAGAATAAACAGCATGCTAAAAAAACTGGGAACCAAGGTAAAAAAGCAGAAAAAGCTGATAAAGAAAATTCTAAGGTTAGAGTTTATGAGTAAACTTGGTATTAATTTCAACATGTATTTACTTTAGTTTAGAAGATTTTATTAATGTGTCTAAAATTCAATTAAGTAAACAGATAAATAGATATAAATGACTTATACTTAACGTTTTTTATAATTAAAAGTAAGCCTGTATAAAATATTTATTTTTCTTTTTTTTTATTTTTTTTTTAATAAACAGTAAAAAAAACTCTATTTCTTAAATTATTCAAACTTTTAGAATTAATGAAAAAATATAAAAAATATTATAAAGATCCATATTTTGAATTAATTACATGGGTATTACTAGATAATTTAAGATTTTATAACTAATATCTTTTGTTAGGTAATGAAGAATAAAAATGTAAAAAATTCTCCTGAGGCGAATAAAAAAGATAGAAAATCTAAGTCCAAGGTATTTCCATTGTTATGTAACCCTTGTTAATAAAGACAATAGTATGGTTTTAATAAATCTTTAAAACACGCTTGTTTATAATTGCTCTTGAATAACTTTTAAATAAAATTGTTCAAACAAAAATGTTTTAAGTAAACTATTGTCAATTTAAAACGAGTAATTTCATAATTTTCAGGCTGCCATATTAGGAAAGTCGGCGGCGAAATACGCAATAAAACAACAAGCAAAATCACAGGTATTTAATTTATTTATATGTATATTATACTCAACTTTATACAAAAAAATTATAATGTTTAGGTTTTTAACTTTTATTAATAATTTGCAGGCTAAAGAATTGGGAAAAAAAGCAGCTAGCTCTAAACAAACAAAACAAACAAAATCAAAGGTATCTTTTTCGTATATAATTTAAAGATTAGTTGAAACAAAAACTTTTTTAGTTTTGAATAATCTTTTTTAAACTCATTTTAATATTTCCGACTGTTGAACTAGGAAACAAAGCAGCAGAAAAATCAAAACAAGCAAAATTTAAGGTAAAATTAATACTAAAATATTATACTAAGATATACTTTTAAATATTTATATATATTTGTCAAGTTATACTTTTCAGTGCTTGTATTTAAATGTGAGTATTGTGTACTCTATTTAAAGAAAATTTAAAGGAATCATTTTTTAAATGTGTAAACCTAGTTTTATATTTATAACTAATTAAAACAGTCAAACAACAATCGAAACTTAAAGTATAGAATAGCTTAATATAACCAAACTAAACAACAAAATCCAATATTTTTAATGATTCAATCACCGTATATTTAAAGCATAACATTGAGTTTGTTTTAATCTACACAAGAAAGTTCAGAATTTTTAAAGGATTGTTAATAACATTTTAGGTTGTCGAATTAGGGAAGAAAGCAGCTAAAACTAATGTAACAAAAGAAGCTAAATCCAAGGTATTTGAACTGTTTAAATTTTTTACAAGTTAAACAACAATTTTAATAAATTTTTGTTAATCAAATTGTTAATAATGTTGAAAATTTTTAGGCTGATAAAATAGAAAAGTTAGCAAAAAAATCTGCAAATACAAACCAAGTTAAATCTACGGTTTGTTTTCACTCTTAAATAATATTGTATGATATAATTGAACTGTAATTTTTATTGACCTTTTAGTAAACTCTATTAAACAAAAAATATTGGTAACAGTTTGTTGAAGAAATCTTCATTAGATATTCAAAACTTTATTCAATTAATTTTTTTTTGCAATAATTATTTCAAAGTCACAAATGATAAATAACATACTTAAAATAATAACTATTTATTAATTTTTATAAAGCTTTTAGACGATTAGTTTTAACTTGTAACAATGCAGAGAGAAGAAACTTTAAAAGCGTTAAAATAACTTTTCAATAAAAGTATGAGTATTAAATTATATATTTAATAAACTTATTGTTTATAACAGGGAAAGAAGTTGTTTAACGTAGCAAAAAGTAATGTGCTTGGAAGTTTTTGTAGTGAAATATTAAAAGAAATCGATATACCAGTTGTAAGTTTTTTGTTTAACACTGACATATGCATTCATTTTAATCAAAATATTTAACTTTTGTTTAAAGCCTACTTCAATCTATTACAAAACAACAACATAACTAGATTTCTGCGAAACAGATTTTAACATGTTGATTTTTTTTATTTCCAAATAATTTTTTTAAAGGTTCCTGATACAGCAATTAAGCACAAAAAAATTGAAAAAAATATAAAAAGGCATTTGGGTGACGCTAATAAAATAGATAAAAAAGAAAAGAAAGCAAAAAAGAAAACACAACCAAAAAATAATAAAATGAAGAAGCAGAAATAAATGATTAAGATTTCTATTTGAATGAGACCTTATTCAACTGATGATCTCGTTTTACTAGTTTTAAGCGAGTGAAACATTGTATTGTTAATAAAATTTAAATTTTATCATTGTCCTAATATTTAAGTTGAGAACTTTGATTGTCATCTTCAAAGTAAAACATACACAAGCAAAAGTTAATGATTAGTTTTTTATTAAAAATAAAATTAGTAAAATAAAAGTTATTTAATTTTGTTAAAAATAATAAATAAAAATAATGCATGATAAAGCATTTAATGTTGCTTATATAAATGTTTTATGTTTAGTTAGCGAATTAGAATTCAAAATTATGTGATTGTTTATTAATTATATAGAAATCAAACTGAAACAAAAAATGTGACTTACTTTAATTAAAATAGCTATGATTTACTTAACAAATTTTTTGTTGCATAAAAAATAAACTATTTAGTTAGAGAAATAGCTCAAATAATGTATTAAAAAAACTTCTTAGATAATTAGGTTTTATTGCTATTTTATAATAAATTTTGGTTTGTGTAATGAAGACTGAATTTAGTTCCTAATATTTTAAAATTATTTTCTAAATTTTTATAATGTAGTCGTGTGGCTAAAGTATTCTTAACAAAAATAAATTAAATTGATTCAAGACTGATTCTACATGTTATAAATTTAAGTTTTTAAAAACAGTATAATGAGTAGAAATCTACTATAAACTTCTAAATGTGGTATAATGAGTATATATCTACCATAAAATTTTAAATGTGGTATAATGAGTAGATATCTACCATAAACTTTTAAAATTAAACAAAAATCAATCACACTACTTTTCCTAAAAAAACGTAAGTAAACAACTAAGCATAAAAAAATCACATTATTTGAATTTGCTAATAAAAGGTTTATAAATATTTGTCAACCTTTTCAGTAATATAAGTATATAGCAGTGCCGTTGAAGTACAAATAAAAGTTGACTTGTGAACGCAACGGTGGTTTTTCTCCATACTTTTTAAACAGAAAATGCAAAAAAAAATTTTTCACTTACATTTTGTTTGCAAAAGCTTTACTTGCTGCATCAATAAAAACGTGTTAGTATTTAGAATAATAATAGCTTTATTTCTTCTTTACGTAACAAATCAACACTTTTTTATGAAGAGCTTTCTAATTTCCCATGAATTTTTAATTCCTAATTCTACTGGTTCGCTTCAATTTTCTATTGTATTGCATTTTCTCTAACTGGCAGGTTGTGGCAGCATTTTTCATATAACAGGCGAGATTTGTTCGACAAAAACTTTTACGGGACGATTTATTAACAAATACTGTAATATTCTTACTGTGTACGCACTTCTTAGGTACACACTATATGTTGAGTACGCTTTATTGAGTAAAATACTATAATTTTTTATCTTTCTCAATAACTCTTTATTTTCTTTTTTACATATTTTGATACTTCTTATGCTTGTACATCAAAATTTCGTATAGTTTCTCTTGGTTTATTAATTAAATTTTAATTATTTTCTTTAGTTTTCCAGTTGTTTCTCCATTTTAATTTATTTTATTTTATTTAAAAATTCTGTGAAAATGAAGTTGAAGTAAGTGACGCTTAATTGGTTTCCGTTTAATGAATAATTTGGAAAGTTAAAATAAGTAACGTAAATAGGAAATTATGTATTAAAAAAAAACATTCAGTTAGTGTTCAGATTACGAATAAAAGTATAAAAACATGTTAAATTATATACAATCTTTAATAGACATTAAAAACTTTTGTAAGAGAACAGTTTAAACTTTAAACAGTATCATAAAGTTAAGATATTTAAACTGCATTCTAATATTAGAAAATACGATAAATATTTACATTAAATAAAGCTTTAACTACACTACCTAACAAAATTTTTGAAAATAATAATAAGAACTTAAAGCAATTAAGAAAAACAAGAAGTAGAATTGTACACAAAAAATAACAATTATATATAGTTGTTTTAAACTAAATATTCAACACTTTAATTAAGTATAATTCACATTTCGAATTACTTATGTTTCGTTTATAGACTTACAATCGATGCCAATTGAAAATTCCATAAAACATTAATTGAAACAATGTATAATAATTAGAAATTTGATTAAATTCGAACTACAAAAGTTTATTGTTAACAGCACAGGCATGTAAATTACATTCAGCAACAGGAAAGTTTTCTACATCACACCATTCGTTAGTGTCGAGGTTGTACACTTCTACTGAATTTGTACCATTCCAACGTTTAGTCATTCCACCAATACAATACA
The DNA here is from genome assembly GCF_965202585.1 of Thalia democratica. Taxonomy (NCBI): domain Eukaryota; kingdom Metazoa; phylum Chordata; class Thaliacea; order Salpida; family Salpidae; genus Thalia; species Thalia democratica. Next base: position 3,676,651 of record NC_139171.1, on the reverse strand, counting down.
AGAGGTTTCCAACTCTGCAACAAGCAAATAAACTACGAGCAAATTTCATTGGAGCCATCATAACAAACTTATTCGTGTCTGGTGAATACATTTCTACTGTGTTTAATGAATTAAAATCATTTTGACATCCACCAAAGACGAATAGTTTATTATTATAGACGATGACTCTGTGACGTTCTCTTGCTTGTATCATTTCAACTGGTGATAAAGATGTAGTCTTATTAACCGGATCATATATTTGTATTGTTTTGGATGTTTCTGAATAAGCATGGTCCTGCCCACCAACAATCCAAACTTTATTGAGGTAATGAACAGCGTCAAAATATTCTCTTTTTGTTTCAATGTTTACATCACTCCATTGTTTGCTGACAGTATTGAATAATTTACTTTCTGCATCATAATAATACTTTTCACAAATAACTAAAATGTTGTTTCCTACTAGACATGAAGACCACCAGTCATAATATTCATTTGATGGAAACTTGTAAAACTCATTATTCAATGTTGAAATACCATTATTACCAACTATGTAACAAACATTATTAATTTTTTGAATCCCGTATATATTACCAACTGATTCAGGAAACTTGTTTGTTTTAACCCACTTTTTATTATCTAACAAATACTGGTAATCGTTATCGTAAAGTTCATGTGCAACTACAATTGCTTTAGCTTCTTCATTATTTTCTGTGACTTCTTTTTCTTGACCTATTTGTATAAAAAAGTAATTTAACGATTATCTCATTTAAAGGGAAATTATACTTTCACGTAAGTATGTACTTAAAAACGCTGAGTCAGCAAATTTTTGAAAGGTTTTTTTTTATGCTCTTATCCCTAACACACCTTACCGAAACATATTTAGGTATAAATCAATAATAAAGTTTATATAATTAAAATTTAAAATAACAAGAAAAAGAAGTCGTAATTTTTGGTGACTCAGCTAATTTAACTCGAACTTAAATTTTTGTAAAATAAACTTTTGATATATAAATTTTCAATAAATACAAAGATGGTTAATTATAACATACTATCTAAATAATAAAAACAATAAATTAAAAACACAGTATACACAAATACAATTTATATTAAATAACTTGTTTATTTTTCTTAATGTTATTTTTGCTTTTACACCTGAACTTTACCCAGCTTATTTTTATTTGTAGAAATTTTATTAGTGAAGAAAATAATCAAAATTTTCAATCTTTAAAAACAATAACTTGTTTAAAATATTTAATCTTTAAAAGCAATAACTTTTTTAAAACTAAATTAATACAGATTTCACCATTACGAAACTATTTAAATACAATTTTTACATTATGAAATTAGAATTTTATCATAATCAATACTTTTTACATTATTGTACAGTTCTGTTTAATTCAATACCCAGGTGGACCTCAAAAATAATTATAAAGTACGTTAAGTGATTAGAAACTTTTAACAAATAATTAAAAATAAGCTTTAGTTAGTTGTGGTTAATTGAAAATGTTAGTGAAAGTTTTCATAAGAGAAATTTAATCATTAAAGTCTAATTAGGCCTGATAAAAGTATTGAATAAGAGAGATTTTTTCATTAATATATTCGATATAAAAACTGACAAAACCTAGGATACGTTAAAAAATTATTTCTTTATAGGTTTAAATGGTATATTTTTTATTAAGTTTTAAATTATAAAAATCATAAACCATTTCTTCTTTCGTATTGAAACTGTATTAAATCAAAAAATTATTTTCTTTAAAAAGCTTACTTGAGGTATTAGTCGATAACTCTTTTATATTGATATCTTGTAAAATCAAGCTTATTGCAGATGATAATTTGTTTTTCAATACTTTATTTTTTGAGTTCTTAATCTTTGCTGACTTATGAGGTAATTTCCTGACTCCATTTTAGTTGAACCGCTCAAATCTAGAAAATTTACTTAATTTGTTCTACAATTAAACTTATACCTTTTAAAAAGCGTAAGAATAAATATATTTTTTTTTGTGAACAACCTGTATTAATGTAAGTTTAATATCTTGATTTGAACTAATAATAAGTTTTTTTTGAAAGAAAACTTACTAAATTTTAAAAAAGGCTAACTTGTACTTGTAGGTTGAATATCAGTATTTATACAATTTTCGGAACGTAGAACATCTAACACTGATGCAAGCTTGTTTTTAAGATTTGTATTTTCTGCGTCTAACTTTTTTAAAGTTGGTTCATTTTGTTCTTTAGATACTTTTAACTCATTCGAAACTGATTTTAGTTTTTCTTCGAGTGTTTTTATATCTGTTTTAAGCTTTTCGTTATCATTAATCAGTTTATTTGTTTTTTCATCGTTAATTATCTTTTCGTTCTGGAAAGATCTTATTGTTGTCAAATTGATTTTGAGGTTTTCATCTAACTTTGAGTTTTTATTAGCAAAATCTTTGTTTTGTTTTTCAAGATGAGTAATTCTTTTGATTAGTAATTTTTGAAAGTTTGCGTTGTTTTCATTGAAAACTTGCAATATAGTTTTAGTCTCATCAGATGACCCTTTGTAAACAAGATCTGCATCTTCATTAACAGAAGGATAAAGTTTCATTACAACGTTTTCTCTGAGAACTTGGGACCTGCAATCAGGACAAGTCATTCTGGTATCCAACCATTGATGCAAGCAGCTATGGTGGTACATGTGTCCGCAATGGACAACTGATATTTCCTCATCTGGAAGACTTATGTCCTCATGGCATATAGAACAACAAACTGACATTTTTTGATTTTCTAACTCAAAATCTTTTTCTCCTTATCAATAAATTTTAGGAGATCATAAAATAATAATTAATTTTTAGTTTCTATATCTATCAGGAGTCATTCATTTTGAAAAAGTTAGTAAATAATTTTTTGATAAACATAGAACAAATAACTATTAAATTTATTTAAAAATAAAGTGATCTTAAAATAAAATTTTTTAAAGTGTGTTAGTACACTAAACAGCAAAATTTAGACAAAATACATTGTACACTTTAACAAAATTTAAAAATTAACTGTTTTACAAACGCATAATTTTTTATTTCCACACACAAAACTTACCTGATAAACTAAAAAATTATTATTATGGTAAGCATTTATCTTTAGCAGATGCAGAATAGTTTTTTATCAGTCTAAGATTTAGTACTTCATCTTAGAAATAAGTTAAGTTTTACCTTAACAAAGTAGTATAGTATATAGTTTTAATCAAACTAAAAAACAAATTTAAAAATTATATGTTTGTTATATATTTAAGTATTAATATACATAGAATATATAAAAATGAACTTGTTTTCTATGTTTTTAATCTCAACTAGAATGCAACAAATTTTCTGCTTAAAATATATATTTATTTAATACTTAACAATTAGATTTTATAACAGATTATTTTCTTCTATTTGTTTGCTTTTTATAGAAGCTTTAAAGTAGTACAATTTGTATAGACAATAGAAAGATATAAACAGTTTACTTAAAAAATCTTAAAATTTAATAAACAACTATTTGCAGTGTTAAACTATAACTGCTAAGTTTTTTTTTTAAACTTTAAAATATTTTTTTACTTTGAACTAAAATAATCATCAAATGAAGCTTTATTGCAAATAACATACTTTTTTTTAAAATTCATTAGAAACTTAATTTATTGTTTTTGAGTTAAAAAAAGCTTAAGAGCACTAGCAGATCAGTAAATACAAAACATATGTTTTGTAACTAGTTTGTTTCAGAAACAAAAACATTTTTACTGTATAACAAATTCAACATAGAAACTTAAAGTTTATACTATTACCTACAATAGCAAATAAAAATTATTTTCAATGAATTTAAAAGACAAAAATTGATTTCGATTGTTTAAACATAAACATAAAAACTAAACACTTTTTCTTTTAAACTTTAAAAGTTTAAAAATTTAAACGAAATAATTTCAAAACCTATGTAAAAACTGCAAAACTGCAAAATTTTACTAAATTGACTATAAATTACAATGGTTAAAACGAAGTAAAACAAAAACCTTTTTAAGTTTTGAGAATTTGTAACAAATACTTTAAAACCGACCGAGCAATAATACATAAAGCGTTAAACAGGAGTTATGCCACTATGCCGGAGATTTTTAAAATGTTTTTTCTTAAATCAAGTAATCAAACTTGGATAAATTCAACGTTTGAAAGTCAACCGTTAAAAAAATAATCAACTTGTAGAATGATTTTAGTAAAAAAAAATTATTCTCCCACCTTGGTTTTAAACAAATAAGAAAAACTAAATCTTAGTTATTATGAATTTATTTAACTTATACTATTGTTACTAAATTCCATAAACATTTTCCTTCAGAACGTTTATTGTAAACTTCGTTTATAAATAATAGTTATTAATTTAACAAAAAAAAAATATTTTAAATGTTTTTTCTGTTTAGAAACCTTAAATGTTTGGCATATTATGTTTGAGAAATCTAATTAAGTTCTATGAATGTCGTAAATGAGTCATCCAACAAACATTCGTTTTTCAATTAAATTAGTTTATAAGAACTTAATAGTAAAAAATAACGTTCGGTTATTAATATTCAATCAAATCAACATCATTACGTCACAAACAACATTATTACGTCACAAGTTACATTATTACGTCACAATTAAAATTATTACGTCATAATCTACATTATTACGTCATATTTAAAGTTATTACGCCACAAACATAGTTCTTTACGTTTGTATTATTTATTTGTTAAAGATATTGGAAGTTTTAAGTTTTAGTTTGTGACGTACTATTAAAATGTTATCATATATTAAAGGAGTTTAGTTGATTAATTCTGTACTTTAAAGAAAAAAAACGAGAATTTTTTAGAAATATATTTTTTTAAATCATTCAAACAATTAATGTATGATTAAAAAAGCACTTGTTTTTTATCTGAGTTAGTTATTAATTTATTTCAAATTATCGCTAAATATTATACAAACAATAAAATTATTAACTAATTAAATTATAATGCTTAACTTATAAAAAACTCAAAAAGAAGAAAGTAATTCAGAAGTTTACTAATGAATAACGTTCTATTAACAGAAAATTTATAAAAAAAATTTACAAGAAGTTTTCTTACAGAAAAAAGAAAACTTACAAATTATTAGTTTAAACTAAGCCTTTACAATTTTTTTAGTGTTTCTTTTTTACTTTTATTGCTAGTTTGAATAATAACAGTTTGTATGTTTTAATTTTAAGAAGTAATTGAAAATAAATAATTTTCGACATACGCTTTTTAATTATTACTAAAACTTGTAATTATTTCTTAAAATTTAACTAATTAAGTGATAAGATGTTAAGATTTACTTTAAAGTTGTCAGTTTTACTGATCTTCAAAGAAAAACAAATTAACCTGTTTAAAAAATATATTATGTACTAATTATACACTTTAGGAAAAAAAATATAAAATTATTTTTAATAAAAAAGACGTGTGTTTTATTTTTTTCCTTTTGAAAACATTCAGATAAAAAATTTTAAATAGTTTTTATTTCTAAAAATATTTTAAACTATAAACTTTTTTTATTCGTAATTAAAACAAAAAAAAAACGGTTTAACTGTACAAAATTTGAAAATTTTTACTAACTACAAAAAGCCATTAGTTTTCTTCTTGTTTAAACTTTAGTCTTATATCGTTAAATAAATAGAGCGCAATAAAAGTACTTATTTTAAGTTTCAATAGAAAAAGCAAAAAATAAAATTTTCTCAATAACTCTTTATTTTCTTACATATTTAGATACTTCTTAAAGTCGTACTTCAAAGTTTCATTTAGTTTTTAAAAAACTCTTGAATTAAACCTTGTTCTTAATATTTTGATAAATGATAAACATCCATTAATTTCACTGTGTTCTAGTTATACACTTTTGAAGTTTTCAAAAAAAAGACACCAAAACTTCTTTTAGTTTCTCGTGGTATATTAATTGAATTTTGAATTATAACTTTTTTCTTTAGCATGCTAGTTTTTTGTCAATTTTCATTTGATTCTTTATCTAAACGGATCTGTAAAAGTTAATTTTAAGTAAGTGACGCTTAATTGCTTATTATTTAATAAGTTATTTTGAAAATTAAGATAAGTAATGTAATTAGGCAAATGAGACATTTAGAAACAATATTCAGTTAGTGTTCAGATTACGAATAAAAGTATAAAAACATGTTGATTATTAACAATCTTTTATAGACATTAAAAATTTTTGTATGAGTACAGTTTAAAATTTAAACAGTATTATAAAACTAATATATTTAAACTGTATTCTAATAATTAGAAAATACAGTAAACATTTATAATTAAATAAAGCTTAAACTACACTACCCAACTAAATTTTTGACAATAGTAAAAAAAATTTAAATTAATTAAGAAAAACAAGAAAAAGATTTGTACAAAAAAAATAATAATTATATATTGTTGTTTAAATTTAAATATTCAACAGATTAAGTGTTTTTCACATTTCGAATTTATTATGTTTTATTTATAGTCTAATCTATGCCAAGCAAAAGTTCTTAAAAACATATGAAACAAAGTATACTAATTCAAAATTTGTTCAGCTTAGCAAATTAAAAAAAAAATATTTTTTTTATTTTACTTTTTGAACTACAAAAGTTTATTGTTAACAGCACAAACGTGTAAACCGGATTTAGTAACAGAAAAGTTTTTTCTGTCTGTCCATACATTAGTGTCGAGGTTGTAGACTTCTACAGATTTTGTTACTTTATTTCACAAGTCAAAAACATTAAATAACTTTAATTAAAGACATAAAATTAAAAGGTCCATATTTATTTTGTAAGGTATTGTTAAAATCTAAGATGACTTCTCAATCTGTATAAAAATTGAACACTGTATATGCTTTAAATTCTAATTAAAACAATAAACTTAGTTTCATTTTTTATTACTCATAACTGTGTATAATAATCTAAAATTCTAAAAATAAATATTTTTTAAAGAGCTTATGATCAAAATTTGCTCCGTGCACAATTAAGCTTTGAAACTATTATAAAAAGTTGGATGCACAAACATAAAGAAACAATCTAAAGAATAAAAAAAATACAATTAATGTTTAAAACTAAGTATAAGCCAAAGTCTGTTCATAACAAACAACCTTTTTATCATTATTATTATATTTTGGTTCAAAATAAAGAAAATACGTTTTTCAAAATATAAAAAAAAGAAGATTTTATACAACAAACCTAATACTAAACTAAAGTTGATTTTTTTTTAAATATATATATATTTTTTAAAGTCAAGATAACGTTAAAATATTAAACAATTATTTTAAATAAAATTTAACACTAATAATTATGTTAAAAGTATTCCGTGAACTGTGCTTTAATTTATCAATTGTTCTTAAATAGGTGAAGGTAAAATAAACACCTTTTTAAAAAAAGAACTTACTAAGAAATACCCTAAACTTGTTAATGTGTTATGTAACAATTGTTTAAAAGTTGTAATTTACTTCTAAATATTTTCTTTCCACTTCAAGTTTTTACGTATGTCATTAATAAAAGTCAAATATAACTATCTTTTATGAGATTAAATATTGAGATGATTTTTTTTACGTTTACTTATAATTTCAGCTATGTTTAACTACAATCAATTATTTATAGTAAAAATCTACGAAGAAGAATAATGTTTAAAACAAGGTTCTATAAAAAACTACAAATTTTTAGTATATAGAAATACATTAAAAAAACTTCAAGTTGTCAATTCTTTTTAGTGAAAACTACGTTGTCTAAGAAATTAATGAATAAAATCTGTTTGTTATTTTAAAAATAAAAAAATCAAGTAAAACTTTTTCTGTACTTTTGTTTAATTTTTTAATTGAAAAGTATTTGTGATTTGTTGAAATTAATTATACTTTTTATGGATCTATTCATAACCGATTTTACCACTTTTAGTTGTTCAAATATAATTCTTTTTATGTTACAAGTATGTTAACTAATGACGACAAGTTATTAATGCAAAGTTGATTTCATAAATCAATGATTAATTAAAATGAGTTTCAAGTAAAAAAAAGTTTGTGCATTTATTTCTACTTACGTTAAAAACAGTATTATCCCAGTTTAAGTGCAAGTTTCTAAATGTTTAATTTGTATTTATACAAAGAAAAACATTACTTATTACAGCAAACTCTATTTAGTCCAGATATTTTGTTACTTTTATTTTTTTTGTGCTTTTATTTAGATGTTAAAACTAAATGAAAAGATTCAAATAAACTTGGATTTTATCTATTTTGAAAACATAGTTTTAAGAACAAACAATATTCTAGTTTTACTCTAACAAAATGCATTATAGAACTTAATTTTTATTAAATTTATAAATCTAAAAACAATTATATGTTAATTACATGAGTAATGGGTTAATATACATAAATTTTATAAAAATGAACTATTTTTTTATCATTTTTATGTCATTTAGAATACTATAACTTTTCTGCTTATACTTTTTAGATATATAAAACTTAACAATAACATACTTTTTTTAAATACCTTAGAATTTAAGTTTATATATTTTTTTAAAGCAATTAAAAGATACTAACAGATACAATCAGTACAAAACCTATGTTTTGTAACTAGTTTGTTTAACAAACAAAAACATTTTAACTGTGTAACAACATTAAATATAGAAGCTTAAAATTTATATTATTACCTAGAATAATAAGTAAAAACTATTTACAACGAATTTTAAAACTTAAAAACACAAAGTTTAAATTCGATTGTTAAAACATAAACAAAAAACTTTTACTTTTAAATTTTGTAAGTTTAAACATTTAAACGAAATAACTTTAAAACCTGAGTAAAAACTGCAAAACTGTAGAAGTTTACTAACTTGACTATCATTTACAATGGCTAAAAAAAAAGTGAAGCAAAAAAACTTTTTGAAGGTAGAATTTGTAACAAATACTTTAAAACCATTCAAGCGATCATGTATAAAGCGTTAAACAGAAGTTATGCCACTATGCCAGAGATTTTTAAAGTGTTTTTTTCTCAAATCATGTAATCAAACTTGGATAAATTCAACCTTAGAAAGTCAACCGTAAAAAAAAGTTGTAGAATGCTACTTGTAAAACCGATTTATTCTTCGTTTACAGTTTTTAAGCAAAATAAGAAAAACCTAAATCGTAGTTATCATGACTTTGTTTATTTTATACTATATTTACTAAACTCCAAACACTTTTTTTTTCGGATTTTTTTTTGTAAACTCAATTTCTAAATAATACTTAGCAATTTAACATAACATATGTATTTTGAACTTTTTTTTCTGGTTAACAATATGGTAAACCTTTAACTTTTTTTTTATGTTTATGTTTTCAAGAAGTCCTGTAACTTTCAAAAAAGCGTTATACAACAAACAATTGTTTCTTAATCAAATTAGTTTATAACAACTTAATAGTAAAAAAAACTTTAAACGATTATCAATATTCAATGAAAATCAACATTATTACGTCACAATCCACATTATTACGTCGAAAACAACATTATCACATCACAACCAACATTATTACGTCACAATCAACACTGTTACTTCACAATCAACATTATCACAGCACAACCAATATTATTACGTCATAATCAACATTGTTACGTCACAATCAATATTATAACGTCACTATCGACATTACTACCTCACATCCAAAATTATTACGTTACAGACAACATTGTAACGTCACAATCGACATTATTACGTTACAATCAAAACTATTACGTCAAAAACGTAGTTTTTAACGTTTGTAGTATTTATTTGTGAAAGAAATTGAAAAGGTTTAATTTGTGACGTCTTAATAAAATGTTGTCATATATTAAAAAAGCTTAGTTAATTAAATTTATACATGAAAAAAAAACGAGAACGTTTAAATTAAAATAATTTATTTAAAATTAGTAAAACAATCAATATTAAATACTATACAAACAAAAGCACTAGGAGGTGAAAGAAAAAAAAATTAAGTATTTATTATTTAAAAGATTAATAAACTTTTTTTAAATTTATGATTGTTTTTCAGTTTTTCCTAACAATACAAAGTATTACTTTATGGTAAACATAAACCAATTTTTAATTTAGTAGTTTTTTAGACTTTGATTATACTTGCACTATTAGTTTATAAAAAAGATTAGGCTTTTAAAGCAAGTAGTATTTTCTTACTACTAACTTTATTAGCCATATAATATTACCTCCTTACTGATTACGCACTTCTTAAGTACAATCTTTTAATTCTTAATTAAACTGTCTTTTTATATTCTTTTACATAGCATTTTCTCTATCTGGCTAGATGTGGCAGCATTTTGCTCAACTAGGCCGGATTTGATGGACATAAGGTTTAACTTGACACTTTATTAACCAAACACTGTGATCGTCTTATAGAGTACTTCTTAGGTACACGCTTCCTGATGAGTACATTTAGACCAAAATATTATCAATTTATTTATCTTCCTCAATAACTCTTTATTTTCTTCTTTATATATTTTGATACTTCTTACACAAAAGCTTCTTTTAGTTTCTCTTGGTTTATTAATTGAAGTTTAAATTATAAATTCTTTTTTTAGCTTTTTAGTTTTTTTTACTATTTTCATTTATTTTACTTTTATAAAAAAGATTCTGTAAAAATGAAGTTTAAGTAAGTGACGCTTAATTAGTTTCTGTTTAATGAATAATTTGGAAAGTTAAAATAAGTAACGTAAATAGAAAATTAGACAGTAAAAAACAAAATACAGTCAGTATTCAGATTACGAATAATAGTACGAAAACATGTTAAATTATACACAATCTTTTATAGACATCAAAAACTTTTTTATGAGTACAGTTTAGACTTTAAACAGTACCATATAGCTAAGACATTTAAACTATATTTAAATAATCAAAGATTGCGATAAACATTTACATTTTTTGAAAACTTAAACTACACTACCCAACTAAGCTTTTGACAATAGTAATAGAAATTTAAGGCAATTAAGAAAAACAACAAGTAGAACTGTACACAAAAAAGAATGATTATTTATAGTTGTTTTAACCAAGTATTTAACACTTTAATTAAGTATACTTCACATTTAGAATTAATTATATTTCGTTTATAGACTTACAATCAATGCAAATTAAAAATTCCACAAATCATATGTAACAAAGTATACTAATTAAAATATTGTTCAGTTTAGTTATTTGTATTAAAAATTTCCGTTGTTTTTTACTTTTTTGAACTACAAAAGTTTATTGTTAACAGCAGAAGCATGTAAATGACCTTTAGGAACAGGAAAGTTTTTTACATCACACCATTCGTTAGTGTCGAGGTTGTAGATTTCTACAGAATTTGTTTTATCCCAAAAACCAAAAATTCCACCAATAACATACACGAGGTTTCCAACTCTGCAACAAGCAAAATCACTTTGTGGAGTTTTCATTGGAGCCATCGAAACAAACTTGTTCGTGTCTGGTGAATACATTTCTACTGTGTTAAAGTAACCACAACCAAATGCATATCCACCAAACACGAACATATTGTCCTTATAAACAATTAGTTTGTGACCGTATCTCGCTTGTATCATTTTAATTTGTGATAAAGAAGTAGTCTTATTAACCGGATCATATATTTGTATTGTGTGGGGTTCATTACTATTTACTTCATCATCATCATCACGTCCCCACCCACCAACAATCCAAACTTTATTGAGGTAATGAACAACGTCAAAATATTCTCTTTCTGTTTCAATGTTTACATCACTCCATTGTTTTCTGACAGTATTGAACAATTGGCTTTCTACACCATTGTACTTTGTAGCAATAACTAAAATATTGTTTCCAACTCGGCATGAAGTGCACCAGTAACAATCTTTTTTTGATGGAAACTTGTAAAAACAATTGTTTAATGATGAGATTCCTTTAGTTCCAACTACGTAACAAACATTATTGATTTCATGAAAGCCGTATATTTTACTTATTGAATCAGGAAACTTGTCTATTTTAACCCACTTTTTCTCATCTATCAAATACTGGTAATTATGATTGTTATATCTATCTGCAACTAAAATTGCTGTTGCTTCTTCAACATTTTCTGTGACTTCTTCTAGTTTTTCTGTGACATCTAGACCTGTGGTTTTAATTTTATAATAACTATTGACTTTTCCATCTCAAAAATCCTTCATTTAAACTTTTTATTATTACAAATAAAATGATATATCATAATTTTTTTTATTATGACCACCTTCAAATCTAGAAACTAACTTAGATAATTTATCGAGGTTAAAAGATAACACTTCATTCGTACAGTCATAGTTAATTTTGTATCAGTTTGTTTAAACTTGTTATGCTTGTGGTAATAAACTTTTAAAACATAAACTGTACATTAAACTCAGATAGGGTTGAGTTTAATAAACTATCTTGATTATAAACTTCATTAAACACACAATAGTAACCTAAATCTACAGCAATCATTTGGGTTTAGCCAACTGTAAATTTGGTTTTAAAATTAAACGACTTTTAGAGCAAGTTTAGTCAAACAAAAATAAGCAAGAACAACTTGTTTTTGTTTGTTAAAACTAATTTCTTAATTTTACATCTGTAATAAAACACAACATAAAAAAACTTATTATACTTTCTTTAAAAATTTAAAAGCTTTTAATTTTAAAAAACAACAGTTTATCTTTTCTGATTTAATACACAAGCACGATTTTGACATTAATAAAATAAAGTCTAAGTATTGCACAATTAGATACTGTAGAGTTAATGACATTTTTCAAAAAACTAAAAGATGAGTTTAAGTAGATATAAAATAACTCTTTAGAATATTTTTTTTCATTATAATATAATTTTATTATTTAATGATAGTATTATAAGTATTGTAACTGATCCAGTATTGTTTTATATAAATACAAACTATACTGGATCAGTTACATGGTATGTACAATAAATGGTATGCATTATATAGTAAAAAAAACATATATTTATTTATCAGAAATAGACTTATGTTGTTTTCGTTATTACATAAAATAAACGTTATACGTTAAATAAAAGAAAAATACTAATTCTTACTTTTTAGCTTTTAAACAAAAATAAAAAATGGTAAAAACCAATAAAAAAAATCAGTCAATTTATTTATTGAAAAATTAAAAATGTTTGATTTTTAATAAACGGAAGATCTCTTCAAAGTGCTTGTATAAGACTGTGACTGATTTATTCAAAATCAAAAGAGGAAGACTACCTTCATCCCATTTTAATTTTTAGCTTTTATGATTAAGTATAACAAAGTGTACAGACTATAAAAATTTCTGCACCATATTGAAGTTTTTTGAAAAGGTTACTACTTCAAAGTTACTAAATCTTGAAGTTGTTAAAACCTTTCATAATGTAAACTAAAATTAAAAAAAATAAGTAAATATTTTATTTATTATTTAATTTGATTGTACATTACTACTTATACTCGTTTTAACTATTTGTTAGAAAATTTTAATATACACTGTTGTTTGGACAATTAAATTAAATCATTAATATCACATATTTGTCTACTTTAAATTAAAATAATACTAATATTTAATGCACATAAATAGCTTTTTACAAAACTTACTCGAATTACTAGTGGATGCTACAATTAGCCTGGTATCTTCTTGAATGAATCTGGTAACAGATGATTGTTTCTTAACTTCATTTTCTGATTTCACAGGTGTTGTTGTTGCTGATTGTTCAAATAATGGTTTTGATTGAGTTCTTAAATCTATTAGATTTAAATTGTTATTTTATTAATTGTGCACCTAGAAAGTTCTATAAACCTTAGAAAAAAAAGCATAACTTTGATAAACTGTTTAACTAGAACAACAGGTTATGTATAATTACAAGTTAGTAAAGTTTTTTACTACTTTTTTATTTTAAATTGAACTTATTTTTATTTCGTGTTTATAACACTTTTAAACTAGATTATGAATTTTATATTACAATTCTTACGAATAGGAAAGTGAAATTAAAAACAAAAATCTTATATTTTGAAAGTAGTTATCAAAATCGAAGATTATTTTAAAAATTGAGTTTGAACTAAATTAAAATCCTCTATAAAAATTACTATATTTTAATCGACAAAAGGTTGTTTGAATTTTTCAAACTTGCTTTGATAAGTAAATAAACTAAAAAATAAATTTAAGAATAGGTTTACTATAGTTTGTTTATTTTATTAATTTTTTATCAATTTAAATCAAAGTTGGTAGCTTTGTTAAATGAGTTCATCACCAACTTTATCAAAACCTTTTTAGATTTGTTGAAAGCATTAATTAGTTAAACAAAACTTATGTATCAAGTCTATTTTACTGTTTTACTTGTTAAAACTTAAAATTTATAATAAAACGTTAACTACATTGTCTTTAAAAGTATAAAACAATTATAACTTTTAATTTAGTTTCGAAAATTTCTTAAACTACTACATAAAATGCTATACAAATGATGGTTTTTATATTAATTAAGACTGTTTTTATTACTACAAAGTTTTGCACCTCTAAATCTAAAATAATGAAAAACAGTTATTAAAATGTTTATATATGAGAGCTTTATAATAAAAAATAAGCCTTTAAAAGTTCTGGTATAAAAAACATGGTAAATAAAAAGTTTTATAAAAAAATATCAACAATCAGCTAAAGGTGTGATAAAAATCAAAAACTAAATTATATTATATACTTTCAAAATAAACTGATAAGTTATAAGATAAACTTAAATTTAACTTTTTTTTTATATTTAAGTGCAAAGATGATTTTACTAGACCTAAAAATTCTAGTTTAACATTCAGCTCTTTAAATATCGTATTAAAAACAATGTATTAAGTGAGAATAAATACGTTTATTTACAACTTACTTGAAGTAGTAGTCGATATTTCAGTTAGATTTATATCTTCTAATATTAAACTAATTGCAGATAACAACTTCTTATTAATTGCTTCAACTTCTAAATTGTTATTCGTTTTTGATGCTGATTGTTGGGAAGAACTTCCTAATGCTAGTTGAGTTGAACTGGTTGAATCTAAAAGTTGTTTTAATTAACCTTATGGCTTTTCTAATTCTTATAGCGTAAAAACATATACACAAATTTTAATTTCGTTAAATAATAATGATGATTTTTAATGCTGGAATGTGTGAAAAATTGTTTGAACACTTATACCGGATTGATAAATTAAACAAAACATTTTATTAATTAAGTAACTGTGTATATTAATATATTTATATATTAAAGGTTTTATAAAAAGTTCTGATTAATAGTGCTCGACAAATTAAATTGGAGCTAAATATTTAAATTATAAAAAAATATATAACTTATACAGCTGTTTCACACATGAAATGTAAAATTTCATGTGATCGTCAGTAAGCTACAGTTTATTTTAATAGTGAACAGAAATTTCGATTTTAAAATTTTTATAGTAATTGTGATGTAGTAATGGTACAGTTTATTGTACAATTAGCTGAATTTGAAATGTTACGCTGTGAATGTTAATTTATGCTTTTTAGTCAATCTAATAGCTTAAAACATTTTTCCAAAATAACCTTTCTAAACTTTCCTAAAAAAGCATAAAATAACATTCATATGCGTAATATTTCAAGTTCAACTATTTGTACAATAAACTGTACCATTACTACATCACAATTATTATAAAAAATTTTAATTCAAAATTTCTGTTCACTATTATAATAAACTGTAACTTACTGACGATCACATAAATTTTACATTTCATGTGTGAAACAGCTGTATAAATTATAGTTTTTGTATAATAGATAAATAAATAAATATATATATATAATTTATTAGATAAAAATGGTTTTAAAAATACTGGTACACGTGTTTCATAAGACTAGACGCCTTAATCATCAACCAGCTAAATTTAAAATGAAAAGCACTTTGCTAAACATAGATGCAAAAATTATACAAAAAAACAAAAATCAGTATGACGTAATTATTTAAACTCGAACACATTCTACTGAGCCCACTTGAAGAACTTTTAAATAATTTATTAGAAAAATAAGATTTTAAGAATACTGGTACACGTGTATTTTTTTAAAATCTTATTTTTGTAATAAATTACTTAAAATCCCTTCAAGTGGGCTCACTAGACGGTGTTCAAGTTTAATTAATAACGTTATTATATATATAAATAAATATATATATATATATATATAAAGGTTTATTTGAAGATGCAAAACTCAAAGGACTCGAGTTTCGTGACTATTCACTCATCAGCTTCAAAACAAGTAAAAAAAAAAAAAAGGTGGGCTCAGTGTGAAAAATTTAATTTATTAAGTTAAATAACTTAATTCTATATATATATATATATATATATATATAAACATATATAAAGTTAAGTTATTTAACTTAAAATCTTTCACACTGAGCCCACCAAAGGGGCTTTATTAATAAAAAGGTTTATTTCAAAATTTAAAACTCAAAGGACTCGAGTTTTACATCTTGAAATGAACCTTTATACATATATATATATAACACTACTATATTTAACAAATATGGATACTTCAAAAATAAATTTTACATCTTTATTTGAAACAGAACTATTAAAAGACAAGATAAAAATTTACTACTTATATAACAAGCTAACTTGTACTGGTAGAATGATCAACATTGCTATTTATACACTCACTAGAAAGTAGAACATCTAACACTGATGCAAGTTTCTCTTTTAACTTCTTATTTTCTTCTTCTAACCGTTTGACTGCTGATTCATCTTGTTCTCTATATGTTGATAGTTCTTTTGATATTGATTTCAGTTTTTGTTTAGTTGTTTTTAAATAATTTATAAGCTTAAAGTTTTCATCTTCTAATTTTTTCTTATCTTCTTGAAGCTTAACCGTTTCAGCCTTCAAATCTTTAAGAGCTGATTCGTTTAAAGTATTTTGTTCCTTTAATTCTTTTGACTCTTCAGATAATGTATTAAATTTTTGTTTAACTGTCTTTAAATCTGTTTGAAGCTTTCCGTTGTCAACCATCAGTTTTTCTGTTTTTTCATCTTTGGTTGTTTTTTATTTCTGCAAAGATCTCATTGTAGTCCAGGTTATTTTAAGGTTCTCTTCTAACTTTGAGTTTTTATTAAAATAATCTTTGTTTTGTTCTTCAAGAAGAGTAATTCTTTTGATTAACAACTTCTGAAATTTTTCGTTGTTTTCATTAAAAACTTGCAATATAGTTTTAGTCTCTTCAGATGATCCTTTGTAAACAAGATCTGCATCTTCATTAACAGAAGGATAAAGTTTCAATACAACGTTTTCTCTAAGAACTTGAGACCTGCAATCAGGACAAGTCATTCTGGTATCCAACCATTGATGCAAGCAGCTATGGTGGTACATGTGTCCGCAATGGACAACTGATATTTCTTCATCACAAAAATTTATGTCCTCTTTGCATATGGAGCACGATATAGACATTTTTACATATCTGTTGAATAAATTATTTTTTAAACTCGATATTAAAAATAAAAAAAAAATCAAAATTGTTAATTTAAAATTAAAAAAAATTTAAAAACGACTATACTTAAGCAAAATATTAAGCTTTAAAAGGCAAAACTCACAAAACCAAAACTCAAATAAACAAAACGAAAAATATCATACTAACTAAGTGTTATTCAACAGAATAATTTTAAAGTATAAGTTGTATAAAATTTATAAATTTTAACAAGCTTATATAAATTAAGCATATTAAGCAATATAAATCACAATGTTAAACATTAAAGAAATATGTAATTATTCAATCTAAATTCATCAATAACTCAGATAAAAATTAGAATTGAGTAAAATAAAAACATTAATATTATACTCAAATTTATACAAATATACTTTTGAATATATAAAGAAAACTATGGCTAAACTTTGTAAACTGCAGATGTTTTTTTATATTTTAAAGTAGCTTTTATTTGGCTCATTAGGTTTTTTGAAAACAAAAATGTACAGGGTTTAAGAAACAAATTCATAAGATAAGTTTTAGATAATATTTGTTTAAAATACAGTATACAAAAATAGTTTTTTATTGTTACAAAACTTGATTCATAACTAAAGCTTAGATATTTAAACAAAAGATTATATTTAAGTTTAATTATTTAGTTGATATAAACATAAATGAATGAGCAAATAACAAAGTTTTATTAACAGCATTTAATAAAACACTTAATAAAATTTGTGTTTATATAATCATAAAGTAAAAATTTTTTATTATAACACAAAAAATTACTATGTGTTAATCATATAAACACTTTATCTAAGTTTCAAAAACAACAGTAGAATTTTCCCCTTTTTTTTTAAATCGTAGTTGTAAAATATGAAATGAAAATGTCACTCTTAAAATAACTACAAACAAAGTTTAAGAATGTTAACACTGCTACACAATTGTTTGACTTAAAAGTAAACAAAACTTGATATTCATAAATAAAAAATACCTTCGAAAGAAATAGAGATTGTTTAATATATTAGGTAATATTTACAACTTATGCTCTTAATTGAACTATGCAAACGAAAACAATTACATTTTATTTATTAGCATTCAGCGTTTTTTTCTAATATTAGTATCGCTAAGTAAAACAAACAGTAAAAAATGTTTAAACAATTAAGTTAAAACAAAGAAATCTTTTTTGTAATTTAATTTGTCAGAACTTAAGATCGTTATAAATTACAAAAATAACCTTCAAATTAATAAAGTATTTTTATCATTTGAAGTTAAATGTGAGATAAAAACCTGGTAAACTTTCTTAGCTAATTTGAAATATACAAAAAATATCTCACTACATGCTATATTTTATTTTATAGACACCTGATAAAAACAGTACAATTTGAACTAAAGTAAAACTTTATTTATAACAAGTTTTTAATAAAAACATCTGACACATTTAACATTAAACATATTTTTACACATACTTCAACATCGTAATTGCTTATTTGGGTTTATTTTCATAACTTAAAACTTGAAATTATAAATATATGTTTTTCTGTAATAAAAAAACAAAGTTCTACTGCAAAATTTTTTTGTTTAGAAAAAAAATACTTAAAAAATTAAAGTATTGTTTAAAACTAAAATATTGATATATATAAACTTGGTATAGAAATTAATAATCTCTATTTAAACAAAACCAATTATCAAGTCTAATTTATACAAAACTAACTGTATTGCTAAAGCTAACTTGTATACTTTTTAAGTAAACAGAATCTAAGAAAAAAATACTTTTTGTATTTAAATGATAAAACTAAGATAAAGACTAAGACATATTTTATTTTGTAAAAATATTTCAAGTTCCTGTACTCTTTTCTAACAATACTTGTACATCTTCTTCATTGATCAAAATAAATTCATCTAAACTAGTGTTTGTTGGTTTGGAAAATACTTCACAAAAAAACTGTAGTTTAAATCCAAAATCTTTTATTACTTACTTATTAATTGTAGCTGTCATACATTCAAGTAAAAATGTCAAAAATAAAATGAAAAACAAACAAATTTCTAGAAGCTTGATGATAAAATTCATTCAGTTTACCGATAAGTTTATGAAACTATTAAGTAATTCAAGAAGTTGCGTGCGAAGATATGGAACATATTTTTAAACTTAGTAATATTTTTATTTATTCAAATCTTTGATTCTAAACATTAAGCTTATATAAGCACAACTTGTTCTAGTTACAGGTTAGTACACAATCAAAGCATAAGCAGATAGATATTATATGACCAAAATATAACAGCCTATAACAGGTTTCTCCAACTATTCCTGCCTGATGAGTCCTAATTAGGACGAAACCGGTCGTAGGATTGTCTCGGATGTTGTTGTTGTTGATCGTGCGGTGAAGTTCATTGTTTATTATACAAAATATAACAGAAAATTGAATAAAATAAATGTTTTAATCAAAGTTTTTTTATTTATAGACTGACTGTTTAATTTCAAATTTTCAACGTTTTTATAACTGTTTGTTGTTTATTTATTCTGTTAGCATCTTTACGGCGAAAAAAATAACACATGAGGTTAAATAAAATTATTTAAATCAACTTTTAACAATTTTTTATTTTTACTTTATTACAGTGCACCATAAAATTCAAGTTCTAAACTTTCAAAATTTTTCACGCTATATATGTTAGTATAATTTGTAAAGTTTTTGTTGTTAACTTAAAAAAAAGCAATAATATTTATAAAATGGCAAGCACAATAATTTCAATTGTGTATAGAACAAGATTTGTAACACTTTAAGTTTTGCAATAATTACTTAGCATATAAAACTTATACAGCAATAAAATATATGCAGCTTAAAATATTAGTAAATTGTACTTATGTTTTTTTTAACTTCAAGTATAGAGTTCTTAGAAAACTTATAAAACCATAAACAATAGTTGGAGGTTTTAGGTGAAATTAAATCATAAACAGAGCTCTCTTACTTTTACTTTAAGTAAACGTTAATTATAAAAAGGCAAAAACACAAAATTAATACAACTAAAACCATGAAACATTTATGCAGTATTAGATCATACATAAAATAATCTTCAGTAATAAAGATGTTATAAAAACAATTCATGCACCTGAATTTTTTTTCAGCAGCTGAATTTGTTACCATAATCAAAAACGGCAAGATTTAAAATTAAGATTAAAAAGTACAAATCAAAACATAAGTAACAACTGCGTTATACAAGCACACAAGATAGCAGAATGTTATTAAGATTCAAAAAATAATAATTTTGTAGAAATCAAAAAACAACCAGTTACTAATTTTGTGAAGCAGTCATAAAGTAAAGATAAGAATATAATGATAATAACTCATGCACCATTTAAATATTTCAGCAGCTGAAATTGTTAGCAAAATCAAAAATGGCAAGATGTTATTCAGATAAAAAGTACAAATCAAAACATTATACAAGCACACAAGACAGCAGAGTATTATTGATATTCAAAAAATAATAATTTTGCAGAAATCAAAAAACGCAATAGAATTTAAACAATAAATTGGTTTAGAAACCAAAAAACAATCAGTCACTAACTTTGCGAAAGAAACAAAAAGTAAAGATAAGAATATAATATTAATAATAATAATTATAATAATAATAATAATATTTATTACCTTTATTACATTAACAATTTTTTACTGCTAAAACAGCTCGTCATATAACTTAAAGCAACTGTACACACAAACTCAATCATACTTAGTGCAAATTCTACATCTTACAACTATATGAGATACAGTACAACAAAAATGATGAAAACCAACAAAACAGGGCCAGCAGTCAAAATGAGGTACTTGGTTTTTCTTGCATTCCAGTTGCTACAATCTGTTACTTGCTCGCATTGAACATTATTAGGTGGCATTTGAACCATTTGTGGATGGTTGTTATGGACCATTACTGTATCTGGTTGCATTTGAACCGTTTGTGGATGGTTGTTACGGACCATTACTGTGTTTGGTGGCACCATTTGATTGTTGGTAACTTGTGTTGGTTGCTGGTAACCATTTTGTGAAACCAACTTGTCAGATTCCAGTGCTGCACTGTAAGTCGGTAGAATTTTGTGGGTTTGGGTCGTTAGGGAGCGTAGATTGTTGGGGTGAACTTCCAGTAGGGTTAAGCTTGGGGGTTTTGTCTTCACTGGTTGGAAAACGGTGATTTGCATTTTTGTATTTAAAACATTTTAACAACAACCTGTAAATTTAGTTATTTTTGAATAGTTGTTTGCATTATAGATAGTTCATGTAGTAAAAACTAAAAAAATTTAGTAAAAAAACATTTAGTAAAAATACTTATGTATGAAGAATAGTTTATGTTAAATAATTTTAAAATACTTTAAAAAAACCGAACTAAAGTTTTATAAAGTACAAGGCAAGCTCAGTTACTAGTTGAAATAAATCACAAAAATATGTATTTAATTTTAAATTAAAAGTAAGTTGCTTTAAAACTTCAGTTAAAAAAACTAGAACAAAACTTAGAAAAAACATGAATGTTTATGTAAAACTGTGCAATGATTTGATTAAAAAGACCAAAATAGTTTTAATATTTCCAGGAAAATAAATGATTGTTATCCATCATTTGATTTCAACAAAAATGATCATCAAAATTAGTCAAACTAAATCACAATGTGTGCAAATTAAAATGCTTATCATTTTAAATAATCAAGAAACCAACACATAACATGATTTTTGCAATGCTATAACAATCTTTAACATTCAAGTTAAGAAAGGCAATATCTACTGATTTACAACATTATTTAAAAATATAAATGATATGAAAAAAAACTGTTAAGCATAAAACACCCCCATATATTACAACAAGTTACCAAAGGACCACTAAATCAACCACTTTTTTTCAGTGCAATCATATGAACTATCTTCTCACCTTTTCAAAATGTTTTCCATAATATTGCTACAACAAAAGCTAACAGAATAGCTGAGGTATTTCAAAATCGTTGGACAACTCTGATTGTTGCCACTTGGTAACCTGGAAACCACCACCGGTTGAACTTCGCTCGTTGCTAGTCTGGACACCGTTACAGCTCCACCTTGTGGTTGAGAAAAAACCATCAGTGGTTGGGGTGGCGGGTAAACAGCGCCACTTAGTGGTGGTGGCTGGTAAAATGTTTTATCTGATTGAGCAGTGCTCGATAGAGCTTCATTGTAGCTTGGTGGTGGAAGCGTGCTGTGTTGAGTTGAATTTTGAACACTAGGTGGCAAACTGTGTTGAGATTGTTGCGGGTTGTTGCCACTAGGGGTCAGATATTGTTGGGGCGGACTTTGTGGACCAATGGGGTAGGAGGATAGTACTGGTTGGAAACTGTTGCTATCCATTTTATGTTATTTAACATTTATGTTGTATATAACCTGTTACTACAATTTTATCAAGTTTATTTTTAGTTTTAATACGTGCATTAATTATTTATTTATAGTGTTTATTTATATTTACTTATAATCACAGGTTCAACTTTTCTTTTAATTGTTGTTTTTATAAATCTAAAAAATATATGAAGCAATAAAACTTACTTTATAAATATGCTTTATGGTTAAATAAAAGCCTGGTCTTGTTATAAATTTTAAATATAAATATTTGAATTTACAATTATAGTAATTTCAAGTTAAAATTATGAAAAAAAAAACAGAATAGTACATTACACTTTTATTTCAAAGGTATAAAGTTTAAATAAATTAAAATAACTACTTCAACAGTGAAATATCGTGTTTTACGCAGTTCTACAACAAAAAGTGCCATGAAGGTCTACTACTTTACAGGGTTGCCACTCTTTGAGCCAAAAAATCTTCCCTGAGTGACCAAAAATTTCCCTGAGTAACCTTAAATTTCCCTGA
The DNA here is from genome assembly GCF_965202585.1 of Thalia democratica. Taxonomy (NCBI): domain Eukaryota; kingdom Metazoa; phylum Chordata; class Thaliacea; order Salpida; family Salpidae; genus Thalia; species Thalia democratica. The sequence goes on along the minus strand of NC_139171.1, from coordinate 3,653,407 downwards.
GTTTCCCTGAGTATTTTTCAAATCTTAAAAAAAAAAATTTCTCTTATAACACAAGTTATTAATACCTCATTCTCATTTTTCTTCTTTAATAATAAAAGGAAGGTTGTATGTGTATGCTTCTGCATTAAATTTATGAAAAAAAATGTTTTCAAAAACTCAATCTTAAAAGGTTTAAACCAATTAAAAATTAAAAACTAAATTTTTGCACAACTTTGTGTAAACTTGTTAGTTAACTTTCTACATAAAAGAATAAAGTTTAATTTGTTTGACATTTTAATTGACAAAATTTAATTATACTATAATAATAATTTCACATGAAGAACTCACTTAAATGCACACATATAATAATGAATAGTTATTAAAAACTTTCATTTCTTTAAACTGTTTGATTTTACTTAAGTAAATATAAATTTAAAACTTAAAAAAACTACAATGTTAATACTAAGAATATTGAAGAACTAGCCGCAAGGCTAAAAAAATTCTAAATAACCATTTAAATAATAAAAATTACTACTTTTGAACAAAATATTGAAACTGGATTAACTAAACCTCATTCTAGATCTAGAAAAAAATTTCCCTGAGAATTTCAAAAACTTCCCTGAAATTTAGAGAAAAAATCAAAACTTCCCTGAGTTTCCCTGAGTTAAAAGAAAAATGCCAAAATTCCCTGAGTTTCCCTGAGATTTTCTACAGTTTGAAAATTCCCTGAGATTCCCTGAGTTCCCTGAGTATGTGGCAACCCTGTACTTTAAATATAAAATGTTTCAAAGTATCATGCTTCAAAATAGGTAAACAAAGGATTACAAAAAACAAGATAATAAAAATTATAAAACCAAACTTGTTAAAGTACATACAAAAATAATCAATGGTTTAAAACTTATGATTAAAAACTAAATGTTTATTCTGAAAAATATCTCTGAAAAACATTTTTTTTTAGTTTTATACAACATAGACTCATATAAAGGTATGTCTTTGTTTAAGGTAACTATAACCAAACCAGAAAAAGCTTTAAAGAATCAGAATTTTAGTACTACATTATAAAAAAAGTACTGAACGAATGGCCTAAGAACAAAAGTTACAGCGGCTCCATAGACAGTATGTTATACTACTAAATACACCAAAATTCCTGCAAATAAAAAACTATGTAAAAAAAAATCACGTTTTGTGTAGAATAGAAACAGAAAATTTAAAACTTTGACATTGAAAACTTAAACAAAAAGACAAAATTAAAACTGCAGCATTATTGTGTACCTTTTATGACTAAGAGTTTATAAACTTTAACAAACATGGGCAAGCAAGGTGAAAAAAATAAAAATAAATGTATGAGCACAATCTAAAAATTGAGCTGGAAGCATATCATGAGATATTTTAAACTGACAAAAAAAAACAGTTCTGAATAGTCCAAAAAAAAAATTAAATAAATGATGTTTGCAAAAGAGTCAAGATAGGTGATTAAATGAAATGAAGAGACAACATGCTTCTAAAGTGTTTCTAAGTACATGATCAAAAGTAAAACAATTCAGTTTTTCAAAAATTGGTTCAAGTTCGTCAAATATCCGCTGATGATAAAATACAGCAGAAGAGCCAACAAAACCCAACAAACGCCACAACACCGACTTTTCCGGCACGCACTGAGCTTTTCTGATCGGTTTAACCACCAAAACTTTACCTCCGTCTTGTTGGGCAACAAACAGCATCTGGTAAACTGTTTCATCTGGTTCACTGACTGGTTTTTTATTGTTTTGTTGCTTAACATCACTGAATAGTTGAGTTGGCACAGGATGGAAATTGGTGGTTTCCATTGTTATTTGTTAATAAAAGAACTTTTAAAAAACTGAAGACAAAATTTTAAATGTCTTTTAGGCACAGTGGATCTAAAGTGAATGTGTGATTGAAAAAAGTAAAACGAGGTGTGTTTTTGAAGTTCGTTGTTTCTGTTTATAGCCATACTTTGAAATACCTTAATAATGTTGAAAATTTTTATTTTGAAAAGCTTAAGGTGTAAAACCTTTAAAGATAAAATATTTTATCTTTAATTGGGATTTTTTTATTGAATTAGAGTATACTTAAATAATACTTAAAAATTTATACTTAAATACTTAAAAATGAATAAAAAATACTTAAAAATGAATACTTAACAATTTATAGTTAACTAAAATGCAATGCACAAAATTTAAGTTGTTGAGTTTAACAGATGATATTAATAATATTATGGCATTTAAACTACCAAATTTATGGAAATAAATTATAATAGGCCAGTTATCAACTTTAATCAACTAAGCATTTTCATTTAGAAGAATAAAAATAAATAACAAGAATAAATTATAAACACAGTGATGCAATGAATAGAAAAAATAATAATAATTAAAATTCAAATATTTGTAACAAAGCAGTATTTTAAAAATAAAAATTTAAAGAAAACAACAAGGTTTTTTAAAAACAAGAAAGTCAGCTTGAGTGAGAAATCACTAAAGTGAGTCGGCCTTTGTTTATATGAAATTTGTTAAAAGTTATGGGCATAGGGGAGGTAAAACACTTTTTTTTGAAATTCAGTCTTATTTTTTACTTAATTAAAAAAGCTACTTGATACTTTTCCCATTTGTTAAAATTCAAACTATTTTTTGAGATATAAGCGATCAGATTAAAGTTATAACATTTATTAGGTCCTTTATGGTAGGCACAAACTAAAAGGTCAAAAATAGACTATTTATTTAAAAATATATTTATTTCTTTAGTTTGAGGAATTGTTTTAAAAAATGTTCAGAGATATCTTTAATAAATTGTAAACAACTTGTAGAAAACAGATTTGTAATTTTTGTATAAAAACTTTTTTAATAAATAATAAACATTTTTTTATTAGTTTTCAAAATAAAAAATTTTTTAAAAGCAATTTTACAAAATTCTGCTTCCTACAAGTTGTTTGTAATATTGAAAACTACATTTGCTGATGACTTGGATTAGATTGTTTTAAAAATGAAGGAGGAGATTGATTTTTAGTAATTATTTCCAAATTGATATGAAGAAACCAGCATTGAAAATTCTTGATACAATAGGTTTTTTTTCAAAACTTACTATATTCCAAAATTTATTTGATTTTTTTATTATACAAAAAGCATCTTATAGTATGTACTCTTAAGTTTTGAAAGAAGAGCCAATGTCAGTTTTTGTAAAAAAAAAAATGTTGGACCCCCCTATGCCATTTATATGAACAAAGCTTGAAATAAAATTTTACTTTTAACAATGGTTCACTATCTAAAACAAAATCAACTAGAAGAAAAAGATGCAATATTATAAAAGCTAGCCTGGTGTTTTGTAAAATTTATAAACTGGACTGGGTCAGCCTGATTTTTTTTTTAATTTCAAAACAACCTCAATTTATCCTGAGCCGCCTGATCTATAAGAAAAATATTGTATTGGAATATATAATTGGAGTAGCTTTGCAATCGTTTGAATGTTTTAGTTATAAAAGTTTGAGTTTTTTCAGTTTGTACCTTGTATAAGTTTAATGTTTATTTTAATTATGTAATTTAGTTTTTTCATTTTACGTTAGTGTCTTGCAGTTTAGGTTTTAATGCCTAGGTCCTTCGTTTGACAATAAACTTTAATATTAGTAACAAATAGCAAAACATGTTTCTACTTCAAAAACTACCTTCAAAATTGAGAATGAGATGGGTTTGTTGTGCTGTGAGAGATAGTGCTGTTGACTTTTAGACTTAAATAATTTATATCCTTTCCATAATTTTTAATTATAAACAATGACCTGTTGAAGTTGCTTTTTATAACACTTTTGTTTGAATGTCTAGTTAAATTTAGTCTAGTTAAGAAAAAAAAGATCTTAAAGTAAATTAAAAACTACTAAAAATATGTTTACTTTAACGAAGCAATGAATGTTGTGTAAAACTAAAAAATTTAACTTAATATTTAACAAAAAACTAAATTACTTTCAGCAGCAACTCATATCTATTTACAGATTTTTATACAGAACTGTAAAACATTACTTTACAAATTTTAAAAGCAATAATATAAAACAATTTAAAGTAATCATGATTAACCTTGAAATAGTGAAAGTCAGGTTTTAAGCAATTTCACAACAAAAAGTGTCATAGAGGTCAGTTATTAAATAAAATATAAACAAAGGCAATTTATAATAGCTCAAAGTATTTTGTGTAAATATAATTACAAAAGATGTGTTCAAAAGAGGATTTGTTAAGTGGTGAAACTATAAAAGTTGTAAAACAAAACTTTTTAGTTTACATACAAAAATGATCTATGATTTAAAATTTTTTATGATTAAAAACCAATTGTTTTTCTTAAACTTTTTTCTAAAAACTTAATAATTTATCTTGTAACATAAAAAAACAGATTCATTTAAAGGAATTTGAAATTAAAGTTAACCAGAAACAAGCTCCAAGTTACCAGAACATTAGTACTACATTATAATAAAGTACAAAAATGCTGGCACCAGAAAAAAAATCAGATTAATACTTGTGATTCTGAACTAAATACTAATTTTCAAATCATCCAGTCGTACAACTCTCAGACATTTGTAAATGCATATTAGCGAAAACAAAACTCCTAAACCAATGGCACCATAAAAAAGTCAAGGCAAGTTATTATACTTTTAAAATATAAACATAATTCAGCAACTACATTATAAAGAAGTACCAAATCAACGGTCCAAGAATAAAAGTCAAAGCGAGTCCGATGAACAGCAAGTTGTACCACTGCTTCCACCAGAAGCTGTTTTCTGTGATTGGTTGAACCACCGTGACATTTTGAACAGCGCCACCAGGTGAGTGAAGTTTCCCAGTGTACAGCTGCCTGTATTTGTCCGTTTCTCCTGGGAAGTCCAACGCTTCGTTGTATGTTGGAAGTTGATCACTTGGTGGAGCTGTTGGGACTGATATGAAGTCAGTTGTGTCCATTTGTTTAAGTTAAAATTTACAAGCAAGCTGTGTATATATTTGTTTACTGTTTTTTTTTTCAGATGTATTAGAAATAGTTTACTTAGGTAGTACTTTACTAACCTATTCTTAATTTTGTTAAGTCAGTTATTATTATTATATTATTATATTGTTTATTGTGCAATGTTGGACTCAGGCATCAAAACCTGAGCCACTTAAACAGGACACACAAAAAGAGAAAAAGAAAATAAACTTATATTCAAAACTTTAAGATAAATTATACATATATATATACAAACGTAATTTAAATGGAAACACAAAATTAAACACAATATGATAAACAAATGAACTAAATTGAAAATTCAGTTCAAAAAATTCAAATTTATATATTACTTAGTACACACAGTAAAGAAGTTTGTCTAAAATCATGGCTTATAAAACAATATTCATAACTACAAAATATATAAGTAAACTAATAGTTTGTAGGGGGGAGGCGTAGGGAAACGAATATTTTTCCTTTTGTTACAGTGGAAAATTAGTTAATTTTACTGGTATTTATCGTATTTAAGTCAAATCTTTTTAGCTTTAAACGAAATTGTTCTACCCTCTCACAAGATACTATATCCTGAGGTAGTCTGTTCTACATAGCTTTTGCTCTGTGAAAAAATGCGCCTTGCCACTGACTGTTTTGAAAATCATGTTTACATTTTATTTTCAAATTATTTCCTCTTAGTTGATATTTATTTTGGGATAAATTAAAAAACTGGTTAAAAAAACTTTTATATTTGCCATTGATAATTTTGTAAAGAATTAATAAATCAAATTCCCATCTTCTATATTCCAGTGATTTCAAGCTGTTTATGTGTAAGCTGTTTAACAAGTATTTCTTTATTGGTGTTATAAAGCTGTTGATACAAAATTTAACTATCAAGAAAAAAATATTATAAACATAAATTTAATTTATAAACTGAATAAGTAAAAAATAGAATACTTTGAGAAACTATTTGCACTATTGTTTCTATTCTTAATAATTGAAACAGCTAATGAAATTGTAATTATTTAATGTTATACTTATGTAGTTATAATTTACTTATGCAAGATTCTAATAATTTATTTTTATTTTTGAGTTAACAAAGTTTGTTTTATCAACATTTGGTGATATCTGATATGAAATAGGTGGTGTTTAATTAGTATTTCTTTTTAACTTTAGTTAAGCTGATGATACAAAACTTGGTGAATGTTTAGAGCAAGAGATTTAAAATATAAATAAAACTTATTAACTGTATAAGTAAAAATATTGGTTACTTTTGATAGAAACTGTTGCTTCTATTTTTAATAATTTCATTCATACTTAACAGGTTCAAAAATGTGCAAGCCAATGACTTGAAAACTTTATCCTTAAAAACATTAAATCACATGCTAAATAAAACTTGTAATTGTATAAGCCAGGGTTGCCACTCGTTTTTAAAAAAATTTCCAGGTTTTGAAAATTTCCTCCAGGTTTTTAAAAGTAGACATTTTTGGGTTTATTTTTAGTTTAAATTAAAGTTTAAGGTTAGAAACTGTGTTAAATAATATAAAAACATTGAAAAGATACTATTAAGCTACCTTAAATGTGTTTTTTAATAAAAAATGTTTGATGAAAACAAAAAATGTTTATCTATATGATAGATTTTTTGTGCTAAACCAAAATTTTACTACTTAACATGTTTTAATTATTAAAAGCTACAGGTACATCCAGGTTTTTTTAGTGATTTTTGTTCAAAATTCTAGGTATTTACAGGTTATTTTCAAAATTTATCAAATTCCAGGTTTTTTCAGGTTTTTTTTTAGCCTAAATTGTCAAATTCCAGGTTTTTCTATATTTCCAGGTAAAGTGGCAACCCTGATAAACTTTCCTATACTTTTAAAAGTTTATAAATATCTCTTTTTTTGAAAACATTGAAAATTACTTTCTGCACAGTACAACAATTAAAAAGAAAGAAAAATGTGAACGCTCACAACTATCACAATGGATTGGTGTGGAGAAAACTCTTTTGGTCATCGAGCCTTACATCATATATTTGTAAAACAAACTATTACTAAAAGAAAAACAAAAGCAACAGCCATAAATAAAAGAAAAAACCATTAGATAAATATTTATTACAATACAGCTTGATAATTTTTCAGTATTTTTAGAACTTAATATTTATCAAAAATAAAATAAAATTATTTCAATCTAATTTTTATGAAACTGATAAGCTTCTGTCAATTAAATTGCAAAGAGTAGGCCAATGGTTTCTAAATGGAATATTAAGTGAGCATATCTGTTATATTCTCTACAAAGGGAATTTTATAACTGAACTTTTTAAAGTACCAGGGAAAAACATAAATAATAATGTAGTTTAATAAAGCATGTAAAATCAGTAAAACTAAATATTTTAAAACCATTTAAAGTTTATTATTTTATTTCAACATTAAGAACGAAAAAATTTAAAACCTAGTAATTTATTCTATTTCTTTAAGATTAAAATGTTTTCTAACTAATGCATCAACAAGTAATTTTTTATGAGACTCTATAAGATTTTAAGCTTTTGGCATTTAACTTTAACAGTTGTTATTTCTAATTAGTAACAAAAGTTGTTTTACATCGGTAAATAATTTCATATTGATAAACCTAAATTCGTAAAAAAATGTTATTTATTAGAATTATAGTTTTGTTACTTTACGAAATCTCTTATTATCAATAACTTATTGGGATACGTTAAAAGTCCACCCAGTTAAATTCGAGAACCGCTTACCGATCGAGGGCAGTGTTAGGGGTAACAGTAATAGTGAAAAATAAATAAAAAATAAATAAACAATGCAAAACATTTATAAATTAAATTAATTAATAAAAAAATATAAAAAAATCGGGTGGGTTTTAATAGTGTACCAAATTATTAAACCTCATTTTTTTACAAAATGACTACGAACAAAACGGACAAAAAAAACTAAATTTGAAAAAATATCCAGCTGACTGCATAATTTCTAAGAATCGTTTTATAGAAAAAACAAAGAGCTATACTTTCTAACGTCAATCAAAAACAAACTATTATTATTAAAAAGCTTATCTTTTTGATTTTTTTAATACATTTTAACACCAAAATACGTCACACGTCAAAGCTATCTGGTAAACCATTAATTGTGAATATTTATAAAATATTTTACTTTTAGTTATAATATAAATTTATAAAAAGTATACTTATTGTGTGTAAGTTTGTTAGTTTATTTCAATACATACCTTTTTTTTAATAGTTTCATCATCGTGACCTCAAATTTTGTAAACTTCAGTGAGTATGTAAAAAACATCGTAATAAATATATATATATAAAAAACGCAAATATATGACTAAAAAAATGTTTTAAAATATTATCTAGAACTACATTTTGGTTTATAACATTAACTTACTTGACACAATCTATTTTATTTACTCATTTATCTTTTGGAAAGTGATTTTTAACACAAACTTAACTATGGGCCGTAATGTATAGAAAACAGTTTTCTGCGGACCAAAATTCTTAAAATTATACTTTATATACTACTAGAAATACTATTTTAAACATAAAATGTAGAAAGTTAAGCAATAATATAGCATTAATATAAATTAGAAATTTTTAAACTGAGAGCTTAATTGTACGTTTTTATAAACATTAAGTTAAAAAAAACTGTCAAGGTCCGCTAAATTTTGCTTCAAGGACCGCGTATTTGTTATTAAAATCATAAAAGTTAATTAATACTACAAAATAATAAGTTTTAGCAGTTTACTTTTTCTATTTATAAAATTTTATTTTATGTAATAGTAATCTATTTAATTGAAATGTTTACCGCAGTTTTAAACATAATATACTTTTTTTGACTAAGTTAATAGTTTATTAATTTTATAATAGTAACAGGTATTTTCAAAAACAAACTGTTCTAACTTTATTAATGCAAAATTCTTAAATCAAAAGTTATTTTAAACTTTTAATTATTTCTAAAAATCCAGTATGATGACCAGTACTAAAAATCTTTTTTATTTACTGCTTTAAGTTTAAGTTTTAAATTTTATTTAAAAATAAAAAGTTAATTTTTGAATGTTCATATTAACTCAAAGTTTAAAAATAAGAATACATGCAATTTTTATTTAAGAGGGCATTGATTTTGATGATAGTTTTATTTAAACAGCTATATCGAGTAGTACAACTAAACTTTATTCTAATTGTTAACAGTCAAAAAGTATTTTTCAACTAAAGCCCAGTGTAAGTGCTGTATATAAATTTATTTCGGAGTATAACAGGGACGTAGCTAGCTCAAAAAAGTTACGAATCTACTAAAATTAAAACATCTGAAATGACGGCAGATAACGTCTTAGCGGGAACACAGCAACTTAGACTACCTCTAATGTTATTGAATTTAATCTGAAACTATGCAGTTATGTTAATACATCAAAAATGGAATATTGAAGTACGAGTGATAACTGTATACACGGCAATTTATTTTGCTCCACACCCACTATGACTCTTTATGTGTTGCCACTTGTGTAAACCCAGAAAACATTCATTAAAAATAAGTATAAGAGAATCACAACTTAACTCATTACATAACAAATAACATTTATATTGTCTTCAAAATCATAAATTTGTCATTAGTAACAACAAGTTATGCAAATTTTTGTAACATAAAATTGTATGATTTTGATTTTTGAAGCTACAGCTTCCATTAGCATCAATTTTGCATGCATTTTTTTGACAAATTAAAGCTATAACGCGCCAAATGTTACAATTTGGATGTATTTACTTCGTTTAATCTTTACGACACTAAAAGTGCTAGAGATTACAGACATGTCAAAATTATCCCTCAGGAGTGCATAACTAAGTTTAAATAAATACTTAAAGCTAAGAAAGCAGATTCTTTTCAAGCTGAAATAAAAGCAAGTTTTTGCATATAAGTATACGTTTCTGTAGATTTGCATAAACGTACCAAGCCACGTGCCTGGAGCATAATTAAAATTTATGGACAGTTTATTACATTAAAGTTTTATTTCACAACATGTTTTCAACAACACGTAGGTTTTAGCACGTAGATGTTTATATTTTTGAAATATCACATTACACAACAATAACACTTACGCTTTAAAATGTGTTTGTAAACAAACTTAGTTAAATACTATATTTTTAATACGAGTGTTAATTTAAATCTAACAGATAATCACTTTAGGTATAGTTACAAGTTGTATTAGGCACTAATTTTTTTTTTAACTCTTTTAGAATATTTAGAATCTTTAAATAAAACGTTGTTTAGTTTTAACAATAAAGATTTATATATAATGTTTTATTAATGTTTTTAAGTCTTAATTTAGTTAAAGTGCTAAAAAAAGAGTAAATTTTGTTTTGTTCTAAAAATAGAAGCTTAACTTAGTATGTAATTTATTTTCTGTTATTAAGCAAACTTTATTAAAACTTAAAATATTTATACAGAAATGAGGTGCAAACAGTTTTAAACATAAAATTATTCTTTAAAGTCCTTTTTTTCTACAAAACAAAAACTAGCTAATCAAAACTTACTAAAAATTTAATCAAGTTTTAAACTTTAACAATTTTAAAAGTGCGTTTTAAAACTTTTTTACAAAATGTATTTAAAATAAAATCTGTAAACTATTAATTGTTTAAAATTGTTAAGGGTTTAATTTAAATTTTTTAATCGAAATAGAATACACCAACATTTAACATTACATAAAAACAATATGTAATGCTTATAAACAATACTAAAGTTTAAAAAATGATCACATAAATTGGCTATATTAAAGGTTTAAATATTACTGTTTGTACTACGACTTTTTTAATGTTACTTAATATCAACAGAAAATACTTTTAAAACAAACGAAAAATTACAACAAAATAATAATGGGTCACATATTAAAGGATATTAAAATATTAAAAGGATCAAAGGTAGCCTTTCAGGCCGGTAAATCAACACTTGGTGTTTACAAGGAACACAAAAAAACTGGGAAGATTAGCAACATACCCGTAAGTTGAAACTAGATGTTTGTGAAACTTTATTAAAGCTGTTAGTTTGTGGTAGATATGTATTGATGCGTATGTTTTATAAGTGTGAGGTTTTCTGCAGTCGCTGTTAAGATTTTAAATGAGTAACAGAATTGAGCATATTAGCAAACTATTCTACAATTAACTTTGTTGATGAGAATTAGTATTTTTAGGTATAACCGACATCTTATTACATAGTTAATATTCTATTTCAAGTTTGTGGAAATAAAGCTTTTTTACTTTGTATAATAAAAGGTTGAAGTTTCTAAAATTATATATCAAACTTTAATAGTATGAAACAATAGTTTTATTATTTTTATACTAAGTAAATTTATATTGCGTTAAAACAAACTTTCCACAAATTTAAACAATCTTACAAAAACCAGTCGACGTCAGCAAAAGGTACGGAAAACAAAATGGTTGACATGGCAGTCAGAAGGGGAGCTAAAATTGCAGTGAGGGCACACGGACAATTGAAAGATAAAAATGCTGTTAGTATTTTTTTGTTTGGTTGTTTATGTATTTTTATTTAATTTATTTTAAGTAAGCTAAAATTGAGTAAAAGAAACATAGGTAATTGAAAGATAAAAGTTTAGTAAGTTTTAATTTAATTAGTTACTTATATATACATACATACATAATTAACTTTATTATGGTTTATTAAGAAAAAAGCTTAAATTGCAGTAAAAGCTCTTGGTCAATTGAAAGAAAAAAATTTTGCTGTTTATTTTGTTTGATTATTTATGTATTTATTTTTACTTGAGTAATTTTGAACAAGCTAAAATTGCTGTATAAACACATGGTAAGGATACAAAAACGGTAGTTAACATTTTTGTAAATAGTTTATATGTATATATAGTTACATTAAAAAAAAATGTCGCCGTGCATAAGTGTCACCTCGTGCAAAAGTGACCCTCCGTGCAAAAGTGTCACCTCGTGCAAAAGTGACCCTCCGTGCAAAAGAGTCGCCGTGCAAAAGTGTCCCCTCGTGCAAAAGTGACGCTCGTGCAAAAGAGTCGCCGTGCAAAAGTGTCCCCTCGTGCAAAAGTGACCCTGCGTGCAAAATTGACGCCGTGCAAAAGTGTCCCCTCGTGCTAAAGTGACGCTCGTGCAAAAGAGTCGCCGTGCAAAAGTGTCCCTTCGTGCAAAAGTGACCCTTCGTGCAAAAGTGACCCTCGTGCAAAAGTGTCTTCGTGCAAAAGTGACGCTCGTGCAAAAGTGACCCGTTCCCGGTTTATATACTTGTTATGTTTTTAATTTGGCTTAAAACAGCTGAAATTGCGTTAAAAGTAATAAAAAACAGAAAGGTAATGACATGGTAAATTGAATAAACCAATATTGTTGTTAATACACTTTAATTTGGTTTTAAATTAAAATAATTTCAACAGCTTAAGAAATAGACCTTTAGTTCATTTAAAAATGAATTAAACACCATATAAAGGCAAACTGACCCAAAATGTTGTCAAAGTTTAAAAGTACTTAATAACCTCTCTTAATTTGCTTTTAATTTTATTTAAAAATTGTAACTAGTTAAACTATTATGTGTACGCTTTTTTTAATATAAACAGATTTAACAGTTTTGTTTTATAAACTAGATATATTAATTATTGTTTTTATATTTTTTACAGACTTCAAAAGCCCAGAACGCTTTATCATTGGCAAAGTCATTACGAAAAACAAAATCACCAAAGAAATAGTCACCAAAGAGCATTTATATAAAAACATATAGTTTATTAGTTTAAAATGCCATTAAATTGTCGAAAAATATTATATCTTTCAGAATTTTTTTTTCTTTCTGCATGTTTGAATAAAAGTTCTTACATTTTAATTTTATTCTGTGCTATAAATATTAATCAACTTATACGAATTTATTTTTTTAGCTTAATAAATGTCTTAAAGTAACTTTTTTAAACTATTAGTTTATCAAAGCTCGTAAAAGTTTTAGTATATAATAGAAATTTTTTTTTGAACTTCTATTTTAACTTTAATTGAATATGTTAACTTGTAGTAACAAAATTGTTGGTTCAGTCTAATTAAAAAAGTATTTAAATGTTTTTATAGTTGGATTATAAAACTAGTTTATTTTGGATAAAAGTTTTTTTTTATAAATTTGAACAAAGAGTTTATATGGCATTTGAAGCATACTAAATGTTTTTGTCTTTTAAATGGTATGTTAAGAAACTTAAGCTTTGAGATATAACTTCTTAAATAAAAACATAGTATTAAAAGTTTTTTTATTATAATTTTCAGCTAAATTTAATAATATTAAAGTATTGTATTTAAATAATCAGCGAAATTAATGAAAACACCTCAAATATTAAAAAGTCATGAATTTATAATAATAATAAAAAAATGTTTTGTAAGTATATGACTATATATAAAAACTGCATATTGTTTATAACAGTTATAAATTTACACTAAATCATTCAAAACAAATTGCTTTGTTAGCCAACTTTAAACTAAAAATGAAAAATTTAACAAATTAAGGACAACAATAAAATAAAACAGTTTTAAATTTAAAAAACTTAATTTTATTGTCGTTATAAAAATCAAATGTATGCTACTAATTGTAATATAATTATAGTTAAAACTTCTATAAACCAAAGTAAACGTCTGACAGAGAAGTAAAGTAGACTAAACTGCACAACATTAAATATTCACAACTTTTTTAAACAAAACAAACTTAAGCAGCATATAACTAAAATTAATTCTGTGCAACATAAAACCTGAAACACTATTTTGAACTGATACTAAAAACTTTACTTGTACTGATTTTATACATGATTAAATGAAATTACTTAAGTTTTAATTTTCAAGTGCTGTAAACAGTTTATCAAATTAGAAGAAATGTATGTTTAAAATCTGGTTAAAAAACAGTAAAATATTGTACTATAATATAACTGTTTTTAAACATTTTAGTTTTACTAAACACTTTAAAAATTAAATGTTTACATTTACACGTTAAATAAGTCAAAAAAATAAAACAATATTTTAAAAAAACTTTTGACTAAAAAACTTTAAAATTTATTCTAATTAGTTTTATTCAAAATTTTAAGCTGAGCAAACATTTATTACTTTAAGATTAAATTTTTCTGTAAAAAATACGATACTTAAAAAAACATGTTGTATACGCTAGTAAAACTGCTTATCATGCATTTTTTTAGAATCGTCAATTTTAAATGTCGATCGATTTTTTATTATTAAACTAAAACAATTATAAGTATTTGTTGAGTTTTTTCATTTAATAAGACATACTTAAACATTTAATAAAACGGGATTTAGCAAATTTAAGGTAAACCAAACATTAGTATGAATACTATTTTAATTTTTTAAATAAATTAATGCTAAATTAAAAAATTTTTAATTGATTGAATACAATATATACTTTTTGATATAATTATCAGTTGCTGAATTAAAGTTGCTGCTTATCTTGCAATTTAGAACTTTTCATTTACTCCTTGATATTTTTCGATAGAAAACGTAACTAAAAAATTAATGGCCGGTCCACTTATAATCTTACAAATTGCTCCATTTTTTTGGAAAGCTTATAAAAAAAGAAAAGGAAAGAAAAGCAAAAAAGTAGAAAAAGAGGTAAGCGAAATAGTTGCTAAATAAAAGAATGTATAAAATAATTAGTTCTTACACTGTTTGTTTTTAAATAAAATATGCTGGTTAAAACTGCAGTAAGAGTTTAAAATATATAGAACGATTATTTAGTTTTTATTTTGTTTTATTAATATAAAATATTACTTTACTCGTTTTTTTCTTTGTTTTCAAAGTAAGCTATTTTAGGAAAAAAGCAAAGAAGTTTCAAAAAAAGTTGTGGAAGAAAAGGAACCGACAGGACCTGTAAAGATGAAATCCACAGAAATTAAAAAGACAGAAACTTCAGAACCTGTTAAAGTAAAAAAAGTCAAATCTAAGGTTATTATTTATTATAAAAGTGCTTTTTTTTTTTGAATAAAGGACATTCTAAACTTTATATTCTGAAGAGAGGAATTTAGACAATAATTTAAATTTTATTATTGTGCTGACATAAAATTACTAGTACTTTAAAAACGCCAGTTTAATTTAAAAAACATCTTATCACTTATTAATATTAAACAACTTAAGAAAGGTTTATAGGTTTTTTATGATTTAATTTATTTTTACTTATTTGTTCCGACTCCCGGGAATAAGTTTGTGAAAAAAGCGAAAGATATGGGTAAAACAGCCGCTAATGCGGAACAAGTAAAACAAGTAAAATCTAAGGTTCATACTTCGAATGGTTTTATTAAAACTAGTCTTAATTCTATATGATTTTGTTCAATGTTCTTAAAATAAGTATTTTAAAAAAATTGTAACTCAATAAGACGTTATAAATTGATATTTATAAACAAGTAAAGCAAGTAAAATCTAAGATTTATAAATCGAATGATTTTATTAAAACTAGTCTTAATTCTATATGATTTTGTTCAACGTTCATAAAATAAATTATTTTTTAAAATTGTAACTCAATAAAACGTTATAAATTGATATTTAGAAAAAAGTACTTTTTCTAATAACATATTAACATTAAAATTAGTTTCTCAGAATCCTTTTTTGAAGACTGTATTGAATTCTGAAATACATGTCTTCTGTTTTATTAATTATTCATACTCATAACTAATCATATTTTGTCCTTTTTTACATAAGAACTATATTATAACTTTATTTTTACGATTAGGTAGGTATAATAAAGTGATATATATATCAGTATAATGTGTCTTTTATCTTAAAAAGAAAACTTATTCAGGAAAACTCCTAAGCCAAGTGTTATTATACTTGTATTTAGTTTAGTACATGGTCTTAAGTATTATTATTTTTTCATTAGGCAATGACAAATAATTATATCCAGAGAGCTGTTGATATCGGAAAGAAAACAGCCAAATCTGAAAAAACTAAAAAGTTGAAGTCAAAGGTATTCAAATATGTAACTAATTCTATTTATAAAACTTAATCTAATTTTGGCATTTTTGTAAAAATACAAATATATTAAAACATTTTATAATTTAATTCAGGTGTTGTGTTTTTGTAAATATACAAACTTTATTTTTAGTTTTAGTTGTCAATTTTTTTAACAATGTTCACTTTTTAGGCTGTTGAGTTGAGAAAGCGAGCCGTAGAGTCTGAAAAAACAAAGCAAGCTAAATCTAAGGTAAAATTAGTTTTTAAAGAATGTTATGTGTTTAAGTTTAATCTGTTTATTTTACTTTTAATACTACTTTAAAAAAAAACAAAAAGTTAAAAAAGTATGTACATAAAAAAAACTGTTGTATTTAAAGCAATCTAGTAAAAAAATATTACACAATAGCTTTATAACTGTAGGTTAAGTAATTAACGATAAGTAAGGTTTAAAAACACTTTTGTAAACAAAATAAACTAAATAGTTTCTGTAAAGATAGTAACTTAATTAAAAAACTAAATTAACTTTCAAGTAAACGTTTCATAAGTATAACATTTTTTATTTAAGTTTTTAATTCTTTAAAAGCTATATTTTCAACTTATTCAGGGAAAGAAGTTGTTACAAGCAGCTAAAAAGAAAGCTCTCGGAAAAATGGGTAATGACGTAATACAAAATAATAATGACGTAATACAAAATAAGCTGCCAGTTGACGAAGCTATTGTAAGTAATATAAAATAAATATAGTTTTTTTTAAACAATTAAAATTAAAAAATTAAAAGGTTATAAATTATTTGAAAAATACTTTATAAAATTAATAAAACTAAACTATATGAGAATAACAATACTTTTCTAAATTTTCAAGTCAAAGTTAGTTTATTCTTGAAAAAATACATTAGTTTATTGATCACGATAAAGAAAGATACCCTTAAAATATGGTCAAACGACCTACAAAAGTACAATTTAGCTATAGAAGCTAAATAAAAGACTTAAATTAAATAAATTACTTTTAATAAAGGTACCTCCATCAGATGATAACCATAAAACAGCTGAACAATTAGACGACCCGAACAAAAAAGATAAAAAAGAAGAGAAAGAATTAATTAACAATAGAAAAGATGAGGATGTAAAACAAAAAGATAAAAAGAAACATGACGTAAAAGAAATAAATGACCTAATAACTAATGACATTACACAAATTAATGATGTAAATGATGACGTTTACGATGAAGTTGCAGGAGATGACGTCATAAAACGTGTTTCGTTCCCACCAGTTCCAAATTTCATATAAACCATATTTTGCACAACATAAAATTTATTAAATCTAGCGGTTGTGAACTTTATGCTGTTTAAATCGACAAGACATACATACAAGTTTCTTATGTTTCACAGCGAACAGCTAAAGAAAACTTACTTAATAACTACTAATAGTTGTACAAAATGTTCTATATATAACGGTGTAACTACTACTTTTGATAGATAACATAGTATATTCTTATTGAAATGCTCAAAAAACCTACATTTTAAAACAATGTGTGTCAAAAATATTCTCATATTTTTTATCAAACTGTTATGCTTTTTTTGGGAGACGCTGCTTTGAAAAAATTGTCTTTTTTGCTTTTAGTTTGGCTTTTATTTTCAGTATTCTTTATTTTAATAATAAAATACGTTTGATATTAGAAATTTATTGTATTTTTTAAGCGTTATATCTAAGCTCTACAATTCATTTTAAAAATTTTCTTTACCTTAACATAAGGAATGATATAGTTTTTTTCTCTCAAAATATTTATTTTTTGATAACTTCCACAGCAAATTTTTTATACAATTAGTTTCTAAAATTACATTTAGTATATTAAAGTAATATATATTATAGCATTTAGTAATGTTTTTTGAAGGTACATAAGTACTTTACTAAGTATAAATTATTTTTATTCAGTTAATTAAATAGTAGCAAAATAGAATATAAGTATTTAAAGATAACTAATTACTAATAATGTTTCGTAATACAGTTTCGAACAAAAGAAGTTTGAATACAGCAGTAACAGCAATTGAATAGAAACAAATGCAAAATATCTACAAAAAAAAAATATTTTTTACAATTTTTAACAAACAAGTTGTTTGAATTTTTACTTACTTAAAAATTTGCTTCTATAAACTAAATATTTTTTAATACTTTTATCTATATTAAGACAAATTTTAAAACATACATCGTTATCCAAAACGAGTTTCAGTTTAAAAATAGTCTATACTTTAGGTAAAAAAGCAATACCTCAATACTTATAGTATTTAAAAATCGTTTTAATGTAGCTAAAAATCTTGCTTGGTAAACACAGCCTTGTGTAATTAAGGTGTCAGTTTTTATAACAAGAAAATTTATTTTGTATCTAAATTTTTTTAAAACAGTTGTAGTAACATTATAATAGTAGTGTTTAAAGAAAAACTAAGATAGATTAAGCAATAACAGAACACGAGTAAAAATTATTTATTAATTTTAGAACATAATTGCAAAGTAGACAAAACTCCATATCAAACTATTCAAAAATGTCCAGCGTCCAAAAAATCCTTTTTTAGTTGAAAAATATTTTTAATTTATAAAAAAAATTACTTTAGTTGTGTCATACACGCTTCCAATTTGTCTTATAAGTTTTTTTAGAATTTTTTGTTTTGTGATTTTTTTACTTTAAAACTTAAACTTATTTCAAGTGAACCTAGAACAAGGTAGGCAGCCTTTGTAAGCCCCAGCCATTTTTACTTGAAAAACTTTTTTGAAACGTATAGAATAAAGCCGACCGCAGTTAGTTAGAAAAAAATTATTAATCATTATGAAAATGTGATAAAATATGTAATATCGTAGCACTAGTAATTACTTGTTAAGAGCCTAATTATAAGATTATATGTAGTAAAAAGAAGTTATTCTCATATTACGAAAATATTTTTTTTGCAGAAAAGTACATCGCAGGCCGCAGTTTGCTGACCTTAAACTAATCAATTAATCTTTTTAATAAAATGCCTTTTTAAATAGTTTTTGATCACGTCGTCAATGTTTTGAAAAATCTTTAGAATTTGTAAAACTTTTATCGTTTTATAACTTTTTTAAATTCAAGGTCTAGTTTGAGAAAACTTCAAAAAAGTTTGAAGGCTTTTATGATATATTTAATATTAATTAGTACAAACTCATAACCGAACTTGGTAAAAAGCCTTGTGTTTAGTGTTAAAAATCAAAAGCAGTTTTATTTAAATAATTATTTTTTCAGCTTATATCCTACTTCTGGGGATTTTTTAACAGTGAACGAAGGGCCTTTTTACTTTGCTCATAAATTTTTTTTAATGCTTCTTTCTACAATATATAACACCTTATACATGGGGTAGCTTTATAATATTAGCTTAAGGATTTATTTAAGAATTTTTATGTTATCACTAAGGTTTTTTTAAGTTTTTTACTTCTTGTTTTCTTGATATTCAGCAAAAACGACCAGGTTTACTCGCTTTTACACGCAATTACAAAACCTTGCTTATTACAAATCTAATTACTACTCCAATTATTGTATTTTGAGTAGAATAGTTTTACAACCATTGCTATATCAGAGTAATTACAAAGTTTTTTTCAACGTCTTTAATAGAGCTTCGTAAAATAACTTTAGGTAAAAAAAAACCATAAAATAACTTTTTTGTGTATAATACTAAACCATCTTATGTACTTAGATAAAGTTGAAATAATAATTTAGGTAGCTGTCTAAATTGCACGAGCGTACAAAATTGCACGAGGGGAAAAATTGCACGAGTGCACAAGGATACTTTTTCACGAAGGGACAAAATTGCACGAATGCTCACTTTTGCATGAGCAGACAATTTTTCACGAGTTAATTTTATTTTATTAATTTATTTTTTTATTTTATTTTGTTTTTGCTATCACTGTTACCCCTAACCTTTATTCTCGGTCGGTAAGTTATTTTATTTTTTTATTTTTTATCTTTTTATTATACTATCATTGTTATCCCTTACCCTTACCCTCGGTCGTTATTTTTAATTAATTTTTTTTAATCGTATATTTATATATTTTTTTTTTTTGTTTATTTAATTTTTTCTGTATTTTTGTTCCCTAGTGCAAATTTGGCTTTGTGCAATTTTGTGCATTCGTGCAATTTCGTTCTCGTGCAATTTAATAAGCTCGCGAAGTATTATCTTTGTGCATTAAAGACCCGTTCCCTAATAACTTGTTGTTTAATTGAGCTTGATAAACGATACTGTCTAAGTTAATTGCAGTTAAATGTATTAAGTTTCAAAATGCTTATAAAAAAGTTAAAACTAAACTAGCAAGTAAAATTTTAATGAAAGGCTTATTAGTTGGGTTTTGTTAACCTACAATAAAATACTTATCATCAAATTTTAATAGCAAACTTGAAACTAATGCAACAATAATGATTGATTTAATAATAAACTTTAAGTTTTAAAATTTTCAAAACTTAATTTTACGAGCGTAATAAAATTTTAACTGTATGCTAATTAATTTGTAACAAAAACATTTTGTTTGTCATTTTCTGTAATTTAACACGAAACTGTTGGAAGTATTTGAGTGACAATTTTCATATCAAACAAGCTTTGTTTTAAAAATAAAAAATGATTAGAAGCATCAAAAAAATCAGTCTCAGTCTATACAAACGCTTTGAAGAGATCTTTCGTTTATTAAAAACTAAACATTTCCAATTCTTATTTAAATAGAATTTTACTTTTGATTTAACGCTTTGTTTTATATATAATATTAGAAATTAAATTAGAACTTATTTTGTTTTTTTATACGAATGAATTATTATTTAAAGTCATATTTCACTACTTTCAAGTGCTTATGTATTGTTGATCAAAACATTAATTGCTAAAAAAAAAATCCCTATTTTTAAATTTTTGTACATTTTATTCTATGAGAACTTTTTTCAATATACAAATCGAAGTTTCATAAAGTTGTAAAAGCTTTTAATAGTTTTTACCAAGCATAACAGTTACATATAAATAGTTTATAAAATATTTTGTACCAATGCTTAAGTTTGTTTCATAAATAAATGTTATATAATAATTTTTGTCTAATGTGTCTAAAAGCAACCAAGAAAATATGTTAAAAGCAGCATTAATATCGCTTTACAAAAATACTAATTTTGTTTTTAAGCAAAACAAAACCTATTTCTGATTTGTAAAAAAATACTTTAGTTTTAGTGAAAATACTGGTGTTTAAAAAATACAATTTTTTATCTGTGTTACACTATTTTGTTCGATCAAAAAACTATCAATTGTTATTTAACTGCTTACTTGAACAATTTTTAATTTTACTAGTGTAAAATGCAAACAGAATAGTAGTTTTAACTGCATAAGGTTTGTTTAAAACCTCGAGTAAACATCTTTGTACACTACTTACTGCAAGTTTTAAAATTACAACGCTGTTAGTTTTCTTTTTTTAATTAGTTTTTAATTTAAGTACTAGATTACTATTTGTAGAACCTTTTACAGTAAGTGTAATAGAAAAAAAAGATCTAGATTTCTTTGAATAACTTTTATTAAGAGTCAAAATAGTTGTTTTGTCAATATCTGCTTTATTACAATTAAGAAAAATTTAATACATTTCAAAACATGTATATCACATTTTTTTTAATCTTATATTGAATGATGCTTTTATTCAGCAATTTAAAATAACTATAAATTAAACTAAGAACTTTTTTCAAAAAAAAATATAAAATACAAAAATGGTCAATCCTATGTTAATATTCAAGTTAGCTACCTACCTATCTAAAGCGTACAAAAAAGGAGATAAAGAAGATAATTTGAATAAAGAGGTTGTTTAAACTGTTTTACTAAAATTACTTTCAAGAAATTTATCTATGTAGTAATTAAACTACTTTACTCTACAAATTTAGTACTATACTCAATTAGATTAATTAGTTCAAAGTTTAAGTAGCTTTAGTATAAAGTTAGAGTTAGTAGCACAAGCCCTTCAAATTTATATCATATTAATATGTTTTCATAAGAAGTAAAAAGTGCGAAAACTCTTGATAAAGAGGTTAGTTATAAAGTCATAAAACAAAGTTCATTATTTAAACTATTTTTTGAAATTGTTTAAATGGTTATTTTAATACTACAGAAAGGTTTAGTTTAAAAATAGCTTACAACATGACACTTTATATTAAAGCAATTATATATCATTTGGAGTTATAACTTAAAACTCTACTTTTCTTGCTAGAAATTATGACAATAAGTTATTAAGGTATAAAAAACTTAAGTTAAAAGCAAAAAAGTTTCCGAAAAATATCCAAAAATCAAATGTTCAGAAAATGATGCACTAAAGCAAGCAAAATCAAAAGTTAGCATCACCATTTTTATTAGTTTAAACTTAAAAAGTTAATATCAGTACTCTTCAGATGTTTTAATAAGTATTTGTCTGGACTAATGTAGCAATGAAATTCATCTATTTCATTTTTGTTTTGTTCCAGAAATGTTTTTGCAATTTTTACTTAGTTATGAAGAAGTAAATAGTTCTACATTTGTAAAAACAAAATCAAATAACTCAAACTATCATTATTTTCGTTGTCTATTAGTTTTAACACTTTAATATTCAGGCATACAACCAGAAAAATGTTAAAAAAGCTGTCGATTCTAGTAAAAAAGCTGTTGATTTAAGTAAAAAAGCTGTTGATTCAAGTAAAAAAAGTGGTGATTCAAGTAAAAAAGCTGTTGATTCAAGTAAAAAAAGTGGTGATTCAAGTAATAAAGCTGTTGATTCAAGTAAAAAAGCGACTAGTTCAGAAAACACAAAACAAGTAAAATCTAAGGTTGTTGTTTATAACTCGATAATTTCATATATTTTAATACAAATCATTTTGATATGATTAAGTTTTCTTTAAACTTTTCATTAAAAGGTTTACGTACATATTACATATTAGTAAAAAAATATATTGAAAACTTTTTAGGTAAACAGAAAGAAAAATATTAGCAAAAACGCAACACATTTAAAAAAAAGAAAACAGCTGAAGTCCAAGGTTAAAGTTTATAGTTAAATTATTGAGTTTCGTGTAAAATGTTTTTTTCAATTTTTTTCTGCACAACATGTGTTTTATTTAGAAAAACGGTTTAAGCTAAATTTAGAAAATGCATATAAATTTGTGATTATGTGCTTATTAAAACAATATGATCTATTTAGGCACACAACAAGAAAAATGTTAAAAAAGGTGTAAAATCGAGTAAAAAGACTGTTAATACAGAAAAAGCGAAACAAATGAAGTCTAAGGTTTATGGTTAAAAATTACTTTATAACTAAATGTTTGATTTATCTTTTTTAGATAAAAATAAAATTGATAAGAAACGTAAGTTATATAATAAGTAATTAATATGTAACTGTTCCAAGTTTTGTTAGTCTGTAATCGGCTAATTTCATTGGACATAGTGTATATTGAATATTGCACAGAGCATTATATTTTTCGTTTTATTTACCTTTTGTTGTTTGGTCCATATTATTCAAAAAAATTATATTTGATTGATTTTTTCAAATGGCATGAAAGTTTGACATGTTGAGTATACACTATAAACTTTGTAACATATTAAAACTACTTAGAACAAACAGCATGCTAAAAAAACTGGGAACCAAGGTAAAAAAACAGAAAAAGCTGAAAAAGAAAAACCAAAGGTTAGATTTTATGAGTAAACTTGGTATTAGTTTTAACATGTATTTACTTTAGTTTAAGATGATTCTCTTAATGTATTTAAAATTCAATTAAGTAAAAAGATAAATAGATATAAATGACTTATACTTAACGTTTTTTATAAATAAAAGTAACCCGTATAAAACTATTTATTTTTCAGTTTTTTTCTTTTTTTTTATAAACAATTAAAAAAAAACTCTACTTCTTAAACAAAAAGCACCAAAAAACGAAAATAAAAGATAATGAAATTCCTTATTGTTAATTAATTAAATGAGTATTACTGAATAATTTAAGGTTTTGTAATTAATATCTTTTGTTAGGTAATGAAGAATAAAAATGTAAAAAATTCTCCTGAATCGAATAAAAAAGATAGAAAATCTAAGTCCAAGGTATTTAAATTGTTATGGAACACTTTGTTAATCAAGACAATAACATGATTTTAACAAATCATCGTTTAAAATACTTGTTTATAATTAATTTTTAAAATTTTAAAATAAAAATGTTTTTATAAAATTTTTTTTTAGTTAATTATTGTCAATTTTAATCAAGTAAATTTCATAAATTTCAGGCTGCCATATTAGGCAAGTCGGCAGCAAAATACGCAATAAAACAACAAGCAAAATCACAGGTATTTATTATTTATATGTATAACATATTTAACATTATAAAATAATGTTATAGAGCTTGTTTTTTATTCGTATTAATAATATGTAGGCTAAAGAACTTGGAAAAAAAGCAGCAAACTCGAAACAAACTAAACAAGTAAAATCAAAGGTTTTTTTCGTGTATAATTTAAAGATTAGTTAAAACAAAACCTGTTTTAGTTTTAAATAATCTAATTTTGAACTTTATATAATATTTCAGACTGTTGAACTAGGAAACAAAGCAGCAGAGAAACCAAAACAAGCAAAATCTAAGGTAAATTTTTTTTTTTATAACAAGTGATGTACTTTTATATACTTATATATACTTATTAAAATATAAAAAATTTTAGCAATTAATATACTTTTAAATATTTACATTTATTTATTAAGTTATAAATATTTTTCAATGGTACTTTTATTTAACTGTGAGTATAGAAGTATACTCTATTAAAATAAAAAACAGAGGAATTGTTTTTTAAATGTGTAAACCTAGTTTTATACTTATAACTAATTAAAACAGTCAAACAACAATTGATACTTAAAGTATAAAATAGCTAAATATAACAAAACTAAACAACAAAATCTAATATTTTTTTAATGATTCAAGCACCGTTTATTTAAAGCATAACATTAAGTTTGTTTTAATCTACACAAACAAGTTCAGAATTTTGAAAGGATTGTTAATAACATTTTAGGTTGTCGAATTAGGAAAGAAAGCTGCTAAAACTGATATAACAAAACAAGCTAGATCCAAGGTATTTAATGGTTTAAAATGTTTTACAAGTTAAACAACAGTTTTAATAAGTTTTTGTTAATCAAAATGTTTTAATATTTAAATGTTGAAAATTTTTAGGCTGATAAAATAGAAAAATTAGCCAAAAAATCTGCGAACACAAAACAAGTTAAATCTACGGTTGGTTTTCACTCTTAAATAATATTGTATGATTTGTATGATATTATTAAACTAAAATTTTTATTGACCTTTTAGTATACTCTATTAAACAAAAAAATATTGGTAACAGTTTGTTGCAAATCTTCATTAAATACTCAAAACTTTATTCAATTAATTTTTTTTTGCAATAAATATTTCAAAGTCACAAATGATAAATAACATACTTAAAATAATAACTATTTATTAATTTTTATAAGGCTTTTAGACGATTAGTTTTAACTTGTAACAATTCAGAGAGAAGAAACTTCAAAAGCGTTAAAATAACTTTTCAATAATGATATGAGTATTAAATTATATTTTTAATAAACTTATAAATACTTAAAACACTTTTAATGACAGGGAAAGAAGTTGTTTAACGTAGCAAAAAGTAATGTGCTTGGAAGTTTTTGTAGTGAAATATTAAAAGAAATCGATATTCCAGTTGTGAGTTTTTTGTGTAACACTGACTTATGCATTCTTTTTAATCAAAATATTTTATTATCATTATTAAAATTAACTAAAAATTATATTCACAAAATTAAAAGCTTTTAACAAAAGTGGTTTAAAAGTTTAAATAGAATTTTCGCTTAAAGCCTACTTCAATCTATTAGAAAGCAACAACATAACTAAATTTCTGCAAACAGATTTTACATGTTGCTTTTCTTGTTTACAAACAAATTTATTAAAGGTACCTGAAACAGCAATTAAGCACAAAAAAATTGAAAAAAATATAAAAAGGCATTTGGGTGATGCTAATAAAAAAGATAAAAAAGAAAAGAAAGCAAAAAAGAATACACAAACAAAAAATAATAAAATAAAGAAGCAGAAATAAATGATGATTTTGTTATTGTAAATACATTTAGTAAAATAAAAGTTATTTAATTTCGTTGAAAAGAATAAATAAAAAATTAAAGCATGATAAAGCAGTTAATAATGTGTTTATAAAAGTTTAATGTTTTGTTAGCAAATTGTAATTTAAAAATTTGTTGTTCTTCATAAAAGTTATAGAAATAAAATTTAAACAAAAATTGTTACTTGCTCACATAGCTATGATTTACTTTACAAATTTTTTGTTGCATAAAAACATAAACTATTTAGTTAGAGAAATAGCTCAAATTATGTATAAAAAAAATTCTTAACTAATTAGGTTTTATGGCTATTTTGTAATAAATTTTGGTTTGTGTAATGAAGACTGAATTTATCTACTAAGATTTTAAAATTAGTTTCTAAATCTTTATAATGTTGTCGTTTGGTTTTAGTATTCTTAATATAAAATAAAATCATTTAAATTGATTCAAGGCTGCTTCTACATTTTATAAATTTAAAATTTTAAATGTGGTATAATGAGTAGATATCTACCATAAACTTTTAAATGTGCAATAATGAGTAGTTATCTACCATAAACTTTAAAATGTGGCATAATGAGTAGATATGTATTCCAAAATTTTAGATCTGGTATAAAGAGTAGTTATCTACCATAAAATTTTAAATGTGGTATAATGAGTAGATATATACCATGAAAACTTTTAAATGTGGTATAATTTGTAGATATCTACCATAAAAACTTTTAAAATTAAAGAAAAAAATCAAACACACTACTTTTCCTAAAAACAACCAAGCATAAAATAGTTCACTTTATTTTTACTTGCTAATATTTTCTAACAACATGAATACAGCAGTGCCATTGAAATACAAATAAAAGTTGACTTGTGAACGCAACGGTTGTTTTTCTCCATACTTTTTAAACAGAAAATGCAAAGGAAAATTTTTCACGTACATTTTGTTTTCTTATGCTTAACTAGCTTTATCAATAAAAACGTGTTAGTATTTAGAGTAGTTATAGTTTTATTTCTTCTTTTCGTGATAGATCAACACTTTTTTTATGAAGAGCTTTCTAATTTCCCATAAATTTTTAATTCCTAATTCAACCGGTTCGCTTCAATTTATTTTGTATTGCATTTTCTCTAACTGGCCGGATGTAGCAGCATTTTGCATATAACAGGCGAGATTTGTTGATTTGTTCGACATAAACTTTTACTTGACACTTTATTAACAAACACTTTAATATTCTTACTGTGTACGCACTTCTTAGGTACACAATTCCTGATGAGTACGATTTTTAGACCAAAATATTATCAATTTTCTATCTTCCTCAATAACTCATTATTTTCTTCTTAATATATTTTGATACTTCTTACGCTTGAACACCAAAACTTCTTTTAGTTTCTCTTGGTTTATTAATTAAAGATTAATTGTTTTCTTTTATTTGCCAGTTCTTTCTCCATTTTCATTTATTTTATTTGATAACAACTCTGTAAAAATGAATTTTAAGTAAAAGACGCTCAATTGGTTTTTGTTTAATAAATAATTTGGAGAATTAAAATAAATAACGTAAATAGCAAATTATATATTTAAAAACAATGTTCAGTTAGTGTTCAGATTACGAATAATAGTATAAAAACATGTTGATTATTTACAGTCTTTTATAGACATTAAAAACTTATGTAAAAGTTTAAAATTTAAACAGTTTTATAAAACTAAGATATTTAAACTGTATTTAAATAATTAGAAAATACAGTAAACATCTACATTTAAATGAAAACTTCAACTAAACTACCTAACTAAACTTTTAAAAATAGTAACAATAATTTAAAACAATTTTAAAAACAAGAAGTAGAACTGTATATAAAAAATAATAGTTATACATAGTTGTTTTAAAATAAATAATCAGCTTTTTAATTAAGTATTTTTCACAATTCGAATTGGTTATGTTTCATTTATAGACTAATCAATGCCAAATAAAAATTCTAAAAAACATATGAAACAAAATGTACCAATCAAAAGTTCGTCCAGTGCAGTTAATAATGAAAAACATTATCATTGTTTCTACTTTTGAACTACAAAAGTTTATTGTTAACAGCACAAGCATGTACAAACAGTTCAGCAACAGGAAAGTTTTCTACATCACACCATACATTAGTGTCGAGGTTGTAGATTTCTACAGTATTTGTACTTTTATGACCTACAGTCGTTCCACCAATAACATACACGAGGTTTCCAACTCTGCAACAAGCAAATTTATATCGAGCAATTTTCATTGGAGCCATGATAACAAACTTGTTCGTGTCTGGTGAATACATTTCTACTGTGTTTAGTGGTACACGGTTTGTACCATATCCACCAAACACGAACAAATTATTGTTATAAACGATGATTTTGTTATTATATCTCGCTTGTTTCATTTTAACTGGTGATAAAGATGTAGTTTTATTAACCGGATCATATAGTTGTATTGTTTCGGATGCTACTAAATAATCACGTTCCTCCCCACCAACAATCCAAACTTTATTTAGGTAATAAACAGCATCAAAATGAGTTGTTTTTGTTTCAATGTTTTCATAACTCCATTGTTAGCTTACAGTATTGAACAATTGGCTTTCTACATCATAATAGTTTGCACGAACAACTAAAATGTTGATTCCAACTCGGCATGAAGTGAACCAGTAATATTCTTTATTTGATGGAAATTTGTAAAACTCATTATAAAATGTTGAAATACCATTATTACCAACTACGTAAAAAACATTATTAATTTCATGAAAGCCTTGTATATTACCAACTGATTCAGGAAACTTGTTTATTTTAACCCACTTAAAATCATTTAACAAATACTGGTAGTTGTGATTATTAAACCAATGTGCAACTACAATTGCTTTTGCTTCTTCAACATTTTCTGTGACTTCTTCTAGTTTTTCTGTGACATCTAGACCTGTAGTTTTAACTATTATAATAAGTATTGACTTTTCCATCTCAAAAATCCTTCGTTTAAACTTTTTTTATTACAAATAAAATGATATATCATAAAAATATTAATTAAGACCACCTTCAAATCTAGAAACTAACTTTGATAATTTATTGAGGTTAAAAGGTAAGACTTCATTTGTGCAGTCATAATTAATTTTGTATCAGTTTGTTTAAACTTGTTATGTTTGTGATAATAAACTTCTAAAACATAAACTGTACATTAAATGCAGATAGGGTTAAGTTTAACAAAATATCTTGATTATATAATAATATTTCTTTAAATACACAATATAAACCTAAATCTACAGCTTACTATAATTTGGTTATAAATGTTAAGCCAAATGTAAATTTTGTTTTAATATTGTTAGACTTTTACAGCAAGTTTAGTCAAATAGAAATAAGCAAAAATAACTTGTTTTTTGTTAAAGCTGATTTGTACTTTTATATCTGAAATACAACAAAGAAAATTTAATTTTGTAGTACTTTTGTTGTAACTTTAATATCTTATTATCTCCAAAAGAAATAACTTATAATTTCTAATGTGATCAGATTCACGATTTTAATATTATGAAAATAAAGTTTAAGTACTACATAGTTCAGTATTGTAAAATTAAATGCGTCTTATTATGATAAAGTTTTCTTAGGTGAGTTCAATTAGAGTTAGAATAACTCATTAGATATAAATTTCGTTTTCATTATAATATAATCTTGTTACTAACTGATTTATTATGAGTATCATTAGTAATCTAGTAATTTTTATATGTAAGTATTATTGTATACCAAATATAGTATGCAGAAAACAGTAATACACTTTTCAGAACTAAACTTATTTTGTTTACCTATTTTTAAAACTTTCACAGTTGTAAAACTCAAGTAAAGGAGAACTAGATCTTATTTATTAGCTCTAGTAGCGCTCAATTATAAATTATTTTAAAGTAGTAAGTTAGTAACAAAGTTTATAAACTTTAATATATTTGCGCACAAAATTTAAGTTTTTGAAAAATTTACTATTTAAAAGGTACTATAACTTATATGTTATCAATATAAAAATTCAAAAACTAAATTAAGATTTTAATAATTAATTTTCTTGATTGTTTATCACAATTAATATTCATTATAGTAAATAATTTATATTTAATAAATTTTAAGATATACACTCATTTGCTGAAATATTTAAAACAAATTATTTGTTTATAATATTAATGTCTGCTATATTAAGATAAAAGAACACAAACATGTTGCCAATATTTATTGTATGTCTTACTCGAACTACTAGTGGGTACTTCAAACATGTTGGTACCTTCTTGAATGAAACTGGTAACAGATGATTGATTCTTAACTTCAACTTCTGATTTCACAGATGTTATTGATGACAGTTGATCAAAAAACAATTCTGGTTTTGGTTTAGTTCTTAACTCTGTTACATTTAAAAATTTATTATTTGATTAATTATACACCTAGAAAATTTTCTAAAGCTTAGCAAAAAAACATAACTTTATTTAACTGTATATTTAGAACAACAGATTATATGTAAAAAAAGTTTCTTAAGTTTATTATTAACTACTTTTCAATTTAGAGTGAACTTATTTTTGTTTTGTATTTATAATATTTTAAACTAGATTGTAAATTTTACATAGAAATTATAACATTTAGCAAAATAGAACTAGAAACAAAAAATAATTTTTAAAAGTAGTTATCAAAAAGCTGTGGTCATATTAATATTTGAGTTTAAACTAAATACAAAACCAAGATAAGTTAAAAACCTCTATAAAAACTTAAGATTTTTAAGTCGGCTCAAGGTTGTTTGAATTTTTTTTAATAAAGCTTTGATAAGTAAAATAACCCTGTAAAAATAATTTTAAGAGTACGCTTACAATAGTTAGTTTATTTTATCGATTTTTTGTCAATTTAACAGTATATTCGGTAGTCTTGTTAAATAACTTTCATCAGCAACTATTATCATAACATTAAAAGATTTATTGAAAACATTAGTTATCAAAATAATACTTATATATCATGTCCTATATTGGTATTTTACATAACAAAATTTAAAGTTTTGTAATAAAGCGTTAACTACATTGTCTTTAAACATATAAAACATTTATATCATTTTACTTTTTTAAGTTTATCAAACTGCAAACATAAAGTGCTACGAAAATGCTGTTGTTTATATTAATTAAGACTGTTTTCATTATTAAAAAGTTTTGTTTAATCTACGACACAAACTTACCTTTAAATCTAAAATAATTTAGAAAAAGTTGTGACGATAACATAAAATGTTTATAGATGAGAGCTTTATAAAGAAACAGTAAGTTTTAAAAATTTTTTGAATTTTAAATAGTTTTAAAAAGAAATTATCATAAAAAGTAATGATATCAATAATTAACTAGAGTCTGATGAAAAAAAAAAAAGTGAATTTTTTTAATTTTTTGAAATAAACTGATAAGCTATAAGATAAATTCAAATTTTACAATTTTTGATTATTTAAGAACAGATAATTTATTACTAAGTTTTAAAAAACGTTTGTTATTCAGATTTTAAAATTTTGTATTAACAACAATAAAAAACATAATAAGTGAAAATAAATATTTTTATACAACTTACTTGAAGTAGTAGTCGATATTTCAGTCATATTTATATTTTCTAATATTAAACTAATTACAGACAACAACTTCTTATTAATTGCTTCAAGTTCTAAATTGTTATTTGTTTTTGTCGCTGATTGTTGGGAAGAACTTCCTAACTCTACTTGAGTTGAACTAGTTGAACCTAAAAGTTGTGTTAATTAACCTTATGGTTTGTCTAAATCTTATAGCGTAAAAACATATACACAAATTTTACTTTGATTAAATAATAATGATGATTTATAATGCTGGAGTGTGTGAAGAACAGTTTGAACACTTATACCTAATAATAAATTAAACAAAACATTTTTTTACTTAAGTAACTGTGTATACTTATATATATATATTTATATAAGTATATATACATAATTCATTGAAAAAATAACATTTTAAAAATACTGGTACATATGTTTTATAAAGCTTTAACTTTTCATTAGGCTCTAATCATCAGCCACTTCAATTCAAAATAAAAATCACTGTACTAAATATAGATGCAAAACTTATGCAAAACTTATACAAAAAACAAAAAACAGTATGACGTAATATTGTGCATTACAAAATTTCAGTTCAAAAATTGATCTTCTATCTCACTAATCAAACAACTAAAGTTCACAAAGACAATACTTAAATGACTATAAAATACTTGAGCTTTATGAAAGATTAAAGCTTAATGAAACATATGTACCAGTATTTTTAAAATCGTACTTTTTCAATAAACTTTTTAAAAGCCCTTAAAGTGAGTAAAAGACGAGTTTGAATAATAACTTATTTTATATATTCATATATATATACATATATATAACAATTCATTTTAATATTAAACAAATATGGATATTTAAAAGATAAAGTTTACATCTTAATTTGAAAAAAACTATTAAAAGACAAGATAAAATTTTACTACTTATATGACAAGCTAACTTGTACTGGTAGAATGAACAACATTGCTATTTGTAAACTCACTAGAAAGTAGAACATCTAACACTGATGCAAGTTTGTCTTTCAGCTTCTTATTTTCTTCTTCTAACCGTTTGACTGCTGATTCATCTTGTTCTTTTTATGTTCTTAACTCTGTTGGTATTGTTTTCAGTTTTTGTTCGGTTGTTTTTAATTTTGAGTGAAGCTTTTCGTTTTCTTCTTCTAACTTTTTCTTATCTGCTTTAAGCTCAACTGTTTCAGCCTCCAAATCTTTAAGAGCTGATTCGTTTAAAGTATTTGATTCCTTTAATTCTTTTGACTCTTTAGTTAATGTATTCAAATTTTGTTCAACTGTCTTTAGATCTGTTTCAAGCTTTCCGTTGTCAACAATCAGTTTTTCTGTTTTTTCATCTTTTGTGTTTTTTCTTTCTGCAAAGATCTCATTGTAGTCCAGGTTATTTTAAGGTTTTCCTCTAACTTTGAGTTTTTATTAAAATAATCTTTGTTTTGTTCTTCAAGAACAGTAATTACTTTTATTAACAACTTCTGAAAGTTTGCGTTGTTTTCATTAAAAATTTGCAATATAGTTTTAGTCTCATCAGATGATCCTTTGTAAACAAGATCTGCATCTTCATTAACAGAAGGATAAAGTTTCATTACAACGTTTTCTCTGAAAACTTGAGACCTGCAATCAGGACAAGTCATTCTGGTATCCAACCATTGATGCAAGCAGCTATGGTGGTACAAGTGTCCGCAATGGACAACCGATATTTCTTCATCACGAAAATATATCTGTTCCTTGCATATGGAACACAATATTGACATTATTTGACTTTTTAAATGTTTTTTACTCTTTATTAACTATTCTATTAGATCTTATTAGATTTAAAAATATGTAACTAAAGCTTAGGTTTTTAAAGAGCAGTTTATATATAAATTAAGTTATTTAGTTGATATAAACATAAATGAATGAGCAAGTTACAAAGCTTTATTAACATCATTTAGTAAAACACTTAATAGAATTTCTGTTTATATAATTATTAAATAAAACTGTTTTTATTATAAAACAAAAAATTGCTATGTTTTAATCTTATAAACACTTTTATTTAAATTTGAAAAACAACAGTAGAATTTTCCTTCTATTTTTTTAAATCGTAGTTGTAAAATATGAAATGAAAATGTCACTCTTAAAATAACTACAAACAAAGTATAAGAATGTTAACACTGCTACACAATTGTTTGACTTAAAAGTAAACAAAACTTGATATTCATAAATAAAAAATACCTTCGAAAGAAATAGAGATTGTTTAATACATTAGGTAATATTTATAACTTATGCTCTTAATTGAACTATGCAAACGAAAACAATTACATTTTATTTATTAGCATTCAGCGTTTTTTTCTAATATTAGTATCGCTAAGTGAAACAAACAGTAAAAAATGTTTAAACAATTAAGTTAAAACAAAGAAATCTTTTTTGTAATTTAATTTGTCACAACTTAAGATCGTAATAAATTACAAAAACAAACGTTTAAATTAATAAAGTATTTTTACCTTTTGAAGTTAATTGTGAGAAAAAAACCTGATAAACTTTCTTAGCTAATTTGAAATATACAAAAAATATCTCACTACAAGCTATATTTTATTTTAAAGACACCTGATAAAAACAGTACAATTTGAACTAAAGTAAAACTTTATTTATAACAAGTTTTTGAAAAATACATCTGAAACATTTAACATTAAACATATTTTTACACATACTTCAACATCGTAATTTAAACTGCTTATTTGGGTTTATTTTCATAACTTAAAACTTGAAACTATAATAACATGTTTTTCTGTGATAAAAAAATAAAGTTTTACTGCAAAAAATTTTTTTGTTTAGAAAAAAAATACTTAAATAATTAAAGTATTGTTTAAAACTTAAGTATTGATATATATAAACTTTGTATTTAAATTGAAAATCTCTATCTAAACAAAACCAATAATCAAGTCTAATTTATACAAAACTAACTGTATTGCTAAAGCTAACTTGTAAACTTCTTAAATGAACAGAATCTAAGAAAAAAGATACTTTTTTTATTTAAATGATAAAACTAAAAAAAAGACTATGACATATTTTATTCTGTAAAAATGTTTCAAATTCCTGTATTCTTTTCTAACAATACTTGTATAACTTCTTCATTAGTCAAAATAAATTCATCTAAACTAGTGTTTGTTGGTTTGGAATAATACTTCAAAAAAAAAGAAGTTTAGTTTAAATCCAAAATTTTTTATTAGTTACTTATTAATTGTAGCTGTCATACATTCAAGTAAAAATGTCAAAAATAAAATGAAAAACAAACAAATTTCTAGAAGCTTGATGATAAAATTCATTCAGTTTACCGATAAGTTTATGAAATTATTATGAAATTCAAGAAGTTGCGTGCGAAGATATTTTTAAACTTATTAGTATTTTTATTTATTTAAAGCTTTGATTCAAAACATTAAGCTTATATAAGCACAACATGTTCTAGTTACAGGTTAGTACACAATCAAAGCATAAGCAAATAGATATTATATGATCAAAACAGTGGCGTAGCGTGGTATTTTGGTCAGGGGGTGCGCAAATTTTTTTCTCAAAAAATCCCCTAAATTAAAACTTTTTGGCCGCAATCGGGTCAATTTTTCGGGGTCAATTTTCTCGGAAATTTAAAAAATTATTAAAAATCTATCTCCTCCTTCATTTTTCAAGCAATCTTCTTCAAGTTTTAGAAAATGTTCCTTACATTACAAGAAAAAAATTTACTTATGAATTTAGATAATTAATATAAATAAAAAATTTATAGAAAATATTAAAAAAAAAGTCTTTTTTTTTCAAAAAAAATATATTTTTTTAAATTCACAATTAATGTTTTTTGTTAATGAATAAAGATTAAACTGTTAAAGTTTGAAGAAGATGATTGCTTTAAAAATGTATTAGGAGATAGATTTTAAACAAACTAATTTTTTTTCGCTGTTTTAGTTTTCCCTTCCCATAGGGAACCTATTATGCGGCCCGACTTTGACTGGTCAAATCTCAAAAAATAATTCGAATTTTTTAAAACAACAAAAAGCATCTTAAAGCTTAAAAAAATCTATAAAATAAGAAAACTTCTAAAAAACATGGCTTACCCCCCATGGCCTTAAACTATAAATAAATAGTCAACTAAGTATAACAATTAATACCTCAAAGCTTTTTTATCTGTGCAATTTCAAAATAATGTTCAATATCTATTTTATATCAGCAAAAAATAATTGTATTAAACTTAAAATAACTCATACTTTTAGTTTGTTGCAGCTTTTAATATACTATTCTAATCTTATATATAAAAATGTTAAATCTTCAGTATTAAAATTGAAAGTTTTAAATTTTTAAATTTTTTGTAGAAGAAATCTAAAGCGCTAGTTTTTTTTTAAACTTCTACATATTTACCTATTTTACAATATAAAACTGTAAAAACAAATCTTAACAAATGAAGAAAATTTATAATATAAACAAAATTGAAAATAAAAATTTCATACCACTAGAACTGCAGTCTTGAGTAATAGCAATATCTGATGTTGGTCTGCTATTTTTCAATTCAAGCTTTTGAACTAAAGATAAATTTACTACCTGACATATTTTTAGACTTGCAACATTCCATACAATATCACTTTGCATATTTTTTTAAATAGTATACTAAAAACTAATAAAAACAAGTGTTTACTTTTTCTTTAGTATAATAAAACATATTTTACAAAAAAAAAAAAAAACATTTAACTTTGAAAATATAAGATTTGCCTTGCCACTCTTTGAGTCAAAATAACTGTCCTGAGGTAGTTTTTTATGTCATGTGTCATCAGAAGCATTTTACATTCTTTTAAATAATTTTTTTATTGTTTTTAAACTTGCAGAAACTAGGCTTTATAACAAAGCTTTTGAAACCACTAAATCTACCTTGAGTTTAAAAAAAAACAAATCTATCCTTAGTCAGCCTGAGCTTGAAAATATTTAAAACATTCTAAGTTATCCTGATTTTTACTGAAACATACTAAAGTTTTCCAAAACTTCATAAAATCCTGAGTTATCCTGAGTGTGTGGAAAGATGTTACTAAATGTTTTTGATACAAAACAAAATGTTTAAAATATAAATTTTTCAAGGTCAACTTTCTCAATGCTTTTAAAAACTCACAAGAAATATAACTTTTCACTTATCTTAAAATCAGTTTTTCTAAGATCTTTAGGGAATAGCATTTTTAAAATACTACAAACAGTTGGTAGAAAGAATTTTTTTTTAATACCATTTAAAGTTTGATTTAAAACTAAATAAATTTAAATTTATAATTAATCTGTTATGTCTTTTAGACTAAAAATTGATTGTAAAAGTTTTGTTTTACAAGTTGCTATAAATTAAATTCATGATGTAACTAAAAAATTTTTTAAATAACTTGCTACAGAAATTGTTTAATTTTTAAACTTCATGGCTGATAAGTTAACAAAGTTTGATTTGTTTCTTATCTTAATAAAAAAAGAGACTACTTTTAATAAAAATTTTAAGTTTAGACAATTTAAACAATACTTTTTGTATAGTAAGATTAAAACTGTAATCACAGTATGAACTGTTTGTTTATTATTTATTTTAATTTATTATTTTATTTTTTTCTGTTTTTTGTTATTTTTTTTAATTATGTTGTTAATATTTTTTTATTATAAATTTATTTCTATTTTATTAGCAGTTGTTTATTGCTATTTTTACTACAATTTGTTTATTCTTGAATGATTATCACTATAAAACAGGTTTAGCTTTATGGTTTGTTAACAAAACGTTAGCATTTGTCCTTGTAAAAAAAATCTGTCATAAGGTTATACTACTGCGGTGCACTAACTAGTTGCGTACTGTTTGAGTCTAAATTCTTATGAAGTTAATGAAGTTATAAAACATTTCCTTATGGAGTTCCTTATGGAGTTTCATCAACATCGGTGCGCATTTGAAATTACGCACAGAATCAGTATACTGGGTAATTTCCCTAAGTTGTCACTAATTGGTATTCGAAATTTCGTTTTACTTTTCAAATACTAGAAAAACATAGTTGAAAAAAGGCAAATTAAGCAGAAAAAATAAGCAAAAAAGGATAAAGATACTGCATTTTTTTTTTACTTTTTTTTTGGTGGCACGCATGCGCCAGCGTCCCTCCCCACGCTACGCCCCTGGATCAAAATATAACAGCCTACAACAGGTTTCTCGCGACTATTCCTGCCTGATGAGTCCTTATTAGGACGAAACCGGTCGTAGGATTGTCTCGGATGTTGCTGTTGTTGATCGTGCGGTGAAGTTCATTGTTTATTATATAAAATACAACAGAAAATTGAATAAAATAATAATTTTAATCAAAGTTTTTTAATTTATAGACTGACTGATCAATTTCAAATTTTCAATGCTTTTATAACTATTTGTTGTTTATTCATTCTGTTAGCATCTTTACGGCGAAAAAATAACATATGAGATAAATTAAAATTATTTAAATAAACTTTTAACAAATTTTTATCTTTACTTTATTACCGTCTATCATAAAATTCAAATTTTAAACTTTCAAAATTTTTCACGCTTCTTTTTTATGTTTTAAGTTTAATAGGTCTGAGTTAACTACTTAAATTGAGTTTCACAAATTTAACAACTAGCAATAACTTGTTATTTTCTTTATCAGATTTTCAGAATGCTTATACACAGCAGAAAATGATTTAATCATAATTTGAAATAATGATATATAATATAATATGAAATTACTTTATGTTTAACTAAAAATAAAATAAAAGAAGTAATACAGTGTCTTACATTGTTGAATAAAATTTTACATTTTGTATTTATAGTTCTTTATAACAATATTTCAATCAATATTAAAACTTATTTTTTTGAAGAACAGTCTATATTAGATTTACTTTTAAATTAATTAATTTAAACATTAAATAATAAACAACTAGCGAAGTTTTAATGAACCTATTTTGTAAAATTAATAGAAGAAGTTTTGTTTATTTTATTGTTAGAAAATAAACATTTTCCAACAATAAAACATTATAAACATTAAAACAATTTTTCTATATTACAACACAAAATGTATCCTTATATTAAACTTATAGTAATTTTTACTTAAGTTTCAAATAGAACAGTAGAATTTTTATTGTTTGTTTAACATTCTTAGTTGTGAAACACTCAATTGAAAATGTCATTCTCAAAATAAAACCATACAAAGTTTTTGAAATTTCACTATTTTACACGTTTATTTGATTTAAAAGTAAACAAAACTTATCAGTTGTACCTGAATATTACATACGACGAAAACAAAATCAATATACGACAGTGGCGTAGCGTGATATTTTGGTCAGGGGGTGCGCAAATTATTTTCTCTAAAAATCCACTAAATTGAAACTTTTGTAATTAGCTATAAAAAGATCTTTCTATAAATAATATAATTGAAATAAACTCGTTACGTGAAACAAGTTTGAAGTAACTGTTTTTAAAAAGTACTTATATTTTACAAAAATAAACAATTAAAAAATATATAAATTTCATTAGAATTACTTATAATTGCACAAATGTAAAATTACTAAATAAAAATTTGCTTTTACTACTTACAGTAAACTTTATACCTTAGAAATGAATATATTCCAAAGAACGAAAGTATCTGGTTTATTTACGAAAAAAATATCAATCTCTTTAATATACAATACAACAGTGATAATAACACCTCATTGAATACAATTTAAATAAATTTTAACAGAAGTTAAAATAGACTAACTTTATAACTGTTAACACAATTTATTACAACTTTGTAAAATAGCTAAAAGTATACTTTTTAAATTTAATTCATCTGATTGTGTTTGTTTAAAATAAAAATCACAAACAAAGCTTATTTCTCATAGGCCAACACGCTTTTTCTTGTATGTTTACAAAAATAAAGATAAGAAAACTAGCAGTAGTCTTAACATTTATTGTAGCATAAAAAATACTTGTAAAATTGTTTAGCTTTCCTTTAAGCGTGACGTATTTTTGTTATTTTTTTTTGAAAAATATCTGTCATAAGGTTATACTACTGCGGTGCACTAATTAGTTGCGTTCTTTTTGAGTCTATATTCTTATGAAGTTATAAAATTTTTCCTTATGGAGTTTTTCATAATAATCGGTGC
Source organism: Thalia democratica (assembly GCF_965202585.1). NCBI lineage: Eukaryota > Metazoa > Chordata > Thaliacea > Salpida > Salpidae > Thalia > Thalia democratica. The sequence continues at coordinate 3,613,758 of NC_139171.1, read as the reverse complement.
GCACTTTCGCTTGCGCACCAAATCAGTATATTGTGTAATTTCCCTAACTTGTCACTAATTGGTACTAAAAATTTCATTTAACTTTTCGAATGCTAGATAAACATAGTTGAAAAAAGGCAAATTAAGCAGAAAAAATAAACAATAATGGATAAAGAAATTACATTCTTTTTTTACTTCTTTTCATTTTTTGGATTGCGTCCCTCCCGCGCTAGCCCCTGATATACGAGATAAGATTTGCAAGAACTGCTTAAAGATGAACTAAGCAAGCGAAGTACATTTTATTTTATTAAGTTTCGGTGTTTTTATTGTCTAACACTTATATAGCGGAATAAATCAGAATGTTTCATAGTCTTTAAATAAATTTTTTTTAACAATTTAATTAAAACAAAAAAAGAACTTTTTGTGACTTAAACTCGTCAGAAATTAAATTCATATAAGACTTAAAAAATAAACAATTTTTAAATTATTGATACAGTTTTCAATTTTGAGCTAAACCTGATATAAAAACCTACTAAATTTTACTAGTTATTTTGTAAAGCTATATTTTGTTTTTAAAGCTTTTTTTAGAAATAAAAACAATTATCAAGATAATATAGTCTTAAGTAAAACCTATTTTAAAACAAATGTCTAATAAATAAGTAATTCAGAAGTATTTAAAATTAAAAACACTTTTATATGTACTTACATTACATGGACTAACAATTTAAACTTATAACTTTTGTTTGAAACTCTTTAAGTTAAAAATATATTGTTTACTTTAATCAAAAATAAAGCTTTAATGCAAACTGTAATTATGATCCAAAATATATATGGACTTGCACATTTTTAATTTAAACTACAAAGATAATTTTAGTATAAAAACTCGATTTATAAATAAAAGTTCTATAAGTAAACAAAAACAAAATTCAAATCTAATTTATACAAAAACTAACTGTTATTGCTAAAGCTATTAAAAAAAATATACTAAGAAAAAAAGACTTTTTGTATTGCATTATAAAACTAAAATTAAAATTAACAAATACTTTATTACGTAAAAATATATCAAAATCTTGTACTATTTTCTAATAACTCTCGTGCAACTTTTCATTGATTAAAATAAATTTATCTAAACTAGTGCTTGTTCGTTTGGTAAATACTTAAAAATGAAACTTTTTAAAATCCAAAAGCTTTCATTATTTACTTATGAACTGTAGCCGTCAATTATTCAAGTGAAATGTCAAAAATAAAGTATAAAGCAAACAAGTTTCTAGAAGCTTGACGATAAAATTTATTTGACAAATAAGTATATGATAATTTAAAAGTTTTCTAAGAAATTGCGTGCAAAGATACAGAATATACTTTTTTATTTAGTAATGTCTTTCTAAACTTAATGATTTAAAATCTCAATATTTAGTAAGTGTAAATACATTTTGTATAGTTTGTAAACTTATACGTGACGAAATATAAGTAAAAAAGTATACAACTAAATAAAAATAGAAAGTTTTAAAAAGTTATACAATTGTTTTAATTTAGTTTGTTTTAGACTTTTTATTGTTAAATTTATCAACTTATTTTTTAAACAAATTTTAAATTCTTTAAATAAATATTAAATATAAAATTTTATCCTAACTCAATTACAGTGCACTGTAAAGTTTCTATGATAGACTAATTAATTTTTACACGAGAAGTTTTCAAATGTTTTTTTTTAATAAATATAAGTTAACTAGGAATATTTAATTTCACAGAACTCAATACTAGCAACAATTTAATATTTTGTATTTGAAATTTTCATAATGGTTATACACTGTAGAAGTTGGTTTCATCTTAGAGTTAAATTAAACTTTCTTTCTATAAAAAATGAAAATAAAATAGTAGAAGTATTACAGTACCTTGCAAACTTAAATAATTTTTTTCAGTATATAGTTTATTATATAGTTTTTTATAAAAAAACTGTAAATTATATTTAAAGCTTAGCTTTTTTTTGTAAACGGTCAATGTGAAATTTATAAATTATTTATTATATATAAACATAAATGTTAAACAATTAGCAATTTTTATTTAGGTTATTTAGTAAAATACATTGTAAAAAAGTGTTTATCTTATTCAAAAAAAAAAAGTTTATTTTAAAACACATTTAATCTTAATTACACTTTTATTTCAGTTTAAAGCTACAGAGTTAAATTTCTTTTTTTTTTTTTGCAATCGCAGGTGTCAAATATTCAATGGGATATGTCACTTGTGTAATAAAAGCAAACAATTTTTTAATGTTGTACATCGACTTCATTAAAAAGTAAACGAAACTTATCAGTCATGTTGGGAAACTACTTTCAAAATACTACACATACTTACAACCAGAGGCGTTGGGTGGAGTGATACACTGCCGCAATTGCACCACCTTAAAATTTTGTAAGAAAAAATTAAGTATCTATAACGTTTTCGTTTTTTTTTTAAAACCAAATCTCTTATAAAACTCCTATTTAGAAAACGACCATTTTGCTCACTTCACTGCCGCAAACTCTTAGCTGACTGCCGCAAATAAACTCTAAAAGCAAATTTTCTTCAAGAATTACCGCAAAATCAACATCTTGCGGTAAGTAAGCTAAGTTGAAAATTCCTTAAAACAGTACAGGCTTAAGTATCATTCCACAAGCTATTGTAAACAAAAAATTAAAACAATGCTAAGCAGAGTAGAAGAAACTCGAGTAGAAGCAACACAAGCAGAGGCGATTCGAGCAGAAGCAACTCGAGCAGAAGAGACACGAGTAGAATCAACACAAGCAGAGGCGATTCGAGCAGAAGCAACTCGAGCAAAGCAACTCGATTAGAAGCAACACAAGCAGAGGCGATTCAAGCAGAAGCAAGTCGAGCAGGGACAACTCAAGTAAGGGCAAATCGAGCACCGGCAACTCGATTTTTTTTTCTGCACCACCTAGAAAAAATATCACGCGACGCCACTGCTTATAACATAGTAATTTAGCTTGTTTAGGTTTTTTGACAGTTTTAAGTCTTTAGATTGTAAATAATTTGTTTTCTATAGTCAAAATCAAAGTTATACTGCAAGTTTTTTTTTCAAATACCTAAATAATTAAAGTTTTGTGTGTGAGAAGTTATAATTTAAAACAAAAAGTTAGACTTAATATAAAAACTTGATACATAAATAAAAACTCTTTAACTCAACAAAAATTAAATCAAATATAATTTATACAAAACTAACTGTTATTGCTAAAGCTAACTTGTAAAATTCTTAAGTGAATAGAGCCTAAAAAAAAACATTTTTGTATCGAAGTGATAAAATTTAAAAATATATTTGTATCTAAAGGTATTTCAAAATTCTGCGTTTTTTTTTTCGAGTTATACTTATAGAATTTTTAACTAATTAAAACAAATTCATCTAACTAGTGTTTGTTTCGTTTGGAAATACTTCATAAAAAGTTTAGCTGAAATTTAAATGCTTTCATTATTTGATTATCAATTGAAACTGTCACACTTTCAAGTGAAACTGCCAATAAAAAAACAAAAAACAAAAAAGTTTCAAGAAGCTTCACGATCGTATTATTATATGTTGATCAATAAGTCAATAAAGTTATAAAATTTTCTAAAAAATTGCGAGCAAGACATAGAACATATTTTCAAGCTTAGTAATGCTATATTTTCAATGCTTTAAAGAACTATATTAAGCTAATGTAATTACATTTCATATCACTTGTAGGTTTGTGCTTGAACAAAGTATAAAAAAAAATATTTGACCAAACTAAAATATATATTTTAGCAACATTATCACATGTTTTAATTTAAACGTTTTAATTTTTGTTTTGGCTGCTTGTTATTTAACTTATAATATCTTTATTACTCTTATTTTTTATTCATTTTAGCGTCTTTTATGTGAAGAATTTAGTATATGATAAAAAAATTAAATTCCCTAGATAAGTTTTAGAAACCAAATTTTAGTTATAAAAAAACTTTAATTTACCAACAATAGTCAAAATATATCTTGTTTTTTATTAAGTTAATTTCAGTATGAAATAATAAACAATTAGCAAAGTTTTATGAATAGTGGAGTTTGTGTTTATTATATTATAAAAACACTTTACATTATAACACAAATTTAATTTTATTAACTTGATAGTTTAACTTTACTTAGGGTTTAATAAAAAAGTAGAAATTCATCTGAGTTAAATACATGGTAGATTATTTTTATTTAAAACACAAAGCTTAGTCTTATATCAATGTTATCAACAGGTTTAAAACAAAAATAAATAAAAAAATATAAAACATAACAGTACAATTTTCACTTTTTGTCTAACAATCGTAATCGTCAATTATTCAATTGAAAATTTCATTCGTAAAATAATAACAAACTTTATTTGGGAATTTTCGACTTTATTCGATTTATAAGTAAACATAACTTATCAGTAATATTTAAAATTTAATTTTGAAGTAGTAGACATTGTTATTTATATTCGTTTATTATTAATAAATCAAAAAGTATACATAAGTCTCGAACGTTAGCTAGGTTTAATTATTTATAGAACAATTCTAAAAATCTTAGTAACATGATAGATTCTGTTTTTTAGCTAATTATAAGAAAAAACATTTTCTATTCTAGCACACAACTAATCTCATCAACGTTTTTATTTATATTTTGAACAGAATAATTGATTTTCATTATTTGTTAAACAATCGTAGTTGTCAAATGTACAAGTGAGATTGCCATTCGTAAAATAATAACAAACATAGTTTTTGAATTTATACGATCTTACACATTAATTTGATTTAAATGAAGGGTTTGAAATTTATTTTCAAAAAAATAGACATTGTTGTGTATATTTAATAATACTTACATTATGTGCTTACAATTTAACTTTTTAAACCAAAAATCTACGCTTAAATTTAAAAAGATTTAGATAAAATAGCTTTAGTAAAACAATTTAATAGCTTTAAAAAACAAATTTATTTTTATGATAAAAAGTAGTTTATATCATTATATCATAACACAGACAAAATCTAAACATTTTTTTGGAATTACAAAGGAAAATGCTTAGTTTACAAAGTGTAGGTTTCACTTTTGGTGTTAAATGTTAGTAAAAAACTATATCAAGCTACTTTTAAGCTGATTTAAAACTTAAAATGTAAGTAAAGTATTGTACATTTTATTTTAAAGTTTTTTCACAACTAATAACAATTTTTAAACTAACTTAGCTTTTTTCAACAAACTTTAGTAAACATTTTAAATAAAACATTTTGCAACAAATTTGAATTTCTGTGACTTGTTAAAATAAATTTGTAATAGTTTTATGTTTTTAAATTAAAAATAACTTTTAAAGATAAGGAAAATAATTGGATACAAAGCTTAGACATTTTAAAAAAATTACAAATAATTCTAATTGAGCTAAGTTAACGCTCGTGTTTGAATTATGTTTAAATTGGGATATATTTTAAACATCTGAAATTTTTTATAAAGTTTTATCGTTTTCAAAGTTTTTTAGAATTTAATTAACCATTGTAATCACCAAATCATTTAATGACGTCATAGATATCGACACAAAGTTTTGTATAAAACAACCAGCAAAAATAAAATACTGCCTAGAAGTAAATAAACGAAACATCTGTTTGATAAGTGTAAGAAGCACTCAAATATTTTGTTATTATGACAATTTCGCTGTTAAGTTGACTTATACCATAAAAATTGCAAAATGTATGGTTTATTTGCTTGATAAATGATTTTAAAATAGTGTGTAGTAATTTATTAACTTTTATACTTAATGTTTTAATATTGGTTTGTTATGAAACACACAGCAAAAAATTAAAGATATACATAAAAGTTAGAAAAATGCTAGAAAGATTTCTAGAAACTGCACAAAGTATTACAAAGAAAAAAATTGTGTCTTTTAATGTTTGTTTAAACAGTACTTCAGTAATAAATATGTTTTCTACGAAAAAGATCTAGATTATGCTGAGTTTTTGTTTGAGTTTTTATTCTAAATATAAACGTATGCAGTATTAAAATCTCGTTTTTCACAATAAGTTAATATAACGTGGATGATAAAAAATGTTTTATTTAAAAACAAGCTATTATATGTATATATACAACATTAACACATTTAGCAGCATGTTTTTATTTTTTTTTTATGAAAATGTTGTTCATATTGCGTAGTATATTTACAAGCATCTAGAATTTTTATTTAAAATCTATTAATAATTGCTTACAAAAGTGTTAAACACTACTAACAAGAGTATAGTATGAAAGATTTGAAAATAATGCAGTGTAGAACTACAGCTGACAATAACATATCAAGTATAGAATTACTTTATAAATTTTAAATAAGACATCTAGTAAAACTTTAATTCTAATTACAAACGGTCACACAAAAGTTGCAGAGTATTAATGTGAAGAAATATTTTAAAAACATTTCAACTCGATACCACAAATTTTTTATAATAAAATGACAATGTAACAAGTATATTTTGTTCACAATACAAGAAAAAAAGAACATGTACAAACTAATGCATAAGAAAAAAACCTACTGACGTCATTGATCTAACACAACAAATATTCGTTATAATTTGTTGGTATAAATAGAAAAGTACCTCGCCAGAAAGTATTTGAGCACAAAACTCGTATACTAAATAAAGTATAATACAAATGCCATAAATAACTGTAAGTTTAAGCAAGAAATTTCAAGTCTTTATTAGGGAACTGATCAGATGGAAAAAGATTCGAATTGTGTTCTGGTGGAATTGTGAGTATAAGTAAACAAATTGCACATTTTTTCAAATAAGTGAGATAAAGGTAGTATAAAAATAAATATAAATTTTCATTTATTATTTTTAGTTTATTAAATCAAAGCTCGCCATAACGACCCATTCGTTTTAAGCTATGTGTACAAAGATTTATTTTAAAATATTTTCGTTTGCTTTAGGTTTAATTTTCAAATCAATTTTTTCTGTTTTTCGTCTTATTCACGTCTTTATATAAAATATTCAAATACTGTAAAAGTTATAAAATAAAATTAAACTATTATTAATTTCTTGTAAATCACAGAGTTTACTAAATAGTTCAAAAGTTATTAATATTATATTTGCATAGGTATATTTTTAATAAAACACTTAGTTTAAAGTTACTTTAGATCTCAGTAGAATAAGCACAGTAATATTTTTGTGTCTTTATAAGTATCATAAGTACTTAAATTAGCTTTTCAAACCTTATTTTTAGAACCTACTGACAAAAATGAATCCTTTCGTCGTGGCACATAAAAGTTTTGATCTTTATTAAAATTTAGTAACTTTTCTTCAAAACATTAAAACTTTTTATTTTTTAAGTTTATATAAAAACTTACAATAATACTTGCTTAATTACTTAAATAATGCTACCAGATATTTTTAAGTAGGAGACTAAAATATAAAATGAAATTGAGTGAGTTTGTATTGGAATTTTTAGCAGTAACAGCGCTCGCATTATACAATATATAATTTTTCTAAGGTAGTTGTTATCACAAAAGTTAAAATTTTAACTAAATTGCTGATACAAAATAACAGTTTTTAATGCAAGAATAACCAACATAAAAATTAAACTATGTACAATGTTATTTGGATATGGCAAAAAGTTATGGGTAACGAATAACTTTAAATGTAATGTTTATAATTTTTTATCATAATAAAAAACTATAAAATATTTGATGAAATTCAAACAAATTCTAGAGTTGGTGAAATTTATTTATTACAACAATGGTTTAAGTATGTGTGAAGTATAGTTGATGTTGTTAACTCCAGTTTTGTTTTCTTAATTTTAAAATGATTAGCAACTAAATTTATTGAATCAAAGTTATAAAAAACTTAATTTTGTTTAGTAAGTCTAGCATACAATGTAAGAGAAATTAAGACAATTTAATTAAACAAAAAAAAATTTAAATCAAACAAACGTCTGAATCTGTGTGTTGTGTGGTGTGAATTTGTTATAAAAAAATTATTAGCTTGAAAGCATAATTTACAAAAGTTTTGCACAATTGCAGTTTCCATATAAAAACTAGTTCTAATTACATATAATAGAATTTAAGTACGTAGCTGCTTTTGATTTTATTTCTTTATCTTTAATTACAAAAATTATTAATCCACCAAAACTACAATTAGTAGCTAGGTAAATTACAACATAAAAACTCGTTATAAACGGTTTATAGTAAGTTGCAAGTTAACCAATAAACACCAAGTGACGTACAAGCGTTTTTGTTGCAAATCGCAGTTCAGCAGATAAATATAAATAAACAATGAATTTTAATGAGTTGTATCAATTCCTCTAATTTTAATGACGGTCTTCAGGCCGTTAACAATGCATGTAGTGAATTATTTGGTAAATAAAGTTAAGTTAGCATGTAAGTGCAAGTAAAGTTTTATTTTGAAGCATAAATTTTGTACCATATGCAAACTTCAAGAGTTCTCTAACAAGTTTATTACATGTACAATTCTTTTAAAAACCTTTAAGTTGTTAATACGAAAGTACTTAATTTTCTCTCTTTAAAAAAAAAGTTCAACAATATACAAAAAAGTGTAGTAATGCATAAATGTGTCTAAGTACTTACTAGTTTAATAAACAGTTCAAAAAATATCAGCTGTTTATCAAGCTACACTTATAGTCAAGCTAAAAGTTTGTAATATTGATATAAGAAATGAAAGAAAATTAAAGAGTAATAGACAATTAGAAAAAGTTTAATCATATCAAAACCGCTCGATTTCAAAAACTAACAAAAAAGATTAGATTTGATGCCTTTAAGTTTTCTCATAACTGATTGCTTAATAATATTTCAATAGATTGATATTTAAAATCAATAACTTCCGAACTATAAGTATTTTTCGTGTGTAAAGAACTCATATATTAATTTTTGTTAATAAAACTTCACACATCTCTGTTGTTATTGCTCGTCTACAAAAACAATGCAATTATATATAAAACAATTTTTAACTTTTAATCTTTTAGTATTTTTAAGAAATGCAAATGTTTTATTTGGTGCTTTTTAGCTTTGCTTTATTCTTAAAAGATTGCTGGTGAGTATGTTTGACCTGAATATAAAATAAAATGTTTATTATGAACAACCAACAAAATACATTTTTTAGTTTAATAATTTAGAGTGAGTAAATAACTATGTAAATGAACCACTAAAAGAGGAAATTTAATTGTCTTTACTAATGCTTATAAGCAATTAAAACAAAAAAAACTTCTTTAAGATACAAATTTGTAATAAATACTTGAAAACTAGTCTAGCAATTATGCATAAATAAAGTGCTAAAAAGAAGTTATGCCTGTTTGGTAGAGGATTTTTTAAAAGTTTTTGTTTTTGTCAAACTACAATGATGACTTTAAGTTTTAAAAGTCAACTGTAAAACAAAATCATGGACTACTTTTATGTGAAATTAATTTATTCTTCCTCTATAGTTTTAAAGAAAAATAAGAAAAAACTAAATTGTAGTTATCACGAAATTGTTTAATTTATATTATTGTAATTAAACTCAAAAAACTTTTTTTCTTAAAAAGTTTTATTGTAAACTCCATTTCTAAATAATACTTAGCCATTTAAGATAACATATGTACTTTAAACTTTTTTTTTGGTTCAGAACTTGGTAATTCTTAAACGTTTTTTATATTAGGTTTGTGATATCAAAAAGTCCTATAACTGTCGTAAAAAAGTCATCCATAAGCAATTGTTTTTTAATCAAATTAGTTTATAAGAACTTAATAGTAAAAAACATTCTGTGATTATCAATATTCAAACAAAATCAACATTATTACGTCAGAAACAACATTATCACTTCACAATCGACATTATTACATCACAAACGAGATTGTTGAGTCACAAACAACATTATTACGTCACAAACAACATCGTTACGTCACAAACTACAATATTACGTGACAACTAACATTGTAACGTCACAATCGACACTATTACGTCACAATTGTAGTTTTTAAGTTTGTAGTATATATTTGTGAATGAAAATGGAAAGGTTTTAGTTTGCGACATAATAACAAAATGTCATATGTTAAAGGAAATGAGTTGATCAAATCTATGCTTCAAAGAAAAAAAATGAGAACGTTTAAGATATTAAAGATTTATTTAAATCAGTAACAGAACTAATATACTCTAAAAAGTACATTTAAAAAAAGTATAAACTAGTTATAAATGAATTTTAAAATATCACTAAATATTATACCAACAATAGTTTGTTAATTAAATAAAATATAAGGCTTAATTTATACAAACATTGTATTTAAAAAAACACTAATTAAGAATTTTTTTTAATGCGTAAAGTTTTATGGAATGAAAGTTTTTTGAGTTTTACTGGGAAAACATTAATTTAAAAATACTTTTACAATTTTTGTAGTTATTTTATATATTTTCAGTACTAGTTTTAATAATACTACTTTGCATGTTATAATCTAAAGAAGTAAGAGAAAATAAATAAATGTCGACAAACTCTTTATAATTATTATTATTTGTAATTAACTTTTAAATGTTAAAAACAAAGTGAAGCAAAAAAAACTTTTTGAATTTAGAATTTGCAATTAGAACATTTAAACTATTCAAGCAATTATGCAAAAAGCGTAAAACAGAAAGTATGCCTCTTTGTTAGAGATTTCTAAATATTTTTTTCTTAAATCAAGTAATCAAACTTGGATAAATTTAAAGTTAGAAAGTCAGCCCTTAAAAAATAATTAACTTGTAGAATGCTTTAAGTAAAACTAATTCATTCTCCCATCTTAGCTTTAAAAAATAAGAAAAATAAAAATAAAAAAACTAAATATTATAGTCACAATCTAAATCATCACGCCACAAACAACATTGTTACGTCAAAAATAACATTATCACGTCAAATTCGACATTATTACGTCACAAACAACATTATTACGTCACAAACAACATTATTACGTCACAAAAAACACTATTACGCCACAAACAACATTATTATGTCACAAAAAACACTATTACGCCACAAACAACATTATTATGTCACAAACAACACTATGTTCTCACAATCTACATTACCACGTTACAATATAAATCATCACGTCACAATAAATGTTATTACGTAACATTCGACATTATTACGTCACAAACGTAGCTTTTTACGTTTGTAGTATTTATTTGTAAATAAAATTGGAAAGGCTTTAGTTTTAGTTTGTGACTTAACAATAAAATTTTGTCATATATTAAAGAAATTTAGTTGATTAAATCTTAGTTTCAAAGAAAAAAAACGAGAACGTTTAAGATATAACAAACTTATTTAAAATCAGTAAAAGAACTAATGTACGTTTAATAAGCACACTTTTATAAGTTTTAAATTAGTCATTAACAAATATTATAATATCTATAATTATCATTTATACAAAAAAATTCCTAGTTAAGTAAAATATAAAGCTTTAGTTATAAAAATGTGTATTTTAAAAACACTAAAAAATAACTTAGAATTTTTTTCTAATGCGTAACTTTAGAAAAAAGAAAATTTTTGAGATTCACTAGGAAAGTATTAATATAAACAAAGTTTTTACTATTTTTGTAGTGGTTTTATATATCATTAGTATTAGTTTGAACAATACTAGTTTGCATCTTTCAACCTAAAAAAGTAATAAATAACAAATATTTTTCAACAAACGCTTTTTGATCATTATCAAAACTTTCAACTAATTTCTAAAATTATAGTGATTAAGTGATAAGTAATATTTTAAGTTTACTTTAAAATTGTTAATTTTACTGATCTTCAAAATAAAATAGTTTTTAACTATTCAAAAAATAAAATTCTGTTTTAGTTAAATGCCTAAGGAATATATTTATTAAAAATTTTATATGGAAAAAAATCTGTGTTTTATATATTTGATGACATCAGAATATAAGTTGTAAATGGTTTTTGTTTCTTAAAAAATGCTTAACTACGAACTTAGTTTACTTTTTAAGATTTGAAAAGAAAATTAAGGTTTTAACTGTACAAAATCTGAATATTTTTTTCTCACTGCAAAGTGATACTTTTTATTTGTTAAAACTTTAAATAAAAAGTCTGATTTTATATGTATACAAAGCGCTAAAAAAGTAATTATTTAAAGGTTTAGTAAAAACAGCAAAATTTTTTTTATTGTAATTTGTGTACTAAAATTAAGTGTTTATTTTACAGATTCTCATAAAAGAATTGTAAATAAAACTAAAAATGAAAATACTAAGTTTGTGCAATAGGTTTATAAATAACTATTATAACAATTTACAACTTATTATGAACAACGTAGTGCATAAAAAATATATAATGTGTAACTACATAAGTAAATTAAAATACATGTTTTCAAACAAATAAAAGTGACCAAAAAATTTTAAAAATCTGTAAAAATTATTATTTTATGAATTTTATACACTATACAAACAAAAGTACTATGAGGTTAAAAACCATATAGATATAAATACATTTTAAAGTGTTTATTCTTTAGAACTTGGAAAGACAAATAAACTTTATAAAATTTATGATTTTTTACAGTGTTACCTGATAACAACAAAAATTACCTTTTACTTTAGGGTAAAGACAAATTAATTTTGAAATAATAGTTTTAAATTATGTTATTAAAAATTGAATTTTTAAATAAAAAAATATTAGGCTTTCAAAGTATATAGAATTTTCTTACTACAAATTTTATTAGACATATAATGTAGTATTCTCACTGATTACGCACTTTTTAAGTACCTGTTTTATTTTTTTATGAATTTTTAGTCTTAATTGAACATATGTTTTTAAATATTCTGTTACATGGCAATTTTTCTAGCTGCTCAGATGTTGCGGAACTTTGTATATAACAAAACGGATTTGTTTGACATAAACTTTTAAGTGACGCTTTATTAATTAAATACTGTTATATTCTTATTTAGAACTTCTTGGATACACGCTTCCTGTTGAGTACGATTATTACAAAATTATTTATTACAAAATATTATCAATTTTTTTTCTTCCTCAATAACTCTTTATTTTCTTCTTTAAAAAATTTGATACTTCTTACGCTTGAACACCAAAACTTCGTATAGTTTCGTAGATAATTGAACTTTAAATTATAACGTTTTTCTTCAGCTTACCAGTTTCTATTCAATTTTCATTTATTTAAATTTTATAAAAAAGATTCTGTAAAAATGAAGTTTAAGTAAGTGACGCTTAATTGTTTACTATATAATAAAAAAAATTGGAAAGTTAAAAAAAGTAACGTAAATAACAAATTAGATATTTAAAAACAATGTTCAGTCAGTATTTAGATTACGAATAAAAGTATAAACATATGTTCAATTATATGCAATCTTTTATAGACATTAAAAACTTTTGTATGAGATCAGTTTAAACTCCAAAAAGTATCATAAAGTTTAGATATTTAAACTTTATTCTAATAATTAGAAAATACGATAAACATTTATAATTAAATAAAGCTTAAACTACACTACCCAACTAAATTTTTGACAATAGTAATAAGAATAAAACGCAATTAAGAAAAACAAGACGTAGAATTTTACATAAAAGATAATGGTTATATATAGTTGTTTTACATTAAATATTCAACACTTTAATTAAGTATAATTCACATTTCGAGTTACTTATGTTTCGTTTATAGACTTACAATCAATGCCAATTAAAAATTCCATAAAACATTAATTGAAAAAAAGTATAATAATTAAAAATTTGATTAATTTCAAACTAAAAAAGTTTATTGTTAACAGCACAAGCATGTAAAAACCATTCAGCAACAGGAAAGTTTGCTTTTTCACACCATTCGTTAGTGTCGAGGTTGTAGATTTCTACTGAGTTTGTATCACCAGTTTCTGTCTCTCCACCAATACAATACACGAGGTTTCCAACTCTGCAACAAGCAAATTTATATCGAGCAATTTTCATTGGAGCCATCATGACAAACTTGTTCGTGTCGGTTGAGTACATTTCAACTGTCTTAAAGTAATCACAATCTACTCCTCCAAACACGAACATACTGTCCTTATAAGCAATTAATTTGTGATCACATCTTGCTTGTATCATTTTAACTGGTGATAAAGAAGTAGTTTTATTTACTGGATCATATATTTGTATTGTGTTGGATACTTTAAAATTACCTTCGTTATATTCCCTTCCACCAACAATCCAAACTTTATTAAGGAAATGAACAGCTTCAAAATATTCTCTTTTTGTTTCAATGTTTACATCACTCCATTGTTTGCTGACAGTATTGAACAATTTGCTTTCTACATCATAATACTTTTTGTAAATAACTAATATGTTATTTCCAACTCGGCATGAAGTACCCCATTTATAATCTGTTTTTGATGAAAACTTGTAAAAATAATTGTCTAATGATGAAATACCTTTAGTACCAACTACGTAACAAACATTATTAATTTCATGAAAGTCGTATATTCTACTTATTGAATCAGGAAACTTGTCTATTTTAACCCAGTTTTTATCATCTAACAAATACTGGTAGTTGTGATTATTAAACCAATGTGCAACTACAATTGCTTTTGCTTTTTCAACATTTTCTTTGGCTACTTCTAGTTTGTCTGTGACATCTAGACCTTTGGTTTAAAAAGTTATAATAAGGATTGATTTTTCATCTCAACAACCATTCATTTAAACTTTTTTTATTACAATTAAAATGATATATCATAGAAACATTTGTTAAGACGAACTTCAAATCTAGAAACTAACTTAGATAATTTATTGAAGTTAAAAGATAAGACTTCATTCGTACAGTCATAGCTAATTTTGTATCAGTTTGTTTAAACTTGTTATGTTTGTGATAATAAACTTTAAAACATAAACTGTACATTAAATGCAGATAAGGTTAAGTTTAACAAAATATCTTGATTATATAATAATACTTCATTAAACACACAATATAAACCTAAATCTACAGCAAACTATCACTTGGGTACAAATTTTTAGGTAATTTTAAAATTTGTTTTAAAACTATTTGACTTTAAGAGCAAGTTCAGTCAAATAAAAATAAGCAAAAAACAACTTTTTTTTATGTTTTTAAAGCTGATTTCAAATTTTAGATTTGAAATAAAACACAAAATAAAAAAACTTATAATACTTTCTTAATAATTTAAAAACTTTTAACTTTTAAAAACAACAATTTATCTTTTCTGATTTAATACACAAGCACGATTTTGACATTAATAAAATAAAGTCTAAGTATTCCACAATCAGATATTGTAAAATTAATAACGTCTTAAAAAAAGTTTAAAAAAGATGAGTTTAAGTAGATATAAAATAACTCATTAGATAACTTTTTTAATTTCATTATAATATAATTTTATTATTTAATGATAGTATTACAAGTATTGTAACTGATCCAGTATTGTTTTATTTAAATACAAGCTATACTGGATGAGTTACATGGTATGCATAATAAATGGTACGTATAATATAGTAAAAAAAAACAATTATTTATTTATCAGAAATAGACTTATGTTGTTTTCGTTATTACAATTGTAAAGCTTAAATAAAAGAAAAATACTAAATCTTACTTTTTAGCTTTTATAATTAAGTATAACAAAGTGAACAAACTTTAAAATTTTCTGCACCATACTGAAAGTTTTTAAAAACGTTACTACTTCAAAGTTACTAAAGCTTAAAGTTGTCAAAACCTTTCATGATGTAAACTAAAATTAAAAAAAAATAAGTAAAGAATTTAATATCTAATTTGATTGTACATTGCAACTTATACTCATTTTAATTATATGTTAGAAAGTTTTATTGTTATTTTAACATTTAAAATAGTTTTTTAATATCACATGTTTGTCTACTTTTAATTAAAATAATACTAATATTTAGTGCACATAAATAGCTTTTTACAAAACTTACTCGAACTACTAGTGGATACTTCAATTAGGTTGGTATCTTCTTGAATGAATTTGGTAACGGATGATTGTTTTTTAACTTCAACTTCTGATTTCACAGATGTTGTTGTTGATAGTTGTTTAAAAAACATTTCTGGTTTTGATTGAGTTCTTAAATCTACTAGATTTAAAATTGTTATTCGATTAATTGTGCACCTAGAAAATTATATAAACCTTAGAAAAAAAAAGCATAACTTTGTTAAACTGTTTAACTAGAACAACAAGATATGTATAAAAACAAGTTTGTAAAGTTTTTTACTACTTTTGATTTAAATTGAATTTATTTTTATTTCGTGTTTATAACGCTTTTAAACTAGACTATAAATTTTGTATAAAAATTCTTACAAATGGCAAAATGAAGTTTAAAACAAAAATCTTATATTCTAAAAGTAGTTATCAAAATCGAAGATCATTTTAAAAATTGAGTTTGAACTAAAATAAAAACCTCTATAAAAATTACTAAATTAATTAATAAAAATTAATTATTTAAAGGTTATTTGTTTTGATAAGTAAATAAACCCTGTGAAAAATAAATTTACGAATAGGTTTACAATAGTTTGTTTATTTTATTATTTTTTTATTAATTTAAGATAAAGTTGTTAGTCTTCTTAAATGAGTTTCGTCAGCAACTTTATCGAAATCTTTTTAAATTTGTTGAAAGCATTAGTTAGTAAAGTAAAGTTTATGTATCATGTCTTTTTTAGTAGTTTAACTCAAGTTTTCTTTGTAAATTTAACCATTTAAACAAAATAACTTTAAAACCTTCGTAAAAACTGCAAAACTGCAGTAGTTTATTAACTTGACTATGATTTACAATGTTTAAAACGAAGTGAAACAAAAAAAAAACTTTTTGAAGGTATAATTTTAACAAATAATTTAAAACCATTTAAGCAATTATGTATAAAGCGTTAAACAGAAGTTATGCCTCTTTGTTAGAGATTTTAAAATGTTTTTTGTCAAATCAAGTAATCAAAATTGGATAAATCTAACGTTAGAAAGTCAATCGTTAAAAAAAATTGTAGAATACTTTAAGTAAAACTAGTTTATTTCCCATCTTGGTTTTAAAAAAATAAGAAAAACTAATTCTTAGTTATTATGAATTTATTTAAGTTATACTATTGTTACTAAGTTCCAAACATTTTCCTTCAGAACTTTTATTGTAAACTCCGTTTATAAATAATAGTTATTAATTTAACAAAAGACATTCATTTTAAACTTTTTTTTCTTTGAAAAACCTTTAACGTTTGGCATATTATGTTTGTGAAATCAGTTCTATGACTGTCGTAAAAGAGTTATCCAATAAACATTAGTTTTTTAGTTAAATTAGTTTATAAGAACTTAGTAGTAAAAAATAACGTTTGATTATTAATATTCAATCGAAATCAACATTATTACGTCACATACAACATTATTACGTCACAATAAAAATTATTACGTCACAATATACATTATTACGTCATATTCTAAATTATTACGCCACAAACATAGTTCTTTACGTCTGAGTATTGATTTGTGAATGAAACTGGAAGTTTTAAGTTTTAGTTTGTAACGTACTATTAAAATATTATCATATATTAAAGGAGTTTAGTTGATTAAATCTATACTTTTTTTTAATCTGAGTTAGTTATTAATAAATTTTAAATTATCGCTAAATATTATACAAACAATTAAATTATTAACTAATTAAATTATAATGCTTAACTTATAAACAAAAATATTTCAAAAAAATAAGTACTTCAGAATTTTTACTAATGAATAACGTTCTATTAACAGAAAATTTGAAAAAAAAACTTACAAGAAATTTTCTTACAGAAAAAATAAAACTTAGAAGTTATTAGTTTATAATAAGCCTTTACAACTTTTGTAGTGGTTTTATTTATTGTTATTGCTAGTTTGAATAATACCAGTTTGCATGTTTTAATTTTAAAGAAGTAATTAAAATTAATAATTTTCGACATACGTTTTAATTATTACTAAAACTTGTAATTATTTTTTTAAATTTAACTAATTAGTGATAAATGATTAGGTTTACTTTAAAGTTGTCAGTTTTATTGATCTTTAAAGAAAAAAAATATTAACTTGTTTAAAAAATATATAGTATACCAATTAAATACTTAAGGAAAAAAATTATAAAATAATTTATAATAAAAAACCGTGTGTTTTATTTTATCTTTTTGATAACATTCAGAATGAAACTTGTAAATAGTTTATATTCATAAAAATAATTTAAACTATAAACTTTTTTAATTCGTAATTCAAACAAAAAAACGGTTTAACTGTACAAAATATGAAGATTTTTACTAACTACAAAAAGCTATTAGTTTTCTTCTTGTTTAAACTTTAGTCTAATATTTTTATATAAACAGAGCGCAATAAAAGTACTTATTTTAAGTTTCAATAGAAAAAGCAAAAAAAAAATCTTTCTCAATAACTCTTTATATTCTTACATGTTTAGATACTTATTAGGGTCGTACACCAAAGTTTCTTTTAGTTTAAATTTTGAAAACTCTTGAATTAAACCTTGTTCTTCACATTTTGTTAAATAATAAATATCCATTAATCTAACTATTGATTTAGTCATACACTTTTGAAGTTTTCACAAAAAAGACACCAAAACTTCTTTTAGTTTCTCGTAGAATATTTATTGAATTTTTAATTATAATTTTTTCTTTAGCATGCTAGTTTTTTCTCCATTTTCATTTAATTTTTTTATCTAAACCAGGGTTTCCCAAACTTTTTTGCAAATGGCCCCCTTTAAAGAGTTTGAAAAAGCAATGGCCCCTTTCAACATATAGGTTACTCATAAATACGATAAAATACACATAGAACCTTTTTTTTGCTTTTCATCTGCAACTCAAGCATATCTAGTGTAAGTTTCAAGTTATTACCTTATGGCCCCCCCTGTGGCTCCTTTACTGCTCATGGCCCCCCTCTTCCCCCTTTGCTGATCATGGCCCCCTAAGTATATGTCATGTCCCAATTTGGGAAACCCTTATCTAAAAGATTCTGTAAAAATTAAATTTCAGTAAGTGACGCTTAATTGCTTATTATTTAATAAATTATTTTGAAAATTAAGACAAGTAATGTAATTAGGCAAATGAGACATTTAGAAACAATATTCAGTTAGTGTTCAGATTACAAATAATAGTATAAAAACATGTTGATTATATACAATCTTTTATAGACATCAAAAACTTTTGTATGAGTTCAGTTTAAAATTAAACAGTATCATAATGTTAAGATATTTAAACTGTATTTTAATAATTAGAAAATACGATAAACATTTATAATTAAATAAAGCTTAAACTACACTACCCAACTAAATTTTTGACAATAGTAATAAGAATTTAAATCAATTAAGAAAAACAAGAAGAAGAACTGTACACAAAAAATATTAATTATATATTGTTGTTTTAAATTAAATATTTAACACTTTAATTAAGTGTATTTCACATTTCGAATTGATTATGTTTTATTTGTAGACTAACCAATGCTAACTAAAATTTCTAAAAAAATCATATGAAACAAAGTATACTAATTTGAAATTTGTTCAGCTTAGCAAATTAAATATTTTACTTTTTAATATATTTTTAACCAAATGGGTTATTTTATTGGTTTTTATGTTTTATGTCTTAACTACGTGGTCTCCAGTAACTTACTGACTGCTATACTTACGAGTAGTAAATATTATGCTAACAGTATAAGTTACAAAACTATTTCCTAAGTTATGAATAAAACACACTTTTAGTAAATGCAATTTACTTTATTTTCAATAATAATTCTTAGTTCTGAATAAAGAAACTATTAAATTACGACACAAATAAAATCTATAAAAAGTATCAACAATCGTAAAGTTACATAAATACTAACATCAACTCCGCGATGTAGACGTTTTCTTGATTCTCGATAATTGAAGTAAAACGTTTAACTTAATCGTAACTAGATCATACCGCGGAATAACTTTGCAACTCTTTAACGCCATTTGAAAGACAAAACGCCGATATATACTCGTCGGAATGAAATTAACTCCTTTAAGTAAACGATAATATTTATTGTTTTAAGAAAATTGTTTTGAGAGTTATAAAAATTGTTTTCGAAAAGCTTGTTTTGAGAATAATGAAAATTGTTTTTATTATTCTCAAAAAATTCCATATTTATTCACGAGCTTTAAAATATTAAAATGAAATGTTAGTTTCATTACATTACTTGTTTATTATTTATTAAACTAGTATTAAAAGCCTGGTTTTAAATAATTTAAATCCTTAAAATTCTACTTAACTTTAAACTTTTTTAACAGTATCAAAAGTCCGGTTTTAAAAAAAAAGTAAGAAAAAGAAACTGTATAACTTATTATCTCAAAAGTTACATAATTTACAAAAACTTAGATAAAACACAACATAAAGACAAAGTAAGTAACAATGATAGTCATTTAGTTGTCCTCAGGCTTCTTATCCTTGGGGTTCTTGTCCTTGTGCCTGTTGTCCTCGGGCATCTTCTATTCCGGCGTTTCTCTTCCGATTTCTTCTTCTACGGTGGTTTATTTAGCAGGAACGAATTTTTTTAATTCGTTTGTTCTTCTCTAAACTTCAAATTCAAAAATTCATCGAATTCACTTGTTGACATAGAAAATATTCATCTTTTCATTTTCCATCATTGTAGTATTCATTTGAAAGAATTCATTCCAAAAAATACGCGGCTCAAAAAAAAAGTTGAGATATTCTTTCAAGAAAGTTTAGTAAAAACTTCTATGTTATTATGCCACAAGACAATAACGAAACTGTCAGTATTTACTTTCAAACCCATTTTTTATACAAAACAAAACAAAAATTAAGCATTTAAAGATGCATTAAAAGAAAATTAATAGTTTAGAAAACATGAAAAACTTTAATTTTGTTTTTAACTTAGAAAAACATATGTTCTTAATATTCAACTCGCAAACTTTAATTAACAAAACAGAAAACATTTTCTTTAAAATATTTTACAAAATAATAAGTAGTATTTTCATGCACAACTTTTAAAGGATTCAAGTATAAAATATTTCTATTAAAGCAACACAAAACTTAAGCATTATAGAAATTTATAAAGAGAAAAATTTAGCGAGTGCTTTTTTTCAATCTTTAACAGTCAAAACTAAATGGGAGTTGAAAGTACTTTTAAATTCAAAATTTATAGGAAAAATTTATCACGAGTCGAATTTAAAAGCTTTAAACTTGAACTTGATTATTTTACTAGCAAAAAATCTGATAAATTAGTTTTGTTTTAAAGTTAGAGTAAAATGTAGTTACTAAAATTTCAATATAAAAATAGGCTTATTAAACTTTTATATTGTATAATTGTTATGTCTTAGCTTTAAATTAATAGTTCAATTACCAAACTGTAATTTATGATATAAAAAACTTTATAACACATCATTAAAAGTAAAAAAGCTATAAAATTTTACAATTCAGAAATTTTATCAGAAAAGAATACAAAATAAATACACTTAATAGTTTCTTTCATTTTAACTTCTTAAAAAAATTACCTGAGTCTAGAAAATAATAAAATAGATTTTCATCTTAATAAAAAGTTACAACTTTTTACCTTTATTAAAGTCTGTTTTGTTAGTTTTGTGAAAATACTTATAATTTATCTTCAAAATGCTTTATGATAAATGTTAAAAGTTTTAGACTTGCTACTAGTAATTCTGAATCTTTTTTATTCTGTGTTATAATTTCTTTTTTGTCAAAGGAATTAAGTACTGCCAAATTGTTTTTCTCTTTAGCTAATATGTTGCTTGATACGCTAGTTTGTGATTTTGTTTTTGAAGAATTGTAATAGCCTGAGTCTTGTTTATAACTTTTAAGCTGCACTGTTGGCACTTGATATTTTGGCTTGATATCATACTTTTTATTGTAACTGATATTTTTCTGCTGTTGTTTCTGATGTTTTTATTTGATAAGTTTACCTTGTTTTGCTGTAAAAACAAAAACTTGCTTATAAGCTCTATTAGCTTTTCTTTTCCGCTGTTGAGGATTACTTGAATAATAGTTTCCGCTTAATCTTTTTTGTTGAAACTTTTGGTTGTAGTTTGAATTCTTATCTACAGCATATTTAGACCCTTGAACTGTTTTACCATTAGGACCTGTCACGTTTGCGGCTTCTGACATGTTATTTTTACCTACAACAATATCAAACTGGACTTTTTCTCCTTGTGCAAGAGACCTTAAGAATTTGTTAGGGTTGTTTTTGACGATAGCTGTATAATGAACAAAAATATCGCTGTTCTGATCATCACGATGAATAAAACCGTAACCTTTGCGAACATTAAACCATACTACATGACCAGTTACTCCAATCGCTATTGTTTTTTTTATTACCTAAACTTTCTCTTCGGCTGTTTGTGACGCCTTAGTTATATTAAATGTTTTTGTGGGTAAGTATTGATGACACGACAAACACTGTGCTATGTTAACATTGTTACTACTATTCCCATTGTATGATTTTCTTGGTTTAAAATTATCTCTATTTTGATTATGTTGACGATAATTGTAAGTATGATTAATACCATTATCTCTTAAATGAAAATTTTGTTGATTATTAGCACGAACTCGCTTATGGAAATTTATTTTAGACCTATGCTGACTTTGCTCATACTGCTGTAGTCTATTGTAATTAACTTGCTTAGGTATTAATGCGTTTTCTTTATAAGCATTCCATATGGCTTGTCCTTTTCTTTTAAAAACTTCTAAGCTTTCATCAAAATAATCCCTAATCTTATCTTTAATCGAAAAGGGCATTAAGTATGCAAGAAAAAACTTAATTCTGTCTTGCTCTGGACATTTGGCCCAACTCACGGCTGTAGCAAATATTTTATTAAAGTTTGTACAATCATCCCAAATTGGAATTTTATCTAAAATTTCAGCTAACTGATTGTCCCTATTAATAAAAAAGTTTCTTAAAGAACTGTAATTTCTTTCACCTCGTTCTGTCATTTTATAATAGTCTGACAACTCTTCTCTCGGCCAAAACCCAGTTAAAAATTTATACTTTTCTGTATTACTAGAAATATTTTCATTTAACATTTCCTCCTCGAAAAAACTTCTAATATCACGAGGGTTTCTCACAAAGTCTAACCTTTTAAACTTTTTACTTAGTCTTTGCGCCTTAAATGTGTCGCTAAAAATGTTTAAATTATTTTGATTACTTTTTTCGTAATCATCGTAAAAAGGTTCGCGTTTTTCTAGCATCGCACGTTCGTAATGTGGTGATCTAGACTGCTTTAATCTATTATTTAGTTTTTTTATTTGCATTTGCAAAACTCTTAACTCTTCTTCATTTGTTAGCTGCTTAACTTCGCTTGATTTTCTAAATTGTTGTTGAATGCTGTTTGACGGATAAAATTCAGCATTATCTTTCATCATCTCTGCTTGATGAAAATTATTAAAATTGATATCGTCATTGTTGTTTGTGTGCATTTATTCTGTTGACTGCTTAAAGATTCCTAATCAGAAAATTCAAGGTTCTTAAAAGACACTGCGTGGTTTCCACTTTAACCAAATGGGTTATTTTAATGATGTTTATGTTTTATGTCTTAACTACGTGGTCTCCAGTAACTTACTGACTGCTATACTTACGAGTAGTAAATATTATGCTAACAGTATAAGTTACAAAACTATTTCCTAACTTATGAATAAAACACACTTTTAATAAATGCAATTTACTTTATTTTCAATAATAATTCTTAGTTCTGAATAAAGAAACTATTAAATTACGACACAAATAAAATCTATAAAAAGTATCAACAATCGTAAAGTTACATAAATACTAACATCAACTCCGCGATGTAGACGTTTTCTTGATTCTCGATAATTGAAGTAAAACGTTAAACTTAATCGTAACTAGATCATACCGCGGAATAACTTTGCAACTCTTTAACGCCATTTGAAAGACAAAACGCCGATATATACTCGTCGGAATGAAATTAACTCCTTTAAGTAAACGATAATATTTATTGTTTTAAGAAAATTGTTTTGAGAGTTATAAAAATTGTTTTGGAAAAGCTTGTTTTGAGAATAATGAAAATTGTTTTTATTATTACAAAAAATTCCATATTTATTCACGAGCTTTAAAATATTAAAATGAAATGTTAGTTTCATTACATATTATTTTTTTTTACTTTTTGAACTATAAAAGTTTATTGTTAACAGCACAAGCGTGTAAACCAGATTTAGTAACAGGAAAGTTTTTTCTGTCTGTCCATACATTAGTGTCGATGTTGTAGCTTCAACAGATTTTGTTACATTATTTCACAAGTCAAAAACATTAACTAACTTTAATTAAAGACATAAAATTAAAAAATCTATACTTATTTTGTAAGGTACTGTTAAAATCTGAGATGACTTCTCAAATTGTAAAAAATTGAACACTGTATATGCTTTAAATTCTAATTAAACCAATAAACTTAGTTTCATTTCTTAGTAGTCATTATTGTCATATAATAATCTAAAATGCTAAAAATAAATCATCATTAAAAAGCTTATTTACTACATACAAAGTTGTTATTATTGTTATTATATTTTGATTCAAAATAAAGAAAATACGTTTTTATAAAAAGAACTTACTTTACTTGAAAAGGTCGCAATCTCTTGCCACCGAAACCGGTCGTGAAAAGAATATAAAATTTGCATAAATCTAAACTTAAAAAGAACTTACTAAGAAATACCCTAAACATGTTCATCTACTATGTAACAATTTTTTAAAAGTTGTAATTTCCACTTCAAGTTTTTACGTATGTCATTAATAAAAGTCAAATTTTACTATCTTTTACGAGATTATATCTTGAGCAGTTTTTTTTACGTTTAATTATAATTTCAGCTATGTTTAACTACAATCAATTGTTGATAGTAAAAATCGACGAAGAAAATTGTTGTTCAAATCAAGATTCTATAAAAAACTACAAACCACTAGTACATAGAAATGCATTTTAAAAACTTCAAAATGTTTATTCTTTTTACTGAAAACTACGTTATCTAAGAAATTAATAAATAAAATCTGTTTGTTAGTTTTAAAATATAAAAATTAAGTAAAACTTTTTCTGTACTTTTGTTTAACTTGTTAATTGAAAAGTATTTGTGATTTTTTGAAATTAATTATACTTTTAACGGATCTATTCATAATCATTTTTACCACTTTTAGTTGTTTTAAAGTATTTCTTTAATGTTACAAGCGTCTTGACAAATGACATAAAGTTATAAATGCAAAGTTAATTTCATAAATCAATGATTAATTAAAGTGAGTTTCAAGTAAAAAAAAAGTTTGTGCATTTATTTCTACTTACGTTGAAAATAGTATTATCCCAGTTTAACTGCAAGTTTCAAAATGTTTCATTTGTATTTATACTAAAAAACATTTTTTATTATAGCAAACTCTATTTAGTCCAGTTATTTCGATACTTTTTTTTTATTGTGCTCTTATTGACATGTTAAAACTAAATAAAAAGATTCAAATAAACTTAGCTTTTATCTATTTTGAAAAACATAGTTTTATGAAAGAACAATATTTTAGTTTTATCTTAACAAAATGTATTATAAAATTTAATTTTAATTAAATTTATAATACTAATAACAACTATATGCTTATTATATAAATAATGGATTAATGTACGTAGACTTTATAAAATTTAACAATTTTTAATGTCTTTTAAGTCATTTAGAATACTACTATTATTCTGCTTAAAATATTTAGATATATAAAACTTAACAATAACGTACTTCTTTTAAAATACCTTAGCATTTTAGTTTACGTTTTTGTTTTAAAGCAATTAAAAGACACTAACAGATACAATAAGTACAAAACCTATGTTTTGTAACTAGTTTGTTTAACAAACAAAAACGTTTTAACTGTGTAAAAAAATTCAACGTAGATGCTTAAAATTTATACTATTACGAACAATAACAAGTAAAAACTATTTACAACAAACTTTAAAACTTATAAACACAAAGTTTAAATTCGATTGTTAAAACATAAACAAAAAACATTTACTTTTAAACTTTGTAACTTTAAACATTTAAACGAAATAACATCAAAACCTGCGTAAAAACTGCAAAACTGCAAAAGTTTACAAACTTGACTATAATTTACAATGGTTAAAACAAAGTGAAACAAAAAAAAATTTTAAGTTTTGAGAGTTTTCAACAAATACTTTAAAACCATTCAAGCAATTATGCATACAGCAATAAACAGAAGTTATGCCTATTTGCCAGAGAATTTTAAAGTTTTTGTCTCAAATAAAGTAATAAAACTTGGATAAATTCGACGTTAGAAAGTCAATCGTGAATAAACAAATTGTAGAATGCTTTTTGTAAAATTAATATAATATTCCTTTATAGTTTTGAATAAAAATAAGAAAATACTAAATCGTAGTTATCATGAACTTGTTTATTTTATACTATTGCTACTAAATTCCTAACACTTTTTTCCTTCAGAAGTTTTATTGTAAACTCAATTTCTAATTAATACTTAGCACATTAACATAACATATGTATTTTGAACTTTTTTCCTGGTTAACAACTTGGTAAACCTTAAACGTTTTTTTTATGTTTATGTTTTCAAGAAATCCTATGACTGTCGTAAAAGAGTTATCCAAAAAACAATTATTTTTTAATGACATTAGTTTATAACAACTTAATAGTAAAAAAACACTAAACGATTGTCAATATTCAATCAAAATCAACATTATCACGTCACGATCAACATTATTACGTCACAATCAACATTATTACGTCACAATCAACATTATCACGTCACTATCGACATTATTACCTCACATCCAAAATTATTAACGTCACAATCGACATTATTACATCACAGTCAAAACTATTACGTCACAAACGTAGTTTTTAACGTTTGTTATATTTATTTGTGAATGAAATTTTAAAGGTTTAATTTGTGACGTGTTAATAAAATTTTGTCGTATATTAAACAAGTTTCGTTAATTTAATTTATACTTGAAGAAAAAAAAACGAGAACTTTTAAGTTATAATAAGTTCATTTAAAATCAGTAATACAATTAATATTCGATAAAAAAGCACAATTTATTTTTAATTCAAAACACTTATAAATAAATATTAAATGATTTATAAATATTACACTAACAATAAAATTCTTGATTAAATAAAATCTAACGTTTAAGTTATAAAAGTGTATATTAAAAAAAAACAAAAAAAAGTAAGAATATGTTTCAAATTTTCAACGTATTATGAGAAGATTTTTTTTAGTTTCACTAAGAAATATTTATTTATGGAAAACCTTTACAGTTTTTGTAGTGGTTTTATATATTTTCAGTACTTGTTTTAATAATAATACTTTAGAAGTAATAATCTAAAGAAGTAGTAGAAAATAAATAAATATCGACAAACGCTTTTTAATTATTATTAAAACTTGTAGCTAATTTATTAAATTTAAATAGTTAAGTGATAAATTTTTAGCTCTATATTGTAGTTTTTGATTTAATGACCATCAAAGTAAAAGTTAATTAATAATCTGTTCAAAAATAAATATTGTGTATTAATTAAACGCTTAAGTTAAAGATTAATAAAACAACTTAAACTGAAAAAAAAAACTTGTGTTTTATATTATTAATGACATTAAAGTTGTAACTTGTAAATTTTTCGTCCAAAAGGCGTAAGTTTAGTGATTATTATTAAGATTCTCATAAATAAATTAAAAACAAAATTAAATAAAAACATTAAAGTTTGTCCAATAGGTTTGTAAGTAACTACTTATGAAAATACATAAATTATTATGATCAACAAACAGCAAAGAAATAATATGGTGTTTGATCATAAAGTTTAATTAATATATATGCTTAAAAACAAATAAAATAGACCAAATAAATTGATAATTTTGTTAAATTATATTTTTATGATTTATTATAAACTATACAAACAACAATACTATAAGGTTAAAGAAAAAAAAATAAGCATTTATTATTTAAAAGATAAATAAACTTTTTCAAATTTATGGTTGTTTTTCAGTTTTGCCTGACAATAAAAAGTATTACTGTATGGTAAACATAAACCAATCTCTAATTTAGTAGTTTTATAGACTTTGATTATACTTGCTCTATTAACTTTAAAAAAAAGTATTAGGCTTTTAAAGCAAGTAGTATTTTCTTACTACTAACTTTATTAGCCATATAATATTATCTCCTTACTGATTACGCACTTCTTAAGTACAAACTTAATTTTTTATGAGTTTTTTAATTCTTAATTAAACTGTTTTTTTATATTCTATTAAATAGCATTTTCTCTATCTGGCTAGATGTGGCAGCATTTTGCTCAACTAGGCCGGATTTGATGGACATAAGGTTTAACTTGACACTATATTAACCAAACACTGTGATCGTCTTATTGAGTACTTCTTAGGTACACGCTTCCTGATGAGTACGCTTTATTGAGTCAAAATACTATCAATAGTTTTATCTTCCTAAATAACTCTTTATTTTCTTCTTTATATATTTTGATACTTCTTATGCTTGAACACCAAAACTTCTTTTAGTTTCTCTTGGTTTATTAATTAAAGATTAATTGTTTTTCTTCAGCATGCCAGTTTCTATTCAATTTTCATTTATTTTACTTTTTAAAAAAAGATTCTGTAAAAATAAAGTTTATGTAAGTGAGGCTTAATTGTTTACTATATAATACAAAATTTGGAAAGTGAAAATAAGTAACGTAAATAGCAAATTAGAAAATTAAAAACAATATTCAGTCAGTATTTAGACTACGAATAAAAGTATAAAAACATGTTAAATTATATACAGTCTTTTATAGACATTAAAAAAATTTGTAAGATAACTGTTTAAACTTTAAACAGTGTCATAAAGTTAAGATGTTTAAACTGTATTTCAATAATTATAAAATACGATAAACATTTACAATTGAATAAAGCTTAAACTACACTACGCAACAAAATATTTAAAAGTAGTTACAATACTTTAAAGCAATTAAGAAAAACAAGAAGTAGAGCTGTATACAAAAATAATAGTTATATATAAGTGTTTTAAATTAAGTATTCAATACTTTAATTAAATATATTTTACATTTCAAATTAATTATGTTTTATTTAAAGACTAATCAATGCCAGCTAAAAATTCTAAAAAGCATATGAAGCAAAGTATACTAATTAAATTTTTTGTTTAGCAAATTAAAAAAAACATTATTTTTGTTTTTTACTTTTTTGAATCGCAAAAGTTTATTGTTAACAGCACAAGCATGTAAATCACATTCAGCAACAGGAAAGTTTTCTACATCACACCATTCGTTAGTTTCAAGGTTGTACACTTCTACTGAGTTTGTGCGTTGATAACCTACGGTCCTTCCACCAATACAATACAACAGATTTCCAACTCTGCAACAAGCAAAATCACAACGAACAATTTTCATTGGAGCCATCATAACAAACTTGTTCGTATTTGGTGAATACATTTCTACAGTGTTTATTGGTATACAGTTTGTACCATATCCACCAAACACGAACAAATTATTATTATAAACAATGACTTTGTGACGCCATCTCGCTTGTATCATTTCAACTGGTGATAAAGGTGTAGTCTTATTAACCGGATCGTATATTTCTATTGTTTTGGATGCTCCTAAAAAACGTTCCTGCCCACCAACAATCCAAACTTTATTGAGGTAATGAACAGCGTCAAAATTATCTCTTTCTGTTTCAATGTTTACATCACTCCATTGTTTTCTGACAGTATTGAAAAAAAAGCTTTCATCATTACGAAAATTTGAACGAAAAACTAAAATATTGTTTCCAACTCGGCATGAAGTGAACCAGTCATAATCTTTATTTGATCGAAATTTGTAAAACTTATTGTTTAATGTTGAAATTCCTTTCTCACCAACTACGAAGAATACATTATCAATTTCATAAACCCCGCATATATTACCTACTGATTCATGAAACTTGTCTTTTTTAACCCACTTTTTCTCATCTAACAAGTACTGGTAATTGTGATTGTTAAATTCATCTACAACTACTATTGCTTTTGTTTCTTCAACATTTTCTATGGCTACTTTTAGTTTTTCTGTGACATCTAGACCTGCGGTTTTAAATATTATAATAAGTATTGACTTTTCGATCTCAAAAACCATTCATTTAAACTTTTTTTATTACAAATAAAATGAAAGATTATAAATTTTTTTATTAGGACCACCTTCAAATCTAGAAACTAACTTAGATAATTTATCGAGGTTAAAAGATAAGACTTCTTTCGTACAGTCATAGTTAATTTTGTATCAGTTTGTTTAAACTTGTTATGTATGTGACAATAAACATGTAAAACATAAACTGTACATTAAATGCAGATAGGGTTAAGTTTAACAAAATATTTTGATTATAAAACAATACTTCATTAAATACACAATAGAAACCTAAATCTACAGCAAAAGTTTCATTTGGGTATAAATGTTTAGGTAATTTTAAAATTTGTTTTAAAGTTATTTGACTTTAAGAGCAAGTTTAGTCAAATAGAAATAAGCAAAGATTACTTGTTTTTTGTTAAGCTAATTTCTAATTTTATATCTGAAATAAAACACAACATGATAAAACTTACATTATTTCCTTTTAAAAAATTCAAAATTGTTAGTTTTCAAAAACAACATTTTATATTTTCTAATTTAATACATATGTACGATTTTGACATTAGTAAAATAAAGTTTAAAAATTGCATAGTTAAATATTGTAAAGTTGTTAACGTCTTTAGAAAAAGGTTAGAAAAAGATGAGTTTAAATAGATATAAAGTAACTTATTAGATAGTTTTTTTATTTTCATTTTAATATAATTTTAACATTTAATGATAGTACTATAAGTATTGTAACTGATCCAGTTTTGTTTTATATATAAATACTATGGTCAAAATGCAGTATGAAAAACAATTATTTATTTATCAGAAAAAAACTTTTATTGTTTTTGTTATTACAATTGTGAAGCTTAACTTAAAGAAAAATAATAAATTTTAGTTTATAGCTTTTATGATTAAGTATAACAAAGTGTACAGACTTTAAAACTTTTCTGCACCATACTGAAATTTTTTGAAAAGGTTACTACTTTAAAGTTACTAAATCTTAAAGTTGTCAAAACCTTTTATAATGTAAACCAAAATTAAAAAAGTTAAGTAAAGGTTTTATTTACTATTTAATTTGATTGTATATACAACTTATACTCATTTTAATTATTTGTTAGAAAATTTTAATATACACTGTTGTTTGAACATTTAAAATAAATTATTAATATCACATGTTGGTCTACTTTTAATTAAATTAATACTAATATTTAGTGCAAATCAATAGCTTTTTACAAAACTTACTCGAATTACTAGTGGAGGCTACAGTTAGCCTGGTATCTTCTTGAATGAAACTGGTAACAGATGATTGACTCTCAACCTCATTTTCTGATTTCACAGATGTTGTTGTTGTTGATTGTTCAAATAATCTTTCTGATTTTGATTGAGTTCTTAAATCTATTAGATTTAAAATTGTTATATAATTAATTGTGCACTTAGAAAGTTCTATAAACCTTAGAAAAAAAAGAATAACTTTGATAAATTGTTTAACTAGAACAACAGGTTACGTAAAAATACAAGTTTGTAAAGTTTTTTTACTACTTTTTTATTTTAAATTGAAATTATTTTTATTTCGTGGTTATAACTTTTTTAAACTAGATTATAAACTTTATATGAAAATTCTTACAAATGGGTAAATGAAATTAAAAACAAAAGTCTTATATTTTGAAAGTAGTTATCAAAATCGAAGATCATTTTAAAAATTGAGTTTGAACTAAACTAAACACATCTATAAAAATTATTTTATTTTAATCGACACATGGTTGTTTGAATTTTTTCAAACTTGCTTTGATAAGTAAAAAAACCCTCTAAAAAATAACTTTACGAATAGATTTACTCTAGTTTGTTTATTTTATTATTTTTTTATTAATTTAAAATAAAGTTAGTAGTCTTGTCATATGATTTTCATCAGCAACTTTATCGAAACCTTTTTAGATTTGTTGTAAGCATTAGTTAGTTGAACAAAACTTATGTATCATGTCTGTTTTACTATTTTACCTAATAAAACCTAAAGTTTATTATAAAACGTTAACTACATTGTCTTTAAAAGTATAAAAAAATTTTATTTGTTACTTAGTTTCGAAAACTTCTAAATTTACTACATAAAATGCTATACAAATGCTGGTTTTAATATCAATAAATACTGTTTTTATTACTACAAAGTTTTGCACTTCTAAATCTAAAATAATAAAAAACAGTTATTAAAATGTTTATATATGAGAGCTTTATAATAAAATAACAAGCCTTTAAAAGTTCTGGTATAAAAAAATGGTAAATAAAAAGTTTTATAAAAAAATATCAACAATCAGCTAAAGGTGTGATAAAAATCAAAAAATAAATTATATTATATACTTTCAAAATAAACTGATAAGTTATAAAATAAATTCAAACTTGACTTTTTTATAAATTTAAGTGCAAAGAAGATTTTACTAGATTTAAAAATTATAGTTTAACATTCAGCTTATTAAATTCCGTATTAAAAACAATGTGTTAAGTGAGAATAAGTATGTTTTTTTACAACTTACTTAAAGTAGTAGTCGATATTTCAGTTAGATTTATATCTTCTAATATTAAACTAACTGCAGATAACAACTTCTTATTAATTGCTTCAACTTCTAAATTTTTATTTAATTTTGATGTTGATTGTTGGGAAGAACTTCCTAACGCTACTTGAGTTGAACTGGTTGAACCTAAAAGTTGTGTTAATTAATCTTATGGTTTGTCTAAAAACTCCTTATAGCGTAAAAACATATCTACAATTTTTTTTGGTTAAATAATAATGATGATTTATAATGCTGGAATGTGTGAAGAATAGTTTGAACACTTACACCTGATTGATAAATTAAAAAAAACAGTTTTTACTTAAGTAACTGTGTATATATGTATATATATTGAAATGGCAATTTTAAAAATTTTGGAACATATGTTTCACAAAGCTTTAATTTTTCATAAAGCTTTGATCATCAGCCAGTTAAATTCAAAATGACTGATGATCAAAGCTTTATGAAAAATTAAAGCTTTGTGAAACATATGTTCCAGAATTTTTAAAATCGCCATTTCAATAAATTATTTAAAGCCCTTCAAGTGGGCTCAGTTGAAAGTGTTTAAGTTAAAACATTAACCTTATTATATATATATATATATATATAAACATATTTATTTATATATATAGAATTAAGTTATTTAACTTAATAAATTAAATTTTTCACACTGAGCCCACTTTGAGGGTTTTAATATTAGAAAGGTTTATTTAAAGATGCAAAACTTAAAGGACTCGAGTTTCGTGACTATGCACTCATCAGCTTCAAAACAAGTTTAAAATAAAGCACAAAATAAAATCACTAATGAAAGTTAAAAATCTTTTGCATAAATAGTTTATGACGTAATTTTGAAACTATCAACAATCTTGCAAAACCGCTTATGCAAAATTTAATTTACCAATCGACAATAAACTAGCAAAAATTCATATAACTTTAGTTAGTAACTATATATTAGGACAGATAATTGAAAGAGGTAAAGATAAAATTAAGATGCAAATTGAAATTTAGGCTATTTTAAGATGAAATTAAAACTTGTTAAACTTTAAAAGCGACTTTTTTATATGTCTACAAAACGATACAAACTCGCTTCTTTTGTTTAGGGATCTCTTGTCTTTCAGTGCATATACAACGGCTGATGCTTTTTTGAGACACAGCCTACATATTGGGCTATTGCCGTCGGCTATAGGCTGTGCTCTTTTTATAACTTCCCAGGATATTTCGAAGTCAATGCCGCTGCACTTTAAGCCACAAACATACTTCGAAAGTTCAGTGTCATTTTCATATATGCCGGCTTGAAAAGATTTTTTATGATTGGCATACCTGAATCTAAACTGAGTCGAGCACAAGCCGACATAGAACCTCGTCTCAACCCCAGAGTTGGCCTTGTAGACGATGTTCTCTGAACGGCAATTAGCCCCTTTCAAATTATATTTACAGCTACCAGCGCAGCCACATTGACTTTGAATTCCTGAGTTTTGACCTAAAAATTTTTGGTTGTGTGCCTTAATGACATTCTCTAAATTTGCCGTACACGAATAACTTATTCGCATATTATGTTTGTTGAAAATTTTTGTTAGCGGATTTTGTTTATTGAAGTGTTTTTTGACTAGATTTATAAATTTTCTTCCAATATTAGTTTTTACAGTATTGCTAAAAGGAGGGTTGTACCAGATTACATTTCTTTTTCTTTTATGTTTTTGATTATTAGGTTGTGCTCAGGTTTTTCAAATTTAAGTTTGTTATCGTATCCGCATTTTTTCATTATTTTTTCATATTTAGCTTTAGTCTTTAGAAAATTTTCTTCTTTGCTTGATCGTTTATTCATTATATTTATAATGTTTTTAGGGTGGCTTGATTGTTTGTTGACATGCATAATTTTAGCGTTTTGTTTCCTGTAAGGCATAAAAGAGATATCATTCAAGTTGAGCTTCACATCTAGGAAGTCAGTTATCACTAGTGGAGATTCCACAGTGTCTCTCAACCCCATAGATTTGAAGAAAGCATGAGTTTGTTTTTTAGCTTCTCTACTTTAAAGCCAGAAGAGTTGGGCAATACAGCTAGACCATCGTCTCTGTATAACCCAACTCTATTTAAACCAAAGATATCTTTTAACCCGTCTAACAAGAAAAGTCCAACAAGTTCGCATAGTTCTGCGCCCATGTAAGATCCCTGTGCTACGTCAAAAAGTGAGTTGGTGGTATTTACTCCCTTTTTACGCCACAGAGCTCCTTGTTCGTAGAGTACCGATTTGCAGGCATTTCTTATCAGACTTAAGTCCTCGGCAGGTACGCTAATGTAATTATTAGCAAATTTCAGTGATTTAATCACCAACTCTTCACTTATAGAAGGATAATAATCGACCACATCGAACTTGAAAAAGCTGTACTTCTGTTCCTCTAATCCAATAAACCAACTTAAGACTTGGTCTGTGTTGGTCAACTGCATAAGTTTGGATTTCAGACGCACAGCTTTGTTGATGCGGTCGATTTTGACCTTACATAAACGTCCTACATCAGATTTAGTGGGGTTAATCAATCTACATTTACGGTGTGTTAGGAAATTCTTTTTAAGGTCTTTAACCGTTACGTATGCACTTTTTAAAGGTAATTTTTCTATTCTGTCGTGTATTTTAAGTGTTTTTGTTAAATTTTTAGCTTCTAAGCTTATTTCATTTAAAGTTGTTATATTACATTTTACATAGTCTTTAGTAATGTTATTAATTAATAGTTTTCTATATTCACTCACTAAAATTTCATAAAAGTCAAGTTTGTGCTCGACTCAGTTTAGATTCAGGTATGCCAATCATAAAAAATCTTTTAAAGGCGGCATATATGAAAACGACACTGAACTTTCGAAGTATGTTTGTGACTTAAAGTGCAGCGGCATTGACTTCGAAATATCCTGGGAAGTTATAAAAAGAGCACAGCCTATAGCCGACGGCAATAGCCCAATATGTAGGCTGTGTCTCAAAGAAGCATCAGCCGTTGTATGTGCACTGAAAGACAAGAGATCCCTAAACAAAAGAAGCGAGTTTGTATCGTTTTGTAGACATATAAAAAAGTCGCTTTTAAAGTTTAACAAGTTTTAATTTCATCTTAAAATAGCCTAAATTTCAATTTGCATCTTAATTTTATCTTTACCTCTTTCAATTATCTGTCCTAATATATAGTTACTAACTAAAGTTATATGAATTTTTGCTAGTTTATTGTCGATTGTTAAATTAATTTTTGCACAAGCCGTTTTGCATGATTGTTGATAGTTTCAAAATTACGTCATAACCTAACTATGCAAAAATTTTTAACTTTCATTCGTGATTTTGTTTTGTGCTTTATTTTAAATTTGTTTTGAAGCTGATGAGTGCATAGTAACAAAACTCGAGTCCTTTGAGTTTTGCATCTTTAAATATACCATTATTTATTTATATATATATATATATAATTTATTGGAAAAGTACTTTTTAAAAATACTTGTACATATGTTTTATAAAGCTTTAGTTTTTCATAAAGCTCTAACCATCAGCCAGTTCAATTCAAAATAAAAAGGACTGTACTAAAAATAGATGCAAAACTTATACAAAAAAAACAAAAACCAGTATGACGTAATATTGTGCATTACAAAAATTCTGTTCAAAAATTGATCTTCCATCTCACTAATCAAACAACTAAAGTTTACAAAGACAACACTTAAATGACTATAAAATACTTTAGCTTTATGAAAAATCAAAGCTTAATGAAACATATGTACCAGTATTTTTAAAATGGTACTTTTTCAATAAACTATTTAGAAGCCTTTCAAGTGAGCTCTGTAGAAGACAATTTTGAATGACAACCTTATTTTATGTATTCATATATATATATACATATATATAACAATTTATTTTAAAATTAAACAAATATGGATATTTTAAAAAATAAAGTTTACATGTTAAGTTGAAAAAAAACTATTGATAGACAAGATAAAAATTTACTACTTATATAACAAGCTAACTCGTACTGGTAGAATGAACATTGCTATTCGTACACTCACTAGAAAGTAAAACATCTAACACTGATGCAAGTTTGTCTTTTAACTTCTTATTTTCTTCTTCTAACCGTTTGACTGCTGATTTATCTTGTTCTTTATATGTTCTTAATTCTGTTGTTATTGTTTTCAGTTTTTGTTCGGTTATTTTTAAACTTGTTTTAAGCTTAACGTTTTCTTCTTCTAACTTTTTCTTATCTGCTTCAAGCTTAACCGTTTCAGCCTCTAAATCTTTAAGAAGTGACTCGTTCGAAGTATTTGATTCCTTTAATTCTTTTGACTCTTTAGGTAATGTTTTCAATTTTTGTTTAACTGTCTTTAAATCTGTTTCAAGCTTTCCGTTGTCAACAATCAGTTTTTCTGTTTTTTCATCTTTAGTGTTTTTTTCTTTCTGTAAAGATCTCATTGTAGTCCAGGTTATTTTAAGGTTTTCTTCTAACTTTGAGTTTTTGTTAAAATAATCTTTGTTTTGTTCTTCAAGAAAAGTTATTCTTTTGATTATCAGCTTCTGAAAGTTTGCGTTGTTTTCATTGAAGACTTGCAAGATAGTTTTAGTCTCATCAGATGATCCTTTGTAAACAAGATCTGCATCTTCATTAACAGAAGGATAAAGTTTCATTACAACGTTTTCTCTAAGAACTTGAGACCTGCAATCAGGACAAGTCATTCTGGTATCCAACCATTGATGCAAGCAGCTATGGTGGTACATGTGTCCGCAGTGGACAACCGATATTTCTTCTTCACGGAAGTCTATTTGTTCTTGGCATATGGAACACGATATTGACATTTTATAAAATCTGAAATGTCGACAGATTGTATTTATTGTAGTATAACTTTTTTTCTCTACACTTAAATTACATATCAAGATTTTATATGACTATTCAAATATGTCTAACATGCAAGGCCAAACATTGATCAAAATCTTTCAAATGTTGCTGAAATATATCAAAGTTTAAAGATTACATT
Organism: Thalia democratica; assembly: GCF_965202585.1. Taxonomy (NCBI): domain Eukaryota; kingdom Metazoa; phylum Chordata; class Thaliacea; order Salpida; family Salpidae; genus Thalia; species Thalia democratica. Next base: position 3,576,246 of record NC_139171.1, on the reverse strand, counting down.
AATAAAAAAGCTTTAACTTTATTATTTGACTATAACTTTATTATTTAAAGCTATTATTATTAAAATATTTTTAAAAGCTATAACTTTATTATTTGACTTCTATATAAGCAATAGCCATTAAGTCTACAAAGTAGAAGAAAATATTTTTTTTTGTATAATAAAATTATCACTTTACCCGTAAATACAACAATTTTAATTATTTAGTTAGATAGTTTGCAGTAAACAAATGTTATTCAGAAAAAAAAAGTATACCAAGTCAAAAAAACTTAACTTATGAAGGTAGTAAGAATTGATTCAATGAATTAAAAATTAAACTATTTATAAATTAAATTAAAATCTTTGTTAAACATAACTAAATTTTGAAAAAAAACATTTAAACCGCAAACGGTCTTAAACAGTTTAGTTAAAAATGTTTTGTAGTTTTAAACTAAACTTTTACAAAATTTGTTTTATTACTATTACAGAATTTTTCTTTCACTGTATCCTTAGCACAAATACGCACTATCAAAAACTAAACAACTTACGATAATAATTCGTTTTTCTATGTTTTATATTTAAAATAGTAAATATATTGAAAAATATTTTAAAGTATTAGAAAAAATTTAATTTTTATAATTTAAAGTTTAGTTGTCTGTAGTGATAGTTGAAATAAAAATATTTTATTTAAAATCAATTATAATTTTAAATAAATAATATCGATGTATCATCTGCATTTTTTATTAGAGAAGAAAATTTTTCAAAACACGCTTTTTAACTACTAATATGTTTAAATAAGCTATAGAATATATTACTAATATATATTAAAATTAAACAGATACGTAATATTGAATTTAAATAAAATACCTGAAATAAATACTCTTTAGATAACAATTTGGTAAAATTAGGTAAACAAGGCAAATATTATGATATAAAACAAGAAATTTTGATTGTCCAATTGAAATAAAATAAATGTTGTAAAGAATTAGTTTAAATCTAGAATATGTCAATATAGCTTTCGTATCACATAAAGACATATAAATAGATTATTTAATTTAAACAGTAAGATTTTAGTTTTGTCATTAACAATCTTGACTGTCAAAATTTACGACAAAATCTCATAAACTAAAGCAAATAAGACTTCAGAAATTTCACGATAATATTTATAAGTAAATAAAAAATAATTACATTTTTCTTCAATAATTCGTTGCGAAGATGAATATAAATCAAATAAATAAAACAAACAATTTAAATTGATCTGTTCACCAATCATTTTATTTTAATTGATTAACTTACTTATGATACATATAGTTTAATAGACGGTAAAAAACGCTACAAAATATTTGGTCCTAGATCCTGTGCACGAAAAACCTTACGGTTATCGTCTCGCACACCACGGATACCTTTTAATGTCTTGTCCAGGACAGAAATATAAGAAAACAGAATCGATGCAAACTATAAATACAACTCTTGTATCATGAGAACAAAAATAACTTAGAAAAAGATGATGGTTTCTAAATTTAATATTTCTATAGTTTAGATAATATAGACTTATATCTTTTTTTTAGATACAAATAAAAAAAAGGTAAAAATTGAGACAGAAATAATTACCAATCTCAAATGTTTAAGTTTTTTTAACACACTTAAAACTTGTTATTTGCTTTAGCAGTTTTATTTTTGTAAAAAAAAATTAAATAAATACTATTCCATACAATTTTATTTAAATCAAAACTACTAAAATAAAATTTTTAAAACTGATCTAAATAAATTTAAAACAAAAACACTTAAACAATTGTGTGCAATACTTTGTTTACTTATTTTGTGTTTTAATTATAAAGTTGGTTTAGAAATATTTGATAACTGTTTTCCACTAACAAAAAACGAATCATAGACACATTTTTTTTTTTTTTGAGAATTAGAACGGTTGAATTTATTTATATATACATCTTAAAAAATATATATCAACATACAAATTTGTCGATTAACCAGCGTTCTAAAAACAATTATACGGCTTCAAAGCTAGAAAAATGTTAATCAGAATCTAAAAATATTTTGCTTTTACTATTTTGCAGAAGCATAAGTTCTAAGAAAGTGAATTTTAAAAGTGTTTAAGGTAATAAAATGTTAAGAAAATTAAACAAACATATATTGCCGATTTTATATTAATTTGTTTTGTTTGTTCGACTGAAGTTTGTAATCGCTTAATTAAATTTCTTATGATTTACCAGGTATTTCATAGTCTCAAAACACATTACGTATTATTTGAATAAACATAAAGAAATCTCGTTAATTAAATCATAAAATCTATAAAAAGTATTTTATTCCACTCTGATGTGCTTGTTTTTAAAATTCTGATCAAATTTAATTATTTATGATTTAAGTTTAGTTTTATAAAGCTTATATTGTTTTGTTTGTTGTAAATGAATGTGGTTTAGTTAAGGCTAAATTTAGTTTCAAACTTTGTCTTAGTTCTGTATAAAGTTCTTTATATTAAATAAACAAAAAGAATTGAAACATTCTACAAAATTTTGTAAACTTTGAAAACACTAATATTTGGTATTAAATTGAAAAACATAAAGTCTATTGAACTTCTAAAAACTTTTTTATAATCATAATAAATTTTTAAAATTTTAATCAAATATTTACTAAATTAAAACGTACACTTTAAACTTGTACTAGTTAATAAAACAAAAATTTGAACGTTTTAAAACAATAAATAGAAACAGTTACAGGAATCTAAAAAAACAAATTGTAGTTTGTTAAAACAAACTTAAGTTTAGCGTTTTAAACAGCTACCTAGTTTTGATATAATATTAAGTAGAACTAAACTAAATATAATTTCAAAGTAAGAGAAAATATTTCAAAGTAGTAATAGTTTGCCTTCGAATATTCTTATAACTACAATAAGTGGGTAGCTATCAAATTTATACTAGGGGACAAAATTGCACGAGGGCATAAAATTGCTCGAAGATACTTTTGCACGAGCAGACTTTTTTGCATTGTTTGAATTTTAATATTACTTTTTTTATAACTGTTTTATTGAATCAAATTATTGTTTTTATACTACTATTGTTTCCCCTTACCCTTACCCTCGATCGGTAACATTTATTATTATTATTTATTTCATTGCTTTTTTTTTACTATTACTGTAACACTAACTCTTACTATTAATGTTACCACTAACCTTTACCCTCGGTCAGTAACTTTTTCTTCTTCTTTATTTTGTTAATTTAACTTCTAGTTTTTTTTCTGTTTTACTTAAATAATTTTTCTTCTGTTTTTTTTTCACTTTAATGAAAAAATATCCTTCCATATAAAAATTGTCCTTCTACGTACAGTTTAGTCCCCTCGTGCAAATTAGTAACCTCGTGAAATTTTGTCTTCGTGCAATTTTGAGCTGTTGCGACAAAAACTATATACTACAACATAACACATTGTGCTAAACTATACAGTGAAATTAAAATTTCTCTAATTTTAATAAAATAAATGTTGTAAAAGTTGAGTTTAAAAATAGAATAAATTAATAAAACTTTCATATTACACAAACACATAAAACTGATTTTCTTTCAAATTAAATAAAAAATATTTTTGTTGTAAACAATCATAACTGTCATTATTTACGTCAAAATTTCAAAAATAAAATAAAAGCAAACAAAGCTTCAGAAATTTCACGATAATATTTGTTAGTGAATAAACAATAAGTACAATTTACTTCAAGAGTTCGCGTGCGAAGATAAGTAAAATATAAGCAAATAAAACCGTTTACAGTGATCTCCACTACACTTATTTATTTTTTTATATATAAATTAATTTGCTTATGAAAACAAAATCAATATACTTAAAAGTACATACTTTTGATCATGAGAATTAAAATAACTAGGCTGAAGGTCATAATTATTAAATTAAATACTTTTATAGTTTATATAAGACAGACTTATAAATTTTTAGTACCTGTTAATAATAGAAAAAAACATTACAAATAAAAACAAGTTTTACATATTTAAACTATTTTACTACACTTAAAGCATAATATTTGCTTTAGCAGTTTTGTTTTTTTAATATTTTTTAATAAATGCTACTTCAAACAGTATTAAACCTAAATCAAAAACAAAAAATCATTTATTTTTAAAATTGATTAATTTAACATTAACAACAAAAAAAACTTAAACAATCACTTGCAAAATTTCTTTAGCTTTTTGTTGTTTTAATTTTATACTTCAGTTAGTACTATTTTAGATTAAAAATACTTGTTAACTGTTTTGTATTTATAAAAACAAACTTTTACAGACACAGATATATAAATTTTAATAAACAAATATGTTTAGTTTCTTTAAAACATATAATAAAGTTCTTTGTTTTAGCTAAAAATATTGCTGAACTTAATAAAATGTAAAAAGCTTGTTTAAGTAATAACAATTTATTTTCTACATATTAAAAAAACACATTAAAACAAAAACTATGGTTTAACCAACATTCTAAAAAATCATACGTCTTTAAAATGAGAACGAAAAACTTATGCCTACTATTTTGCTTAAGCATAAGTTATAACTACTTCTTTCAAGAAACAAGTGAATTTTAAAAAAGTATTTGCTGTGTTCAAGGTGATAAAATTTTAGGAAAATTAAAGAAAAATTATTTTCGATTTTCTTCTTAGTTTGTTGTTTGTTCGACTGAAATTTATTATCGCTTGATTAAACTTAAAATGACATTAACGACATTTTATTGTCTTAGAATACGTTATAAATTGTTTGCATATACTTCAGTTAGTACTATTTTAGATTAAAAATACTTGTTAACTGTTTTGTATAAATAAAAACAAACTTTTACAGACAAGGATATATAAATTTTAATAAACAAAAATGTTTAGTTTCTTTAAAACATATTATAAAGTTTTTTGTTTTAGCTAAAAAATATTGCTGAATTTAATAAAATGTAAAAAGCTTGTTTAAGTAATAACAATTTATTTTCTAGATATTAAAAAAACACATTAAAACAAAAACTATGGTTTAACCAATATTCTAAAAAATCATATGTCTTTAAAATGAGAACAAAAAACTTATGCCTACTATTTTGCTTAAGCATAAGTTATAACTACTTCTTTTAAGAAACAAGTGAATTTTAAAAAAGTGTTTGCTGTGTTCAAGGTGATAAAATTTTAGGAAAATTAAACAAAAATTATTTTCGATTTTCTTCTTAATTTGTTGTTTGTTCGACTGAAATTTATTATTGCTTGATTAAACTTTAAATGACATTAACGACATTTTATTGTCTTAGAATACATTATAAATTGTTTGCATATACTTTAGTAATCTCGTTTAGTAAATAAAACAAGTATAGTAAGTATTTTAGATCTACTTAAACTTATATTTCTTTTAAATTCTCATTAAAATTTGTTATTTATATTTCTAATTTACTTTCCTAAAACTTTAAACCTTATCAAAAACCTTAGTTGTACTTATTTTAGGTATATATTTTATATTATAATTGGTTTGATAAATAATAGTTTTTGTATGAGTTCAAGAAAAACAATCCTCTTTTTCTCAGTATACGATATCGATCAGCTAATTTGCTAGCTTTGATTTGTTAAATAAGACTTATGCAGAACGCAGTATTTTGTAAAGTTTAATTCAAAATCTAATCAATTTTTTGTTACAAACAAACTATAACACAAAATTGAACTCAAAAATACCGAAAAATTAAATTATGGAAGTCACATCGCACTTTATTTAAAACTAGACTTGTATAATACTTAGAAATTTTTTTTTTTTTGTTTTTACAGTTTAGTACATATGAAAACCGCGTTAAATGTTTCAAATATGTACATCTGTCTTACAAGTAGGACTTATGTTATATCCATGACTTAAAAAAATCATATAACTTTCAATTTTTCAAATTAAAACTTAATTGTTTGTGGATTTTCATAAAAATTTCAGTTTACTTATTAATTTATATCATTTTGAACAAGAAAAAATAACTAACTTTTACACAGATTACAAACATTTTAGGACGATGCTGTCTTTCTAAAATATTTTTCTAAACCAAGCGTAGTAATTAAAAGCAGATTTGTAATTTTTAGAAACAAATTCATAAATATCACTACTAAAAGTGCTTAAAGCAATAAATAAAACCACAGTTGTTGTCTAAGTTTTTTTACTACATATTAACATATTAAGAAAACTTGTATAAAAAAAATCAAGTATTTTTTACTTGTTAAAAAAAAAAAAGATAACCACTTGTACTATTGTTTTTCAGAAATTCATATAATTTTACAAATCTACTTTCCGAATAAAAAGACTTAAAGTTTACTATTTTAAATGAATACAAAAAACTGAACAATTTTATTTACTTTAAAGTTCAACAAACTAAAAATATCTTATAACTCAGTATAAAAAATTCAGAACTTATTTCATTGAAAAAGTTAAATTTCTATTGTTTTTCTACAGGTTAAATTTGCCTAAACTTTAATGAAAATTAACGTAAACCAGACAAAAACGAAACTTAATATTATAACTTTTATGTTGAACAAGTTAATGTTCAATAAAGTGTACAATTAATGTTAAAAAACTGCATTTTAATACAAACAACTTTAAACTCATTATCAAACACAGTTAATGCTTAAAAAGAATAAGGATGAAATAAAACTGTTTAAAAAAAAACGTTTTGTTGGTTCTATTTCGTATTTAATTTTATCTTCTATAATAAATTCAGTCAATTTTTGACTAAAATTTTTCAAGGAGAGCTATCCGTTGTTATCAAATATAACAAGCTTAATATTATTCTTTTTATACATAGATCATATTAAATTATTCTGGCGGAAAAACAGATTCAATAAAAAAAGAGTTACTAAAAAAAATTAAACTATTTTCAAAACAATCATCATAAAAATTAAATCAAAAATATCGTTAAACATAACTACATTTTAAAAACAATATAAATACCGCAAAAATCACAACAATAAAAAATAAAAACATTAACTTACAGTTTTAAGTAAAGGTTAGTACTTTTATTTCTACTTGTCCTTATTGCTTTTAATGTAAATAAAAGAACTTAAAAAAATCTTTTTTAATTAAAGAACGAAAATATTCTCTTTGTCTAAAACTAATTAAAAATCAAAAATATTCTATAAAAAAAACTGTTTTCAGACCAGTTAATCTATTTTTTTAATAGATTTTTCTCAATTAAAACTTTAAAAGAATATATAAGTAAGTGTAGTTTATTTTCAAAAATAAATGTTTATTATTTATAGTTAACTTTAAAGTAAGCAATAATCTTTAAGTTTATGTAATAGAAGAATTTTTTAGTGTATGAAATTAATACTTAACCCGTATAAACAACAATTTGAATTATTTGATTAGAAAGTTTGCAGTAAACAAATATTACTTGAAAAACGTATACCGAATGAAAAAAATTAAACTTATAAAGGTAATAACAAATGAGTTACGTAAAAGAATAAACTATTTTTAATAAAATAAATAATAGAACAAAATCAAAACATTGTTAAACATAACTGCATTTAATAAACAGTATAAATACAGTAAAAAGAAATTTAATAGAAATGAAAAAATTAATTAAAGAAAAAATCAGCCATCTTTACTGGTCGTTTCTCTAAATATTCAAGTTTTTGTTTTCAAAACTTGAAGTAATTTGTTTGTTTTTATTAATTACGAATATCGTAAAACTTTGTAAGGTATGGAAATTGGTTCACTTAATTTATTAGTACTACTCATTTAAAATTAAATCTTACCTTCTTTAATTACGATTTTATAAATACTAGATGCTATTTTATATAAATCAAACAACACGAGCTGACTAATGTATTTTTTATAAAAAAGAACCAAAGAGTACTGTTATAACAACACTATTTCAAAAATGTATACTACAATTAATAATTTTTGAAAGAGTTATTTCAGATATCAAAAACTTTTTTTTAAATAATAAAAGGATTTTTATATCAAATTTTTTAACAAAAAAACACTTAACGTTGTGTTACGAAAAAAATATATTACATGTTAACTACATTGAATTTTACAAAAAAATCATTTTAAAGTTGTTTTTGATGTACATTCAAGTTTTTTATCTTACTTTCAAAGTGTGATTCACAAACTTAAAAAAAAAAATTATAATATCTACAATTGTTAGTTTAATAAAAAAAACACTAATGAAACTAATACAAAATATGCAGTTGCGCCATAAACCAATAGAATAATAAAAATCTTAAAACTTTAAAAGTAAAAAAGAATTATCTTGATTAAAGCTATTTTTGAAGTAATATTTTTTTAGTACCTATAATTTGACGATATAGTGATAAAAGGTAATTAGGTGAAAGGTGTTACATAAATATTTTAGCTTGAATACTTGTATGCATTTCTGATTTATGTTAGTTTATTAAATATAAGTTGTGGAAATTATTTTGTATACATGTAAGGTTATTTGTTTAATTAATATTTAAAATATTTTAAAAAACTTCATGAATCCTAAAAAGTTTTAATGTTATAAATTGTTTGATATAATATTAATATCAATTTCGAATACTTTTTAAATATATCACTCTTATTTGTATAGTTTGCAGACGTTTACACTTAATAATGTTTTTTAAAAGAACAAAAGTACTTATAACAAAATAGTTTTTATGTTCAAAAATTAAAGACACTAAAAGAACATTGTTATATTTTAAACAACTTGTATCCCTACTAGAAACTAAAAACAAATTCTCCACTATAAAGTGAAAGAAAAATTGTCTAACTGTAACAAAATAAATGTTGTAAAAGTTTAGTTTAAAACTAGAACATGTCAATTACCTTTTAATTACATAAAGACATATACTTGATTTTCCTTTAATTTAAACAATAAATTTCTATTTTTTCATTAACAATCGTAACTGTATTTATTTACGTCACAATCTCATAAATAAAATAAAAGCAAACAAAGCTTAAGAAGTTTCATGATAGTAATGATAGTGAGTAAACAATAATTAAGTTTTACTTCAAGAATTCGCGTGCGAAGATAAAGATACGTAGAAAAACCAAACAATTTATAATGGACTAACATTACTTAATTATTTTTTGTTGAGGTTAATTTAATTTTGGAAACAGAATTAGTATGCACTACAAATACATATCTTTGTAAAATGAAAACAAAGATAAATTGGCTAAAGATGATAGTTTTCGAATTTAATACTTTTACAGTTTAGATAAAGAAGACTTCTAAATTATTATTAAAATACAAATTAAAATAAAAGGCAAAAACTGAGAAAGAAATAAATACCAATTTTAAATATTTGTATTATTCTACCACAGTTAAAGCATAACATTTGATTTAGATGAATCTATTACATTTAACAAATTTAACAAATATTACTTCATACAACACTTAATCTAAATCAAAACTAATAAATTAATCATTTATAAAACTGAACTAAATAAATCTATTAAAAAGAATGAATAACCAATTGCATCATTTTGTTTACTTATTTTCTGTTTATTTCTTTTGCTTCAGTTAATACTATTACGGTTTAGAAATAGTTTTAAACTGTTTTCAACTAACAGAAACAAGTTTTGATAGACTTGGATATATATCTATTTTAGAATTGAAACAATTTAGTATCTTTTTTTTTCTACATGTTAAATAAACAAATCAACATACAAAACTGTGGCTTAACAAAACTCTAAAAAACCATTTTATAAAGTATGTCTTTTAAACGAAAGAAAAAATAAATAATCAGAAAGTGAAAACTGATTAGCTATTACTACCTTTCTAAAGCATATGTTGTAACTACTTCGTCTAAGAAACAAATAAACTTTGAAGTATTTGTTGTGCTGAAAGTAATAAAATGCTAAGAAAATCAAACAAAAATTTATTGCCGATTTGTTATGTTTTACGACTGACATTTACTATCGCTTGATTAAACTTTAAATGACTTTAACGATATTTTGTTGATTTAAAATACATTGTAAATTATTTAAGTAGACGTAAAGTAATTCCGTTTAGTAAATCATATTACTGTTAGAAAATATGTTTGATCTACTTTAAATAGTTTATTTCCTTTAAATCGTGATTAAAGTTAGTTAATTGTAATTTTTATTATTTTATATTGTTTTGCTTGTAGTAAATCAGTTTAACTTGTCAAAGCTAAAATTAGTTTTAAACTTTATAGCAGTACTAAATATAACTTTTGTTCAAAAAAGAAAAAAATAAAGTAATTTAAAATTTTTGGAAAACATTATAGACACTGATACTTGGTATTAAACGGAAAAAAAGTCTAGCTTTATATCAATGATCATAATAAATTTTTAAAATTTTAATCAAACATTTACTAAAACAATACGTACCCTTTAAGCAAAAACTAGTTTATAAAACAAAATTTAAATATTTTAAAACATTAAATAGAAACTGTTTAAGGTATTTTAATATCAAAATAAAAATATTGTAGTTTGTTTAAAGTTTAAACTGTTTGTTCAGTTTTCTAAATAAGTAAACATATATTTTTGTTTTTAAACTGCTACCAAGTTTTGATATAATAATTTAGTAGAACTAAACAAAGTTTATTTTAAAAGTAAGTAAAAAAAGTGAAGTAGTAATAGTTTGCCTTCAAACATTTTTATAATTATATACTACAAAAATACAATAAGCTAAACTATACAGTGAAGAAAAAATGCTAATTGTAATAAAATAAATGTTGCAAAAGTTTTTTTTGAAACTATAATAAATGCATTAAACTTTCATATTACACAAACACATATAAACTGATTTTATTTTAAATAGAAAAAAATAAAATTATTTTGTTATTAACAATCGTAGCTGTCAATATTTACGACAAAATCTCATAAATAAAATAAAAACAAACAAAGCTTCTAAAATTCACGATAATATTTGTTAGTGAGTAAACAATTTACTTCAAGAATTTGCGTGCGAAGATGAGTAAAAGTTAAGTAAATAAAAAAAAATTACAATAATATCTTCATTACTTATCTTTTTTTGTATAAGTTAATTTACTTATAAAAGTAGAATTAGTATAAACTACAAGTACATATTTTTGTACCATGATAAAAAAAACTTGGCTAAAGATAAAGGTAAAATAGACTTATAAATTTTAAGCACCTAATAAATATAGGAATAAAAATTACAAAAAAAAACTAGTTCTACATATTTAGACTAATTTACCATACTTGAAGCATGATATTTGATGTGGCAGTTTTGTTTTTGTTAATAATATTCAACCTAAATCAAAACTTATAATTTTTTTTTTAATTGATCATACATAAGACAAAAAAATCAAGCAATCATTGTGACATTTTTTTCATTTATTTTATGTTTTAGTTTTATGTTTCAGTTAGTACTATTTTGGTTTTGAAACATTTGTTAACTATTTTCGACTAACAAAACAAATCTTTACAGACACGGGTATAAATATTTTGTGAATTAAGAATTACTTAGTTTATTTTTTCTACATGTTAAAACAAAATAAATCAACATACAAAAGTGTGGTTTAAAGAACATTATAAAAAGTTCTTAAAAAAAACAAAAATTAACTAAACACTCTTATTTCACTTAAGCATATGTTCTAACTACTTCTTCTAAAAAACAAGTAAATAAAAAAACATTTGTTGTGCTGAGGGTAATAAAATGTTAAAAAAATCAAACAAACATTTATTGCCGACTTTCGTCTTAATTTGTTTTATTTGTTCTACTAACATTTATTATCGCTTGATTAAACTTCGAAAATGACTTAGACAATATTTTATTGTCTTAGAATACATTATGAATTATTTGTATATACTTTAAGTAACATCATTAAGCAAATCGTAAAGTGCTAGAAAGTATATGAGATCTACAACTAAAAAAAAAAAATATTAAAACTAATTATTTATATTTTACACAGATTTTTTAAACTTATACTGTTTTGGTTGTAGAAAATGAATGTAATTTACTTAAGGCTTAAATTAGTTTTAACCTTTATCGCAGTAAAAAAATCATTTAAAATAAATTTTTTATTTGGCTTAAAATAAAAAACTAAAAATGTTAAACAAACTATGAAAAAATTTAAAATCAATGATATTTGCTATAAATTAAGAAAAAAAAAATTACTAATGAAGTTCTTTTATAAACATGTATGAGTTTTGTTATACGTTTTTCAAAAAAAAAATATTGGTTTGATTTTGTACTTACTTTAATCTAGCATTAATAAGTTCAGTTATATTTACGTGAGTGTTTTAAGGAGAACACTTTATTGATTTTAAAAATAATAAACTTTACAGTATTATTTAAAACAAGTACATAAACTATACAAAACTATTCCGGCGGCAATATAAATTTATCTAATTATAGATATATAATATAAACAATAATTTTATGATAATTAGTTGTTTACTTAGATGTTAATAGTTTTTTATACTTACAGTTATATTTTATTTTGGTTGGGAGTAAATAAACAAAACAAACGTTAAAATTACAAAAATAAAATGCGAAAAATCTATAAATGTTATAAACTAATAAACAAGTGAAAATCTTATTATGTTATAAGTAGATTAAGCGTTCATTTAAGATTAGTAACAAAAACTAAATAAGTTTAATAAACTATACACTAAATGTTTTAAAGTACAAATTAATTTCAAAAAAAAAATTATAACAAAACCCCAAAACTTGTATTAAAAATTGTTGTTTCTTTTAAATTTTTTAGTGAACAATTTTTTGATGTTACACGATTCCAACAGTTCCTTTATTTTATTGAAATTTTTAAATAATTTTCAAAAGTTTTTTAAACTTCAACTAAATATAGTTACATGTAGTTATACCAGAGTTGTACTTTTTACTATTTCCCCTTTTTCTTCATTTCAGTTGATATTTTTTTATACATTTTAAATAATGAAAAATTGGTTATTTTAAAAAACAATTACTTAAAATTAAGCTTCCTAAAAATTTAAAAGATAGTGATGAATTATGAATGTTTATCTTACTTTTACTGACTAAGATAAACCCGTCTAAATTAGTGACTATTTTACATCGTAAATAATTCATAAACAAAAGTAAGTGTAAATATTTAAAATTAGAATACTTTCATTATTTGCTTATAAATTGAAGCTGTCATACAATCAAGTTAAAATGTCAAAAATTTTAGTAAAAACAAATAAAGTTTAAAAAGCTGTGAGATAAAATTTATTCAATCGATTATAAGTAAACAAAACTTCTAAACTTTGTTAAAAAGACACGTGCAAAGATATAAAGTATATTTTAAATCACAGTTATATACCTCTACATTTAGTGTTTGAATGTAAAATTTATTAAACGAATATAAATACATTTTACTTTATTAAAAATCTATATTTTAAGTTTTAGAAAGTTTGAACATCATAAAAATGTATATGTAAAACAAAAACTTTATATGACCAAATTAAAATATAAAGTTCAACAAAACTGTAGTTGCTTTGTTTGATGTATTAATATTTGGTTTTTATCCTGACTGTTATTGTAAAGTTTTACATTAATTATTTGTTAAGTTATTTAACTACATATTTAACAATATTTTTTTACAATGCTTTAAGTACAAAATCGTATACTAAAAAATAAAAAGCTTACTAAATACTACTTTAAAAATAATACACACAATATTTAAAAGTAATAATTCATATCAAAAAAAAAAACAATTATAATAAAAAAGAAGTCTTAACAATTGTTGTTAGTTCTCAAGTTTTTAATAAAAAATTTTACTCAACATTTCATTTATTCTGTTTGAATTAAAATCTCTTTCGAAAATTTGTAATACTTCAACTAAATATACTTACTTGCAATTATACTGGAGTTATATGATTGACTATTTCTTTTTGAATTTCAGTTTATACTTTCGATGCTGTTTATTTATAACATTTGTATTAATTATGTTTCATTTTAATTTTTTTTATAGATTAATTTTTAAAGATTAGTTCATTTTTCAATGTTTGTTGAATTCTTCAGTGCTGTTCAATTACTTCTCTGTTTAGTTTACACTTCATCTAATGTAAATATTTTTTATGCTTTATTTCTTTTTTGATTTCGTATACTTATCCTTATAAGTCTTTTTTCATGGCGCCTTCATTTGGCTTTCTAAAACTCGATAGCTATTTGTTGCTGTTGTTGTTTTTGTATTTCTATTTTACCCAAAATTTTTAGCAAAATGATAACGATTGTATTACATGTCATATACTTTAAGAATATAAACAAAAAATTTAATAAAAAACTGTAAACTATCATTTTTTCGTACAAAACCCGATTTCCTTTAATTTACTTATATACTGTTGAAAAAGACAATAAAATAAAAAAAAATAATAATTGAAGTACAGATTTATTGTGATACCTTGTGAACTTAAAAAAATATTATTTTTTTTTATAAATATTGATTTGGCTTAATTTTTTTAAAAATTACCTTGAGTTTTTAATTATCTGACTAATATATTTAAGTTAACAAACTAATAAAACTGTTAATTTTAAATGTCACTTTTTCTGGAAATTTAGACAATTATTTCAATTCAATTTTCTCAATTTTGAAACAAAAAAAAATCTTTTAATTTATAAACCTGCTTCCATGGAAAGATTTTCATTTTAGTTTTTTTCTTTGTTCTTTTCAAAAACGTTCTTTTAAGTTTTGAGTTTAAATACGTTCTCCATTTTCATTTAATTACTTATTTTATAGAACCTTGAAAAATTTGTTTATTCAGTAAAATAAAACTTTATAATTATTTAGCATGTGGCTTAACATTAATCGTAAAATAATTGAATTCTAAAAATAATAAAAAAATCTTAGTGTATAAAATTTTTATACAGTGTTTTAAATTACTTACAAGCAATGTTTTAGTTATAACGTAACACTAAGCGTGGTCAGATTTTTTTTCTAGTTTTCCAGATTAAAATAAATGTTACATTTGTTTCATTAATAAGTACTAATGAAACAATTAAGATGTTGACTTCAATAAACAAGTTTTACCGCAAAATACAGTTAGAATATAAAGTATTTTTCAGAGTAACAAATAAATTAAAGTTTTGTTCAAAAAACAGAGAATTTTTAATTCAATTTAGAAAAATTAGAACTTGTTTTTGATTATTTTTAATTATGAACTGAAATTAAACATAAAATAAATTCACATAGATATTACAGAACGTAAAAAAGATAGTATACATTTTGTTTTGAATTGAAAGTGTCAAACGTTGTTTTAACATGAATGTATTAATCAAGATTATTGTTAACAGCACAAGCATGTAAATCACATTTATCAACAGGAAAGTTATCTACATCACACCATTTGTTAGTGTCGAGGTTGTACACTTCTACTGAGTTTGTGATACGACCACCAACAGTCAACCCACCAATACAATACACGAGATTTCCAACTCTGCAACAAGCAAATTTATATCGAGCAATTTTCATTGGAGCCATCATGACAAACTTGTTCGTGTCTGGTGAATACATTTCTACTGTTTTTAATATTTTGAATTCAAAAGATCCACCAAACACGAATAGTTTATTGGTAAAAACGATGATTTTGTGACCGTATCTCGCTTGTATCATATTAACTTGTGATAATGACGTAGTCTTATTAACCGGATCATATATTTCTATTGTTTTGGATGTTTCGAAATAAGAACGGTCCTGCCCACCAACAATCCAAACTTTATTGAGGTAATGAACAGCGTCAAAATTATCTTTTTCTGTTTCAATGTTTACATCACTCCATTGTTTTCTGACAGTATTGAATAATTTGCTTTCTGCACCATACTTTTCACAAATAACTAAAATGTTGTTTCCAACTCGGCATGAAGACCACCAGTCATAATCTTTATTTGATGGAAGCTTGTAAAACTTATTATTCAATGTTGAAATACCATTATTACCAACTACGTAAAAAACATTATTAATTTCGTGAACCCCGTATATATAACCAACTGATTCAGGAAACTTGTTTGTTTTAACCCACTTTTTCTCATCTAACAAATACTGGTAATTGTTAATGTTAAATTCATCTGCAACTACAATTGCTTTTGCTTCTTCAACATTTTCTGTGACATCTTTTTGTTGACCTATTAGTAAAAAAAAGTAATTTAACGATTATCTCACTTAAAGGGAAATTATACTTTAACGTCAGTATGTACTAAAAAACACTGAGTCAGCAAATTTTTGAAATGTTTTTTTTTAATGCTCTTATCCCTAACACACCTTACCGAAACATATTTAGGTATAAATCAATATTAAAATTTAAATAAATTAAATTTGAAATGATAAGAAAAAGAATTCTTATTTTTGTTGACTCAGCTTATTTAACTAGAACTTAACTTTTTGTAAAATAAACTTTTAAAATTTTCATTAAATACAAAGATGGTTAATGTAACATACTATCTAAATAAAAAAAAGCAATACATTAAAAACACAGCAAAAGCCTAAACCTACATCAAAATTGTTATTTGATTACAAATACAATGTATATTGTATATAAAATAATATTAGTTTTTTACAACAAGTTTAGTCTGTAGAAAAAAACTTGAATAACTTGTTTATTTTTGTTAAAGGTTATTTTTGCTTTTACACCTGAAATTAAACCCATCTTATTTTTATTTCTAGTAATTGTGTTAGTGAAGAAAAAAATCAAAATATATAATCTTTAAAAACAATAACTTGCTAAATTAAAACAGACTTCACCATTACGAAATTATTTAAATACAATTTTAACATTATGAAATTAGAATTTTAAAACGATCAAGTCTTGATTTAGTAAAACTTACTAAAAGTTAGTTTTAGTAGACATATATTAAATACAAGGATACAATTTTTATTTTAATTAAAGGATATTTTAGTTGTAAACTCATTGTCTTATTAATATTATTACTGAACTGGTATAATATTTGGTATGAAAATTAACTAAATAATATTTTATACAACTTAATTACTACTTTAACTTTATATATTCTTTACATTTTTAAATAGCAGAGTAATAAGACCTCACTACTTAGTTATTTCAAAAGTTTATAACACGTTTGATGTAAAAATAAATCTAGCTCAGTAAAGTATTAAAGGCTTAAACAAAAGTTCTACTTAAAGAATATATAAAATTTAAAAACTGTTAAATCAGTTTACTTTAATATTTTCTTAACTAAAAACCTAAATTGAAACTTATATATATAAAATGATTGGTAGTGGAGTACAAGTAGGACAAACTTTATATCTATTTTGAATTTCAGAAATATGCTTTGTTAATTGAAAATTTACTATAAATTGTTACTACTACGTGTTCGTCAACCAAAATCATACAAACATTTAGTGCACATCAAAATTTTAACAAAACTAACTTGATATAGAAATAATCAGATTACATTTTTCAGAACTTAAAAACTATTGTTTGTATTGAAAAAACAATTACTCAACATAAATAGTAGTAAAACCTTACTACTTAGATTATTTAAAGTAGTTTAACAAAATTAGAGATTTTTTTATATTTTTTAGTTAAGTACACTTAAAAAAATTTGAAAACATTACTACTTTAAAGAAAACTTAAACTTGCAATTGGAATAACCTTGTTTTTAACAACACAGTAAAAAAAAACACTTAAATCTAAGTTCTTATTTAGTAATTGAATAATAGTAGTTTACAAAAATGTGCAATATTTATAAAATTTCATACTTACTTAACATTTTTAGTTTTATTGGAACATCAAAATAAAATACAAATTTTGCATGTATATGTACTATTATAGAAAGGTTTTTGAACGTATTTATATACCATTTGCAACTTAATATCAATAGATTATTTATTTCGTTTTTTATATTTTATTACACAATGATTTTCTTAACCATATGATTTTCTTTGTCAAGTGGTATATTTTAAATGAAATTTGAAAAAAATTTTGTTAAATGAATAGCTTAAAAAATAACTTTAAATTATGGCGTATGAGTGAGTTCAAATAAATACAAAAATTAGAGATTTAGCAATTGAAACAAAAAGTATGTTTATTTATAGATTGTTAATAATTTTGTTTTTCCATTTAATGCTACTTTCGTATTTAAGTTAGGTCGCTCTACCTCAATCAATATTGATTCGAGGCTGTAGAGTTCGCTTTTCTTACATCGTTTTAAATCTTTGAAGTTTTGAACGTTTTCAGAGTTTTGACAGGATGTATTAAACTAACTACACACAAATGTGTACAGAAAACCAACAGACACAGGTCTAATAATACAATATACTAGTATTTGTCCTAAATTTAGGAAACTCGGTTTTATAAACTTTTATTTAAACAAAGCACTTATTTTATGCTCAAATTTTACCGCTTTTAAAGATGAACTTACAAAAATTAAAAACTTATTACTCAAGAATCAGTATCCAAAAAACCTTATAGAGTCCAAAATCGACAAATCTCTTGAAGCTCACAAAATCGACAGTTAAACATTTAAACAAAATAAAAATATTAACACAAAAAATGAAAAGAAAACAGAACTCTACAGCCTGGAATCAATATTGATTGAGGAAGAGCGACCTAATTTAAATACCAAAGTAGCATTAAATGGAAAAACAAAATTATTAACAATTTTGTAACAATTTTTTTTTCAAACTTTATTTAAAATCTACCACTTGACAAAGAAACTCGTATGGTTAAGAAAAGCTTTGTGTAATAAAATATTAAAAACAAAATGAATAATCTATTGATTTTAAGTTGCAAATGGTATATAAAAAAGCATGTATATGTCTGCTACTTTTTATTTAAAAACAACAAAATAAAGAGTATATTATTATTTTTTACAAAACTTACTCGAATTACTAGTGGGTACTTCAATTAGATTGGTATCTTTTTGAACGAAACTGGTAACGGATAATTTATTCTTAACTTTATTTTCTGATTTCACAGATGTTGTTGTTGCTGATTGTTCAAAAAACATTTCTGGTTCTGCTTGAGTTCTCAAATCTATTAGAGTTGTTTAAAATTGTTATTATACAGACTATACACTAATTTTTTTTAAATTTAAATAAGCTTTTTGTCACATTTAGCTAGTATAACACGTTAAATATAAAAAGTTTATAAAGTTTTTTTTAGTTTAATTTCTTAAAAGCTTTAATTAGTTTTTAAATCAATCATAAAAGCTGCATTTAATTTTTACAGTGGTTTTAAAAAACCTTTGTAATCATTTTTGCAATTAGTGATAAGAAACGAAGATTATAAAAATTTAAAGTTGAAACTTTATAACAAACCCTATATAAAACTAAAATTGTTGTAGTTGGTGCAGAAATAATTGAATTTTTTTGGAAAAATGAAGCAGGCGTAATAAAATTTTTAAAGAAAGACTTAAACAAAAAAAAATATTAATTTTTTTTTTGATTTAGCAAAAAAAAGTAGTCTTCTTTTTAAGTGAGTTTAATTTGTATCTTTATCGAACACTTTTCAGATTTTTTGAAAACATAAACTAACAAAATAAAAAACCTGTGAGTTTTGTCATTATTAGATTGATACAAATGTCGTAAGAAAACAGTACATGTATAACAAATAGACGAAGAAAATATTTATATTTTTAAGTTAATATTTTAAAACTTGTAAAATTACAAATACATCATGATTGAAACATGCTATCGTTTATCATAACTAATAGTTTTTACATTTTAATACAGTTTTGTTATTTCAATATACAAATGTGGGTAGCTGTAAAATTTGCACGAGCGTAAAAATTGCACGAAGATACTTTTGCACGAAGGGTCAATTTTGCACCGAGACTTTTTTTAACGGGTATTTTTTTTATCTATCACTGTTACCCTTAAACCTAACCCTCGGTCGGTAACTTAAAAAAAAAAACTATCACTTTTACCCCTAACCCTTACCCTCGGTCGGTAGCTTTTATTTTATTATTTAATACTATAACTTTGAAGTTAATTATTTTTTTTGTTAATATATTTTTTTTTTATAAAAAAAAAGTTTATATTTTTACTTAAAAAGCTTTCATGGACCCGGAAGACTGCTAAAATGACTGTGTATCATACAAACACTATTGTTTTAATCATAAGAATTATCCCGAGAACCATAACAATAACGGTGCATACAAAGTTGCTTTTTTAGAACTACCTAGTTTTAAGAATCTAGACTGTAGAAAATATTTTTGGATGAATAAATATAAATCAAACATTAACTTAATTAAAACACCATGCAGTGGTTCAAAGGGGCAGCATTAAAACTTGCACAAGCGTATAATATTGAACGAGGGGACAAAATTGCACGAAAATACTTTGAATAAAGACAATTTTGCATGAGGGGATAAGATTTCACTAAGATAATTATAAACGAAGGGTCAATTTTGCTCAAAGACTCTTTTGCACGAGCAGACATTTTTGCACGGATTGAATATATTTTTTTAAAGTTTTTTATTGATATTTTTTTTTTTAATTTAGTTGTTTTTAACTCTTACAGTTACTCCTAACTCTTACCCTCGGTCGGTAGCTATTTGTTTTTTAATTAAAAAAAAAATATTTTATTATATTTTGATATTATTATTATTGTTTTTCTAATAAGAATTTTTGTTAGTTATTTTTTAGTTTTTGTTTTTACTATAACTTTTACCCCTAACCTTTACCGTCGTTCAGTAACTTTTTTCCTATCGTTTTTTTATTAATTTATCTTTATTTTAGTGTTTCTCTGTTTTTTTTTTTTCTTTACTCTCGTGAAAAATGAGTAAGTTGTGCACAAATGTCTTCCTGAAACTTTGTTCCATTGTGCAATTTAGTGCACCAATACAAACTTTTCTTTGTGCAAAAGTATCTTCGTGGAAATTTGTCTTGTTAAATTATGACCCTTTCCCCACAAATGTACTTCAAAAATAATTATAAAGTATGTGTAGTGCTTATAAATTTTTAACATATAAATAAAAGTAAGTTTTAGTAAGTTGTGGTTAAATGAAAATGTTAATTGAAGTTTTAATAATAAGAAAATAGATCATAAGAGAACAGTTACGTCTAGTAAAAGTATTAAATAAGAAAAATTTTTCATTAATATATTCGATATAAAAACTGTTAAGACCTAGAACACATAAAAAATTTATTTCTTAATAGGTTTAAATGGTATATGTTTTACTAAGTTTTTAATTATAAAAATCATAAAGATTTCTTCTTTCGTACTAAAACTGCTTTAAATAGAAAAATTATTTTCTTTATAAAGCTTACTTGAAGTATTAGTCGATAACTCATCTATGTTGGTATCTTGTAAAATCAAGCTTATTGCAGATGATAATTTGTTTTTCAATACTTTATTTTTTGAGTTCTTAATCTTTGCTGACTTATGAGATGAATTTCCTGACTCCATTTTAGTTGAACCGCTCCAATCTAGAAAAAATATTCAATTTGTTCTGAAATTAAACTTAAACCTTTTAAAAAGCGTAAGAAAAAATATATTCTTTTTTGTGAACAACCTGTATTAATGTTAGCTTAATATCTTGATTTAAACTAATAAAAACTTTTACTTGAAGGAATAATATATTAAATTTAAAAAAAGGCTAACTTGTACTTGTAGATTGAATATTATTATTTGTACAACTTTCGGAAAGTAGAACATCTAACACTGATGCAAGCTTGTTTTTAAGATTTGTATTTTCTGCTTCTAACTTTTTTAATGTTGGTTCATTATGTTCTGTAGATACTAACAACTTATTCGAAATTGAATTTAGTTTTTCTTCAAGTGTTTTTATATCTGTTTTAAGCTTTTCGTTGTCATTAATCAGTTTATTTATTTTTTCATCGTTAATTATCTTTTCATTCTTGAATGTTCTTATTGTCGTCAAATTAGTTCTGAGGTTTTCATCTAACTTTGAGTTTTTATTAAAATAATCTTTGTTTTGTTCTTCAAGCAGAGTAATTCTTTTGATTAGTAATTTTTGAAAGTTTGCGTTGTTTTCATTGAAAATTTGCAATATAGTTTTAGTCTCATCAGATAATCCTTTGTAAACAAGATCTGCATCTTCATTAACAGAAGGATAAAGTTTCATTACAACGTTTTCTCTAAGAACTTGGGACCTGCAATCAGGACAAGTCATTCTGGTATCCAACCATTGATCCAAACAGCTATGGTGGTACATGTGTCCGCAGTGGACAACTGATATTTCTTCATCACGAAAATCTATCTGTTCCTGGCATATGGAACACGATATTGACATTATTTAGCAGGATAAATAATATTTAGTTTTTAAATCTGTTAGCATTCATTTATTTTGAAAAATTTAATAACTAATTATTCAATACACATAAAACAAATAACTATCAAAAAGAATTCTAATATTATTTGAAAATAAGTAATCTTAAAAAACATTTTTGTCAAGTTGTATATTAAATAGCAAAAGTTTAGACAAAATACATTGTACACTTTAACAAAATTTAAAAATTAACTGTTTTACAAACGCATAATTGTTTATTTCCACACACAAAACTTACCTGATAAACTAAAAAATTATTATTATGGTAAGCATTTATCTTTAGCAGATGCAGATTAGTTTTTTATCAGTCTAAGATTTAGTACTTCATCTTAGAAATAAGTTAAGTTTTACCTTAACAAAGTAGTATAGTATATAGTTTTAATCAAACTAAAAGACAAATTTAAAAATTATATGTTTGTTATATAATTTAGGTATTAATATACATAGAATATATAAAAATGAACTTGTTTTTTATGTTTTTAATCTCAACCAGAATGCAACAAATTTTCAGCTTAAAATATATATTTATATAATACTTAACAATTAGATTTTATAACAGATTATTTTCTTCTATTTGTTTGCTTTTTATAGAAGCTTTAAAGTAGTACAATTTGTATAGACAAGAGAAAGATATAAACAGTTTAATTAAAAAATCTTAAAATTTAATAAACAACTATTTGCAGTGTTAAACTATAACTGCTAAGTTTTATTTAAACTTTAAAATATTTTTTTACTTTGAACTAAAATAATCATCAAATGAAGCTTTATTGCAAATAACATACTTTTTTTAAAATTTATTAGAAACTTAATTTATTGTTTTTGAGTTAAAAAAAGCTTAAGAGCACTAGCAGATCAGTAAATACAAAACATATGTTTTGTAACTAGTTTGTTTCAGAAACAAAAACATTTTTACTGTATAACAAATTCAACATAGAAACTTAAAGTTTATACTATTACCTACAATAGCAAATAAATATTATTTTCAACGAATTTAAAAGACAAAAATTGATTTCGATTGTTAAAACATAAACATAAAAACTTTACCACTTTTTCTTTTAAACTTTGAAACTTTAAAAATTTAAACGAAATAATTTCGAAACCAATGTAAAAACTGCAAAACTGCAAAATTTTACTAAATTGACTATAAATTACAATGGTTAAAACGAAGTAAAACAAAAACCTTTTTAAGTTTTGAGAATTTGTAACAAATACTTTAAAACCGACCGAGCAATAATACATAAAGCGTTAAACAGAAGTTATGCCACTATGCCGGAAATTTTTAGAATATTTTTTCTTAAATCAAGTAATCAAACTTGGATAAATTCAACGTTAGAAAGTCAACCGTTAAAAAAATAATCAACTTGTAGAATGATTTTAGTAAAAAAAAATTATTCTCCCAACTTGGTTTTAAACAAATAAAAAAAACTAAATCTTAGTTATTATGAATTTATTTAACTTATACTATTGTTACTAAATTCCATAAAAATTTTCATTCAGAACGTTTATTGTAAACTTCGTTTATAAATAATAGTTATTAATTTAACGAAAAAAAAATATTTTAAACTTTTTTTTCTGTTTAAAAACCTTAAACGTTTGGCATATTATGTTTGAGAAATTTAATTAAGTTCTATGAATGTCGTAAATGAGTCATCCAATAAACATTCGTTTTTCAATTAAATTAGTTTATAAGAATTTAATAGTAAAAAATAACGTTCGGTTATTAATATTCAATCAAATCAACATCATTACGTCACAAACAACATTATTACGTCACAAGTTACATTATTACGTCACAATTAAAATTATTACGTCACAATCTACATTATTACGTCATATTTAAAGTTATTACGCCACAAACATAGTTCTTTACGTTTGTATTATTTATTTGTTAAAGATATTGGAAGTTTTAAGTTTTAGTTTGTGACGTACTATTAAAATGTTATCATATATTAAAGGAGTTTAGTTGATTAATTCTGTACTTTAAAGAAAAAAAACGAGAATATTTTAGAAATATATTTTTTTAAATCATTCAAACAATTAATGTATGATTAAAAAAGCACTTGTTTTTTATCTGAGTTAGTTATTAATTTATTACAAATTATCGCTAAATATTATACAAACAATAAAATTATTAACTAATTAAATTATAATGCTTAACTTATAAAAAACTCACAAAGAAGATAGTAATTCAGAAGTTTACTAATGAATAACGTTCTATTAACAGAAAATTTATAAAAAAAATTTACAAGAAATTTTCTTACAGAAAAAAGAAAACTTACAAATTATTAGTTTAAACTAAGCCTTTACAATTATTTTAGTGTTTTTTTTTATACTTTTATTGCTAGTTTGAATGAAACCAGTTTGTATGTTTTAACTTTAAGAAGTAATTGAAAATAAATAATTTTCGACATACGCTTTTTAATTATTACTAAAACTTGTAATTATTTCTTAAAATTAAACTAATTAAGTGATAAGATGTTAAGATTTACTTTAAAGTTGTCAGTTTTACTGATCTTCAAAGAAAAACAAATTAACCTGTTTAAAAAATATATTATGTACTAATTATACACTTTAGGAAAAATAAAATATAATTATTTATAATAAAAAAGACGTGTGTTTTCTTTTTTTCTTTTTAAAAACATTCAGATAAAAACTTTTAAATAGTTTTTATTTCTAAAAATATTTTAAACTATTAACTTTTTTAATTCGTAATTAAAACAAAAAAAAAAACGGTTTAACTGTACAAAATTTGAAAATTTTTACTAACTACAAAAAGCCATTAGTTTTCTTCTTGTTTAAACTTTAGTCTTATATCGTTAAATAAATAGAGCGCAATAAAAGTACTTATTTTAAGTTTCAATAGAAAAAGCAAAAAATAAAATTTTCTCAATAACTCTTTATTTTCTTACATATTTAGATACTTCTTAGGGTCGTACTTCAAAGTTTCATTTAGTTTTTAAAAAACTCTTGAATTAAATCTTGTTCTTAATATTTTGATAAATGATTAACATCCATTAATTTCACTGTTGTTCTAGTTATACACTTTTGAAGTTTTCAAAAAAAAGACACCAAAACTTCTTTTAGTTTCTCGTGGTATGTTAATTGAATTTTTACTTTTAACTTTTTTCTTTAGCATGCTAGTTTTTTATCAATATTCATTAAATTTCTTTTTCTAAACGATTCTGTAAAAATTAAGTTTAAGTAAGTGACGCTTAATTGCTTATTATTTAATAAATTATTTTGAAAATTAAGATAAGTAATGTAATTAGGCAAATGAGACATTTAGAAACAATATTTAGTTAGTGTTCAGATTACAAATAATAGTATAAAAACATGTTGATTATTTACAATCTTTTATAGACATCAAAAACTTTTGTATGAGTACAGTTTAAAATTTAAACAGTATTATAGCGTTAAGATATTTAAACTGTATTTTAATAATTAGAAAATACGATAAACATTTATAATTAAATAAAGCTTAAACTACAATACCCAACTAATTTTTTGACAATAGTAATAAGAGTTTAAATCAATTAAGAAAAACAAGACGAAGAATTTTACACAAAAAATGATAATTATATATTGTTGTTTTAAATTAAATATTCAACTTTTTAATTAAGTGTATTTCACATTTCGAATTTATTATGTTTTATTTATAGACAAATTAATGGCAACCAAAAGTTCTAAAAAAACATATGAAACAAAGTATACTAATTTAAAATTTGTTCAGCTTAGCAAATTAAAAAAAATGTTTTTTTTATTTTACTTTTTGAACCACAAAAGTTTATTGTTAACAGCACAAGCGTGTAAACCGGATTTAGTAACAGGAAAGTTTTTTCTGTCTGTCCATACATTAGTGTCGAGGTTGTACACTTCTACAGATTTTGTTACACTATTTCACAAGCCAAAAACCTTAACTAACTTTAATTAAAGACATAAAATTAAAAGGTCCATATTTATTTTGTAAGGTACTGTTAAAATCTAAGATGACTTCTCAATCTGTATAAAAATTGAACACTGTATATGCTTTAAATTCTAACTAAAACAATAAACTTAGTTTCGTTTTTTATTACTCATAACTGTATATAATAATCTAAAATTCTAAAAATAAATATTTATTAAAGAGCTTATGAACAAAATTTGCTCCGTGCACAATTAAGCTTTGAAACTATTATAAAAAGTTGGATGCACAAACATAAAGAAACAATCTAAAGAATAAAAAAAAAATACAATTAATGTTTAAAACTAAGTATAAGCCAAAGTCTGTTTATTACAAACAACCTTTTTATCATTATTATTATATTTTGGTTCAAAATAAAGAAAATACGTTTTTCAAAAAAAAAAAAAAAGATTTTATATAACAAACCTAATAATAAACTAAAATTGATTTTTTTTTTAAATATATATATTTTTTTTTAAGTCAAGATAACGTTAAAATTTTAAACATTTATTTTAAATGAAATTTAACATTAATATAATTATGTTAAAAGTATTCCGTGAACTGTGCTTTAATTTATCTATTGTTCTTAAATAGGTGAAGGTAAAATAAACACCTTTTTAAAAAAATAACTTACTAAGAAATACCCTAAACTTGTTCATGTCTTATGTAACAATTGTTTAAAAGTTGTAATTTACTTCTAAATATTTTCTTTCCACTTCAAGTTTTTACGTATGTCATTAATAAAAGTCAAATATAACTATCTTTTATGAGATTATATGTTGAGATGATTTTTTTTACGTTTACTTATAATTTCAGCTATTTTTAACTACAATCAATTATTTATAGTAAAAATCTACGAAGAAGAATAATGTTTAAAACAAGGTTCTATAAAAAACTACAAATTTTTAGTATATAGAAATACATTTAAAAAACTTCAAGTTGTCAATTCTTTTTAGTGAAAACTACGTTGTCTAAGAAATTAATAAATAAAATCTGTTTGTTATTTTAAAAATAAAAAAATCAAGTAAAACTTTTTCTGTACTTTTGTTTAATTTTTTAATTGAAAAGTATTTGTGATTTGTTGAAATTAATTATACTTTTAATGGATCTATTCATAACCGATTTTACCACTTTTAGTTGTTCAAATATAATTCTTTTTATGTTACAAGTATGTTAACTAATGACGACAAGTTATTAATGCAAAGTTGATTTCATAAATCAATGATTAATTAAAATGAGTTTCAAGTAAAAAAAAAGTTTGTGCATTTATTTCTACTTACGTTAAAAACAGTATTATCCCAGTTTAAGTGCAAGTTTCTAAATGTTTAATTTGTATTTATACAAAGAAAAACATTACTTATTACAGCAAACTCTATTTAGTCCAGATATTTTGTTACTTTTATTTTTATTGTGCTTTTATTTAGATGTTAAAACTAAATGAAAATATTCAAATAAACTTGGGTTTTATCTATTTTGAAAACATAGTTTTAAGAACAAACAATATTAAAGTTTTACTCTAACAAAATGCGTTATAGAACTTAATTTTTATTAAATTTATAAATCTAAAAACAATTTTATGTTAATTACATGAGTAATGGATTAATATACATAAATTTTATAAAATTGAACTATTTTTTTTATGTTTTTTATGTCATTTAGAATACTATAACTTTTTTGCTTATATTTTTTAGATATAAAACTTAACAATAACATACTTTTTTTAAATACCTTAGAATTTAAGTTTATATATTTTTTTAAAGCAATTAAAAGATACTAACAGATACAATCAGTACAAAACCTATGTTTTGTAACTAGTTTGTTTAACAAACAAAAACATTTTAACTGTGTAACAACATTAAACATAGAAGCTTAAAATTTATATTATTACCTAGAATAATAAGTAAAAACTATTTACAACGAATTTTAAAACTTAAAAACAGAAAGTTTAAATTCGATTGTTATAACATAAACAAAAAACTTTTACTTTTAAATTTTGTAAGTTTAAACATTTAAACGAAATAACTTTAAAACCTGAGTAAAAACTGCAAAACTGTAGAAGTTTACTAACTTGACTATCATTTACAATGGCTAAAAACAAAGTGAAGCAAAAAAAGTTTTTGAAGGTAGAATTTGTAACAAATACTTTAAAACCATTCAAGCGATCATGTATAAAGCGTTAAACAGAAGTTATGCCACTATGCCAGAGATTTTTAAAGTGTTTTTTTCTCAAATCATGTAATCAAACTTGGATAAATTCAACCTTAGAAAGTCAACCGTAAAAAAAAGTTGTAGAATGCTATTTGTAAAACCGATTTATTCTTCGTTTACAGTTTTTAAGCAAAATAAGAAAAACCTAAATCGTAGTTATCATGACTTTGTTTATTTTATACTATATTTACTAAACTCCAAACACTTTTTTTTTCGAAATTTTTTTTGTAAACTCAATTTCTAAATAATACTTAGCAAATTAACATAACATATGTATTTTGAACTTTTTTTCTGGTTAAGAACTTGATAAACCTTCAATTTTTTTTTATGTTTATGTTTTCAAGAAGTCCTGTAACTTTCAAAAAAGCGTTATTCAATAAACAATTGTTTCTTAATCAAATTAGTTTATAACAACTTAATAGTAAAAAAAACATTAAACGATTATCAATATTCAATGAAAATCAACATTATTACGTCACAATCCACATTATTACGTCGAAAACAACATTATCACATCACAACCAACATTATTACGTCACAATCAACACTGTTACTTCACAATCAACATTATCACAGCACAACCAATATTATTACGTCATAATCAACATTGTTACGTCACAATGAATATTATCACGTCACTATCGACATTACTACCTAACATCCAAAATTATAACGTTACAGACAACATTGTAACGTCACAATCGACATTATTACGTCACAATCAAAACTATTACGTCAAAAACGTAGTTTTTAACGTTTGTAGTATTTATTTGTGAATGAAATTGGAAAGGTTTAATTTGTGACGTCTTAATAAAATGTTGTCATATATTAAAGAAGCTTAGTTAATTAAATTTATACATGAAGAAAAAAAACGAGAACGTTTAAGTTAAAATAATTTATTTAAAATTAGTAAAACAATCAATATTAAATACTATACAAACAAAAGCACTAGGAGGTGAAAGATAAAAAAAAGTATTTATTATTTAAAAGATAAATAAACTTTTTCAAATTTATGGTTGTTTTTCAGTTTTGCCTGACAATACAAAGTATTACTTTATGGTAAACATAAACAAATTTTTAATTTAGTAGTTTTTTAGACTTTGATTATACTTGCACTATTAGTTTATAAAAGTATTAGGCTTTTAAAGCAAGTAGTATTTTCTTACTACTAACTTTATTAGCCATATAATATTACCTCCTTACTGATTACGCACTTCTTAAGTACAAACTTTTAATTCTTAATTAAACTGTCTTTTTATATTCTATTACACAGCATTTTCTCTATCTGGCTAGATGTGGCAGCATTTTGCTCAACTAGGCCGGATTTGATGGACATAAGGTTTAACTTGACACTTTATTAACCAAACACCGTGATCGTCTTATAGAGTACTTCTTAGCTTCCTGATGAGTACGCTTTATTGAGTCAAAATACTATCAATAGTTTTATCTTCCTAAATAACTCTTTATTTTCTTCTTTACATATTTTAATACTTCTTACGCTTGAACACCAAAACTTCTTTTAGTTTCTCTTGGTTTATTAATTGAATTTTGAATTATAAATTCTTTTTTTAGCTTTTCAGTTTCTTTTCCATTTTCATTTGTTTTAATTTTATTAAAAAGATTCTGTAAAAATGAAGTTTAAGTGAGTGACGCTTAATTATTTTCTGTTTAATGAATAATTTGGAAAGTTAAAATAAGTAACGTTAATAGCAAATTAGACATTAAAAAACAATAATTAGTTAGTGTTCAGATTACGAATAAAAGTATAAAAACATGTTAAATTATATAAGTTCTTTTATAGACATTAAAAACTTTTGTATGAGTACAGTTTAGACTTTAAACAGTGCCACATAGCTAAGACACTTAAACTGTATTTAAATAATCAAAGATTGCGATAAACATTTACATTTTTTGAAAACTTAAACTACACTACCCAACTAAACTTTTGACAATAGTAATAAGAATTGAAAGCAATTAAGAAAACAACAAGTAGAACTGTACACGAAAAAGAATGATTATTTATAGTTATTTTAAATCAAGTATTTAACATTTTAATTACGTAGATTTTACATTTAGAAATAATTATATTTCGTTTATAGACTCACGATCAATGCCAACTAAAACTTCTAAAATACATATAAAACAAAGTACAATAATTAAAAATTTGTTCAGTTTAGTTATTTGTAATAAAAATTTACATTGTTTTTTACTTTTTGAACGACAAAAGTTTATTGTTAACAGCGCAAGCATGTAAAAAACCTTGAGCAACAGGAAAGTTTTCAACATCACACCATTCGTTAGTGTCGAGGTTGTACACTTCTACTGAGTTTGTGATACGACCACCAACAGTCAACCCACCAATACAATACACGAGGTTTCCAACTCTGCAACAAGCAAAATCAAGACGAGCAATTTTCATTGGAGCCATCATAACAGACTTGTTCGTGTCTGGTGAATACATTTCTACTGTGTTAAAGTAACCACAACCAAATGCAAATCCACCAAACACGAACATATTGTCCTTATAAACAATTAGTTTGTGACGCCATCTTGCTTGTATCATTTTAACTGTAAAAGTAGTCTTATTAACCGGATCATATACTTGTATTGTGTTGAATACTTTAGAATTACCTGCAAGATCATATCCCAATCCACCAACAATTCAAACTTTATTAAGGAAATGAACAGCTTCAAAATGTTCTCTATTTGTTTTAATGTTTACATCACTCCATTGTTTACTGACTGTATTGAACATTTTGCTTTCTGCATGATAATCTTTTGTACGAATAACTAAAATGTTGTTTCCAGCTTGGCATGAAGTGCACCAGTAACAATTTTTATTCGATGGAAACTTGTAAAACTCCTCGTTCAGCTTTAAAATACCTTTTTTACCAACTACGTAACAAACATTACTAATTTCATGAATCCCGTATATATTACCTATTGAATAAGGAAACTCTATTTCAACCCACTTTTTCTCATCAAATATTGGTAATTATTTTTGTTATAGTAGTAGTTAACTACAATTGCTTTTGCTTCTTCAACATTTTCTGTGACATATAGACCTGTGGTTTTAAACATTATAATAAGTATTGGCCATCTCAAAAATCCTTCATTTAAACTTTTTTTATTACAAATAAAATAATATATCATAATTTTTTTTATTATGACCACCTTCAAACCTAGAAACTAACTTAGATAATTTATCGAGTTTTAAAGATATAACTTAATTCGTAAAGTCATAGTTAATTTTATATCAGTTTGTTTCAACTTATTATGTTTGTGATAATATACTTTAAAACATAAACTGTACCTTAAATGCAGATAGGGTTAAGTTTGATAAACTATCTTGATTATAAAATAATATTTCATTAAACACACAATATAAACCTAAATCTACAGCTTACTACCAATTGGGTACGAATGTTAAGCCAAATGTAAATTTGATTTCAAATTATTACACTTTAAGAGCAAGTTTAGTCAAATAAAAATAAGCAAGAACAATTTGTTTCTGTTTGTTAAAGCTAATTTCTAATTTTACATCTGTAATAAGACACAACATAAAAAAAACTTATAATACTTTCTTTAAAAATTTAAAATTTTTCAATTTTCAAAAAAAAAAATCATGGTTTCTAATTTGTAACATATGCAAGATTTTGACATTTATAAAATAAAGTCTAGGTATTGCACAATTAGATATTGTAAAACTAATAACGTCTTTAAAAAAAGTTTAAAATAGATGAGTTTAAGTAGATATAAAATAAGTCATTAGATCACGTTTTTATTTTCATTTCAATATAATTTCAATGTTTAATGATAGTATTATAAGTATTGTAAGTGATCCAGTATTGTTTTATATATAAATACTATGGTCAAAATGCAGTATAAAAAACAATTATTTATTTATCAGAAACAAACTTATATTGTTTTTTTTTAACACAATTGTAAAACTTAACTAAAAGAACTCTAATTCTTACTTATTAGCTTTTATCATTAAGTATAACATAGTGTACAGACTTTAAAATTTTCTGAACCATATTAAAGTTTTTTGAAAAGGTTACTACTTCAAAGTTACTAAAGCTTAAAGTTGTCAAAACCTTTTATAATGTAAACTAAAATTAAAAAAATTAAGTAAAGATTTTTTTATTTAATTTGATTGTACATTACAACTTATACTTATTTTAATTATTTGTTAGAAAATTTTAATATACACTGTTGTTTGGACATTTAAAATAAATTATTAATATCACATGTTTGTCTACTTTTAATTAAAATAATACTAACATTTAGTGCACATAAATAGCTTTTTACAAAACTTACACGAACTACTAGTGGAAACTTCAATTAGGTTGGTATCTTCTTGAATGAAACTGGTAATAGATGTTTGTTTCTTAACTTCAAATTCTGATTTCACAGATGTTGTTGTTGCTGATTGTTCAAACAATCTTTCTGATTTTGATTGAGTTCTTAAATCTATTAGATTTAAAAATGTTATTTGATTAATTGTGCACCTAGAAAACTGTATAAACCTTAGAAAAAAAAAGCACAACTTTGATAAACTGTTTAACTACAACAACAAGTTATGTATAAATACAAGTTTGTAAAGTTTTTTACTACTTTTAATTTTAAATTGAACTTGTTTTTATTTCGTGTTTATAACACTTTTAAACTAGATTATAAATTTTATACAAAAATTCTTACAAATAGGAATATGAATTTAAAAACAAAGATCTTATATTTTGAAAGTAGTTATCAAAATCGAAGATCTTATTAAAAATTGAGTTTGAACTAAATTAAAATCCTCTATAAAAATTACTTTATTTTAATTGGCACAAGGTTGTTTGAATTTTTTCAAACTTGCTTTGATAAGTAAAGTAACCCAGTAAAAATTACTTTAAAAATACGTTTACAATAGTTTGTTTATTTTATTGATTTTTTATCAATGTAAATTAAATTTGGTAGTCTTGTTAAATGAGTTTCATCAGCAACTTTATCGAAATCTTTTTAGATTTTTTGAAAGCATTAGTTAGTTCAACTAAACTTATCTATCATGTCTAGTTTAGTATATTACCTAAAAAAACTTAAAATTTATTACAAAACGTTAACTAAATTGTCTTTAAAATTATAAAACAATTTTAGTTGTTAACTTAGTTCGAAAATTTCTAAAACTACTACATAAAATGCTATACAAATGCTGTTGTTTATATCAATTAAGACTGTTTTTATTACTAAAAGTTTTGCACCTCTAAATCTAAAATAATAAAAAAACCGTTATTAAAATGTTTATACATGAGAGCTTTATAATAAAAAAATAAGCCTTTAAAAGTTCTGGTATAAAAAACATGGTAAATAAAAAGTTTTATAAAAAAATATCAACAATAAGGTAAAGGTGTGATGAAATTCAAAAAAAAAAATTATATACTTTCAATAAAAACTGATAAGTTATAAGATAAATTCAAACTTAACTTTTTTATATATTTCTGTGAAAAGATGATTTTACTAGACTTAAAAATTATAGTTCAACATTCAGCTCTTTAAATTTCGTATTAAAAACAATGTATTAAGTGAGAATAAATATGTTTTTTTACAACTTACTTGAAGTAGTAGTCGATATTTCAGTTAGATTTATATCTTCTAATAATAAACTAACTGCAGATGACAACTTCTTATTTATTGCTTCAACTTCCAAATTATTATTTGTTTTCGTTACTGGTTGTTGAGAAGAACTTCCTAATGCTACTTGAGTTGAGCTTGTTAAGCCTGAAAGTTGTTTAAATAACTACAAAAGTTGTCTATAAAGTTCCTAATAGCCTAACAACACAGATAAAAACATATTTTTGAAAAAAAAACGTAATGATAAGTTAAAATTCTGGAAACTGTAAAAAATAGTTTGAATTCTTTTACCTTAAGAAAAATTTAAACAATACATTTTTTACTTAAGTAACTGTACATATACAACACTTTATTTTGATATTAAACATGTATGGATATTTAAAAAAGTTAATTCTACTATTTGTAATTTGAACTAAAACTAACAAAACAAAAATATACTACATATATAACGAGCTAACTTGTATTAGTAGAATGAACATTATTCAAACATCCATCAGATATTAGAATATCTAACACTGATGCAATTTTCTCTTTCAACTTCTTATTTTCTTCTTCTAATCTTTTGACTGCTGGCTCATCTGGTTCTTTAAATGTTTTTAGCTCTGTTGACATCGTGTTTAGCTTTTGTTTGGTAGTTATTAAATCTGTTTTAAGTTTTGCGTTGTCATTAATCAGTTTTTCTGTTTTTTCATCTTTAGTGTTTTTTTCTGCCTGCAAAGACCTCATTGTAGTCCAGGCTATATCAAGGTTTTCTTCTAACTTTGAGTTTTTATTAAAATAATCTTTGTTTTGTTCTTCAAGAACAGTAATTCTTTTGATTATCAGCTTCTGAAAGTTTGCGTTGTTTTCATTGAAAACTTGCAATATAGTTTTAGTCTCATCAGATGATCCTTTGTAAACAAGATCTGCATCTTCATTAACAGAAGGATAAAGTTTCATTACAACGTTTTCTCTAAGAACTTGAGATCTGCAATCAGGACAAGTCATTCTGGTATCCAACCATTGATGCAAGCAGCTATGGTGGTACATGTGTCCGCAGTGGACAACTGATATTTCTTCATCACGAAAATCTATCTGTTCCTGGCATATGGAACACGATATTGACATCATTTAACTATTTATAAATTCTGGAGTGTTGTTTTTTTCTCTTTAACAACTATTCTTATTAGATCTTATTAGATTTAAAAATATGTAACTAAAGTTTATATATAAGAACAGTTTATATATTAATTAAGTTATTTAGTTGATATAAACATAAATGAATGAGCAAGTAACAAAGTTTTATTAACATCATTTAGTAAAACACTTAATAGAATTTGTGTTTGTATAATTATAAAATAAAACTGTTTTTATTATAAAACAAAAAAATGCTATGTTTAAATCTTATTTACACTTTTATTTAAGTTTGAAAAACAATAGTAGAAAATTCCTTCTTTTATTTTAAATCTCAGTTGTAAAATATGAAATGAAAATGTCACTCTTAAAATAACTACAAACAAAGTTTAAGAATGCTAACACTACTACACAATTGTTTGACTTAAAAGTAAACAAAACTTGATATTCATAAATAAAAAATACCTTTAAAAGAAATAGAGATTGTTTAATACATTGGGTAATATTTACAACTTATGCTCTTAATTGAACTATGCAAACGAAAACAATTACATTTTATTTATTAGCATTCAGCGTTTTTTCTAATATTAGTATCGCTAAGTGAAACAAACAGTAAAAAATATTTAAACATTTAAGTTAAAACAAAGAAATCTTTTTTGTAATTTAATTTGTCAGAACTTAAGATGGTTATAAATTACAAAAACAAACGTTTAAATTAATAAAGTATTTTTATCTTTTGTAGTGAAATGTTAGATAAAAACCTGATAAACTTTCTTAGCTAATTTGAAAAATACAAAAAATATCTCACTACATGCTATATTTTATTTTATAGACACCTGATAAAAACAGTACGATTTGAACTAAAGTAAAACTTTATTTATAACAGGTTTTTAATAAATACATCTGAAACATTTAACGTTAAACATATTTTTACACATACTTCAACATCGTAATTTAAACTGCTTATTTGGGTTTATTTTCATAACTTAAAACTTGAAATTATAAATACATGTTTTTCTGTAATTAAATAATAAAGTTCTACTGCAAATTTTTTTGTTTAGATTAAAAATACTTCAATAATTAAATTATTGTTTAAAACTTAAGTATTGATATATATAAACTTTGTATTTAAATTGAAAATCTCTGTCTAAACAAAACCAATAATCAAGTCTAATTTATACAAAACTAACTGTATTGCTAAAGCTAACTTGTAAACTTCTTAAATGAACAGAATCTAAGAAAAAAATACTTTTTGTATTTAAATGATAAAACTAAAATAAAGACTAAGAAATATTTTATTTTGTAAAAATATTTCAAATTCCTGTATTTTTTTCTAACAATACTTGTATAACTTCTTCATTGATCAAAATAAGTTCATCTAAACTAGTGTTAGTTGGTTTGGAAAATACTTCAAAAAAAAAAAGTTTAGTTTAAATCCAAAACATATTATTACTACTTTATTAATTAAAGTTTATTGCAAACAAAATACAAATAGAAGTACTTTTCGGACACGCTCTTCAGTATTTTTTCGTGTCAAAACAAGCTGAAATAATGGTGTACTGATATAAACTAATAGAACTAAGTATTTAAGAAAACGAATTAAATTTAACACAATAGTAATAATTAACAAATTAAGGCAATCGTTTAATCAGAAATAATATAAAAGTAACACAACTTTACTAATCAACTAATTTAAGTTCAACGAATTAAACAAAATGGTCAAATAAACAAATTTCTTTTGTTTACAGAGATCCGGCTTTAAGCTTAAAATGTATATAGCTTCTAAAGTTTTTAGGTGAAATTCATTACGAGCAACTGATATTATTTTGAAGTTTTCCACTTTATAGTTTTCGAAACACTTAGGATTAGTAATCAGATGTTGGCCAATCGCTGAACTACTATTTAGTTTTTTTAAATCATCAAATTTCTTTTCCTCGTTACATGACTTTATTTTGTTTAAAAGGTTTTTTGGTATATGTTGGTTAATTCTTGAAATCAAATTGTTACTCGTTCTACCCACGTATGTTTTTTTACATAAACATACAATTTTGTAAATTACATTGCTGGTGTTTAGGGTGGGTAATTTATCTTTGTTTTTAATCTGAAACAGTTTATTGGTTGAGTATACTATTCGTAAATTAACAGATCTATAGCCATTTTCTACTATTTTCTTCAAATTATTATGCAAAACTGTATTCTGATTGAATGGCAACTTAAGGTATACCGGACACTTTTTTGGACCAAATTTTATTGACTCAAACCTTGTCTTTGTTTTTTGTATTGTGTTGTTTATTATGTCTAGGGGGTAACCTAAAGTCGCAAAGATTCTTTCCAAATTTGATAATTCTGTTTCTAAATTTTTTTCAGAACAAATTTTCATTGCTCTATATGTAAGGCAACTGATTAGATTTAGTTTTTGTCTCATTGGACTGTATGAATTATAAGGGACATAGTCCCCACTGAAGGTACTTTTTCTAAAAATGTTTGTATAGAACATTTGATTCTCCCTATTGACCATAACATCTAAGAATGCTAATTTGTTTTCAGTTGCCTTTTCCATAGTAAATTCAAAGTTTGCATGCATACTGTTCAATTTTAATAGAAATTCATCTCTGTTTTTATCGTCTGTAAAGATGGCAAACGTGTCATCTACATAACGTTTGTAATAAATGGGAGAGATATCTTTTATGAGTTGTTGTTCATGGAAACCAACAAAGATGTTTGAGAGAATAGGACCAAGTGGCGACCCCATTGATATCCCATCAATTTGCTTATACATATGATTACTAAAGCTAAATTCTACTCCACAACATGCTAATATTAATAATTCTTTGAAGACTGCTGGTTTTAGGTATTTTGGAGCTAATCTGTATTTAAATAGTTCATTCACAACTAAATTAATGCACTCCTTAATCGGTAAGCTGGTAAAAAGAGACTTGATATCGAAGGAACACATACTAATGTTTTCCTGACTGATTTTTAACTGTCTAATATCATCAGCAAAACTGAATGAGTCTTTAATACAATAGATCGAGTATACTGATTCTAATGGTTTCAACATTTCCACACACCATTTAGCAATCTTATGTTGCGGTGAATTAATCATTGAAAGGACTGGTCTCAGAGGTACTTTTGCTTTGTGTGTTTTTGGCAACCCATACAGTCTGGGTCTGCATGACCCGGATGGGCGTATAGCGTCATAAACGCTTGCAGTGATTTTATTATTTTTTTTCAAAGATAGTAATCTTCGTTGAGTTGCACTTTCTATTTTTTGGGTATTATCACAATTATTCGCTGGACCCAATTTTACAAATTTATTGGTGTCCAGTAGGATATCATTCATTTTTGCCAGGTATTTATCTTTTTGGAGTAACACTACTCCACTGCCTTTGTCGGGCTTGGAAATAAACAAATTTGGATTATTGACTAACTGTTTTGCCGTTTTACTCAATTCGTTGTAAAAGTTGTCCAATTGAGTTGAAGTTTTGTTCTTATTATTGTAGTTTAGCGCTATTGCCACCAATTTTACATTTAACGTCTTTTTTGTTAACTCATTCAGTGGTTTGTGATGACTAAGTTGGCCGGCCAGAACTTCAAATTCACTGCAAATATCTTCAAATTTCAGTTTTTTGCTAGGTATGCAGAATTTTAAACCCAAATTTAATACAGTTTTTTCATTATCTGTTAAAATATGTTCCGACAAATTAATTATGTTATTTATCTTTTCTGTACTTATCATTCCAAACTTTTTCTTTTTTAAGAGTTCCACTATATTACTATATTTTTTTCCTTTGAGAAGCATTAACAACAGAAACTTTCCTTTCTACATTATTCAAAATCAAAACCAAATCTTTACTTTCAATGTTGCTAAGAATATCCATTACGTTGTTTAAAATCAATTTAGTTCAACTCAGCTGGGACTCCATTTTTCTTATATCGTCATTACAAAATACTCTTTCTATAGTCGTTGAACTTTTTAGTTTTGATTTTTTGATTCTAAACTGAATATATTTCAAAATTCATATTATAGAATCAAAAAATCGAAAAATACTGAAGAGCGTGTCCGAAAAGTACTTCTATTTGTATTTTGTTTGCAATAAACTTTAATGTAAAAAATTGTGATTTTAAATGTAAAGTCTGTAAACAAAAGAAATTTGTTTATTCGACCATTTTGTTTAATTCGTTGAACTTAAATTAGTTGATTAGTAAAGTTGTGTTACATTTATATTATTTCTGATTAAACGATTGCCTCAATTTGTTAATTATTACTATTGTGTTAAATTTAATTTGTTTTCTTAGATACTTAGTTCTATTAGTTTATATCAGTACACCATTATTTCAGCTTGTTTTGACACGAAAAAATACTGAAGAGCGTGTCCGAAAAGTACTTCTATTTGTATTTTGTTTGCAATAAACTTTAATGTAAAAAATTGTGATTTTTATAATGGAAAAACCATTATTTCAACTTTATTAATTGTAACTACCATACATTCAAGTAAAAATGTCAAAAAATAAAATGAAAAACAAACAAATTTCCAGAAGCTTGATGATAAAATTCATTCAGTTTACCGATAACTTTATGAAATTATTAAGTAATTCAAGAAGTTGCGTGCGAAGGTATTGAACATATTTTTAAACTTAGTAATATTTTTATTTATTTAAAGCTTTGATTCTAAACATTAAGCTTATGTAAGCACAACTTGTTCTAGTAACATGTTAGTACACTATCAAAGCATAAGCAGATAGATATTATATGACCAAAATATAACAGCCTATAACAGGTTTCTCGCGACTATTCCTGCCTGATGAGTCCTAATTAGGACGAAACCGGTCGTAGAATTGTCTCGGATGTTGTTGTTGTTGATCGTGCGGTGAAGTTCATTGTTTATTATACAAAATATAACAGAAAATTGAAAAAAATAAATATTTTAATCAAAGTTTTTTTAATTTATAGACTGATTGTTTAACTTCAAATTTTCAATGTTTTTATAACTATTTGTTGTTTATTTATTCTGTTAGCATCTTTAGGGCGAAAAAAAAACACATAAGGTAAATTAAAATTATTTAAATAAACGTTTAACAATTTTTTATCTTTACTTTATTACAGTGCACCATAAAATTCAAATTCTAAACTTTCAAAATTTTTCACGCTTCTTTTTTATGTTTTAAGTTTAATAAGTATGAGTTAACTAGTTAAATTGAATTTTACAAATTCAACAACTAGCAATTACTTGTTATTTTCTTTATAAGATTTTCAGAATGCTTACACACCGCATAAAATGATTTAATCATAATGTAAAAATAAAATTACTTTATGTTTAACTAAAAATAAAATAAAAGAAGTAATACAGTGTCTTACATTGTTGAATAAATTTCTACATTTTGTGTATAGTATATTTTATAGTTCTTTATAACAATATTTCAATCAATATTAGAACTTAGTTTTTTGAAGAACAGTCTATATTAAATTTACTTTTTATCTAGTTAATTTAAACATTAGAAAATAAACAACTAGCGAAGTTTTATTGAACCTATTTGGTAAAATTAATAGTAGAAGTTTTTTTTATTTTATTGTTAGAAAATAAACATTTTCCGACGATAAAACATTATAAACATTTGAACAATTTCTCTATATTACAACGCAAAATATATCCTTATATTAAACTTATAGTAATTTTTACTTAAGTTTCAAATACAACAGTAGAATTTTTATTGTTTGTTTAACATTCTTAGTTGTCAAGCACTAAATTGAAAATGTCATTCTCAAAATAAAACCATACAGAGTTTTTAAATTTTCACTATTTTACACGTTTATTTGATTTAAAAGTAAACAAAACTTATCCGTTGTACTTGAATATAACATACGACGAAAACAAAATCAATATACGACAGTGGCGTAGCGTGGTATTTTGGTCAGGGGGTGCGCAAATTGTTTTCTAAAAAATCCACTAAACTGAAACTTTTGTAATTAGCTATAAAAAGATCTTTCTATAAGTAATATAATTGAAATAAATTCGTTACGTAAAATAAGTTCGAAGTAACTGTTTTAAAAAATACTTATGTTTTACAAAATTAAACAATTAAAAAAATATATAAATTTCATTAGAATTACTTATAATTGCACAAATGTAAAATTACTAAATAAAAATTGCTTTTACTACTTACAGTAAACTTTATATCTTTAAAACTGAATATATTCCATAAAACGAAAGTATCTGGTTTATTTACGAAAAATTATCAATCTCTTTAATATACAATACAAAAGTGATAATAACACCTCATTGCACATAATTTGAATGAATTTTAACAGAAGTTAATATAAACTAACTTTATAACTATTATTACAATTTATTACAACTTTGTAAAATAGTTAAAAGTATACTTTTTAAATTTAATTTATCCGATTGTATTTGTTTAAAATAAAAATTACAAACAAAGCTTATTTCTCATAGGCCGACACGCTTTTTCTTGTATGTTTACAAAAATAAAGATCTGAAAACTAGCAATAATCTTAATATTTATTGTAGCATAAAAAAAAACTTGTAAAATCGTTTAATTTTCCTTTAAGCGTGACGTATTTTTGTTAACTTTTTGGAAAACTATCTGTCATAAGGTTATATTACTGCGGTGCACTAATTAGTTGCGTTCTTTTTGAGTCTAAATTCTTAAGAAGTTATAAAATATTTC
The DNA here is from genome assembly GCF_965202585.1 of Thalia democratica. Classification (NCBI taxonomy): domain Eukaryota; kingdom Metazoa; phylum Chordata; class Thaliacea; order Salpida; family Salpidae; genus Thalia; species Thalia democratica. The sequence continues at coordinate 3,534,536 of NC_139171.1, read as the reverse complement.
CTTATGAAATTTTTCACCATAATCGGTGCGCACTTTCGCTTGCGCACCGAATCAGTATATTGGATAATTTCCCTAACTTGTCGCCAATTGTTACTCAAAATTTCATTTAACTTTTTGAATACTAGATAAACATAGTTGAAAAAAGGCAAATTAAGCAGAAAAAATAAACAATAATGGATAAAGAAATTACATTCTTTTTTTAATTATTTTCTTTTTTTGGATGACACGCATTCGCCAGTGTCCCTTCCCGCGCTACGCTCCTGATATACGAGATAAAATTTGCAAGAACTGCTTAAAGATGAACTAAGCAAGCGAAGTACATTTTAATTTATTAAGTTTCGGTGTTTTTATTGTCTAGCACTTATATCGCAAATAAATCAGAATGTTTCATAGTTTCTAAATAACATTTTTCTAACAATTTAATTAAAACAAAAAAAAAACCTTTTTGTGACTTAAACTTGTCAGAAATTAAATTCATATAAGATTTAAAAAAAAACAATTTTTTAAATTATTAATACAGTTTTCAATTTTGAGCTTAACCTGATATAAAAACCTACTAAATATTACTAGTTATTTTGTAGTGCTATATTTTTTTTTAAAGCTTTTTTTACAAATAAAAGCAATTTTCAAGATAATTTAGTCTTAACTCTTAAGTAAAACCTTTTTTAAAACAAATGTCTAATAAGTAATTCAGAAGTATTTAAATTAGAAACACTTTTATATGTACTTACATTACATGGACTAACAGTTTAAACTTATAACTTTTGTTTGAAACTTTTTAAGTTAAAAATATATTGTTTACTATAATCAAAAATAAAGCTTTAGTGCAAACTGTAATTATTTTTTAAAATGTATTTATAAACTGGCACATTTTTAATTTAAACTACAAAGATAATTTTAGTATAAAAACTCGATTTATAAATAAAAGTTCTTTAAGTAAACAAAAACTAAATTCCAATCTAATTTATACAAAAACTAAGTGTTATTGCTAAAGCTATTAAAATAAATAACCTAGAAAAAAAAAAACTTTTTGTATTGCGTTATAAAACTAAATTAAAAATTAACAAATATTTTATTACGTAAAAATATATCAAAATCCTGTACTAATTTCCAATAACTCTTGTGCAACTTTTCATTGATTAAAATAAATTTATCTAAACTAGTGCTTGTTCGTTTGGTAAATACTTAAAAATGAAATTTGTTAAAATCCAAAAGCTTTTGTTATTTACTTTTTAACTGTAGCCGTCAATTATTCAAGTGAAAATGTCAAAAATAAAGTATAAAGCAAACAAATTTCTAGAAGCTTGACGATAAAATTTATTTGACAAATAAGTAAATGATAATTTAAAAGTTTTCTAAGAAATTTCGTGCGAAGTTACAAAATATACTTTTTTATTTAGTAATGTCTTTCTTAACTTAATGATTTAAAATCTCAATATTTAGTAAGTGTAAATACATTTTGTATAGTTTGTAAACTTATACGTGACAAAATATAAGTAAAAAAGTATACAACTAAATAAAAATAGAAAGTTTAAAAAAGTTATTTATATGTTTTAATTTAGGTTTTTTTTTACATTAAGCAAATTTTAAACTCTTTAAATAAATATTAAACATAAAGTCTTATCTTAACTTAACTACAGTGCACTGTAAAGTTTCTATGATAGACTAATTATTATTTTACACGAGGAGTTTTCAAATGTTGAGTTTAATAAATATAAGTTAACTAGGAATACTTAATTTCACAGAACTCAAAACTAGCAACAATTTAATATTTTGTATTTGAAATTTTTATAATGGTTATACACTGTAGAAGTTGATTTCATCATAGAGTTAAATTAAACTTTCTTTCTATAAAAAAATGAATATAAAATAGTAGAAGTATTACTGTACCTTGCAAACTTAAATAATTTTTTTTATTATATAGTTTATTATATAGTTTTTCATAAAAAAATGTAAATTATATTTAAAGCTTAGTTTTTTTTTTAAACGGTCAATATGAAACTTATGAATTATTTATTATATATAAACATAAATGTTAAACAATTAGCAATTTTTTGTTGAGATTATTTAGTAAAATACATTGTACAAAAGTGTTTATCTTATTCTAAAAAAAAGTTTATTTTAAAACACATTTAATCTTAATAACACTTTTATTTCAGTTTAAAACTAAAGAGTTATTTTTTTTTTAGCAATTACAGGTGTCAAATATTCAATGGGATATGTCACTTGTGTAATAAAAGCAAACAATTGTTTTAATGTTGTACATCGACTTCATTAAAAAGTAAACGAAACTTATCAGTCATGTTGAAAAACTACTTTCAAAATACTACACATACTTATAACCAGAGGCGTTGGGTGGGGTGATGCACTGCCGCAATTGCACCACCTTAAAATTTTGTAAGAAAAAATTAAGTATCTATAACGTTTTCGTTATTTTTTCAAAACAAAATCTCTTATAAAACTCCTATTTAGAAAACGACCATTTTGTTCACTTCACTGCTGCAAACTCTTAGCTGACTGCCGCAAATGAACTCTAAAAGCAAATTTTCTTCAAAATTTACCGCAAAATCAATATCTTGCGGTAAGTAAGCTAAGTTGAAAATTCCCTAAAACAGCACAGGCTTAATTATCATTCCAAAAGCTATTGTAAACAAAAAATGAAAACAAAGCTAAGCAGAGTAGAAGTAACTCGAGTAGAAGCAACACAAGCAGAGGCGATTCGAGCAAAAGCAACTCGATCAGAAGCAACACGATTAGAAGCAACACAAACAGAAGCAATTCGAGCAGAAGCAACTCGAGTAGAAGCAACACAAGCAGAGGCGATTCGAGCAGAGGCAACTCGAGCAAAGCATCTCGATTAGAAGCAACACAAGCAGAGGCGATTCAAGCAGAAGCAAATCGAGCACCGGCAACTCGATTTTTTTTTTCTACACCACCTAGAAAAAATACCACGCGACGCCACTGCTTGTAACATAGTAATTTAGCTTGTTTAGGTTTTTTGATAACTTTAAGTCTTTAGATTGTAAATAAGTTGTTTTCTATAATCAAAATCAAAATTATTGCAATTTTTTTTTTCAAATACCTAAATAACTAAAGTTTTGTGTGTGAGACGTTTTAATTTAAAACAAAAAGTTAGACTTAATATAAAAACTTGATACAAAAATAAAAACTCTTTAACTCAACAAAAAGTAAATCAAATATAATTTATACAAAACTAACTGTTATTGCTAAAGCTAACTTGTATAATTCTTAAGTGAGTAGAGCCTAAGAAAAAAACATTTTTGTATCGAAGTGATAAAATTTATAAATATATTTGTATCTAAAGGTATTTCAAAATCCTGCGTTTTTTTTTCGAGTTATACTTATAGAATTTTTAACTAATTAAAACAAATTCATCTAGCTAGTGTTTGTTTCGTTTGCAAATACTTCATAAAAAGTTTAGCTGAAATTAAAATACTTTCATTATTTGATTATCAATTAAAACTGTCAATAAAAAAACAAAAAAGTTTCAAGAAGCTTCACGATTGTATTATTATATGTTGTTGATCAATAAGTCAATGAAGTTATAAAATTTTCTAAGAAATTTCGTGGAAGACATAGAACATATTTTCAAGCAAAGTAATGTTATGTTTTCAATGCTTTAAAGAACTATATTTTGCTAATATAATTACATTTCATAATACTTGTAGGTTTGTGCTTGAACAAAGTATAAATAAAAAATATATTTGACCAAACTATAACAGAAATTTTTGCAACATTATCACATGTTTTAATTTAAATGTTTTAATTTTTGTTTTGGCTGCTTGTTATTTATTTTATAATATCTTCATTACTTTAATTTTTATTTTCATTTTAGCGTTTTTTAGGTGAAGAATTTAGTATATGATAAAAATTTAAGTTCCCTAGATAAGTTTTAGAAACCAAATTTTAGTTATAAAAAAACTTTAATTTACAAATAATAGTCAAAATATAACTTGTTTTTTATTAATTTGATTTCAATATTAAATAATAAGCAATTAACAAAGTTTTATGAACTCTAATTCAATAGTGGAGTTTGTGTTTATCATATTATAAAAACACTTTACATTATAACACAAATTTAATTTTTATTAACTTTATAGTTTAACTTTACTTAAGGTTTAATAAAAAAGTAGAAATTCGTCTGAGTTAAATACATGGTAGATTATTTTTATTTAAAACCCAAAGCTTAGTCTTATATTAATGTTATCAACATGTTTAAAACAAAAATAAAAAAAGATAAATCATAACAATATAATTTTCACTTTTTGTTTAACCATTGTAATCGTCAATTATTCAATTGAAAATTTCATTCGTAAAATAATAACAAACTTTATTTGTGAATTTTCGGCTTTATTCGATTTATAGGTAAACATAACTTATCAGCCATATTTGAAATTTAATTTCGAAGAAGTAGACATTATTATTTATGTTCGTTTTATAATAATAAATCAAAAAGTATACATAAGTCTCCAACGTTAGCTAGGTTTAATTATTTGTTTAACAATTATAAAAATCTTAGTAACATAATAGATTCTTTTTTAAACTTATTATAAGAAAAAGCATTTTTTTATTCTAACACACAACTAATCTCATCAACGTTTTATTTATATTTTGAACAGAATAATTGAATTTTCATTATTTGTTTAACAATCGTAGTTGTCAAATGTACAAGTGAGATTGCCATTCGTAAAATGTTAACAAACATAGTTTTTGAATTTATACGATGTTACACATTAATTTGATTTAAATGAAGGGTTTGAAATTTATTTTCAAAGAAATAGACATTGTTGTGTATTTTTAATAACACTTACACTATGTGCTTACAATTTAACTCTATAAACCAAAAATCTACGCTTAAATTTAAAAGGATTTAGATAATTTAGCTTTAGTAAAACAATTTTATCGCTTTAAAAAACAAATTTGTTTTTATGATAAAAAATAGTTTATATCATTATATCATAACACAGAAAAAATCTAAACTTTTTTTTTGGAATTACAAAGGAAAATGCTTAGTTTAAAAAATGTAGGTTTCACTTTTGATGTTAAATGTTAGTAAAAACTATATCAAGCTACTTTTAAGCTTATTTAAACATAAAATGTAAGTAAAGTATTGTACATTTTATTTTAAAGTTTTTTCACAACTAATAACAACTTTTAAACTAACTTAGCTTTTTTCAACAAACTTTATTAAACATTTTAAATGAAACATTTTGAAATATACTTGATAACAGGTCACTTTTGCACGAGCGTCACTTTTGCACAAAGGGTCACTTTTGCACGAGAGGACACTTTTTCACAGCGACACTTTTGCACGGCGACTCTTTTGCACGGAGGGTCATTTTGCACAAAGGGACACTTTTACACGGCGTCACTTTTGCACAGAGATATTTATACACGTCAAAACTTTTGCACGACGTTACACTTGCATGGCGACATTTTTGCAAAGCGTCACTTTCGCACGGAGATATATTTTCACGAATATACTTATAAACTGCAAACTATTTTTAAATTAGTTAATTTTGAACGAAACTTCATTTGTGCACCCTTCTAATTTTTATTTTCTGTAAAAAAATTTAAATAAAGTTTTTTTTTCTGTCAGCTTAAATAACATTTGCTTTAAAAAGAAAGTTCTTTCTAATGAATAGAATGTGGTAGTTTTTTAAAGAAATTTCAATGAAAAGTTTTTATGAGTTATTTATTCAAAAATTTATTTTACAAACTAAGTTTCGGTCAAAGACATCGTCAGTGCTTAAATAAATTTCTTAAATAAAAGTTTTTATGTGAAGTTTTACGTAGAACAACTTAATAACTAACCAAAATTCATTAATTCATATTTACAATCTTAATTTAAAAATAACTATGATGAATATACATTTTTTAATTTTTAATAAAATAATTTTTGACTACTATAAATAAAAATAATCTGAATCTCGTTAATTTTTAAATAGAAAGGTAAACTTAATTTAGTAAGGCTTTAAAACACGAATCTTGAGTATTATTTTTTACTTTTATTCTCTAGATGTTAAAATTAGCACTGTATAGTTGTTAAACAAATATTTTTAATTAAATTTTATTTTAAACAAATTTTAATTAAAAATAAAAGATTTATAGAATTTATGAAGTTTAAAGATATTTTTTAGATTTTACTTGATGTTTATTTTTCAGTTTAATTTCTAATGAGCGTGATAATAAAAATAACAATAAAATAGCGCATGTTTTCATGATTTAAACTTGGATTATTTCATAACTATAAGGTTGCATGATCATGATGGTATTTTTGAGGTATGTAAATGTTTTATTTGGTGGTTTTTAGTTTTGCTTTATTCTTAAAACAATGCTGGTGAGTATATTTGACCTGAATATAAAATAAAATGTTTATTATAAACAACCAACAAAATACATTTTTTAGTTTAAATATTTAGTTTGAGTAAATAACCATGTAAATGAACCACTAAAAGAGGAAGTTTAATTGTCTTTACCAATGCTTATAAACAATTAAAACAAAAAAACTTCTTTAAGATACAAATTTGTAATAAATACTTGAAAACTAGTCTAGCAATTCGGCATAAATAAAGTGTTAAAAAGAAGTTATGCCTGTTTGGTAGAGGATTTTTAAAAAGTTTTTGTTTTTGTCAAACTACAATGATGACTTTAAGTTTTAAAAGTCAACTGTAAAACAAAATCTTAGATTACTTTTATGTGAAATTAATTTATTCTTCCTTTATAGTTTTAAAGAAAAATAAGAAAAAAATAAATCGTTATTATCACGAATTGGTTTAGTTTATATTGTTGTTATTAAACTCCAAAAACTTTTTTCCTTAAAAAGTTTTATTGTAAACTCTATATCTAAATAATACTTAGCCATTTAACAAAACATATGTACTTTAAACTTTTTTTTTGGTTCAGAACTTGGTAATTCTTAAAAGTTTTTTATATTAGGTTTGTGATATCAAAAAGTCATCAATAAACAATTGTTTTTTTAATCAAAATAGTTTATAAGAACATAATAGTAAAAAAACATTCTGTGATTATCAATTTAACAATTAAAATCAACATTATTACGTCACAAACAACATTATCACTTTACAATCGTCATTATTACATCATAATCGAGATTGTTACGTCACAAACAACATTATTACGTCACAAACAACACTGTTACGTCACAATCTACAATATTACGTGACAACTAACATTGTAACGTCACAATCGATATTTTAAACATAAAAATTATTACATCACAAACGTAGTTTTTTAAGTTTGTAGTATATATTTTTGAATGAAAATGGAAAGGTTTTAGTTTACGACATAATAACAAAATGTTGTCATATGTTAAATGAATTTAGTTGATCAAATCTATGCTTCAAAGAAATAATGAGAACGTTTAAGATATTAAATATTTATTTAAATTAGTAACAGAACTAATGTACTTAATAAAAGTACATTAAAAAAAAAATAAATTAGTTATAAATAAATTTCAAAATATCACTAAATATTATACCAACAATAATTTGTTAATTAAATAAAATATAAGGCTTAATTTATACAAACATTGTATTTAAAAAAAAACAATAATTTAGAAATTTTTTTTAATGCGCAAAGTTTTATGAAAAGAAAACTTTTTGAGTTTTACTAGGAAAACATTAATTAAAAAAAAACTTTTATAATTTTTGTAGTTATTTTATATATTTTCAGTACTAGTTTTGATAATACTACTTTGCATGTTATAATTTAAAGAAGTAAGAGAAAATAACTAAATGTCGACAAACTCTTTATAGTTATTAACACTTGTAACTAATTTTTAAATGTTAAAAACAAAGTGAAGCAAAAAAACTTTTTGAGTTTAGAATTTGTAAAAGAAACATTAAAACCATTCAACCAATTATGCAAAAAGCGTAAAACAGAAGGTATGCCTCTTTGTTAGAGATTTATAAATACTTTTTTCTTAAATCAAGTAATCAAACTTGGATAAATTTACCGTTAGTAAGTCAACCCTTAAAAAATAATTAACTTGTAGAATGCTTTGAGTTAAACTAATTCATTCTCCCATCTTAGCTATAAAAAATAATAAAAAACTAAATGAAAAAACTAATCATTATTACGTCACAATCTAAATCATCACGTCACAAACAACATTGTTACGTCAAAATCAACATTATCACGTCAAATTCGACATTATTACTTCACAAACAACATTATTACGTCACAAACAACACTATTACATCACAAACAACACTATTACGTCACTAATAACACTATGATCTCACAATCTAAATTATCACGTTACAATATAAATCATCACGTCACAATAAATGTTATTACGTAACAGTCGACATTATTACGTCGCAATCAAAACTATAACGTCACAAACGTAGCTTTTTACGTTTGTAGTATTTATTTGTGAATGAAATTGGAAAGGTTTTAGTTTGTGACGTAATATTAAATTTTGTCATATATTAAAGAAATTTAGTTGATTAAATCTTACCTTCAAAAAAAAATGAAAACGTTAAAGATATAACAAATTTATTTAAAATCAGTAAAAGACTAATTTACGTTTAATAAGCAAATTTTTAAAAATTTTAAATTAGTCATTAACAAATATTATAATATCTATAATTATCATTTATACAAAAAAATCCTACTTAAGTAAAATATAACGCTTAAGTTATTAAAATGTGTATTTCAAAAACACTAAAAAATTAATTTAGAACTTTTTTCTAATGCGTAACGTTATATAAAAAGAAAATTTTTGAGATTCACTAGGAAAGTATTAATGTAAACAGAGTCTTTACTATTTTTGTAGTGGTTTTATATATTTTTAGTACTAGTTTAAACAATACTAGTTTGCATGTTTCAATCTAAAAAAGTAATAAATAACAAATATTTTTCGACAAACGCTTTTTGATCATTATCAAAACTTGTAACTAATTTCTAAAATTATAGTAATTAAGTGATAAGTAATATTTTAAGTTTACTTTAAAGTTGTTAGTTTTACTGATTTTCGAAATAAAATAATTTTTAAATATTCAAAAAACAATATTCTGTTTTAGTTAAATGCCTAAGGAAAATATTTATAAAAAATTTTATATGGAAAAAAAATCTGTGTTTTATATATTTGATGACATCAGAATATAATTTGTAAATGGTTTTTGTTTCTTAAAAAATGCTTAACTACGAACTTAGTTTACTTTTTAAGATTTAAAAAGAAAATAAAGGTTTTAATTGTACAAAATCTAAATATTTTTTTCTCACTGCAAATTGATACTTTTTATTTGTTAAAACTTTAAATAAAAAGTCTGATTACTATATGTATACAAAGCGCTAAAAAAGTAGATATTTAAAGGTTTAGTAAAAACAGCAAAATTTTTTTTATTATAATTTATGTACTAAAATTAAGTGTTTATTTTTAAGATTCTCATAAAAGAATTGTAAATAAAACTAAAAAAAAAAATACTAAGTTTGTGCAATAGGTTTATAAATAACTATTAACACAATTTACAACTTATTATGAACAACATAGTGCATAAAAAACATTTAATGTGTAACTACATAAGTAAATTAAAATACATGTTTTCAAATAAATAAAAGTGACCAAATAAATTAAAAAACCTGTTAGAATTATTATTTTATGAATTTTATACACTATACAAACAAAAGTACTATGAGGTTAAAAACCATATAAATATAAATATATTTTAAAGTGTTTATTCTTTAGAACTTAAAAAGACAACTTAAAAAAACTTTATCAAATTTATGATATTTTACAGTGTTACCTGACAACAACAAAAATTACCTATTACCTTAGGGTGAACACAAATTAATCTTGAAATAATTATTTAAATTTTGTTATTTTACTTGTATTTTTAAATAATAAAAAGTATTAGGCTTTCATAGTATATAGCATTTTCTTACTACGAATTTTATTAGACATATAATGTAGTATTCTCTCTGATTATGCACTTCTTAAGTACCAATTTCATTTTTTATGAATTTTTAGTTTTAATTGAACATATATTTTTAAATAATGTGTTACATGGCAATTTTTCTAGCTGCTCAGATGTTGCGGAACTTTGCATATAACAAAACGGATTTGTTCGACATAAACTTTTACTTGAAACTTTATTAATCAAATACTGTGATCTTCTTATTGAGTACTTCTTAATTATACGCTTCCTGTTCAGTACATTTAGACCAAAATATTATCAATTTAGTTATCTTCCTCAATAACTCTTTATTTTCTTCTTTATATAATTTGAAACTTCTTACGCTTGAACAGCAAAACTTCTTTTATTTTCTCTTGGTTTATTAATTGAATTTTTATTATTTTCTTTAGTTTGCCAGTTCTTTCTCCATTTTCATTTATTTTATTTTTATAAAAAAGAATCTGGAAAAAAAAGTTTTAAGTAAGTGACGCCTAATTGCTTATTATTTAGAAAAAAATTCGAAAAGTTAAATAAGTAACGTAAATAGCAAATTAGATATTCAAAAACAATATTCAGTTAGTGTTCAGATTACGAATAAAAGTATAAAAACATGTTTAATTATATACAACCATTAATAGACATTAAAACATTTGTATGATAACAGTTTAAACTTTAAACAGTATCATATAATTAAGATATTTAAACTGTATTTCAATAATTACAAAATACGATAAACATTTACAATTGAATAAAGCTTAAACTGCACTACGCAACAAAATATTTAAAAATAGTTACAATACTTTAAAGCAATTAAGAAAAACAAGAAGTAGAGCTGTATACAAAAAATAATAGTTATATATAAGTGTTTTAAATTAAGTATTCAATACTTTAATTAAATATATTTTACATTTCAAATTAATTATGTTTTATTTAAAAACTAATCAATGCCAGCTAAAAAATCTAAAAAGCATATGAAGCAAAGTATACTAATTAAATTTTTTTTTTAGCAAATTAAAAAAAACATTATTTTTGTTTTTTACTTTTTTGAACCGCAAAAGTTTATTGTTAACAGCACAAGCATGTAAATTACATTTAGCAACAGGAAAGTTTTCTACATCAAACCATTCGTTAGTGTCGAGATTGTACACTTCTACTGAATTTGTCCATTTATAACCTTCAGTCATTCCACCAATAACATACACGAGGTTTCCAACTCTGCAACAAGCAAAATCACGACGAACAATTTTCATTGGAGCCATCATAACAAACTTGTTCGTGTCTGGTGAATACATTTCTACTGTTTTTAATATTTTGAATTCAAAAGATCCACCAAACACGAATAGTTTATTGGTAAAAACGATGATTTTGTGACCGTATCTCGCTTGTATCATTTTAACTTGTGATAATAACGTAGTCTTATTAACCGGATCATATATTTCTATTGTTTTGGATGTTTCTGAATAAGCATGGTCCTGCCCACCAACAATCCAAACTTTATTGAGGTAATGAACAACGTCAAAATTATCTCTTTCTGTTTCAATGTTTACATCACTCCATTGTTTTCTGACAGTATTGAAAAAATAGCTTTCATCATTACGAAAATTTGAAAGAAAAACTAAAATATTGTTTCCAACTCGGCATGAAGTGAACCAGTCATAATCTTTATTTGATCGAAATTTGTAAAACTTATTGTTTAATGTTGAAATTCCTTTCTCACCAACTACAAAGAATACATTATCAATTTCATAAACCCCGCATATATTACCTACTGATTCATGAAACTTGTCTTTTTTAACCCACTTTTTCTCATCTAACAAATACTGGTAGTTTTGTTTGTTAAATTCATCTGCAACTACAATTGCTTTTGCTTCTTCATTATTTTCTGTGACTTCTTTTTTTTGACCTATTAGTAAAAAAAGTAATTTAACGATTATCTCACTTAAAAAGAAATTATACTTTCACGTCAGTATGTACTAAAAAACGCTGAGTCAGCAAATTTTCGAAAGGTTTTTTTTCATGCTCTTATCCCTAACACACCTTACCGAAACATATTTAAGTATAAATCAATAATAAATTTTAAATAATTAAAATTTAAAATAGCAAGAAAAAGAGTTCGCATTTGTTGGTGACTCAGCTAATTTAGCTCGAACTTATATTTTTATAAATTAAACTTTAAAATATAAAATTTTATTTTAATACCAAGACGGTTAAATATAACATACTATCTAAATAATAAAAAGAATAAATTAAAAACACAGTATACACAAATACAATGTATATTAAATAACTTGTTTATTTTTCTTAATGTTATTTTTGCTTTTAACCTGAACTTAACCCAGCTTATTTTTATTTGTAGTAATTTTATTAGTGAAGAAAATAATCAAAATTTTTAATCTTTAAAAACAATAACTTGTTTAAAACTAAATTATTACAGATTTCACCAATACGAAACTATTTAAATACAATTTTAACATTATGAAATTAGAATTTTATCATAACCAATACTTTTTACATTATTATACATTTCTGTTGAATTCAATACACAGGTGTATCTCAAAAATAATTATAAAGTACGTTTAGTGATTAGAAACTTATAACAAATAATTATTAATAAGCTTTAGTTAGTTGTGGTTAATTGAAAATGTTAATGAAAGTTTTTATAAGATAAATTTAATCATTAAAGTCTAATTAGGCCTGATAAAAGTATTGAGAAAGAGAAATTTTTTCATTAGTATATTCGATATAAAAACTAACAAAACCTAGGATACGTTAAAAAATTATTTCTTTATAGGTTTAAATGGTATATTTTTTACTAAGTTTTAAATTATGAAAATCAGAAAGCATTTCTTCTTTCGTATTAAAACTGTATTAAATCGAAAAATTATTTTCTTTAAAAAGCTTACTTGAAGTATTAGTCGATAACTCATTTATATTGATATCTTGTAAAATCAAGCTTGTTGCAGATGATAATTTGTTTTTCAATACTTCATTTTTTGAGTTCTTAATCTTTGCTGACTTATGAGATGAATTTCCTGACTTCATTTTAGTTGAACCGCTCAAATCTAGAAAAAATATTCAATTTGTTCTACAATTAAACTTAAACCTCTTAAAAAGCGTAAGAATAAATATATTTTTTTTGTGAACAACCTGTATTAATGTAAGTTTAATATTTTTATTTGAACTAATAATAAGTTTTACTTGAAAGAAAAGTTACTAAATTCTAAAAAAGGCTAACTTGTACTTGTAGATTGAACATTATTATTTATACTATTTTCGGAAAGTAGAACATCTAACACTGATGCAAGCTTGTTTTTAAGATTTGTATTTTCTGCGTCTAACTTTTTTAATATTGGTTCATTTGGTTCTTTAGATACTATTAACTTATTCGAAAATGAATTTAGTTTTTCTTCAAGTGTCTTTATATCTGTTTTAAGCTTTTCGTTATCATTAATCAGTTTATTTGTTTTTTCATCGTTAATTATCTTTTCGTTGTTGAAAGTTCTTATTGTCGTCAAAATAGTTCTGAGGTTTTCATCTAACTTTGAGTTTCTATTGGAAAAATCTTTGTTTTGTTCTTCAAGAAGAGTAATTCTTTTGATTATCAGCTTCTGAAAGTTTGCGTTGTTTTCATTAAAGACTTGCAAGATAGTTTTAGTCTCATCAGATGATCCTTTGTAAACAAGATCTGCATCTTCATTAACAGAAGGATAAAGTTTCATTACATTCAGTTTTCTCTGAGAACTTGAGACCTGCAATCAGGACAAGTCATTCTGGTGGACAACCATTGATCCAAGCAGCTATGGTGGAACATGTGTCCGCAGTGGACAACTGATATTTCTTCATCTGGAAAGCTTATGTCCTCATGGCATATAGAACAACACACTAACATTTTTTGATTTTCTAACTGTTAATTTCTTTCTCCTTATCAATAAATCTTAGTAGTTTATATAATGATAATAAATTTTCGTTTCTAATCTGTCAGGAGTCATTAATTTTGAAAAAAAATAGTAAATAATTTTTTAATAAACATAGAACAAATAACTATTAATTTTATTTAAAAATAGAGTAATCTTAAAAAACAAATTTTGTCAAGTTGTATATTAAATAGCAAAAATTTAGACAAAATACATTGTACACTTTAACAAAATTTAAAAATTAACTGTTTTACAAACGCATAATTGTTTATTTCCACACACAAAACTTACCTGATAAACTAAAAAATTATTATTATGGTAAGCATTTATCTTTAGCAGATGCAGAATAGTTTTTTATAAGTCTAAGATTTAATACTTCATCTTAGAAATAAGTTAAGTTTTACCTTAACAAATTAGTAAATCATAAAGTTTTAATCAAACTAATAAACAAATTTTAAAATTATATGTTTCTTATATAATTAAAGTATTAATATACATAGAATATATAAAAATGAACTTGTTTTTTATGATTGTAATCTCAACTAGAATGCAACAACTGTTCTACTTAAAATATATATTTATATAATACTTAAAAAATAGTTTTTATAACAGATTATTTTTTTCTATTTGTTTGCTTTTTATAGAAGCTTTAAAGTAGTACAATTTGTATAGACAATAAAAAGAAATAAACAATTTACTTAAAAAATCTTAAAATTTAATAAACATTTATTTGCAGTGTTAAACTATAACTGCTAAGTTTTATTTGCATTTAAATATATTTTTTACATATAGCTTTATTAATCATCAAATAAAACTGTATTGCAAATAACATACTTTTTTATATGCCTTAGAAACTTAATTTATTGTTTTTGAGTTAAAAAAAGCTTAAGAGCATTAGCAGATCAGTAAAAACAAAACATATGTTTTGTAACTAGTTTGTTTCAGAAACAAAAACATTTTTACTATATAACAAATTCAACATAGAAGCTTAAAGTTTATACTATTACCTACAATAACAAATAAAAATTATTTTCAACGAATTTACAGATAGTTTTAAAACCTCAAAAGACAAAAATTGAATTCGATTGTTAAAACATAAACTAAAAACTAAACACTTTTTCTTTTAAACTTTGTAACTTTAAACATTTAAACAAAATAACTTTAAAACCTTCGTAAAAACTGCAAAATTGCAAAATTTTACTAAATTGACTATAATTTACAATGGCTTAAACGAAGTGAAACAAAAACGTTTTTAAGTTTTGAGAATTTGTAACAAATACTTTAAAACCAATCAAGCAATTATGCATTAAGCGTTAAACAGAAGTTATGCCACTATGCCAGGATTTTTAAAATGTTTTATGTCAAATCAAGTAATCAAACTTGGATAAATTCAACGTTTGAAAGTCAACCGTTAAAAAAATAATCAACTCGTAGAATGATTTTAGTAAAACAAATTTATTCTCCTACCTTGGTTTTAAACAAATAAGAACTAAATCTTAGTTATTATGAATTTATTTAATTTATACTATTGTTACTAAATTCCATAAACATTTTCCTTCAGAACGTTTATTGTAAACTTCGTTTATAAATAATAGTTATTAGTTTAACAAAAAAAATATATTTTAAACTTTTTTTTCTGTTTAAAAACCTTAAACGTTTGGCATATTATGTTTGAGAATTCATTTCTATGACTGTCGTATATGAGTTATCCAATAAACATTCGTTTTTCAATTAAGTTAGTTTAATAGTAAAAAATAACGTTCGGTTATTAATATTCAATCGAAATCAACATTATTACGTCACAGACAACATTATTACGTCCTAACTTACATTATTACGTCACAATTAAAATTATTACGTCACAATCAAACTTACTACGCCACAAACATAGTTCTTTACGTTTGTAGTATTTATTTGTTAAAGATATTGGAAGTTTTAAGTTTTAGTTTGTGACGTAATATTAATATGTTATCATATATTAAAGGAGTTTAATTGATTAATTCTATACTTTAAAGAAAAAAACGAGAATATTTAAGAAATAAATTTTTTTGAAATCATTTAAACAATTAATGTATGATTAAAAAAGCACTTGTTTTTTATCTGAGTTAGTTATTAATATATTTTAAATTATTGCTAAATATTATACAAACAATAAAATAATTAACTAATTAAATTATAATGCTTAACTTATTTAAAAAAAATAAAAAATAAAAGTAATTCAAAACTTTAATAATATAACGTTCTATTACCAAAAAATTTGAAAAAAAAAATTTACAAGAAATTTTCTTACAGAAAAAAGAAAACTTACAAATTATTAGTTTTTAAACTAAGCCTTTACAATTTTTTTAGTGGTTTTTTTTACTTTTATTGCTTATTTAAATAATACCAGTTTGCAAGTTTTAATTTAAAGAAGTATTTGAAAATAAATAATTTTCGACATACGCTATTTAATTATTACTAAAACTTGTAATTATTTCTTAAAATTTAACTAATTAAGTGATAAGATGTTTAGGTTTACTTTAAAGTTGTCAGTTTTACTGATCTTCAAAGAAAAAAAAATATTAACCTGTTTTTATCTTTTTAATAACATTCAAAATAAAACTTGAAAATAGTTTTTATTTCTAAAAATATTTTAAACTATAAACTTTTTTAATTCGTAATTAAAACAAAAAAAAAGGTTTAACTGTACAAAATTTGAAGAATATTACTAACTACAAAAAGCTATTAGTTTTCTTCTTGTTTAAACTTTAGTCTAATATCGTTATTGAAACAAAGCGCAATAAAAGTACTTGTTTTAAGTTTCAATAGAAAAAGCAAAAAATAAAATTTTCTCAATAACTCTTTATTTTCTTACATATTTAGATACTTCTTAGGGTCGTACCTCAAAGTTTTTTTTTAGTTTAAATTTAAAAAACTCTTGAATTAAACCTTGTTCTTCACATTTTGTTAAAAAAATAAACATCCATCAATTTCATTATTGTTCTAGTTATACACTTTTGAACTTTTCACAATAAAGACACCAAAACTTTTTTTAGTTTCTCGTGGTATATTCATAAATTAAAACTTTTTCCTTTAGCATGCTAGATTGTTCTCAATTTTCTTTTTATTTTTTATATCTAAACGATTCTGTAAAAACTAAGTTTAAGTAAGTAACGCTTAATTGCTTACTATTTAATAAATTATTTTTTTTAATAAGATAAGTAATGTAAATAGCAAATCAGACATTTAGAAACAATATTCAGTTAGTGTTCAGATTACGAATAAAAGTACAAAAACATGTTTAATTATATACAATTTTTTTAGACATCAAAAATTTTTGTATGAGTTCAGTTTAAAATTTAAACAGTATCATAACGTTAAGATATTTAAACTGTATTTTAATAATTAGAAAATACGATAAACATTTATAATTAAATAAAGCTTAAACTACCTTTCCCAACTAAATTTTTGACATTAGTAATAAGAATTTAAATCAATTAAGAAAAAGAAGAAAAATTGTACACAAAAAATAGTAATTATATATTGTTGTTTTAAACAAAATATTCAACACTTTAATTTAGTGTATTTCACATTTCGAATTGTTTATGTTTTGTTTATAGACTAATCAATGCTAACTAAAATTTCTAAAAAAAAATAAGAAACAAAGTATACTAATTTAAAATTTGTTCAGCTTAGCAAATTAAAAAAAAAAAAAATTATTATACTTTTTGAACTACAAAAGTTTATTGTTAACAGCAAAAGCGTGTAACCAGATTTAGTAACAGGAAAGTTTTTTTCTGTCTGTCCATACATTAGTGTCGAGGTTGTAGACTTCTACAGATTTTGTTATATTATTTCACGAGTCAAAAACATTAGCTAACTTTAATTAAAGACATAAAACTAAATGATCTATACTTATTTTGTAAGGTACTGTTAACTTCACAAAATGTAAAAAAAATGAACGCTGTATATGCTTTAAACTCTTATTAAAACAATTAACTTAGTTTCATTTCTTATTAGTCATAACTGTCATATAATTAATCTAAAATTCTAAAAATAAGTCATTATTTAAAAGCTTTTGATCAAAATTTGCTCCATGTGCAAAATTAACTAAGCTTTGAAATTATTATACAAAGTTGGAAGCACAAACATAAATAAACAATCTATAGACTAAAAAAATACAATTAATGTTTAAAACCAAGTATAATCCAAAGTCTGTTCATTACAAACAACCTTTTTATTATTATTATTATTATTATATTTTGATTCAAAATAAAGAAAATAGGTTTTTCGAATAATAAAAAATAGAAGATTTTATAAAACAGACCTAAATATTTAACTAAAATTTTTCTTTTTTAAATATTTTTCTTTTTAAAGTAAAAAAAAACGTTAAAATTTTAAACATTTGTTTTGAATAAAATTTAACATTAATATAATTATGTTAAAAGTATTCCGTGAACTGTGCTATAATTTATCAATTGTTCTTAAATACGTTAAGGTAAAATAAAAACCTTTTAGTTTATACTACTACCTACAATGTCAAAAAAAACTATTTTCAACGAATTTTATGTTAAATTTTAAAACTTTTAAAGACCAAGTTTAAACTTGATTGTTAAGAGATGAACAAAAACAAAACACTTTTACTTTTAAATTTTGTAACTTTAAACATTTATACGAAATAACTTCAAAACCTATGTAAGAACTGCAGAACTTTACTAACTTGACTATGATATAAAATGGCTAAAAACAAAGTGAAGCAAAAACACTTTTTCAAAGTATAATTTCAACAAATACTTGAAAACCATTCAAGCAATTATGCATAAAGCGTTAAACAGAAGTTATGCCACTATGCCAGAGATTTTTAAAATGTTTTTTCTCAAATCAAGTTATCAAACTTGGATAAATTTAACGTTAGAAAGTCAACCGTGAAAAAAAAAATGTAGAATACTTTTTGTAAAATAATTTTAATCTTCCTTTATAGTTTTGAAGAATAATAAGAAAAAACTAAATCGTAGTTATCATGAATTTGTTTAATTTATACTGTTGTTACTAAATTCCAAACATTTTTTTCCTTTAAAACTTTTATTGTAAACTCGATTTATTAATAATACTTATTAATTTAACATAACATATGTATTTAAATCTTTTTTTTCTGTTCAGAACTTGGTAAACCTTAAACGTTTATTATATTATGATTGTTTTATCAAGAAGTCTTTTAACTGTCGCAAAAGAGTTATCCAATAAACATTCGTTTTTTAATCAAATTAGTTTATAACAACTTAATAGTAATAAATATCTTTCTACGATTATCAATATTCAATCGAAATCAATATTATCACGTGACAATCTACATTATTACGTTACAATCAACATTATCATGTCACAATCGACATTATTACGTCATAAACATTTGTAGTTTATTTTTATGAATAAAATTAAAAAAGTTTTAGTTTGTGAAGTAATAATAAAATGTTGTATGTTTTAGGAGTTTAGTTGATTAAATCTATATTTCAAAGAAGAAAAAGAATAAAGACGTTTAAGATATAACAAGTTTATTTAAAATCGGTAAAAGAACTAATGTTCGCTAAAAAAACACATTTAAAAAAAAATTAAATTAGTCATTAACAAATATTAAAATATATATAAATATTATACAAACAAAAAAATTCCTAGTGAAGTAAAATACAACGCTTAAGTTATAAAAATGTGTATTTAAAAAAACTGAAAATAAAATTAGAATATTTTTTAATGCGTAATTTTTAAGAAAAGAAAATGTTTGAGATTCAATGGGAAGTATTAATATAAACAAAACCTTCACAAGTTTTGTAGTTGTTTTATATATCCTTAGTACTAGTTTGAATAATAATAGTTAGCATGTTTCAATCTATAGAAAAAATAGATAATAAAGTATTGTCGACAAACGCTTTTTAACTATTATTAAAAATTGTAACTAATGTTTAAATCTTAAATAATCAAGTGATAAGATGTTTAGTGTAGTTTTAAATTTTTAATTTGAATGAACTTTAAAATAAAGTAATTTTTAAGTATTGAAAAAATATTATTCTGTTTTAATTTAATGTCTAAGCAAAATAATTATAAAATACTTTATTTGGAAAAAACCTGTGTTTTATATTTATTGTTATTTAATTAAACTCAAAATTATTACGTCACTAACAACATTGTTACGTCACAATCTACATTGTTATGTCACGATCAAAATTATAACGTTAAAATCGACATAATTACGTCACGATTAAAATTATTACGTCACAAACATAGTTTGTAACGTTTGTAGTATTTATTTGTGAATGAAATTTGAAAGGTTTTAGTTTGTGACGTAATGATAAAATGTTATATGTTA
The DNA here is from genome assembly GCF_965202585.1 of Thalia democratica. Classification (NCBI taxonomy): domain Eukaryota; kingdom Metazoa; phylum Chordata; class Thaliacea; order Salpida; family Salpidae; genus Thalia; species Thalia democratica. The sequence continues at coordinate 3,514,338 of NC_139171.1, read as the reverse complement.
GAGAAGTTTAGTTGATTAAATATATACTTGAAGAAAAAACGAAGAGAACTTTTAAGATACAACAAATTTATATAAAATCTGTACAACAACTAATGAACGATAAAAGCACCCTTTTTATTTATCTGAATTAGTTATTAATAAAGTTTAAGTAACCTATGAATATTATATTAAAAATAAAATTCGTAATTAAATAAAATATAACGTTTAAGTTGTAAAAATGACTTTTTCAGTAAAAAACTATATTAGAAATAACTAATTTATTTTTTTTTCTCTAATGCTTAACGTTTTATGAAAAAAAATTTTTTAAGACACATTAAGATTTTTTTTTTTTTTTTTCTGTATTTTTGTTTAACTTGTTAATTGAAAAATATTTTTTATTTGTTGAAATTAATTAAACTTTTAAGGGGTATATTTATAATAAACTTTACCACTTTTAGTTGTTCAAAATATAATTTTTTTTATGTTATAAAGCATGTTAACTAAAAACGACAAGTTATTAATACAAAATGAATTTCTTAAATCAATAATTAATTATTCAAAGTTAGTTTCAAGTAAATAAAAAGTTTGTGAATTTATTTCTACTTACGTTGAAAATAGTATTACCCCAGTTCAACTACAAGTTTATAAATATTTAATTTGTGTTTAGACTGAAATACATTACTTTTTATAGCAAATTCTATTTAGTCCAGATATTTTGTTATTTCTATTTTTATTGTGATCTTGTTTAGATGTTAAAACTAAATGAAAAGATTTAAATTAAACTTGGGTTTTATCTATTTAGAAATCATAGTTTTAAGAACAAACAATATTTTAGTTTTACTTTAACAAAATGTATTAGAGAATTTAATTTTAATAAATTTATAAAACTAATAACAATTTTATTTTTATTATATAAGTAATGAATTAATACACATAGACTTTATAAAATTGAACTATTTTTTCATGTTTTTTATGTAATTTAGAATACTACAACTTATCTGCTTAAATTTGTTAGATATTTGAAACTTAACAATAACATAATTTTTTTACATACCATAGCATTTTAGTTTATGTTTTTGTTTTAAAGCAATTAAAAGACACTAACAGATACAATAAGTACAAAACCTATGTTTTGTAACTAGTTTGTTTAACAAACAAAAACGTTTTAACTGTGTAAACAAATTTAACATAGAAGCTTAAAGTTTATACTATTACTTACAATGTCAAAAAAAAATCTATGTTCAACGAATTTTACGTTAAATTTTAAAACTTTTAAACACAAAATTTAAATTCGATTGTTAAGAGATGAACAAAATCAAAAAACTTTTTCTTTTAAACTTTGTAACTTTAAACATTTAAACGAAATAACTTCAAAACCTATGTAAAAACTGCAAAAGTTTATTAACTTGACTATGATATAAAATGGCTAGAAACAAAATGAAGCAAAAAAACTTTTTGAAGGTATAATTTTAACAAATACTTTAAAACCATTCAAGCAATCATGCATAAAGCGTTAAACAGAAGTTATACCTATTTGCCAAATGTTTTAAAGATTTTGTCTCAAATAAAGTAATCAAACTTGGATAAATTTAACGTTAGAAAGTCAAGCGTGAAAAAAAAAGTTGTAGAATGCTATTTGTAAAACTAATTTATTCTTCATTTACACTTTTGAAGCAAAATAAGAAAAACCTAAATCGCAGTTATCATGAATTTGTTTATTTTATACTATATTTACTAAACTCCAAACACTTTTTTCTTTCGAAAATTCTTTTGTAAACTCAATTTCTAAATAATACTTAGCAATTTAACATAACATATGTATTTTGAACTTTTTTTTCTGGTTAACAACTTGGTAAACCTTAAACGTTTTTTTTATGTTTATGTTTTGTTGTAAGTCCTGTAACTTTGAAAAAAGCGTTATTCAATAAACAATTATTTCTTAATCAAATTGGTTTATAACAACTTAATAGTAAAAAAACACTAAACGATTATCAATATTCAATGAAAATCAACATTATTACACATTATTACGTCAAAAACAACATTATCATATCACAACCAACATTATTACTTCACAATCAACATTATCACATCACAACCAACATTATTACGTCACAATCAACATTGTTACGTCACGATAAACATCATCACGTCACTATCGACATTACTACCTCACATCCAAAATTTAACGTCACAAACAACATTGTAACGTCACAATCGACATTATTACGTCACAATCAAAACTGTTACGTCACAAACGTAGTTTTTAACTTTTGTAGTATTTATTTGTGAATAAAATTGGAAAGGTTTAATTTGTGACGTGTTAATAAAATGTTGTCATATATTAAAGAAGTTTAGTTGATTAAATTTATACTTGAAAAAAAAAAAACGAGAACGTTTAAGTTAAAATAATTTATTTAAAATCAGTACAACAAACAATATTCGATAAAAAGCACAATTTATTTTTAATTTAAAATAGTTATTCACAAATATTAAATTATTTATAAATGTTACACTAACAATAAAATTTTTAATTTAATAAAATACAACGCTTAAGTTATAGAAATGGAATATAAAATAAAACAAAAAAGAGTATAGAATCTGTTTCTAATGCTAGGCATTTTATAAATAAGTTTTTTTTTAGTTTCACAAAGAAACATTAATTTAATAAAAACCTTTACAGTTTTTGTAGTGGTTTTATATATTTTCAGTATTTGTTTTAATAATAATACTTTAGAAGTAATAATTTAAAGAAGTAGTAGAAAATAAATAAATATCGACAAACGCTTTTTAATTATTAATAAAACTTGTACTACTTTATTCAAATTATAAAGTTAAGTGATAAATGTTTAGCTTTATATTATAGTTTTTGATTTAATGACCTTTAAAGTAAAAGCTAATTAATAATCTATTCAAAAATAAATATTATGTATTAACTAAGCAAAATAATAATAAAACAACTTAAACTGAAAAAAAAAACTTTTATTTAATATAATTAATGACATTAAAATTTGACTTGTAAATTTTTGTCTAAAAGGCGTAAGTTTGGTGATTATTATTAAGATTCTCATTAATGAATTAAAACCAAAATTAAAATAAAAACATTTAATTTTGTTCAATAGGCTTGTAAGTAACTATTTATGAAGATTCATAACTAATTATGATCAATAAACAGCAAAGAAATAATATGGTGTTTGATTATAAAGTTGAATTAATATAAATGCTTAAAAACAAATAAAATAGACCAAATAATTATTAATTTTGTTAAATTAATTTTATGATTAATTATACACTATACAAACAAAATTAATATGAGGTTAAAGAAAAATAAAATCAAAATATTTATTATTTAAAAGATAAACAAACTTTTTCAAATTTATAGATGTTTTTCAGTTTTGCCTGACAATACAAAGTATTACTTTATAGCAAAAATAAACCAATTTCTAATTTAGTAATTTCATAGACTTTGAATTTACTTTCACTATCGATTAAAAAAAAGTAATAGGCTTTTAAAGTAAATAGAATTTTCTTACTACTAACTTTATTAGCAATATAATATTATCTCCTTACTGATTACGCACTTCTTAAGTACAAACTTAACTTTTTATGAGTTTTTTAATTCTTAATTAAACTGTTTTTTTATATTCTACTACATAGTATTTTCTCTATCTGGCTAGATGTGGCAGCATTTTGCGCAACTAGGCCGGATTTGATGGACATAAGGTTTAACTTGACACATTATTAACCAAACACTGTGATCGTCTTATAGAGTACTTCTTAGATACACGCTTCCTGATGAGTACGATTTTTAGACAAAATATTATCAATTTTTCTTTCTCAATAACTCTTTATTTTCTTCTTTATATACTTTGATACTTCTTATGCTTGTACAACTAAACTTCTTTTAGTTTTTCTTGGTTTATTAATTGAAGTTTAAATTATAAATTCTTTTTTTAGCTTTTCAGTTTCTTTTCCATTTTCATTTATTTAAATTTTATTAAAAAGATTCTGTAAAAATGAAGTTTAAGTGAGTGACGCTTAATTATTTTCTGTTTAATGAATAATTTGGAAAGTTAAAATAAGTAACGTTAATAGCAAATTAGACATTAAAAAACAATAATCAGTTAGTGTTCAGATTACGAATAAAAGTAAAAAAACATGTTAAATTATATAAGTTCTTTTATAGACGTTAAAAACTTTTGTATGAGTACGGTTTAGACTTTAAACAGTACCATATAGCTAAGACATTTAAACTGTATTTAAATAATCAAAGATTACGCTAAACATTTACATTTTTTGAAAACTTAAACTACACTACCCAACTAAACTTTTGACAATAGTAATAAGAATTGAAAGCAATTAAGAAAACAACAAGTAGAACTGTACACGAAAAAGAATGATTATTTATAGTTATTTTAAATCAAGTATTTAACATTTTAATTACGTATATTTCACATTTAGAATTAATTATATATCGTTTATAGACTCACGATCAATGCCAACTAAAACTTCTAAAATACATATAAAACAAAGTACAATAATTAAAAATTTGTTCAGTTTAGTTATTTGTATTAAAAATTTTCATTGTTATTTACTTTTTGAACTACAAAAGTTTATTGTTAACAGCACAAGCATGTAAATGACCTTCAGCAACAGGAAAGTTTGCTTCTTCACACCATTCGTTAGTGTCGAGGTTGTAGATTTCTACAGAGTTTGTTCTATACCGAACACCAAAAGTACCACCTATAACATACACCAGGTTTCCAACTCTGCAACAAGCAAAATCACAACGAGAAATTTTCATTGCAGCCATCATGACAAACTTGTTCGTGTCTGGTGAATACATTTCTACAGTGTTTTCGTAACCACTATCAGATGCAAATCCACCAAACACGAACAGATTGTCCTTATAAACAATTAGTTTGTGACCGCATCTCGCTTGTATCATTTTAACTGGTGACAAAAACGTAGTTTTATTAACTGGATCATATATTTGTATTGTGTTGAATACTTTTGAATTACCTTCGTTACATTCCCATCCACCAACAATCCAAACTTTATTGAGGTAATGAACAGCATCAAAACTATCTCTTTTTGTTCCAATGTTTACATCACTCCATTGTTTTCTGACAGTATTGAATAATTTGCTTTCTACATCATAATCACAATAATTTGTGCAAATAACTAAAATGTTGTTTCCAACTCGGCATGAAGTGCACCAGGTATATTCTTTATTTGATGGAAATTTGTAAAAATAATTGTTCAGTGTTGAAATACCTTTTTTACCAACTACGTAACAAACATTATTAATTTCATGAAAGCCGTATATAAAACCTACTGAATAAGGAAACATGTTTAATTTAACCCATTTTTTCTCATCTAACAAATACTGGTAATTGTGATTGTTCGATCCATCTAAAACTACAATTGCTTTTGCTTCTTCAACATTTTCTGTAACTTCTTCTAGTTTGTCTGTGACATCTAGACCTGTAGTTTTAAATGTTATAATAAGTCTTGACTTTTCCATCTCAAAAATCCTTCATTTAAACTTTTTTTATTATAAATAAAATGAAATATCATAAAAACATTTATTAAGACCACCTTCAAATCTTGAAACTAACTTAGATAATTTATCGAGGTTAAAAGATAAGACTTCATTCGTACAGTCATAATTAATTTTGTATCAGTTTGTTTAAACTAGTTATGTTTGTGACAATAAACTTGTAAAACATAAACTGTGCATTAAATGAAGATAGGGTTGAGTATAACAAAATATCTTGATTATATAATAATATTTCATTAAATACACAATAGAAACCTAAATCTACAGCAAAAGTATCATTTGGGTATAAATGTTTAGCCAACTGTAAAATTGGATTTCAAATTATTAGACTTTTAAAGCAAGTTTAGTCAAAAAAAAATAAGGAAAAACAATTTGTTTTTGCTTTTTAAAGCTAATTTCTAATTTTACATCTGTAATAAAATACAACATAAAAAACTATAATACTTTCTAAAAAAATTTAAAAACTTTTAATTTTCAAAAAAAAAAAACATGTTTTTTAATTTGTAACATATGCAAGATTTTGACATTTATAAATTAAATTCTAAGTATTGCACAATTAGATATTGTAAAATTAATAAATTCTTTTAAGAAAAGTTTAAAATAGATGAGTTTAAGTAGATATAGAATAACTTATTAGATAACCTTTTTATTTTCATTTCAATATAATTTCAATATTTAATGATAGTATTATAAGTATTGTAACTGAACCAGTATTGTTTTATAAATAAATACTATGGTCAAAATGCAGTATGAAAAACAATTATTTATTTATCAGAAATAAACTTATATTGTTTTTTTTTAACACAATTGTAAAATTTAACTAAAAGAACTCTAATTCTTACTTATTAGCTTTTATAATTAAGTATAACAAAGTGAACAAACTTTAAAATTTTCTTCACCATATTGAAATTTTTTGAAAACGTTACTACTTCAAAGTTACTAAATCTTAAAGTTGTCAAAACCTTTCATAATGTAAACTAAAATTAAAATAATTAAGTAAAGAATTATTATTTAATTTGATTGTACTTGTTGAGAATAAATATGTTTTTTACAACTTACTTGAAGTAGTAGTCGATATCTCAGATAGATTTATATTTTCTAATATTAAACTAATTGCAGATAACAACTTCTTATTAATTGCTTCAAACTCTGTATTGTTATTTGTTTTTGTCACTGATTGTTGGGAAGAACTTCCTAACGCTACTTGAGTTGAACTGGTTGAACCTGAAAGTTGTGTTAATTAACCTTATGGTTAGTCTAAATCTTATAGCGTAAAAACATATATACAATTTTATTTCGATTAAATAATAATGATGATTTACAATGCTGGAATGCCGGAGAATACTTTGAACACTTATATGTGATTAATAAGTTAAACAAAACATGTTTTTTACTTAAGTAACTGTATATATATATATACATTTATATTTATATATGAAAAGTTTTATAAAAAGTTCTGATTGATAGTGCTCAACAAATTAAATTGAAGCTAAATATTTATCTAATTATAAAAAAAATATAATTTCTACAGCTGTTTTACACATGAAATGTAAAATTTCATGTGATCGTCAGTAAGTTACAGTTTATTATAATAGTGAACAGAAATTTCGATTTAAAATTTTTTATAATAATTGTGACGTAGTAATGGTACAGTTTATTGTGCAATTAGCTGAATTTGAAATAATACGCTGTGAATGTTAATTTATGCTTTTTAGTCAATCTAATAGCTTAAAACATTTTTACAAAATAACCTTTCTAAACTTTCCTAAGAAGCATAAATTAAAATTCACAGCGTAACATTTCAAATTCAGCTAATCGTACAATAAACTGTACCATTACTACGTCACAATTATTATAAAAATTTTAAAATCGAAATTTCTGTTCACTATTATTATAAACTGTAACTTACTAACGATCACATGAAATTTTACATTTCATGTGTGAAACAGCTGTACAAATTATAGTATTTATATAATTAGATAAATAAATAGGTAAAAAAAAATAAATATATATAATTTACTAGATAAATAAGGTTTTAAAAATACTGGTACACGTGTTTCATAAGACTAGACGCTTTAATCACCAGCCAATTCAGTTTAAAATAAAAAGCACTTTGCTAAACATAGATGCAAAAATTATACAAAAAAAAACAAAAATCAGTATGACGTAATTATTTAAACTTGAGCACATTCTACTGAGCCCACTTGAAGGGCTTTTAAATAATTTATTAAAAAAATAAGATTTTTAAAGTAATGGTACACGTGTATATTTTTAAAATCTTATTTTTCTAATAAATTACTTTAAAGCCCTTTAAGTGGGCTCAGTAGACGGTGTTCAAGTTTAAATAACGACGTTATTATATATTTATATATATACACGTCTAAAATTAAGTTATTTAACTTGATAAATCAAGTCTTTCACACTGAGCCCACCTTAAGGGCATTATTAATAAAAAGGTTTATTTTAAGATGTAAAACTCAAAGGACTCGAGTTTTACTCCTTGAAATAAACCTCTTTATATATATATATATAAATAGGTTTATTTCAAGGAGTAAAACTCGAGTCCTTTGAGTCGATATAGTATACTGCACTTATATAGTACTTTGAGTATATGTATATATATTAAAGGTTTTATAACAAGTTCTGATCGATAGTGCTCGACAAATTAAATTGGGGCTAAATATTTATCTAATTATATAAAAACTACAATTTAAACAGCTGTTTCACACATTGAAATGTAAAATTTCATGTGATCGTCAGTAAGTTACAGTTTATTATAATAGTGAACAGAATTTTGATTTTAAAATTTTTATAATAATTGTGACGTAGTAATGGTACAGTTTATTGTACGATTAGCTGAATTTGAAATGTTACGCTGTGAATGTTATTTTATGCTTTTTAGGAAAGTTTAAAAAGGTTTATGGTTTTTAGGAAAGTTAAATTAAAATTCAATACTAAATTCGGCTGCAAACTTTGTAACTTAGAAAAAATAGAAATCGAAAAATCAGATAAGAACGTAACACTAAACAAGAAAAGCGAAAGACAAAACATATAAATCCATTATCAAAAATACTTTTTTAACAAAATTAAAACCAACTAAATATTAAAACAAAATAAAATCGAATCGGCAAACACGAGTATTTTATAACATTTTGCCCAACAGTCTAAAAATTTTTTTCTAATAGCTTTAAACCTTTTTCCAAAATAACCTTTTAAAACTTTCCTAAACAGCATAAAATAACATTCACAGCGTATTTCAAATTCAGCTAATCGTACAATAAACTGTACCATTACTACGTCACAATTATTATAAAATTTTAAAATCAAAATTTCTGTTTACTATTATAATAAACTGTAACTTGCGGACGATCACATGAAATTTTACATTTCAATGTGTGAAACAGCTGTTTAAATTATAGTTTTTATATAATTAGATAAATTAATAAATATATATATATATATATATATGTATATATATATATTTATTTATCTAATTATATAAAAACTATAATTTAAACAGCTGTTTCACACATTGAAATGTAAAATTTCATGTGATCGTCCGTAAGTTACAGTTTATTATAATAGTGAACAGAAATTTTGATTTTAAAATTTTTATAATAATTGTGACGTAGTAATGGTACAGTTTATTGTACGATTAGCTGAATTTGAAATACGCTGTGAATGTTATTTTATGCTGTTTAGGAAAGTTTTAAAAGGTTATTTTGGAAAAAGGTTTTAAGCTATTAGAAAAAAGTTTTTAGACTGTTGGGCAAAATGTTATAAAATACATATATATATATATATAAAATAAGGTTAATGTTCATATATATATATATATATATATATATATAACACTTAATTTAATATTTAATATTTAACAAATATGGATACTTTAAAAATAAATTATACATTTTAAACAGAAATAGAAATGTTTTAAAATAAGATAAAATTTACTATTTATATAACAAGCTAACTTGTACTGGTAGAATGAACATTGCTATTTGTACACTCACTAGAAAGTAGAACATCTAACACTGATGCAAGATTCTCTTTTAACTTCTTATTTTCTTCTTCGAATCTTTTGACTGTTGATTCATCTTGTTCTTTATATGTTCTTAACTCTGTTGTTATTGTTTTCAGTTTTTGTTCGGTTGTTTTTAATTTTGTTTTAAGCTTTTCGTTTTCTTCTTCTAATCTTTTGACTGATGATTCATCTTGTTCTTTATATGTTCTAAATTCTGTTGATGTTGTTTTCAGTTTTTGTTCAGTTGTTTTTAATTTTTTTTTAAGCTTTTCGTTTTCTTCTTCTAACTTTTTCTTATCTGCTTCAAGCTTAACCGTTTCAGCCTCTAAATCTTTAAGAGCTGATTCGTTTAAAGTATTTGATTCCTTTAATTCTTTTGACTCTTTAGATAATGTTTTGAATTTTTGTTTAACTGTCTTTAAATCTGTTTCAAGCTTTCCGTTATCAACAATCAGTTTTTCTGTTTTTTTATCTTTGGTGTTTTTTTCTTTCTGCAAAGATCTCATTGTAGTCCAGGTTATTTTAAGGTTTTCTTCTAACTTTGAGTTTTTATTGGAATAATCTTTATTTTGTTCTTCAAGGAGAGTTATTCTTTTAATTATCAGCTTTTGAAAGTTTGCGTTGTTTTCATTAAAGACTTGCAAGATAGTTTTAGTCTCATCAGATGATCCTTTGTAAACAAGATCTGCATCTTCATTAACAGAAGGATAAAGTTTCATTACAACGTTTTCTCTAAGAACTTGAGACCTGCAATCAGGACAAGTCATTCTGGTATCCAACCATTGATGCAAGCAGCTATGGTGGTACATGTGTCCGCAGTGGACAACTGATATTTCTTCATCACGAAAATTTATCTGTTCCTGGCATATGGAACACGATATTGACATTTTATAAAATCTGAAATGTACACAGATTGCATTTATTGTAGTATAACTTTTTTTGTCTACACTCAATTTACATATCAAGGTTTTATATGATTATTCAAATATGTCTAACATGCAATGCCAAACATTGATCGAAATTTTTTAAATGTTGCTGAAATATATAAAAGTTTAAAGATTACATTAATAAAAAAGCACCTGCCTTATAACAAAAGACTTAAAGAACAGCGTTATCAACATGTTTTGCTCTAATAAACACAAAAACTTTTAGTTTTAACAAAGTCTTCATATACTTTGTCTAAGAAAGAAATATACAAAAAGTTTTAATTTTGTTGAAAATGGTAAAATTAGTAAGTATTTTTTCTCAAATGACATTTATGTATACATATTTAAGTTACTAATAAACTTTTGAACATTTTACAAAAAACATCCAGCTATGTTTCAAAAAAATGGTTTATTGTAAGGTATTGTTTAAACTAGTATTGAAACAATTAAGTTTTTTATTTCTAAAAACTTAATCTGCACATTTTTAAATTGATTATATACGACTTTATATAGTTTTAATTCATATAAAATCTAGATTAAAATAATAAAACTTAATTTTACAATTTTACTCCTAGGTTTTTTTATAAAGTTATATGTAAAGGTAAGTATTATGATAAAGTAAAAAATTTATTTTATTTTAAAGCTTTCAAAGTTTTTGAACTTTGTTAAGTAGTTATTACTAAAAACTTTTTTGAACATATATTTGTTAAATATTATCTAAAATAAACAAAAGTTTTATAAAAAAATTATATTTTTTGATATATACCTAAAAACACTATATTATAAAAAACTATAAGAAGAACGCTAGTAGATACTAAAATAAAATTTTTTGTAAAGTAAGCTCAAGCGCAGTGTAGATTATTTTCAAATGGAATGGTTTAAACTTTATTATTCAACTTCTAAATAAGCAACAGCCTTTAAGTCTACATAGTGAAGAAAATAGTTTTTTTTGTATAATGAAATAAATACTTTATCCGTAGATACAACAATTTTTATTATTTAGTTAGATAGTTTGCAGTAAACAAATGTTATTCAGAAAAAAAAGTATACCAAGTTAAAAAAACTTAACTTATGAAGGTAGTAAGAATAAGTTAATAAATTAAAAATTAAACTATTTTCAAAAAAATAAAAATTGAAAATAAATTAAAAACTTTGTTAAACATAATTAAATTTTATGAACTGTATAAATACCGAAATTGAAATTAATAAAATACAATCAATAATTAAGAGATCAATCGTTTTTTTTTTTGGTTTTTTTAATTTTTTTTTAATATTTGATGGAATTTATTCGTTTTTAATTATTAACAAATTCTTAAAACTTTACTGACCTACTATGTAAAAACCTTAATTAAATTTCTTAATTATAAACCACAAAAAAGCAAAAACAAATACGCACTATTGAAAACAAAAACAGTTATTGATGATAATTAGTTTTTGTATGTTTTATATTCCAAATCGTTGATACATTATTAAAAGTTTTAGGATTTTTATTAGCAAAAGATAAAAATTAAACTTAATTATTTAAAGTTCAGTTTTTTTGTAGCGATAGTTGAAATAGAAATATATAATTTATATTTAAAATATGATTTTAAATAAAAGATACCAACCAATACACTGCATTTTATTGCAGTAGACAATTTTCAAAAAGAGCTTTATAACTACTATTGTGTTTAACTAAGCTATAGAATATAATACTAATGTTTATTGAAGATTGACAACAGATACGTAATATTGAAATTAAATAAAAAATACTTTTCAGATTAGGATTTGGTAAAACTAAGTAAACAAGACAAATATTTCTGATAATAAAATAAAAAAAAAAGATTGTCTAATTGAATTAAAACTAATGTTATAAAAGTTTAGTTTAAAACTACAAAATGTCATTAAAGCTTTCATATTACATACAGACATATAAATAGGTTATGGTTTATGATAAAAAAGAAAGAAAAAAATTATTGTCTATATGAAATGAAATAAATGTTGTATATAGTTAATTATAAGTTATGTATATAATAATATGTTATTAAATCTTTCGTATTACATAAAGTTTTATAGATGGATTTTCTTTTAATATAAACAGTAAGATTTAATTTTGTCATTTAAACAATCGTAACTGTCAATATTTATGACAAAATCTCATAAATAAAATAAAAACAAACAAAGCTTCAGAAATTACTAGATAATATTAGATAGCGAGTAAACAATAAATATAATTTACTTCAAGAATTTGCTTGCGAAGATTAGTAAAAGTTAACTAAATAAATAATTTACAATGATATCTTCATCACTTATTTGATTTTTATTAATTAACTTACTTATGATACATATAGTTAAATAGACGGTAAAAAACCGCTACAAAATATTTGGTCCTAGAACCTGTGCACGAAAAACCTTACGGTTATTAAGTCGCACACCACGGATACCTTTTAACGTCTTGTCCAGGACAGAAATATAAGAAAACAGAATCGATGCAAACTATAAATACAACTCTTGTACCATGAGAGCAAAAATAACTTAGTTAAGATGATGGTTTCTAAATTTAATATTTCTATAGTTTAGATAATATAGACTTATATCTTTTTTTACAAACAAATAAAAAAAAAGGAAAAATTGAGACAGAAATAACTACCAATCTCAAATTTTCAAGTTATTTTTACACACTTAAAACTTGTTATTTGCTTTAGCAGTTTTATTTTTGTAAAAAAAAATTTAAATAAATACTACTCCATACAATTTTATTTAAATCAAAACTACTAAAATAAAATTTTTAAAACTGATCTTAATACATCGAAAACAAAAACACTTAAACAATTGTTTGCAATATTTTGTTTACTTATTTTGTGTTTTAATTTTAAAGTTTATTTAGAAATATTTGATAACTGTTTTCCACTAACAAAAAACAAATCATAGACACATAGATTTTTTTTTGAGAATTAGAACGGTTGAATTTATTGATATATACATCTTAAAGAATATATATCAACATACAAATTTGACGATTAACCAGTATTCTAAAAACAACTATACGGCTTCAAAGCTAGAGAAATGTTAATCAGAATCTAAAAATATTTTGCTTTTACTATTTTGCTAAAGCATAAGTTCTAAATACTTCAACTAAGAAACAAGTGAATTCTAAAAGTGTTTGCTGTGTTTAAGGTAATAAATGTTAAGAAAATTAAACAAACATTAATTGCCGATTTTATATTAATTTGTTTTGTTTGTTCGACTGAAGTTTGTAATCGCTTAATTAAATTTCTTATGATTTACCAGGTATTTCATAGTCTCAAAACACATTACGTATTATTTGAATAAACATAAAGAAATCTCGTTAATTAAATCATAAAATCTATAAAAAGTATTTTATTCCACTCTAATTTGCTTGTTTTTTAAATTCTGATTGAATTTAATTATTTATAATTTAAATTTAGTTTTATAAAGCTTATATTGTTTTCGTTGTTGTAAATGATAGTGATTAAGTTAAAGCTAGATTTAGTTTAAAATTTTGTCTTAGTTCTGTATAAAATTCTTTACATTAATTAAACAAAAAGAGTTAAAACTTTCTACAAAATTTTGTAAACTTTGAAAACACTAATATTTGGTATTAAATTGAAAAACATAAAGTCTATTGAACTTCTAAAAACGTTTTAATAATCATAATAAATTTTTAAAATCTTAATCAAATATTTACTAAAATAATACGTACACTTTAAACTTGTACTAGTTTATAAAACAAAAATTTGAACGTTTTAAAACAATAAATAGAAATAGTTACAGGAATCTAAAAAACAAATTGTAGTTTGTTAAAATTAACTTAAGTTTAGCGTTTTAAACAGCTACTTAGTTTTGATATAATATTAAGTAGAGCTAAACAAAATTTAATTTCAAAGTAAGAGAAAATATTTCAAAGTAGTAATAGTTTGCCTTCGAATATTCTTATAACTACAATAACTTGGTAGCTATCAAATTTATACTAGGGGACAAAATTTCACGAAGGCATAAAACTGCTTGAAAATACTTTTGCACGAGCAGAGACTTTTGCACGGTTTGAATTTTATTATTAATTCTTTTATAACTGTTTTATTGAATCAAATTATTTTTTTATACTACTATTGTTACCCTTAACCCTTACCCTCGGTCGGTAACTTTTTCTTCTTCTTTTTTTTTTGTTAACTTAACTTCTAGTTTTTATTTTTCTGTTTTACTTAAATAATTTTTTCTCTGTTTTTTTTTTCACTTTAGTGCAAAAATGACCTTCTATGAATAATTTCCTTCAAACAATTTAGTCCCCTCGTGCAAATTAGTACACTCGTGAAATTTTGTCTTTGTGCGATTTTGACATCTTGCGACAAAAACAACATAAAACATTGTGCTAAACTATACAGTGAAATAAAAATTTCTCTAATTTTAATAAAATAAATGTTGCAAAAGTTTTTTTTGAAACTAAAATAAATGCATTAAACTTTCATATTACACAAACACATAAAAACTGATATTCTTTTAAATTAATAAATATAAAGTTATTTGAAATTAACAACCGTAACTGTCATTATGTACGTCAAAATTTCAAAAATAAAAGCAAACAAAACCTTAGAACTTTTACGATAATATTTGTTAGTTAGTAAACAATAATTCCATTTTACTTCAAGAATTCGTGAAAAAAAAAATTCAATAGAAATAAAAAATGTGGAATAAATATTGATTAGATAAGATTTGATAAAATTAATTAAACAATCAAAATGTTTATGACAATTTGTGAACATAAAGTTTGTATGATTGCCATTAAAAAAATGTTATAAAAGTTTAGTTTAAAACTAGAATATGTCAACTAGCTTTCATATAACGAACAGTTATATAACTTGATTTTCTTTTAATTTAAACAGTAAGATTTTAATTCTGCCATTAACAATCGTAACTGTCAATATTTACGACAAAATCTCATAAATAAAATAAAAACAAACAAAGCTTCAGATTTTCTAGATAATATTAGATAGTGAGTAAACAATAATTAAGTTTTACTTCAAGAGTTCGCGTGCGAAGATGAGTAAAAGTTAAGTAAATAAAACAAACAATTTACGATGATATCTTCATCACTTATTTATTTTTTTTATATATAAATTAATTTGCTTACGAAAACAAAATCAATATACTTTAAAGTACATACTTTTGTATCATGAGAATTAAAATAACTAGGCTGAAGGTGATAGTAGTTAAATTTAATATTTTTAAATTATAGTTAAGATAGACTTTTAAATTTTAAGAAACTGTCAAAAAAAGAATAAAAGATTACAAATAAAAACCAGTTTCACATATTTAAATTATTTTAGCACACTTAAAGCATAATATCTGCTTTAACAGTTTTGTTTTTCTTAAAAGTGTTTAATTAATGCTACTTCAACAATTTTGAATCTAAATCAAAATTAATGAAACAATTATTTCAAAATTTGTTTAAAATACATCTAAAACAAAAACTCTTAAACAATTTCTAGCAATATTTTGTTCACTTATTTTCTGCTTTAATCTTATAACTTAGTTATGCTATTTTGGGTTAAAAATATTTTTTAATTGTTCTTCATTATCAAAAACAAACTTTTACAGACACACATCTATATGTTTTTGTAGAAGGATTTAGTTTCTTTTTTCTGCTTTTATAAAAAAAAAACAAAATTGTAGTTTAAGAATATTTCAAAAAAAACCATACGGCTTTAAAAAAAAGTTAATGAGAAACTAAAAATGTTATGCTATTAATATTTTTCTAAAGCATAAATTCAAGCTAATACGTCCGAAGAAACTTTTTGTTTGAATTTTAAAAATGCTTACTATGTTCAAGGTAATAAAATTTTAAGAAAACTAAACAAAAATTTTCTGTCGATTTTTGTATTATTTTTTTTTTCTATTTGTTCTACTGACATTTATTGTCGCTTGGTTTAAACTTTTAGTGCCTTAGTATACGATATTTTATTGTCTTAATATACATTGTAAACTATTTGCATATATTTTAAGTAATCTCGTTTAGTAAACCAAAAAAGTATAGAAAGTATTTTAGATCTACTTTAACTTGTTTTTTCTTTTAAATTCTGATCAAAGTTTGTTATTTAAATTTAGTTTTCTAAAAATTTTAATTTTAGAAAAATCCTTAGTCGTATATTTTGTAATTTAGGTATATTTTGTATATTGTAATTAGTTTGATAAATAATAGTTTGAGTTCAAGAAAAACAATCATCTTTTACTCAATATAAGATATCGATAAGATAATTTACTTGCTTTGATTTGTTAAAAAAAGACTTTCGCAGAGAGAAGTATTTTGTAAAATTTAACCAAAAATAAAATTATTTTTTGTTACAAACAAACTATAACACAACATTGAACTCAAAAAAGCCGAAACATTTTACTATGAACAAAACATTAAAAATGTTCCAAAATTAAACTTGTAACATACTTACGAAGTTATTTTTACTTTATTTGTATTACAAATTGGTACATATGAAAACCGAGCTAAATTTTTAGTATGTACATCTGTCTTACAAGTAGGACTTATATTATTTACCCATGACATGAAAAAAACAAATGGTTTCCATTTTTTAAATTAAAACTTAATTTGTTTGTAGATTTTCATTAAGATTTCAGTTTACTTGTAAGTTTTTATCATTTAAAAAAAATAATAAATAACTTTTACACAGATTACAAACTATTTGCAACAATATTGTCTATCTAAACTAAGCATAATAATTACAAATACATAAATAATTTTTAGAAACAATTTCATAATAATCTCTATAAAAAGTGCTTACAACAATAAATAAAATAACAGTTGTCGTCTCAGTTATTTAAATACAAAGTACCGTATTTTAATTAGTTATATAACTATTAAACAGGTCTTTTCCACTTGATAAAAAAAAAGGCTTTGACTTGCACTTTTGTTCTTCAGAAGTTCATATTATATTACAAGGCTACCTTTTGAAAAAAAAAAACTCAAGTATACTATTTTTAATGATAACAACTAACTGAACAATTTTGTTTTATTGAAATTTTAACAAGCTAATAATATCATACAACTCAACAAAAAATACAATAACAGAACTATTTTCAGTTGAAAAAGTTAAATTTCTACATTTTTTCATAATAACCTGCCTAAACTTTAACGAAAATTAACATAAACAAGACAAAAAAAAACTTAATAGTATAGTTTTTATCTTTAAAAAGTAAATGTGTATACTAACTTGATAAAAATCAAAAATAAACTATAAAAAATATGTTTTTAGACCAGTTACTTTTTTTTCCTATAGAAATATTTACAATTAAATTTTTCAAAGAGGTAAACATAAGTAAGTGTAGTTTATTTACAAAAATAACTATTTAATTTTTACAATTTAACTTAAAAATAAGCATTAATCTTTAAGTTTATATAATAGAAGATTTTTTTTTAGTTTAACGAGATTAATACATAACCCGTTTTCAATAACAATTTTAAAATATGTAGAGAGATAGTTTGCAGTAAAATAGTAGTATTTCAAAAGAAAGTATATTGAATTAAAATTGTGAAGGTAATAAAAATTAAACCGTTTCATTAAAATAAATAATAGACCAAAATCAAAAAATATTATTAAACATAACTGCATTTTATAAACAGTGTAAGTAGAGTAAAAATAAATCTATAGAGTTAAAAAAATCATTTATAGAAAAAATCAACCATTTTTACTGGTGGTTTTTCTAAATATTTAAGCTTTTGTTTTCAAAACTTGAAGGATTTCATTTGTTTTTTTTTAATTACCAATATCGTAAAACTTTGTAAGATATGGAAATTGATTCCCTTAATTTATTAGTACTACTCATTTAAAATTAAATCTTACCTTCTTTAGTTACTATTTTATAAATACTAGATGCTATTTTATATAAATCAAACAACACGAGTTGACCAATGTATCTATTATAAAAAAGAACCCAGAGCACTATTATAACAACACTATTTCAATGATGTATATTTTTATTAATAATGTTTGAAAGAGTTATTTCAGATATCAAAAATTTTTTTTTTAATAATAAGAGGTTTTTTATATCAAATTTTTTAACAAAAAAAATATTTACTTTGTGTTACGAAAAAATTACAATACATGTTAACTAAATTAAATTTTACAAAAAAATCATTTTAAAGTTGTTTTTGATGTACATTTAAGTTTTTTTATCTTACTTTCAAAGTGTGATTCACAAACTTAAAAAAAAATTAATAATATCTGCAATTGTTAGTTTAATAAAAAAAATACTAATGAAACTAATAGAAAATATTCAGTTGCGCTATAAACCAATAGAATAATAAAAAACTTAAAACTTTAAAAGTAAAAAAGAATTATCTTGATTAAAGCTATTTTTGAAGTAATAGTTTTTTAGTACCTATAATTTGACGATATAGTGATAAAAGGTAATTACAAGAAAGGTGTTACATAAATATTTTAGCTTGAATACTTATATGCATTTCTGATTTATGTTAGTTTATTAAATATAAGTTTGTGGAAATTATTTTGTATACATGTAAGGTTATTTGTTTAATTAACTTTTAAAATATTTTAAAAACTTCATGAATCCTAAAAAGTTTTAATGTTATAAATTGTTTGATATAATATTAATATCAATTTCGAATACTTTTTAAATATATCACTCTTATTTGTATAGTTTGCAGACGTTTACACTTAATAATGTTTTTTAAAAGAACAAAAGTACTTATAACAAAATAGTTTTTATGTTCAAAAATTAAAGACACTGAAAAACATTGTTATATTTTAAACAACTTGTATCCCTACTAGAAACAAAAAACACATTCTCCACTATAAAGTGAAAAAAAAATTGTCTAACTGTAACAAAATAAATGTTGTAAAAGTTTAGTTTAAAACTAGAACATGTCAATTAGCTTTTAATTACATAAAGACATATACTTGATTTTCCTTTAATTTAAACAATAAATTTCTATTTTTTCATTAACAATCGTAACTGTATTTATTTACGTCACAGTCTCATAAATAAAATAAAAGCAAACAAAGCTTAAGAAATTTCATAATAGTATTGATAGTGAGTAAACAATAATTATGTTTTACTTCAAGAATTCGCGTGCGAAGATAAAGATACGTGGAAAAACCAAACAATTTATAATGTACTAACATTACTTAATAATTTTTTTTTCAAGTTAATTTACTTTTGGAAACAGAATTAGTATGCACTACAAATACATATCTTTGTATTATGAAAACAAAGATAAATTGGCTAAAGATGATAGTTTTCGAATTTAATACTTTTACAGATTAGATAAGAAGACTTCTAAATTATTTTTTAAAATACAAATTAAAATAAAAGGCAAAACCTGAGAAAAAAATAAATACCAATTTTAAAAATTTGTATTATTCTACCACAGTTAAAGCATAACATTTGATTTAGATGAATCTATTACATTTAACAAATTTAACAAATATTACTTCATACAACACTTAATCTAAATCAAAACTAATAAATTAATCATTTATAAAACTGAACTAAATAAATCTATTAAAAAGAATGAACAACCATTTGCATTATTTTGTTTACTTATTTTCTGTTTATTTCTTTTGCTTCAGTTAATACTATCACGGTTTAAAAATAGTTTTAAACTGTTTTCAACTAACAGAAACAAGTTTTGATAGACTTGGATATATATCTATTTTAGAATCGAAACAATTTAGTATCTTTTTTTCTTCTACATGTTAAATAAACAAATCAACATACAAAGCTGTGGCTTAACAAAACTCTAAAAAACCATTCTATAAAGTATGTCTTTTAAACTAAAAACAAAGTTAATCAGAAAATGAAAACTGATTAGCTATTACTACCTTTCTAAAGCATATGGTCTAACTACTTCGTCTAAGAAACAAACAAATTTTGAAGTATTTGTTGTGCTGAAGGTAATAAAATGATAAGAAAATCAAACAAACATTTATTGCCGATTTTTAGCTTAATTTGTTATGTTTTACGGCTGACATTTACTATCGCTTGATCAAACTTTAAATGACTTTAACGATATTTTGTTGCTTTAAAATACATTGTAAATTATTTAAGTAGACGTAAAGTAATCCCGTTTAGTTAATCATATTACTGTTAGAAAATATTTTGGATCTACTTTAAATATTTTTTTTTTTCCTTTAAATTGCGATTAAAGTTAGTTAAGTGTAATTTTTATTATGTTATATTGTTTTGGTTGTAGTAAATCAGTTTACCTTGTCAAAGCTAAAATTAGTTTAAAACTTTATAGCAGTACTAAATATAACTCTCTTTATCTTGTTTAAATAAGAAAAAAAATAAAGTTTTTAAATATTTTTAAAAAACAATATAGACACTGATACTTGGTATTAAACGGAAAAAAAATCCAGCTTTATAATTATGATCAAAATAATTTTTTTAAATTTTAATCAAACATTTACTAAAACAATACGTACCCTCTAACCATGTACTAGTTTATAAAACACAATTTAAACGTTTTAAAACTTTAAATAGAAACTGTTTCAGGTATTTTAGTATCAAAACAAATATGTTGTATTTTGTAAAAAGTTTGAACTAAATTAAATTAAATTTTCAAAATAAGTAACCCTGTATTTTTGTTCTTAAACTGTTACTAAGTTTTGATATAACAATTAAGTAGAACTGAAAAAAAAAATTTTTAAGTAAGTAAAAAAAATTTGAAGTAGTAATAGTTTGCGTTTGAACGATTTTATAAATACAATAACTATATACTACAGAAATACATGAAGCTAAATTATACTGTAAAAAAATTCTAATTGTAGTAAAATAAATGTTGTTAGAGTTAATTTTAAAATTAGAATAAATGTATTAATCTTTCATTATACATAAAAACACATAAACAGATTTTCTTTTAAATTAAATTTTTTTTTGTTATAACAATTGTTAGTGTCGTTTTTAACGTCAAAATCTCATAAATAAAATAAAAGCAAACAAAACTTCTGAAATTTCTAGATAATATTTCTTAGTTAGTAAACATTTTACTTCAAGAATTCGCGTGCAAAGATAAGTACAACTTAAAAAAAATCTAAAATGAACTGTTCACCAGTTAATCGTTTTTTTTTTTTAAATCGTTAAGTTAATTTACTTTTGAAAAAAGAGTCAATATATACTAATAATATATACTTTTGTACCATGAGAAAAAAATAACTTGGCTATTTTTTAGGTTTAAGATTTAAATAATTAATTAATTATTATATATATATCTAAATAATAACGCTTAGGTTTAATATGCAAGGTGGACTTATAAATTTTAAGCATCTAAAAAATAAAGGAAATAAAATATTACAAAATAAAGTTTATTACGTATTTAGACTATTTTACCACACTTAAAGCATAATATTTGGTGTAGCAACTTTGTTTTCGTAAAAAATATTCAACCTAAACCAAAACTAATAAATTAATTGTTTTTAAAACTGATCATACATTAGACAAAAAAATCAAACAATCATTTGTAACTTTTTTAAAAGTTATTTTATGTTTTAGTTTTATGTTTCAGTTAGTACTATTTTGGTTTAGAAACATTTGTTAACTATTTTCGACTAACTAAAACATAAATTTACAGACACGGATATCTATATTTTGTGAATTAAAAATTACTTAGTTTATTTTTTCTACATGTTAAAACGAAACAAATCAACATACAAAAGTGTGGTTTAAACAAAATTCTAAAAAACCATAACGTCTTTAAAACAAAAAAAAACTAAAATCTCTTATTTCACTTAAGCAAATGTTCTAACTACTTCTTCTAAGAAACAAGTAAATAAAAAAAAAATGTTGTGCTGAAGGTAATAAAGTGTTAAGAAAATAAAACAAACTTTTTTGCCGAACTTCTACTTAATTAGTTTTATTTGTTCTACTAACATTTATTATCGCTGATTAAACTTCGAATGACTTAGACAATATTTTATTATCTTAGAAAACATTTTGAATTATTTGTATATACTTTAAGTTACCTCATTAAGCAAATCATAAAAATGCTAGAAAGTATACTAGATCTACAACATTAAAAAAATATTAAAACTCGTTATTCATATTTTACACAGATTTTTTAAACTTATACTGTTTTAATTGTAGAAAATGAATGTAATTTATTTAAGGCTAAAATTAGTTTTAACCTTTATCGCAGTATAAAATGTATATAAAGTTCCATATCTGGCTTGAAATAAAAACTTAAAGTGTTAAACAAACTATGGAAAAGTTTAAAATCAATGATATTTGCTATTAAATTAAAAGAAATAAAAAAATTATTACTAATGAAGTTCTTTTATAAACATGTTATAGTTTTTTTTTAACTTCTGTTACTCATTTACTTAGATAATATGTACACTCTAAACATGTATAAGTTTTTTTATACGTTTTTCAAAAAAAAATATTGGTTTGATTTTGTATTTACTTTTAATTTTATTTATATTCAGTTATATTTACGTTAGTGTTTTAAGGAGAACACTTTATTAATTTTAAAAATAATAAACTTTACAGTATTATCTAAAACAAGTACATAAACTATACAAAACTATTCCGGCGGCAATGTAAATTTATCTATTTATAGATATATAATATAAACAATAATTTTATGATAATTAGTTGTTTTCTTAGATGTTAATAGTTTTTTACACTTACAGCTATATTTTTTTTTGGTCGGAAGTAACTAAATAAAACAAACAATAAAATTACAAAAATAAAATGCGAAAAATCTATAAATTTTTTAAACTAATAAAAAAGTGAAAATATTATTGTGCTATAAGTAGACCAATCGTTCACTTAAGATTAGTAACAAAAACTAAATAAACTATACACTAAATGTTTTAAAGTACAAATTTATTTCAAAAAATAATATTATAGCAAAACCCCCAAAGTTGGTATTAAAGATTGTTGTTTCTTTTAAATTTTTTAGTGAACATTTTTTTGATGTTACACGATTCCAACAGTTCATTTATTTTATTGAAACAACTCATCTTCAAAAGTTTTTTAAACTACAACTAAATATAGTAACATGTATTTATACTAAAGTTGTATTTTTTATTTACCTTTTTTCTTCATTTCAGTTGATATTTTTTTATACATTTTAAATAATGAAAAATTGGTTATTTTAAAAAGCAAATACTTAAAATTTAGCTTCCTAAAAGTCTAAAAGATAGTGATGAATTATGAATGTTTATGATGCTTTTACTGACTAAGAGAAACCCGTCTAAACTATTAACTGATTTATATCGTAAATACGTCATAAACAAAAGTATGTTTTAATTGAAATCAGAATGCTTTCATTATTTGCTTATAAATTGAAGCTGTCATACATTCAAATGATAATGACAAAAATTTAAGTAAAAATAAATAAAGTTTAAGAAGCTGTGAGATAAAATTTATTCAATCGATTATAAGTAAACAAAACTTCTAAACTTTTTTAAAAAAATACGTGCAAAGATATAAAGTATATTTTTAAACACAGTTATATGTCTCTACATTTAGTGTTTGAATGTAAAATTTATTAAACGAATATAAATACATTTTACTTTATTAAAAATCTACATCTTAAGTTTTAGAACGTTTGAATATCATAAAAGTGTATATGTAAAACAAAAACTTTATATGACAAAATTAAAATATAAAGTTTAACAAAACTTTAGTTGCGTGATTTGATATATTAAAATTTGGTTTTTATCTTGACTGTTATTTTAAAGTTTTATTTATAAAGTTGTTTAACTACACAATAATGTATTATAATAAGTTGTATAAAAAAATTGAAGTATTTTTCTGCTTAATTAAAAAAAGAGTTTTCAATTTAATTTTTGTTAGCCTAATACATAATATTTTACAAGGCTAAATAAAGACTCGATGTGTACTATTTTAAATGATTACAAAAAAGTAAACAATTCTATTTAGTATGGAATCAGACGCGCTAAAATTATCTTATAACATAAAAAACAAACCAGTATTTGTTTTAAGTGAAAAGTTAAAAATATACAGTTTTTCTAAATTAAACTCTAATAAGCATTAAAATAAATAAGAAAAAAAAAACTTAACAGTATAATTTTAAAATTGAATAAGTAAATTTTCAATAAAATGTACAAATAGTATTAAAAAAACTACGTTTTGAGACATAATAACTTCAAACTCTTTATAAAAAACAATTAATGCTTAAAATTATTGTAAAAACTATTAGTTTCTAGTTTTTCAAAAAAAAAACTTATTGGTTTGACTTTGTATTTAAATTCAACTTGAAAATGATTTCGGTAAATTTTTAACTCAAATTTTCTTAGGGAGAGCAATCTATTTTTATATAACATGATAAACTTAACATTAAAACTAATTTTTCAATATATATATTATTTAAAGTTATAATATATATATGCGAAACAACATATTTAATGTTTGATAACTATTTCTTAACTTAGATTTTATTAGTTTATTCAATTAGTTTAATTTTTGTGATTGGAATTAACTAGATAAAACAATCCAGAAAATGAAAAATCAAAAGTAGATAAACATTTATAAACAATATTTTTTTATAATGCTTTAAGTACAAAATCGTATACTAAAAAAATATAAAGCTTACTAAATACTATTTAATAAATAATACAAACAATGTTTAAAAGTAATAATTTATATCAAAAGAAAAAATAAAATATATAATAAAATACAAAAATAAGTCTTAACAATTGTTGTTAGTTATCAAGTTTTTAGTAGACAATTTTACACGTACACAACATTTCACTTGTTCTGTTTAAACAATTACATTCTCTTTCGAAAATTTGTAATACTTCATTTAAATATACTTACATGCAAATATACTGGAGTTATATGATTGACTATTTCTTTTTGAATTTCTGTTCATACTTTCGATGCTGTTTGTTTTTAACTTTTGTATTAATTGTGTTTCATTTTTAGTTTTTTTTAATTAATTAATTTTCAAAGATTAGTTCATTTTTTTAATGTTTGTTGAATTCTTCAGTGCTGTTAAATTACTTCTCTGTTTAGTTTATACTTCATCTAATGTAAATATTTTTTATGCTTTATTTCTTTTTTGGTTTCGTATACTTATCCTTATAAGTCTTTTTTCATGGTGCATTCATTTGGTTTTCTAAAACTCGATAGCTATTTGTTGCTGTTGTTGTTTTTGTTGTTGTATTTCTATTTTACCTAAAATTTTTAGCAAAATGATAAAGATTGTATTACATGTCATATACTTTAAGAATATAAACAAAAAATTTAATAAAAAACTGTTAACTATCATTTTTTCGTACAAAACCCGATTTCCTTTAATTTACTTATATAATGTTGAAAAAGACAATAAAAAAAAAAAAAATAATAATTGAATTACAATTTTTTTGTGATACCTTGTGAACTTAAAAGATTACTAATTTTTTTATAAATATTGATTTGCTTAATTTTTTTTTAAATTACCTTGAGTTTTTAATTATCTGACTAATATATTCAAATTAACAAACTTATAAAACTGTTAATTTAAAATGTCACTTTTTCTGGTAATAAAGACAATTATTTCAATTCAATTTTCTCAATTTTGAAACAAAAAAAAAATTTTTAATTTATAAACCTGCTTCCATGGAAAGATTTTCATTTTAGTTTTTTTCTTAGTTCTTTTCAAAAACGTTCTTTTAAGTTTTGAGTTTAAATACGTTCTCCATTCTCATTTAATTATTTATTTTATAGAACCTTGAAAAATTATTTTTTCAGTAAAATAAAGATTTACAATTATTTAGCATGTGGCTTAACATTAATCGTAACATAATTGAATTCTAAAAATTAAAAAAAAATCTTAGTGTATAAAATTTTTATACAATGTTTTAGATTACTTACAAGCAATGTTAAAGTTATAACGTAACACTAAGCGTGGTCAGATTTTTTTTGTAGTTTTCCAGATTAAAATAAATGTTACATTTGTTTCATTAATAAGTACTAATGAAACAATTAAGATGTTGACTTCAATAAAGAAGTTTTACCGCAAAATACAGTTAGAATATAAAGTATTTTTCAGAGTAACAAATAAATTAAAGTTTTGTTCAAAAAACAGAGAATTTTTAATTCAACTTAGAAAAATTAGAACTTGTTTTTGATTATTTTTAATTATGAACTGAAATTAAACATAAAATAAATTCACATAGATATTACAGAACGTAAAAAAGATAGTATACATTTTGTTTTGAATAGAAAGTGTCAACCATTGTCTAACATGATTGTATTAATCAAGTTTATTTTTTAACAGCACAAGCGTGTAAACTACATTCAGCAACAGTATAGTTATCTACATCACACCATTCGTTAGTGTCGAGGTTGTACACTTCTACAGATTTTGTACTACCACCGCTAATCCATCCACCTACAACATACACGAGGTTTCCAAATCTGCAACAAGCAAATTCACGACGAGCAATTTTCATTGGAGTCATCATAACAAATTTATTCGTATCTGGTGAATACATTTCTACACTGTTTAATGTTTTGTAATCATAACATCCACCAAATACGAACAAATTATCATTATAAACAATGACTTTGTGACGCCGTCTCGCTTGTATCATTTCAACTGGTGATAAAGATGTAGTCTTATTAACCGGATCATATACTTGTATTGTTTTGGATGCTTTATAATTTCCATCATCATCAAATCTCCATCCACCAACAATCCAAAATTTATTGAGGTAATGAACAGCGTCAAAATTATCTCTTTCTGTTTCAATGTTTACATCACTCCATTGTTTTCTGACAGTATTGAATAATTTGCTTTCTGCATGATAATTTTTTGTCCGAATAATTAAAATATTGTTTCCAACTCGGCATGAAGTGCACCAGTCAAAATCTTTATTTGATGGAAATTTGTAAAACTCATTATTTAATGTCGAAATTTTTTATCACCAACTACGTAACAAACATTATCAATTTCGTGAACCCCGCGTATAAAACTAACTGATTCATGAAACTTGTTTAATTCAATCCACTTTTTCTCATCTAACAAATACTGGTAATTTTGTTTGTTAAATTCATCTGCAACTACAATTGCTGTTGCTTCTTCAACATTTTCTGTGAATTCTTCTAGTTTTTCTGTGACATCTAGACCTGTGGTTTTGAATATTATAATAAGTATTGAAAACTTTTCCGTTTTGAAAATCCTTCAATAAAACCTTTTTATACAAATAAAATGATATATCATAAAAATATTTATTATGACCACCTTCAAATCTAGAAACCAACTTAGATAATATATCGAGGTTAAAAGATAACACTTCATTCGTAAAGTCATAATTAGTTTAGTATCAGTTTGATTCAAGTTATTATGTTTGTGATAATAAACTTTAAAACATAAACACAACTTCATTTAATACACAATAGAAACCTAAATCTACAGCTTACTATCATTTGGGTATAAATGTTTAGCCAAATGTAAATTTAGATTTCAAATTATTAGACTTTTAAAGCAAGTTTAGTCAAATAGAAAAAAGCAAAGATAACTTGCTTTTTGTTAAGCTAATTTCTAATTTCCATCTGAAATAAAACACAACATAACAAAACTGATAATACTTCTTTAAAACATCTAAAAACTTTTAATTTTAAAAAACAACAATTTATCTTTTCTGATTTGATACACAAGCACGATTTTGACATTAATAAAATAAAGTCTAAGTATTGCACAATTAGATACTGTAGAATTAATGACGTCTTTAAAAAAAGTTTAAAAAAGATGAGTTTAAGTAGATATAAAATAACTCAGTAGATAACTTTTTTATTTTCATTTCAATATAATTTCAATATTTAATGATAGCATTATAAGTATTGTAACTGATCCAGTATTGTTTCATATTTATATACTATGGTCAAAATGCAGTATAAAAAACAATTATTTATTTATCAGAAATAAACAGAAAATATTGTTTTTTTTTTTAACACAATTGTAAAACTTAACTATAAGAACTCTAATTCTTACTTATTAGCTTTTATAATTAAGTATAACAAAGTGTACAGACTTTAAAATTTTCTGCACCATATTGAAATTTTTTGAAAAGGTTACTACTTCAAAGTTACTAAATCTTAAAACTGTCAAAACCTTTCATGATGTAAACTAAAATTAAAAAACTTAAGTAAAAAGTAAAAATTTTATTTATTATTTAATTTGATTGTACAGTAACCTCTCGGATCTTTACGCACTCTCGTTTAGTTACGCATTTCAGAATTCTATAAAAATCAGAAAATATTTTTTTTTTTTATTATTGCACAAATCAGGTTCAATGTATGTTTTTAAATTAAAATATGTTTTTGAATGCTAACACACCTCTCTATATCTTTAGACTTTGTAAATTTATGTTCCTTGACTAATTGATAAACATTTAGTTATACCTCAGTATATCAGAAATTTTTTTAACAATAAGAGATTAAATCAAAATTATGAAATAAACATGACTGTGTTTAATAATGAAAGTTTAATGAAATAATGAGAGTTTAAAACACAAAGAAATAATAAAGCAGTCTTGCTCTATATATTAATAAACATCATTTTATAACTGTAAAGAAATGCTTAATTATAAATTGAATTTGCTAAGTAGAATAGAATATAAATGTCACACATAAAATACTTAATATTAAAATAGTGAAATTATTTCTACTTTTATTATTATTTTATAGAAATTCAAATCCTTTTTTTTAATATATGTTTAGTTTTATCTGTTGTTTTCATATTTGTAAATAAAGTAAACAAATATTTAAAAGTGGGAAAGTGCCCAGTCTGCTTTTAACTAGAAGCAATATTAAAAAACAGCCATTATAGTGAGTATATTTGGTGTCTCTCGTTTCTTTGAGATCTCTCATATCTTTACGCACTTTTTCTGTGGACACAATGTGCGTAAATAAGCGAGAGGTTACTGTACATTACAACTTATACTCATTTTAATTATTTGTTAGAAAATCTTATTGTTGTTTAAACATTTAAAATAGTTTATTAATATCACATGTTTGTCTACTTTAAATTAAAATAATACGAACATTTAGTGCACAACAATAGCTTTTCACAAAACTTACTCGAATTACTAGTGGATGCTTTAGTTAGGTTGGTATCTTCTTGAATGAATCTGGTAACAGATGTTTGTTTCTTAACTTCATTTTCAGATTTCACAGATGTTGTTGTTGCAGATTGTTCAGAAAATCTTTCTGATTTTGATTGAGTTTCTAAATCTATTAGATTTAAAATTGTTATTTGATTAATTTTGCACATAGAAAATTCTATCAACCTTAGAAAAAAAGCATAACTTTGTTAAATTGTTTAACTAGAACAACAGGTTATGTATAAATACAAGTTAGTAAAGTTTTTTACTACTTTTTATTTTAAATTGAACTTATTTTTATTTCCTGTATATAACACTTTTAAACTAGATTATAAATTTTATATGAAAATTCTTACAAGTAGGAAAATGAAATTAAAAACTAAAATCTTATATTTTGAAAGTAGTTATCAAAATGGAAGATCATTTTAAAAATTGTGTTTGAACTAAATTAAAATCCTCCATAAAAATTATTATATTTTATTCGGCACTAGGTTGTTTGAATTTTTTCAAACTCGCTTTGATAAGTAAATAAACCCTCGAAAAATTAACTTTACGAGTAGGTTTACTATAGTTTGTTTATTTTATTGATTTTACATTAAATAAAATCAAAGTTGGTAGTCTTCTTAAATGAGTTTAATCACCAACTTTATCGAAACCTTTTAAAATTTGTTGAAAGCATTAGTTAGTTAAACAAAACTTATGTATCATGCTATTTTAGTATTTTACTTATAAAAACTTGAGATTTATTATAAAACGTTAACTAAATTGTCTTTAAAAGTATGAAACAATTATAAATTTTAATTTAGTTTCAAAAATTTCTAAAACTACTACATAAAATGCTATACAAATGCTGGTGTTTATATTAATTAAGACTGTTTTTATTACTACAAAGTTTTGCACCTCTAAATCTAAAATAATAAAAATTGTTTTTAAAATGTTTATATATGAGAGCTTAATAATAAAATAACAAGCCTTTAAAAGTTCTGGTATAAAAAACAAAGTAAATAAAAAGTTTTACAAAAAAAAATATCAACAATCAGCTAAAGGTGTGGTAAAAATCAAAAAAAAAATTATATTATATACTTTCAAAATAAATTTATAAGTTGTAAGATAAATTCAAACTTAACTTTTTTATACATTTAAGTGCAAAAATGATTTTACTAGATTCAAAAGTTATAGTTTAACATCAGCTCTTCAAATTTCGTATTTTAAACAATGTATTAAGTGAAAATAAATATGTTTTTTACAACTTACTTGAAGTAGTAGTCGATATTTCAGTTGGATTTATATCTTCTAATATTAAACTAATTGCAGATAACAACTTCTCATTTATTTCTTCAACTTCTAAATTGTTATTTGGTTTTGTCGCTGATTGTTGATAAGAACTACCTAACGCTACTTGAGTTGAACTGGTTGAACCTAAAAGTTGTTTCAATTAACCTTATGGTTTGTCTAAAAACTCATAGCGTAAAAACATATACACAAACTTTATTTTGGTTAAATAATAATGATGATTTATAATGCTGGAATGTGTGAAAAACAATTTGAACACTTATACCTGATTGATAAATTAAACAAAATACTTTTCACTTAAGTAACTGTATAAATTTATATGTATATAACACTTCATTTTAATATTAAACAAATATGGATATTTAAAATATAATTTACATCTTATTTTGAAGTAGAACTATTAAAAAGCAAGATAAAAATTATTACTTATATAACAAGCTAACTTGTACTGGTAGAATGAACATTGCTATCTTTACACTCACTAGAAAGTAGAACATCTAACACTGATGCAAGTTTCTCTTTTAACTTCTTATTTTCTTCTTCTAATTTTTTGACTGCTGATTTATCTTGACTTCTATATGTTCTTAATTCTGTTGATATTGTTTTCAGTTTTTGTTCGGTTGTTTTTAAATTTGTTTTAAGCTTAAAATTTTTTTCTTCTAACTTTTTCTTATCTGTTTCAAGCTTAACCGTTTAAGCTTCTAAATCTTTAAGAGCTGATTCATTTGAAGTATTTTGTTGCTTTAATTCTTTTGACTCTTTAGATAATGTTTTCAATTTTTGTTTAACTGTCTTTAAATCTGTTTCAAGCTTTCCGTTGTAAACAATCAGTTTATTTGTTTTTTCATCTTTAGTGTTTTTTTCTTTCTGCAAAGATCTCATCGTAGTCCAGGTTATTTTAAGACTTTTTTCTAACTTTGCGATTTTATTAAAATAATCTTTGTTTTGTTCTTCAAGAAAAGTAATTCTTTTGATTAACAGCTTTTGAAAGTTTGCGTTGTTTTCATTATAGACTTGCAAGATAGTTTTAGTCTCATCAGATGATCCTTTATAAACAAGATCTGTATCTTCATTAACAGAAGGATAAAGTTTCATTACAACGTTTTCTCTAAGAACTTGGGACCTGCAATCAGGACAAGTCATTCGGGTATCTAACCATTGATGCAAACAGCTATGGTGGTACATGTGTCCGCAATGGACAACTGATATTTCTTCATCACGAAAATCTATCTGTTCCTGGCATATGGAACAATTTATTGACATTTTATAAAATCTGGAATGTACACATTTTTTGTTTTGTTCAAAATTAACATTTTAATTTTAAACATCAAAGATTACAAAGGTTTTAAATTTAAACAGAACTATTTAACAATTAGTTACAAATATTTAATTAGACATCTAAATAAAGTCCTAAAAATTTTAGTAAAAAAAAATATTTAAAAAAAATATTAAAAAAACAGTTTTAATAATCTGTTTTACTTTTTAAAACTTTAAAGTTATTGCCCAAGTACAAACATCATTTAATTGGTCTAAAAAAGATTTTTTTTATTGAATTCTGTAAAATCACAACAAAACTTAAAAGTATCAATTGGATATGTTAAAATGTTTGAAATGGTA
Source organism: Thalia democratica (assembly GCF_965202585.1). NCBI lineage: Eukaryota > Metazoa > Chordata > Thaliacea > Salpida > Salpidae > Thalia > Thalia democratica. Next base: position 3,481,854 of record NC_139171.1, on the reverse strand, counting down.
ATTTTTGTTCTTAAAGTTAAAGTCCTCATTGCATATGGAAAACAATATCAAAATTTCATAAAAACAATTTATATATAAATTTAAAGGAAATCAGCAAATTTATAGTGTGTTTTTTGTTGAAGCTCGTAAAGTAAAACGTTAATGAAACTATTTTAAACTTTTTGACTCAACAAAGAAAAATTTTTACTTACCTCAGTTTAAACCGATTTAAAGTTTTAAATATTCAACAAACGTTACTCATAAAATCGATTAGACAAACAGCACATTATTATATTATACGTTATAATTATATAAAATGAACGTTTCATACAAAACGTTGTACTAGGTTTTTTGGCTCTAAAATGTTTTGATAGTCTACTTAAAAAAGGTTTATTAAGGTAATTAAAAAAAAAGTATTTTATGTGTAAATCTAATTAAGTTTCATAAAACTCAAAAAATTTGATCATATTTAAGTACATTAAGTACATATAAGTAAATTATAATTTGTAAAACTTAGTTTCATGATTATTTTTGGATGTTAATTTACATAGATTAAAAGCTTATTATTTATTATTTATGGATAAACTTTGAAGTTCAAGTAATATATTTAAAATTATAGTTATTTCATAATGCAACAATTATTAAAATATTAATCGTAATAAATAGTTTTTTGCACATCTTTTATAATAAATGGTTATTTTTTTAAAATAATTATTATAATAGCGTTATTAAAAGTTTAAAGCACGAATATTCTCTTAAACTTAGTTTAAAAATTCAGTTAATTACTAATTTATTTGAAAATCTAAAAAACTACATACAAAAGATCTTATCAAAACTCTATTAATTTAAAATATTATTGACTTTCTACTAAACATATTGCTTTTCCTATATTACATAAAATAAGATTAATTAATATTTTAATTTGAAAAAAGTTATTATAGATGTTATACTCTGCATTACAATAATAGAAAAGTTAAAACAAACCCTTATAAACATAGCAAAAATTAATAATGACAAGGTTAGAACATAAAACAGTCATTGAAATAGATACTGTCTTCATTTTCAATTTTTTTAAATAATAAAATATAACTAAAAACTTGAATTTGTTTCCTAAATTATTAACTATGATTTTTTTCTAAATATTTAAAAAATATTTGTGTTGTCAGATAACATACAAAATAATCATTAAAATTAGTAAACAAATTAAAAATAAATTACTTTGTAGCATTGCCTTTTTATTTAAACAACATTTACATTATTTTACTTTAAATTGCCAAAAACTTTTACGATTTTTTTATAATATAATAATTTCTTAGTGTTAACTGGCTGAAACGAACAAAGATGAAAGGTGCTTTATATTTCTGAATTCATATGACTTATAGTTGTGAAACAATTTTCAATTTTGAAAAATAACAATAAAAAGTTATTTAAAAATAAATTTTAGTTTAAAACGAAAAAATTAGAAGCTAAAAACAGTTAGTTTCAAAACAGTTTGATATCAGTACAGTTACAAGCTTAAAATCAGCTATTCAAAATCTAGTGTTGACTTTTAAAATTATTTTAATAATTCATCTTGGGAAGATTAAATGAATTTACAGCTAAATTACACTAAACAACTGGTGATAACAACACACACAAGTATACATAAACAAAATGTGTAAAGAAGTTAGAAAATATATAAGAAGTCAAACAAATCTTAATTGTAACATTTAAACTCTAACAATACAAAAATTTGCAAACACTTATTTTGCCTGTGTTAGTAAGAGTACATTTAAAACATCAATATATAAACTAAAAAACGGCTTATTACAACCAGCAATTAAAAATAATTTGCTTTTTATAAATATTAAGAACAATAAATAATAATTATAAAGGAGAAATTTGTGAAAATCTATTATCAAAACAAGTTTTATGAACACTTGATACTTTTTAGAATTAAAAAACTTATATTCATAAAACATAAACGTTAAATATCATTTCTTGAAGCAAATAGATAAAATTATTTAGTTATATTGAGGTAGATACAATATTAAATCATTGAAAAATTTAATTTTATAAACATTTACGAGCTTTTACTTTCAGTTGTCAATAGTTTTACGATGTTTTATAGCTTAAGATTTTATCATTTTAAGTGCTTACAAAATGCTTTTAAAAACTATAAAATATTATTCTGCGAACCGCCCTATTTTCGTACTTCAGTTTAAGGAATTATAATAAACTATAAAACTGTAATTAATCATTAGTGATTATATCAATTCTTAAAAGTGTAAAAAAATCATATTATCAACAATTTAATTGTATAGCACAAAAATTAAGAATTTTTTTTTTAGTTTGTTTTGCCTAGGTTTACTTATAATCAAAATATAAGTCATATGCTGAATGATTTGTTTGATCTGTAAGAGACAAGCTCAGTTCAACCCGCGCACAGTTTCAACAATTACAATTAGCACCCAATTAAGTCTGAAAACCGCTTATGGACCAACGGTTAGTGTTTTTGTAAATAACTTTACATACAAAACGTTAATAACAAAAATACAAGAAGAGCTAAATATTTTATGTTTATTATTTTTGTAGATTCTAATGTAGCTAAAAGCACTATTTTTATTATTTCGGTTTTAAAAGCAAAACGTGTTTACACAACTTTAGTTATAAAACTTGTTTTACTTGTATTTAAAATATTTTTATTTATCAGTTTTCTAAAAAACTGAACCTAAAGTTATAAGGAGATAACTACTTAAATAAAACAATTAGAAAACCACTTAGAACTTTTTATTTGTTCTAGTTTTTACTTCATCAAATACTTCATTTAAACTTAACTATTTAATTTTTAAAAACCAAATAAGTAAAAACATCTGAAATAAATTATAATTATACAAACACTTATCTGCTGACATTCACAAGCATAAACATTTAAAGTAATATAGGTAATTAAATACAAACTTGTAGAATATATTTACATATAAAAATAAAATAACAACAATAAAAATCTATAAAAAAGTATTTAAGTAATCAATAATAATTTTTAGACTTACTTAAAAACTAAAATAATACAACATAATCTTTAGTTTAACATAAGTATGTCGACTAAATATTAAAAAAAAATCATTCTTCGAGTTATAACCAAAAGTTATTGAAGATAAACTTTTTTTCATTCAACAGATTCTGTGTATTCAATAGTATTTAGGATCAATTATAATAATATCATGATTTTTTCTTGCTCAAAATTTTCTCCGTATTTAAAAAATATTTAGCTTTTAAAATGATCAGCAACACTTATATGTAACAAAACAGATTTAATAGAAAAACTACAGTGAAAAATATTTTTAAAATTATTTTATGGAGAAAAAACGTCAATTAACTAAATAATATACCTCAACTATTATATTAGCAGTACAACTTGAATTATTAAAACTGTCAGCTGAAATTTTATTTTTATATTTGTTAGTTCAGTTTTCGTTGTGCTGTATAACTTGTAATAATGAAAGGTGATAATTATCTAAACAATACTAATTTTTAGAAACAAAACCTAGTTAGTAAAGTTAGTTTACAAATTAAAAATAAACCTTAAAATGTTTAAAAGGTTTAAACTTGTTGTAAACGACTTATTCATAAAAATTACTGTTGTTTTATAAAATAACAATTAATTTTTTGTAAAAAAACTTAGTTTTAAATACAAATCACTGCTGTTAAAAAATATATTGTTACTACTTAAGTATTAAAACTTGAAGATTAAACGGCTAAATAAAAAAAAGGTAAACCTTTCTAAACATGTAAAACTATTTAAAAAACATCGTGTTTGAAAAATAACACTTTCAAAAAAATTTTTCACTAAAATTCACTTAAACGTAAGAAATTGCTTATCTGAACAAAAATTAAACTAAAATACGTTGTTGTTTTGAAGTATTACAAAATAAACATATCTTCTTCATAGCTCTGTGATTTTTTTAATTTTATAAAAGTTTAAAGCTCTCTACTTTCAATTATTAGTAGTTTTACGACGTTTTATTACTTTTGATGTATATCATAAAAATATCGATTAAAAAGATAAGGGTCGCCGACCTTTTCTGCTTAATATAATAGATTTTAAGAAACAATATGATAATAACTTACATAGATAAATATAAAAGTTAAAAGTACATTTTTTAACATAATAACAAACTTTATTACAGCGTGTTAAAAAAAAACAACTTTTAAATAAGTTCAATTAAGTTCTTGTAATTGGTGATGATTATGTGTTTATTTAAATTAGAAAACTAAATATCCTTTTAAAAATATCCAATGTTAACAATTGAAGTTTACTACACTTAGTTGCTTGTAGAAAATATAGATATGAGAAGCAAAACGTTTCTACTTTTAGTTATAAAGCAACCGAAAAAAATGCATTATGTTTGTAAACTATGTTCTTATGTAAAACTGTTAGAAAAAGTTGAGAAACAGTAAAAGTGTTTAACAAAAGTACAGTAAATAATCAAGAATGCACACCAAAACTCAAAAACAAGTCTTAAACACGAATAACACTTTATTAAACTTTATGACCCAATACGGCCAAATTTTTATTTATTTGAGGTTACACCGATTAAAAAATTACAATATTCAACGAATGTTAGCCTAGAAAATCGATTAGACAAACATTATTATATAAAATGAGCTTTTCAGACAATACGTTGTAATAGTTTAAACTTAAAACTTTTAAATAATTCTAATTTGGCAACCGTTTTTTATTATAAATTTGAATAGAGCATTTTATGTGTATATCAAACTTAGTTTTTTACGATGTAAACAGTTATAAAATATATACTTTTTTGTTAAAAATTGTAAGACTTAGTTTTATAAACTTTTCTGAACTTTACATAAATTAACAGTTTAAAAGTTGTTTTTCAAAATTTTACTAATTATCAATGATTGGATTATGAAGTTTAAGTAAAATGTTTAAATATGTTACATAAAGCAGGAATTGAAGTAATACTAGCCATAGTAAACACTTTTGTGCGCAAGTTTTATAATAAACAATTATTTTTTTTAATAGTAAGTATAGTATTGTTACTAACGAATATTATTTTAAACTGAGTTTAAAAATTCACTTAAAACGTAATAAAGTTAAAAAATCGAAAATAGTTCATATACAAAAGCTGTCATCAAAACCGTACTAGGTTATAACACTTAATTAACTGCCTATTCACCATATCATTTTTGTCATTGTCAAAAAATATACTTAACTATTTTTTTTAGTATAAAGAATTCACTACGTTACTATATGATAGTAGAATAATTAAAGTAAACATTTAAAACATAGCAAAAGTTAATATTAACTAGGCTACAACAAAAATTCGTCTGTTAAAACGGTTCTGTCTACACTTTCAAATATTTAAACAACAAAAACTAACTAAAATTAATTACCTGTTTGCTTAATCTTGAACTTAAACTTTAATCTAAACAACAAAAATATAAAATACTTTATGTTTTTTCAAATAGCATACAGAGTAACAAAACATACATAAAAGTTTAGTAAGTTTTGTTAAGACTTTGTAAAATTGTGATTTGTTTAAACAATATTTACGATCTTTTACTTTGACTTGACAAAACCTTATACGGTTTTTTTATAATAAAATGCTTATTTAGCTAACTTATCAACTGGCTGTACTAATAATAAAATACAAAGTTATTCTATATTCTTGAATTCATATGCCATATACTTGCACGAACATGGTCGGTTTTAATTTTGAAATTAATTTTCATTGTTATATGCAGTTTCATATTTTGTTTTTTGCTTGAAAAGGTCGCAATCTCTTGCCACCGAAACCGGTCGCGAATAAGATATACAGTTTGCATAAACCTATTGAAATTAATATTCAAATATATTTCACTAAAAAAAAATTATACAAAAAAATTAAAAGCTAAAATGTTAACTTCAAAAAAGTTTGATATCAGTTCAGTTACAAGCTTATAATAAGCTATTTAAAAATTGTTGTTGACATTTAAAAGGATTTTAATAACTCATCTTAAATTAATTAATAAAGTTGAAATTAAAATAAACTAAAGCAGCTGGTGATTAAAACACAAACGTTCACTTTTTAAAATATATGAAGTTTCTACAAATTTTAAATGTAACATTAAAAGTCTACCTATACGAAATTTGCATTACTCACTTAATTTTTTCAATATAAGTAATTATATATATAATACATCATTGTATAAACTAAAACACGGCAATAGTCAACGTCTACAAAAAAGAAATATATGTTTAATCTAATAATACAAGCCTTTTGTTTTATTAATATATTGCGTGAAATGTATTAGACATTTATGAAGTGAAATATTTATTTTAGTTTGTAAAATTAAACTAATATTTAAACATTCAAATATATAACACATATAAAATATTTTGAACGCACAAAAGTTTTGTGATTTTAGACTTTCCTAACAAAGCATAAAGCTTCTATAATTCAATACAAAAAACAACCTAGCTAAATGTTAGTTTTCTAATTAGCTTTAAAATGATGTCTTTAGTTTGAAAAAATTGAATTCCTAATCTCTAATTGTCTCTAAAATTTAGATCTTTTTTAATATTTAATATAAATATTTAAGTTTTGAACATAACAAATAAAATAAAATTCATAAAAAAGCGATTATTGAAACAAACTTTATTAACATTTGATACTCTTTATACTAAAAAAAATGTATTCTTAAAGCATAAATTTTAACTATTATGTATTGAAGCAAATAATAATTTCGTTCAGTTATTTTGAAGTGGATACAAAGGTAAAAATGAGCAAAAACTTATCTACAAACGTTACGAGTTTTTACTTTCAATTCAATTTACGATGTTTTATTGCTTAAGATTTACATCATATTTAGTGCTTATAAAAAACTATAAAAATGTATTTGCTAAACGTCCTACTTTGTAATTCAAATTAAGTAATGTAGTAATTATGTTTAACTATAAACTGCAGAACGAATCAATCATAATATCAACAATGCTTTTACTTAAAACTAAGTGAAAAATAACGTTTTTTTAAATTTTTTGATTCGATAAAGTTTATTTTTCAACAAGAATATAAATCATATGCTGATTGATTTAGCTTGATCTTATATGGGTACAACCCCAGTTCACTTTAATCCCGCGAACAATTACTATTCGTACAAATTACCACCCAATCAAGTCTGAGTACTGCTTACGGACCAAGGGTATAGTTTAGGGCCGACCCTTGTATCCAAGCTGTGTTCTGGCAACCCTTAATGCAAACACACTTATTAAGTAAACTTTACATTCAAAACGTTAATAAAAAAGACAAAAAGAGCTAAACATTTAGTTTTTTATTTGGATTTTGTATAAAATATTGTAGCTTGATAACACTAACTTAAATGTTTCGTTTTTAAGAATAAAACGTGTTTACACAACTTTAGTTATAAAAGCTGTTTTGCTTTTATTTGAAGTATTTTCATGTGTTCTATAAGTTTTTAATTCAACTGATTTAAAAAAAGCACCTAAATGTTAATCAGGAAATACCTACTTAAATAAAATAATTAGAAAAGCACTTAGAACTTTTAATTTTTCTAGTTTTTACTTCATAAAAAACTACTTTTAAACTTAACTATTTAATTTTAAAAAACTAAACAAATAAAAAAATTTAAAATAAATTAAAATTATACAAATACTACTTTGCTGCAATTCACAATCATAAATATTTTAAAGTAATATAGGTTGTCAAATATGTCCATATAAAAATTAAACAATAACAATAAAAATCTATGAAAAGTATTAAAGTTATCAATAATCCTTTTAAGACTTACTGAAAAACTAAAATAATACAACATAATCTTTAGTTTAGAATAACTATCTTGACTAAGCATTAAAAAAAAAGTCATTTTTCGAGTTAGAAACAAAAGTTAATGAAGATAAACTTTTTTTTATTCAACAGATTCTGTGTATTCAATAGTATTTAGGATTAATTTAATAATACCATGATCTTTTTTCGCTCAAAGTTTTCTTCGTATTTAAAAATACTTAGCTTATAAAGTGATCAGCAACACTTATATGCAACAAAACAGATTTAATAGAAAAACTATTGTGAAAAATATTTTTAGAATTATATTATGGAGAAAAAACGTCAACCAACAGAATAATATACCTTAACTAATATATTTGCAGTACAACTTGAAATATCAAAACTTTTAGCTGAAAATTTAGTTATTTTTATATTTGTTAGATCAGTTTTCGTTGCACTGGATAACTTATAAGCAACTTATTGTTAAAAATTACTGTTGTTTTAAAAAATAACAATTAGTTTATTATAAACAAACTTTTTTTAAATACAAATCACTGTTCTTAAGAAAATTAATGTAACTACTTAAGTATAAACTTAAAGATTAAACGGCTAAATTAAAAAACGTAAACTTTTTAAAACATGCAAATCTTCAAAAAACATTGAGTTTAAAAAGTAACACTTTCAAAAAAAAATTATTAAATTTTACTAAAACGTAGAAAATTGATAATCTAACCAAAAAACTAAATAAGTTTAGAACTAAACAATTAGATACAAAATAAACTATCTTCTTCAAAGCTCTATGATTTTTTTGTTCTAATAAAAGCTTACAGCTCCCTTCTTTCAATTGTTAATAGTTTTACGACCTTTTATTACTTTTGATGTACACCATAAAAATATCGATTAAAAAGACAAGGGTCGGTGACTTTTTCTGCTAAATAAAATAGATTTTTAAAAATAACAAGACAATAAATTACATAGATAAATATAAAAATTAAAAGTACATTTTTTAATATATTAATAAACTTTATTAGAGCGTGTTAAAAAAAGAAAACTTTTAAACTAAGTTCAATTAAGTTCTTAGTTGAAAATAAATTAACAAGTAATTAATGATGATTATGCTTTTATTTAAACTAGAAAACTTAAAATCATTTTAAAAATATATAATGTTAATAAACAAAATATAATAAACTTAGTTGCTTTTAGAAAATAGATATATGAGAAGCAAAATTTTTCTACTTTTAGTTATAAAGCAATCGAAAAAATGAATTATGTTTGTAATATATGTTCTTATATAAAACTCTTAAAAAAATTAGACACAGTAAAAGTTCATAACAAAAGTACAATAAATTATCAAGTATGAACACTAAAACTAAAAAACACGTCATAAACACTAAATATAATTTATTAGTTTAAAATTCAACACGGCTGTTTGTTTATTTACCTAATTTTGGACCGATTTAAAGTTTATAATATTCAACAAATTTTAGTCTAGAAAATCGGTTAGACAAATATTACTATATAAAAAGACCTTTTCAGACAATACGTTGTAATAGTTCAAACTTTAAACTTATTCAACAATCTAATTTGGCAACGGTTTTTTATAATTAATTTGAATAGAGCATTTTGTGTTTATATCGAACTTAGATTTTTCCCTTGTAAACAGTTACAAAATATATATATATAATTTTTTTTAATTGTAAGAATTACTTTTATGATATTTTTATAAAATTTGTTTTACATAGATTGACAGCTTGAAAGTTAACTGCTTAAATTTTACTAGTTATGAATGATTGGATTATGATGTTAAAGTAAAATGTTTAGATATGTTACATAAAGCAGGAATTATAGTAATTCTAATTATAGTAAAAAACTGTTTTTTGCACTACTTTTAAATAAGACAGTTTTTTAATAATAAGTATAGTATTGTTATTACAAGTTCTAAATAGATGTTATATTAAACTGAGCTTAAAAATTTACTTGAATAGTTATTTATTTAAAAAAATCGAAAAATAGTTTAAATACAAAAGCTGTTATTAAAACCCAATTTGGTTATAACATTATATCTATCATATCGTTTTTACAATTTTACATCAAAAATACTTAATTAATTTTTTTATTAGAAAACAGTTTTTACTTTGCTATTTGATAGTAAAATAATTAAAATAAATTGTTAAATCATAGCAAAAGTTAAAAGGCTACAACATATAATTCGTCTCTTAAAAAGGTTCTGTCTACACTCTACACTTTCAAGTATTTGAAAAAAAACAAAAACTTACTAAAAACAAGTACGTGTTTGCTTGATTTTGAACTTAAACTTTATTTTAAACAACAAAACAATAAAAGACTATTTGTGCTTTCAAGTAACATACAGAGTAACAAAACATACATAAAATTTTAGTGAGTTTTGTCAAGACTTTGTAAAGCTGTGATTTTGTTTAAACAATATTTACGATCTTTTACTTTGACTTGACAAAACCTTTTACGGTTTATTATAGTAAGATGCTTACTTAGCTGACTTATTGACTGGCTGAAATAAAAATAAAAATAAAATGTGCTCTATACTTTTGAATTGATATGTCTTTTGCTTGCACAAACATGGTTCAATAGTAAAAAATATAATTCAAAATTACTTCAATAAAAAAAAGTAAAAGCTAAAATTTTAACTTTATAAGAGTTTAATATCAGTACAGTTACAAGCTTAAATTCAGCTATGTAAAAACTGTTTTTGTCTTTTAAAATAATTCTACTTGCTCATCTTAAGATTAATTAATTAAATAAGTTAAAACTAAAATAAACTAAAGCAGCTGGTGATTCAAACACAAAAATATATTTTTTAAATATTTAAGAAGTTCAAACAAATTTTAAATGTCACATTAAAAGTCTAACTATAAAAAAGTTGCCATCACTTCTTTATTTTTTTAATAAAAGTAAATATATATATAAAACATAATTGTATAAACTAAAACATGGCATTATACAGCAGACGATTCAAAATAATTGGCTATTAATAACTATTTCATAGAAATTTCAACGAAAGTTAAAGTAAAGTCTAAATAAAATAAAATCAATATTTAACGTCTACAAAAAAAAAATGCATATGTTTAATCTAATAATACAAGCCTTTAGTTTTATTTATATATTGCGTAAAATGTATTACACATTTATGAAGTGAAATATTTATTTTAATTTATAAAAACAGACTAATATTTTAACATTGAACTTGTATTATACATATAAAACAATTTGAACGCACAAAAGTTTTGTTATTTTAAATTTTCCTCACAAAGCATAATGGTTGTATAATACAATACAAAAAAAAAATTTGGTTAAATGTTATTTATCTAATTAGCTTTAAAATGCTGTCTTTAGTTTGAATAAAATTGAATTCCATACGTAGATAGAAAAGTTTTATACATACTGAAATATTTTCAAAATATTTATCATCATATTTTAGAAAACATGTGGTAATTTTTTAAACCATTATCTCTAAAGTTTAGATCTTGTTTAATTTAAAATATGAATATTAAAGATTTAAACATAATAAATAAGAATAAGTTAATGAAAAGCTATTATTAAATAAATTTTAGTAACTTTTGATATTCTTTAGAATAAAAACAATGTATTCTTAAAGCATAAACTTTAAATATCATGTGTTTAAGCAAATAATAAGTATGTTCAGTTATTTTGAAGTAGATACAAAGTCAAAAATGAGAAAAATAAATCTGTAAACTTTTACGAGCTTTTACTTTCAATTGTCAATAGTTTTACGATGTTTTATTGCTTAAAATTTATATCATACTATATGCCTAAATAAATTATAAAAAACTTTGAAATAGTATTTGCAACACCCCGGTTTCGTAATTAAATTTAGTAGTAAAGTGATTTTATTAAACCTTAAAATTGTAGTAAATCATATTATCAACAACATAGTTGCTTAAAATAATAAAATAAATGGTTTTATTACGTTTGTTTTGCATAAGTTTATTTTTCAACCAAAACATAAGTCATATGCTGAACGATTTAGTTTGATCTTACATGGGGACACTCAGTTCAAACACGCGGCAAATAACACCCAATCAAATCTGAGAACTGCTTACGGACGAATAATAAGGGTTAGGGGTAATCCTTATGAATCGTAGTTATACTCTGATGTATACAACCTTATAAAATAAACTTTACGTATGATAAATTAATAAATTCAAGAAGAGCTAAATATTTGGTTTCTTATAATTTTTTTTGTAAATTATACTGTAGCTTAAAAGCGTTATTTTTGTTATTTTGCAATTAAGGTTTTAACACGTTTACCTAAATCTAGTTTAAAAAACTATTTTGGTTTTATTTGAAGTATTTTTATGATTTATATTATTTCTTAATTAAACTGTTTAAATAGAAACAATTCTTAAAATTAAACGAAAGATTAATAATTCAATAAAATAGTTAAAAGAGCGCTTACAAGTTATATTTTTTTTTAGTTATAACTTTATTCAGAAAGTATTATCAAACATTACTACTTTACAACTGTTTTAAAAAATAAACAAAACAGTTTTTCTAAAATAAAACCTAGCTAGAAAAATTAAAGTTTACTGAAAGTCAGATCTTTAGTTATTTAAAAATGTAGTAAGTTATATATAAACTTTTTAAAATAATTCTAAATAAAAATATAAGTAATCACTGATTTATGTAAATTCTGTTTATAATTACAATTTTCTGAAAAATCAAATTAAACATACTCTTTACTTTAAAATAAGGTTTAAGTACCTCGTCTGAAAACAAAAACTTTTTTTCTTGCTTTTGAAATGAAACTTTAAAAAGCTGAGCAACTTTTAATTGTAAAAATTTGTTCGTGTACATTAATACCTACATTCAACTATAATCTTCAAAAGAGTAATGTATATAATTAGTTATTAAAACTTTAAGAGTAATAGGCTGAATAAAAAAACGTGAACATTTCTAAACTTATAATACTACATATAAACAATTATGTGTAAAAAAACTAACGTTTTAAAATAAGGTTTGTTACTTTTTGCTTATACGTATCAAATAGCTAATCTAACCAAAAAACTAAACTAAGATACGTTGTTATTTTAAAGTAGATACATGATAAACATATCTTTTACAAGGCTCTGAGATTTCTTTGTTCATTAAAAGTTTACAGCTCTCTACTTTCGATTGTTAATAGTTTTACGAACTTTTTTACATAATATGTACACCATAAAAAAGTTTATGTAAAAGTTAAGAACCAGAAAACCTTTTTTAAAAAAAAATAATGACTTGACAAACAATTTAGTAAAATAGAGATTAAAAATTAAAAGTAAATTGTTATTCTAAACAAATTAAACTTTGATAGAGCGTGTTTAGAAATTAACTTTATTAAGCTTTGATAAATTCTGAGTTAAAAATATATAATTAGGAATTAAATGATGATTATGCATTTTTTTTAAATAAAAGGTAAGTTTTCAATAAAAACTATCCAATGTTAATTAATAAAGTTCAACTACATTTAGTTGCTTGTAAAAATTGATGTATGTAAATCAAACTTTTATTACTTCTAGTTGAAAACCAATCAAAAAATGGATTTCTTTTGTATATTTTGTTCTTATGGAAACTTTTAGAAACAATGTAGCACAGTAAAAGTGTTCAACAAAAGTAAAGTAAATAGATAAGAATGCACACTAAAATTCAAAAACACGTCGTATACAAAAAATATACTTTAATAAACTTTAAGAATTTAATCAAAAAGGCTTACTGTTTATTTACATAAGTTTAGACCGGTTTAAAGTTTACAACAATCGACACATTTAAGCCTGTAAAATCTATTACACTAACAGCATACTATTATATTGTACGTTTTTATTATAGGAAATAAGTTTCAGTAGAAGTCATTTTTATTTAAACTGCAGTAATTTAAATTGTCGATAACTATTACATTGATATATGCAAAAACAATTAGAAAAGTTACATAAACAGCCGATAGTTTTTACATAAACCATAAGTTTGTAGTAATAAATATATTTAAATTAGTTCAATTAATAAACTAATATCATTATATTTCTTTTCAGATATGGATCCTTTTACTATTTATGTAATGTTAATTCTACTTCTCGTATGCAATAAACAGTATTCAAATTTAATTAAGTGTAGTAATCATCAGTCATAGTTGAAAAAATTTAAATATACATTTTATAAGTATAATCTTTTATTTAAAGGTTAGTTTTGATAGAAATGTAGCCTAAGTTAAAATTTATAATTTATACAAGGGTTGCCGTACACTCTAACTAATTTAAGTATTAAATAAAAACATTACTTTCTAAACTCACGCTAGATTATATATGTTTACTCAGGCTACATTTTATGACTTTAAAAATATTGTTGTTTTAAATTCATCCATTTTGTAAAAACAAAACAATTAATTTGTTTTTAATACCATTAGTTTTCGTTTTAAAGCTTAATTATAGTAGTAAATGCTAATACGTTTTGATATTTTATTCATTTTAATAATTTTTACATACCAGGGGTAGTTTTTGATGACTTAGGTTTGTTTTTTTTGATTCAAAACTGTTTATGCTACTAAGTAATTTTTTATTTAAACTTGAAAATGTGTTATACAATAACATTATTATAAACAAACAGGAAAGTTATTGAACTTGTTTACGAGTTCAAAAGTCAGTTTTTAAATGAGCTAATAATGTCATATAGAATATGCAATTATTGATATTTATGACAAATAAACTTAAAACTTTTTGAAATAAATTACAAGTTTATGACCCAACTTTAAAATGAGCATATTTTTTTCCGATAAAACATAATTTTATTGATATTAGTTACAATTTAACACATTATTGCCAGATTAAATAAGCATTTATTAATATTTTTTATAAATAAACAGAAAACTGATGGTAAATCTGTTATCAGTAATGATAATAATGTTTCATTTGTATAATATTAACAAACAGGAAACTAATGGAAACAAATTACGAATTCAAAATTTTGTTCTAAAATAAAATACTAATAATAGATTAAATGTGCATGAAGTTATATTTATTATAAATAAACAGAAAACTGATGGTAAATGTGTTATACAGAAATATTTACAAAATAATATTTATTTTAAACAGGAAACTAATGGAATCAAATTACGAGTTCAAAATTCCCCAGAAGGATGAATATTTCGAAATACTGTCGTCTGACGAACAGGAGTACGATTGAAGTTAAATTATATTAAATAAGTAGAAAAATAGGGTTAATACATCTTTTGTGTTTATAATAAGTACTAGGATGGAACTATCATAGCTTGATCATAAAACATATAAATTTTATTTGTTTTTTAAGGTTATAGAAAACAAGAATTGTAATTGACACATTCTAAAGTTTTTTATATTAAGTTTTTCTAGTTACTTGGCTGAATTCTATAGCTTTTGATACAGATTAAACAAATTTAATATATTTAGCAGTTTTACTTTTTACACAAAGCTTACTCAAACTTAAGTGCTGGTAAAATGTCCAATTATTAATTTAAAAAGTTGCAAAATAATGTTGGAAAAAAAACTCATTAATAACAATAAGTGCCACCCATTTTTAATAATTTTTAAAAAAAATTTATGACTTTTATTCTGGGATTATGTGGATATAATCTAAAATGTGCCATTGAAAATGAAATATTTTGAAACTGTTTATTAACTTTATTCAATAACTTATGGTTAGTACACTAAAAAGTACCAAAACTTTAATCAAAACTACAAACACCAAATTCGATTTGTTAAACTTTATTTATTATTCTACTTTATCAAATTAGTTTTAACTCTGTTTTATGGCCAATTTTGTATTAATTACTACTTATTTGCACCTGATTTTGTAAAATTTTATTTCTACCTCTGTTTGTAAAAATACTTTCCACCAAAAAATTATTAATGTAAAGTATTATGAACTAGGTCATATAAGTAGAAATTTAATTAATGTTTTATATTTTTGTTTCAACCAAAAGTGTTTGAAGTTTTTTTGTTTTAAAAAAGTCTTAAAGTTTTTTTTTCATCTGAATTGCTTAAAAAATTACTTGAATGTTGAGTATATTAAATTTCAATTATTTGCTAAAATGTAAACTTATTTAGTAATTTTTTGGTGTGTTCATCTCCATTTATTTTTTATAATGGTAATTAATAATGATTTAATCTGAACTATTTGTTTATTTATGTAAGATTTAAAAGTTTTTTTTACAAAATAAATAACTTTAAATAAGGAGGATAAAAAGTAGTATTTAAAATATTGAAAAATTTTGATCTTAGTTATTTTTATAGTTTTATGTTTTTAACTCTTTATTTTGAATAGTTTGTTTTATTACATCAGAGATTAAAAATTGCGTTTAAATGTTACATTGATTTGTAAGTTTTCTAGCTTCACTTATAAATATAAGTATTAGTTTTTTAACAATGATAAAAATAATTAACTTGTTATTAAGTTTATTTTTTTAAATCTGTCAATTATAGTTTACAAAAAAGTTTTAATTTAGTAAATTTATTTAGTAAAATGTTTGAAATTTGTATGTACTATTTTACTATTTTAACGAAATACTGTAATAAACATTTTTTATGTAATATAAGTAGTTATTTGTGTTGAGTATTTATTAAAATTTACAAAACTTAATTTTTGATAAGAAAATTTTAAAGATTTTATTCACACTTAAGTACTATTATAGGAAGGTTTTTGAACGTATTTAAATACCATTTGCAACTTATTATTAATAGACTATTCATTTTGTTTTATATTTTATTACACAAAGCTTTTCAAAATTATTATAGTTTCATTGTCTATTCATGATAAGCTTAAAAAATAACTTTTAGTTATGACGTATGAATAAATTCAAATAAAGACAAAATTTAGAGATTTAGCAAGTAAAACTTAAGTAAAGGTATGCTTGTTAATAGATTGTTAATAATTTTCCTTTTCTATTTAATGCTACTTGCGTATTTAAATAAGGTCGCTCTTACTCAATCAATATTGATTCTAGGCTTTGTTTACATCGTTTGAAACTTTAAATTTAACATTATTATTAAACCGGCCTACACCAGCAAAAAAAATCTGACTACTTCTGCAACAAAAGTAAATAATGTTATTTATAAATACACCTGCTCTGCAGATCACAGCATCTCTTACATAAGAGAAACATAACGGAAAATATTCCGACGAATTACAGACCACTGCGGAACAGATAAAAACAGCGCAATATTTGAACATATTTTTAATTGCACACCCTGTCAAAACTCTGACTTAGTTCAAAACTTTAAAGTTTTGAAACGATGTAAACAAAGCGAACTCTATAGCCTAGAATCAATATTGATTGAGGAAGAGCGACCTAATTTAAATACGCAAACAGCATTAAATAGAAAAGGAAAATTATTAACAGTCTTTTAAAAAACATACCATTACTTCAGTTTTACTTGCTAAATCTCTAAATTTTGTATTTATTTAAATTTATTCTTACGTAATAATTTAAAGTTATTTTTTAAGCTGTCCACTAACCAAAATTTTTTTAATTTTCATTTTACATTTATCACTTGAGAATGAAACTCGTATATCTTTGAAAAGCTTTGTGTAAAAAAATAAAAAACAAAATGAATAATAATCTATTAAAAGTAAGTTGCAAATGGTATGTAGATTATTCACACTGTCTCTTTAAAAATTATGTTTATATATATATATATCTAAGTTAATTAAAATCAATATTTAGTAAAAATAATTTCACTATTTTTAAACCTTTTAGTTTTGCTTTGCAAAAGTTTTACCTCTAGTTATTTTGTGTGAAGAAATATTCTTTACGTTATAAACTCGTTAAACTTCTATAAAAAAGTGAATAAAAATTGTATTAAACTTGTTTTACTACCAGTACTTGAAAAAGCTGTCGTGTACAAAAATATATTTTACATTTTAAATACCATTATTACAGATATGAATAGTAGGAACCGTTCAGTTCCAACCCGCGCACAAGTCCCACCCCATCTATTCCCACCCGCACAATTCCCTCCCGCACAATTCCCAACCGAATCAAATCCCACCCGATCAAATCCTACCCGATACAAATCCCATCCGAATAAATTCCCACCTGATCATTTTCAACCCAAATCAATTTCCAACCAATCATTTCCCACCCGAATCAATTCCCATCCACATAATTCTTACCCGGGCAATTCCCACTATATTAACAAACACGATTATATTTATTCTTGTGCGAGTTAAAAATTTTAATACGTTTTGAACTGACATTAAAATTTGTGTTTTTCTATTTTTTAAAATAATTTGAAATATGAAATTAGTAAGGTAAAAACGATTTTTTTATTTAAGCTAAAATTGTTACTGTTTCTTATCTTATCATGTTTTTAGTTTAATGTCAGTTTTGTTTGATGATAACTACGATAATTAAATAATTACGACTTGCGAGCAACAGAAAGTTGGTCTGTTACTTGTATAATGCTATCATTTTTACTAAAGTTTAATCCAGATCAGGTTTAAATAATAGTTAAGTTTTTAGTATCGGAACAATTTTCTATCATGGTAACTAATTTATGTCCAATTAATTTTTTTTGTACGAGTTTGAACAATTGACATTGACACTTAATTATATTTTAGTTTTTGAAATTAATTACAACAACAAAATAATATAGTACTGTACAACATAGTTTTCTTTAATAAGAACTTTGGAATTTGAAAATTTAATAATGCTTATTTTATTAAACTCTAGACCTAATTAACTTTTTTTCGTTGATTTCTAGGTTTTTTTAAGTATTTACGGCCGGCAAGGAAAATTGGCCTACTTTTTGTAAAATGCTTTACGTCTAACACAATTTAGTCCAAATCAGGTTCAAAGCAAATTCAAGTTTTTTTTTAGTATCCGAACTATTTTTTATAACAAGGTATTCTACGGTAACTAATTTATGTCCAATTAAATCTAACTTTTTAATGACTATAGAAATTAATATAGCCCGGCATAATTTTTTTAAGTGCAATTTTTGAAAAACATTTTGTTTTATTAAGCTTTATGTCTCATATGTCTTTTTGTTATTTTTTGTAATGTTTAATTTTTATTTTAGTTTCAAGTAAAAAATTTCCACAGTCTTTAATGTTGTTATTCAAACATTTATATTTTAAAAAAATATTACAATTCAGTAAATTTTAACTTAATTCTAATGAACATCTTTTGCATAAATAATTACTCATTATGACATAACTATTTTTTACTTAAAAATTTTTGTTTATAACTAATATCTTCTACATATTTTACTAGTTTGTAGTGATTTATTCTGATGGAGGGCAACACGAAATTAATAAATAAAATATTTAACTTTCAAGGTGACTAATATGCTTTTTATCTTCTTAATTAAAACTGTATTTACATTTTATTTTTTATCATTTCTTTTAAAATTATAATTGTTCTTGGAAAAAAAAATAAGTCAAAAAATATCCAACTTCTTCAAGTAAGTAGCAGCTACATCATATATCTGCTCATTGTTTCCAAAAAATCTAACTACAGTGCTTCCTCGGTAATCCGGCCATATTAGGCAAGCTTTTTTTTTTGAAATTACGGCCGGATTAGCCTATAACTGGTTAATAACAAAATATCGCTTTTTTAATAATCTACCTTAATTACATTATGCATGTATACAAAAAAAAACGTTTAAAAAAATTTCTGTTAAATTTATATATTTAATTTTATTCAAAAAACAAAAGAATTAAAACAGATTATAAAGTTTATTTTTAATAAATATCATTTTTATAAACTTTAAAATTACTGAAAAAAAAAACTACACTATTAACAGTTTAACTAATTTTAGATTTCTGAAAAAGATAGAATGTAAGTTTGTTTGACAGAGCTTTCTCCTTTTGTTAGCTGAAAACAAACGGATTTGGATGAGTTTTGATTTGACACATCTTCAGGTGTGGCTTCTGTTTGGCAACGATAGTAAGCTAAGTAATCATCCATTTTCTGTATGGCTTCTGTGTGTGAAAATGTACACTTAGAAGGCTGGGAAACATCAATTTCGTCTTTAATACCATCATCAGCCTTTTTTTCGTTATCTACAGTAATCATTGCGAAAATTCCTTGCTCGTCCATACGCTCATAGCCAGGACCATTACAACTCATCCAGTTTTGAGTATCATCTTCTGTGAATGTGACATTTAATCTCGCAAATTGCTGTATAAGCTCGTTTTTTGGAGTTTTCTAAATATTTATTATAACTATTTATCGCAATATAAAATATAAACATGCTATCGAGCCGCACTTTTACAAATATGGGCCACAGTTTGCCGAATCCTTGTGTAGATCATTAAAAGAAAAGTTATCTCAGTGTAGCAGAGTCATTTCTAGGTCTTTTCAAATGGAAAAGTACTTTTTTTTGCTGGGAAATGTTAGTATACCATGAATAAAACTTATTAGTTTTACTTTGACCGTGATTATTAGATAAAATAATTTTTTAAATCAATTATAAATAAAGTTAGTCATAAGTTTTTGTTTAACTCCATACAACTTGGATATAAACTTGATGTTGTATAAAATTTTGTTTAAAATAAAACGATTGACGTTGTTACATCACAATCAGATCATTACGTCACTATCAACTTCATTACATCACGACCAACAATGTTACATCACAACCAAAATTATCACGTCACAAACGTGGCTTTTTACGTTTGAAGTATTTATTTGTAAATTAAGTAATGTTCAAAATATAAGAGTTTAGTTTATTAAACATAAACTTCAAAGAAGACAACGAGAACATTTAATATATTTGAAAGCATAAAAAAAATATTAATATACGATTAAAGTAGCGCAAATTTTTTAAAGTTAGTTATAAGTCAGTTTATAATCATTACTATAGATTATATTAAAAATAAAATTGCTTATAAAATAAAGTATAACGCTTAAAATGAAAACAGTATTTCGAATTCAAAATGTGTTTAATAATCAATTCAGATATTTTTTCTAATGCTAAAAGTTTTATAAAAAGAAAATATATACATTACTTTAAATGTAACTTTAAACTTTTATCAAAGCCTTTACATTTTGCTGTATTGATTTTATATATTCTTAGAATCAAAAGGTTATATTAGTTTGCTCATTTTTATTTAGGAAAGTAATAAATTAAAAATAATTGTCAACAAACGATTGTTTATTGTTATTATTATTATTTAAGAACTTTTTGATCTTTAAAGTAAAAACTAACCACTCATCTATTCTAAAAACAAAAATATACTTGTTTTAATTAAATGATTAATAAAAACAATTAGGGTGAAATTACAATGAAAAATTATGTTTTCTCTACTTTTGATAATATTTATAATACTTAACCATAAGTATTTTGTTTTTTTATTTAATTAATTAAGTAAAAACTATAATAACTTTACAAGATTAAAAATAAAATTAAGGTTTTAACGGTACAAAATCTGAACATTTCATGACTACAAATAGTTACTAATTTTCTTTTTTTTTTTTATTTGTAACTAAAAAATCTGATATCGTTATATAAACAGAACGTTATAAAAGTAATTTAATCTAAGTTGAAGATATACAACAAAAAGTTATTTTTTGTCTGACAGGCGTAAGTTGAGTTTTTATTATTAAGATTATCATTAATGAATTCAAACAAAATTAAAATAAAAACACCAAAGTTTGTTCAATAGGTTTGCAAGTAACTATTTATGAAAATCTATAAATTATTTTGATCAATAATCAGCAAAGAAATAATATGATATTTTATAACAAAGTTTAATTAATATAAATGTTTAAAAACAAAAACATAGACCAAATAAATTGATAATTTTGTTAAATTATATTTTTATGATTCATTATAAACTATACAAACAAAAGTAATATGAGGTTAAAGAAAAATAAAATCAAAGTATTTATTATTTAAAAGGTAAACAAACTTTTTCAAATTTAAGGATGTTTTTCAGTTTTGCCTGACAATACAAAGTATTACTTTATGGTAAACATAAACCAATTTTCAATATAGTAGTTTTTTAGACTTTGATTATACTTGCACTATTAATTTAAAAAAGTATTACGTTTTAAAGTTTATAGCATTTTCTTACTACTAACTTTATTAGCCATATAATTTAGTCTTCGTACTGATTACATACTTCTTAAGTTTACAATTTATCACTTATGAATATTTTAGTTCTTAATTAAACTATCTTTTTTTATACTCTATTAAATAGAATTTTCTTTATCTGGCTAGATGTGGCAGCACTTTCCTCAAACAGGTCGAATTCGTTTGATATAAGGTTTTACGGGACGCTTTATTAACCAAAAACTGAAATATTCTTACGCTTGTATTCTTTATTAAACTGTACGCTATTCTTAGGTACAGACTATCTGTTCAGTACATTTTTTAGACCAAAAAATTATCAATTGATACTTCTTGCGATTTTTCACCAAAACTTCTTTTAGTTTCTCTTGGTTTATTAATTGAATTATGAATTTTAGTTTTTTCTTTAGCATATCAGTTTCTTTTCCATTTTCATTTATTTTATTTTTATAAAAAAAATCCTGTAAAAATTAAGTAAGTGACGCTTAGTTGGTTTCTGTTTAATGAACAATTTGGAAAGTTAAAATAAGTGACGTATATAACAAATTAGATATTTAAAAACAATATTCAGTCAGTATTTAATTACGAATTATAGTACAAAAACATGTTCAATTATATACAATCTTTTATAGACATTAAAAACTTTTGTAAGAGAACAGTTTAAACTTTAAACAGTATCATAAAGTAATAATATTTAAACTGTATTCTAATAATTAGAAAGTACGATAAACATCTACAATTAAATAAAGCTTAAACTACACTACCTTACTAAATTTTTGAAAATAGTAATAAGAATTTAAAGCAATTAAGAAAAATAAGAAGTAAAATTTTACACAATAAATTATAATATAAAAAAATAATCATATATAGTTGTTTTAAATTCAAAATTAAGCACTTTAAATAAATATATTTCACATTTCGAATTGATTATGTTTTATTTAAAGACTAATCATTGCCAGCTAATAATTCTAAAAAGCATATGAAACAAAATTTAATGATTAGAAGTTTGTTCAGTTCAGTTAATGGTAAAAAATTGTACCATTGTTTCTACTTTTGAACTACAAAAGTTTATTGTTAACAACACAAGCATCTAGACCATATTCAGCAACAGGAAAGTTTTCTACATCACACCATTCGTTAGTGTCGAGGTTGTAGATTTCTACAGAACTTGTAACATTCCAACCGTTTGTTATTCCGCCAATACAATACACGAGATTTCCAACTCTACAACAAGCAAATTCACTACGAGCAATTTTCATAGGAGCTTTCATGACAAACTTGTTCGTGTCTGGTGAATACATTTCTACAGTGTTTAGTGGTGCCTGATTAGTACAATATCCACCAAACACGAACAAATTATTGTTATAAACGATGACTTTGTGATCCCATCTTGCTTGTATCATTTTAACTGGTGATAAAAACGTAGTTTTATTAAATGGATCATATGTTTGTATTGTGTTGAATATTTTAAAATTACCTTCGTTATATTCCCATCCACCAACAATCCAAACTTTATTGAGGTAATGAAGAACATCAAAACATTCTCTTTTTGTTTCAATGTTTACATCAATCCATTGTTTGCTGACAGTATTGAATAATTTGCTTTCTACATCATTATACTTTTTGCAAATAACTAAAATGTTGTTTCCAACTCGGCATGAAGTGCACCATTGATAATCTTCATTTGATGAAAACTTGTAAAAATGGTTCTCTAATGATGAGATTCCTTTAGTACCAACTAGGTAACAAACATTATTAATTTCTTGAACCTCGCATACATCATCTACTGATTCAGGAAGCTTGTCTATTTTAACCCAGTTTTTATCATCTATCAAATACTGGTAACTGATAAGGTTATATCTATCTGCAACTACAATTGCTGTTGCTTCTTAAACATTTTCTGTGACTACTTCTAGTTTGTCTGTGACATCTAGACCTGTGGTTTTAAACATTTTAATAAGAATTGACTTTTCTATCTAAAAAATTATTTATTTAAACTTTTTTTATTACAAACGAAATGATATATATATATAATAAGGTTATAAGAGTAGACTTCATATGTAAAGTCATAGCTAATTTCGTATCAGTTTGTTTGAAGTTATTATGTTTGTGACAATAAGCTTTTAAAACATAAACTGTACATTAAATGCAGATAGGGTTGAGTTTAATAAACTACCTTGATTATATAATAACATTTCATTAAATACACAATAGAAACCTAAATCTACAGCAAAAGTATCATTTGGGTACAAATGTTTAGGTAATTTTAAAATTTGTTTTAAAATTATTTGACTTTACGAGCAAGTTTAGTCAAATAGAAATAAGCAAAAAACAACTTTTTTATGTTTTTTAAAAATGGTTTCTAATTTTACATTTGAAATAAATAGTGATGTACCGGACCCAAAATTTCGGGTCCATTTAAAATTTAAGTCCAATTTAAAATCCGGCCGGAACCGGATCCGGACTTTTTTTTCAAATTATAATCCGGCCGGATCCGGATATCAGATAAAAATGGCATTTACCGGCCGGACCCGGACCCGGATAGTGAGTCCGGTACATCACTAGTATAAACTAGCCTAAGTCAGAATGAGGTTTTTAAAAACTGAAAAAAAAAAAAATTAATCTAATAATAAGTAGAACAGCTAGGCATAAGGTTCACAAATTCAGGTGTTATTTACAATTATAATTCTGAAATCAAGTTCTTTAACAAAAATAACTAGAAAATTACAAAATATTGAAAACTGGATCAGCTCAAACTCATTCAAAATCTAAAACAAAACTAGCCTGAGTTTTTATGAAAAACTAAACTAGCCTGAGGCAGGCCAAGATTTTCTAAATTCCCACTAATTTTCAAACTAGCAGGGTTACCACTGTTTAAGTCGATAAAACTAGCTAGAGTGAGTATAAAAAAGCCTGAGTCAGAATGAGGTTTTTAAAAACTGAAAAAATTACTTTAATCTAATAATCAGTAGAACAGCTAGCAAAGGTTGACAATTTGGTAGTAAAGTTAAGGACTGATTGTGGTACACTTAACTTATTAGTACTACCCATCATAACTAAATCCTACCTTATTTAAATAATATCTAACAAATACTAAGTTCTAACTGAGACTACTTTCTATAATCAGACACGACAGTTTTGAGTGATGAATCTTTTATATAAAACACAACAAGAAGTACTAGCATATACAAAATTATTAATTACTTTGGTAACACTTTAAAAACTTAAGCTATTTAAATCTATATCAAACGACTTAAAAAAACAAAATAAAAATTAAATAAAACTTTTAGTAAACAAGAAACTGTAAAATTTTTAATAAACTATTAAACTATAAACCTGGCTTAAATATTTAAACAATTAAACACCAGTTGAAATATTCACTTTTAAAACAAAACACTACTTACAACAAGCATTCACAAAAAAGTTAAATATATTTTGTTGCTTCAAGCTGCACACCAAACTAACTAACTGCTTACTTATAAACTGCCTGTCATGTTCTGATGTTTTGTTGCATCAGTATTTAGTTTGAAACATTTCGTCATATGATTCTCATTGGCTCGTACACTCAACCATATTAACTTTAAATATTCTATGAGCTCAACTTTAAACAATATATAATGCACGTATTCATTCCAAAGTTTTCAATTTTACAACATATGTAAAGAGTTGCATTACTGAAATATATATTTCATAGTTTAAATGTCAACAAATTTAAAATAGTCAAGTGTACATAATGAGCCAATTACGTTAGGTGTTTAATTTTAACTGACGAAAATGACTCTTTTTAATTTAACAGGGTTTGTTTTTCAAAAAATACTTTTTAGTATGCTCTTGTTTACTAACTAAATCCGGGTCCGGCCGGATCTCTGTTAGGATCCGGCCGGACCCGGATCCGAACTTTTTTTTTTCAAATTAGGATCCGGCCGGAACCGGATCCGGACTTTTTTTCAAATTAGAATCCGGCCGGAACCGGATCCGGACTTTGTTTTAAATTAGAATCCGGCCGGATCCGGATATCAGACAAAAATGGCAATATCCGGCCGGACCCGGACCCGGATAGTGAGTCCGGTACATCACTAGAAATAAAACACAACATAATGAAACTTACATTACTTCCTTTTAAAAAATTCAAAATTGTTAATTTTCAAAAACGACAGTTTATATTTTCTAATTTAATACATATGTACGATTTTGACATTAGTAAAATAAAGTCTAATTATTGCATAGTTAAATATTGTATATTAATAACGTCTTTAAAAAAAGTTTAAAATGGATGAGTTTCAATAGATATAAAGTAACTCATTAGATATTTTTTTTATTTTCATTTCAATATAATTTCAATATTTCATGATAGTATTATAAGTATTGTAAATGATCCAGTATTTTTTTATATATAAATACTATGATCAAAATACAGTATAAAAAACAATTGTTTATTTATCAGAAATAAACTTATACTGTTTTTTTTTAACACAATTGTAAAACTTAACTAAAAGAACTCTAATTCTTACTTTTTAGCTTTTATAATTAAGTATAATAAAGTGAAAAAACTTTAAAATTTTTCTGCGCCATATTAAAGTTTTTTGAAAACGTTACTACTTCAAAGTTACTAAAGCTTAAAGTTGTCAAAACCTTTTATGATGTAATCTAAAATTAAAAAAACTTGAGTAAAGATTTAATATTTAATTTGATTGTACATTACAACTTATACTCATTTTAATTATTTGTTAGAAAATTTTAATATACACTGTTGTTTGAACATTTAAAATGATTTATTAATATCACATGTTTGTCTACTTTTAATTAAAAAAATACAAAAATTAAGTGCACAGAATAGCTTTTTACAAAACTTACTTGAACTACTAGTGGGTACTTCAATTAGGTTGGTATCTTCTTGAATGAGACTGGTAACGGATGATTGTTTCTTAACTTTATTTCCTGATTTCACAGACGTTGTTGTTGCTGATTGTTCAGAAAATCTTTCTGGTTTTGATTGAGTTCTCGAATCTATTAGATTTAAAATTGTTATTTGATTAATTGTGCACCTAGAAAATTCTATAAACCTTAGAAAAAAAATAAATAACTTTGTTAAACTGTTTAACTAGAACAACTGGTTATGTATAAAAACAAGTTCGTAAAGTTTTTTAATACTTTTTATTTTAAATTGAACTTATTTTTATTTCGTGTTTATAACACTTTTAAACTAGATTATAAATTATATATAAAAATTCTTACAAATAGGAAAATGAAATTTAAAACAAAAATCTTATATTTTGAAAGTAGTTATCAAAATCGAAGATCATTTTAAAAAATGAGTTTGAATTAAATTATAACCTCTATAAAAATTATTTTAATCGGCACCCGTTGTTTGAATTTTTCAAACATGCTTTGATAAGTAAATAAACCCTGTAAAAAATAAATTTTCGAATAGGTTTACTATAGTTTGTTTATTTTATTGATTTTTTATCAATTTCTATCAAAGTTAGTAGTTTTGTTAAATGAGTTTCATCACCAACTTTATCAAAACCTTTTTAAATTTGTTGAAAGCATTAGTTAGTTAAACAAAACTTATGTATCATGTCTATTTTACTATTTTACTTAATTAAACTTTGAATTTACTATAAAATCTTAACTAAATTGTCTATAAAAGTATAAAACAATTATAACTTTTAATTTAGTTTCGAAAATTTCTAAATTTACTACATAAATTGCTAGACAAAAGCTGGTGTTTATATTAATTAAGAATGTTTTTATTACTATAAAGTTTTTCACCTCTAAATCTAAAATAATAAAAAACAGTTATTAAAATGTTTATATATGAGAGCTTTATAATAAAATAATAAGCCTTTAAAAGTTCTGGTATAAAAAACATAGCAAACAAAAAGTTTTATAAGAAAAAATAAGAATAAGAAAAAAATAAGAAAAAATCAGCTAAAGGTGTGATAAAAATCAAAAAAAAAAAATTATATTATATATTTGCAAAATAAACTGATAAGTTATAAGATATACTCAAATTTGACTTTTTTATACATTTAAGTGCAAAGATGGTTTTACTAGACCTAAAAATTATAGTTTAACATTCAGCTCTTTAAATTTCGTATCAAAAACACTGTATTAAGTGAAAATAAATATGTTTTTTACAACTTACTTGAAGTAGTAGTCGATATTTCAGTTAGATTTATATCTTCTAATAATAAACTAATTGCAGATAACAACTTGTTACTTATTGCTTCAACTTCTAAATTGTTATTTGTTTTTGTCGCTGATTGTTGCGAAGAATTTCCTAACGCTACTTGAGTTGAACTGGTTGAACCTAAAAGTTGTGTTAATTAACCTTATAGTTTTTCTAAATCTTATAGCGTAAAAACATATCTACAAATTTTATTTTGATTAAATAATAATGATGATTTATAATGCTGGAATGTGTGAAAAACAGTTTGAACACTTTTACCTGATTGATGAATTAAACAAAACATTTTCTACCTAAGTAACTGTATAAATTTTTCATGTTTATAACAATTCATTTTAATATTAAACAAATATGGATATTTAGAAAATAAAGTTTACATGTTAATTTGAAACAGAACAATTAAAAGACAAGATAAAAATTACTACTTATGTAACAAGCTAACTCGTACTGGTAGAATGAAAATTGCTATTTGTACACTCACTAGAAAGTAAAACATCTAACACTGATGCAAGTTTGTCTTTTAACTTCTTATTTTCTTCTTCTAACCGTTTGACTGCTGATTCATCTTGTTCTTTATATGTTGATAGTTCTGTTGTTGTTGTTTTCAGTTTTTGTTCGGTTGTTTTTAAATTTGTTTTAAGCTTTTCGTTTTCTTCTTCTAACTTTTTATTTTCTTCTTCAAGCTTAACCGTTTCAGCCTCTAAATCTTTAAGAGCAGATTCGTTTAAAGTATTTGATTCCTTTAATTCTTTTGACTCTTTAGATAATGTTTTGAATTTTTGTTTAACTTTCTTTAAATCTGTTTCAAGCTTTCCGTTGTCAACAATCAGTTTTTCTGTTTTTTCGTCTTTGGTGTTTTTTTCTTTCTGCAAAGATCTCATTGTAGTCCAGGTTATTTTAAGATTTTCTTCTAACTTTGAGTTTTTATTAAAATAAACTTTGTTTGGTTCTTCAAGAACAGTAATTCTTTTGATTAACAGCTTCTGAAAGTTTGCGTTGTTTTCATTGAAGACTTGCAAGATAGTTTTAGTCTCATCAGATGATCCTTTGTAAACAAGATCTGCATCTTCATTAACAGAAGGATAAAGTTTCATTACAACGTTTTCTCTAAGAACTTGGGACCTGCAATCAGGACAAGTCATTCTGGTATCCAACCATTGATGCAAGCAGCTATGGTTGTACATGTGTCCGCAATGGACAACTGATATTTCTTCATCACAAAAATTTATGTCCTCTTTGCATATGGAGCACGATATAGACATTTTTACATATCTGTTGAATAAGTTATTTTTTAAACTCGATATTAAAAATTAAAAAAAAATCAAATTTGTTAACTTAGAATTAAAAAAAATTAAAAAAAAAACGACAATACTTAAGCAAAATATGAAGCTTTAAAAGGCAAAACTCACAAAACCAAAATTCAAATAAACAAAATGAAAAATATCATACTAACTAAGTTTTATTCAATTGAATAATTTTGAAGTATAAGTTGTATAAAATTCATAAATTTTAACAAGCTTATATAAATTAAGCATATTAAGCAATATAAATCACAATCTTAAACATTAAAGAAATATGTTATTATTCAACCTAAATTCATCAATAACTCAGATAAAAATCAAAATTGAGTAAAACAATTACATTTTATTTATTAGCACTCAGCGTTTTTTCTAATATTAGTATCGCTAAGTGAAAAAAATAGCAAAAAATATTTAAACAATTAAGTTAAAACAAAGCAATCTTTTTTGTAAGTTAATTTGTCAGAATTTAAGATCGTTATAAATTACAAAAACAAACGGTTAAATTAATTAAGTAGTTTTATTTTTTGAATTTAAATGTGAGATAAAAACTTGATAAACTTTCTTAGCTAATTTGAAACATACACAAAATATCTCGCTATATGTTAAATTTTATTTTAAAGACACCTGATAAAAACAGTACAATTTGAACTAAAGTAAAACTTTATTTATATCAAGTTTTTAATAAATACATCTGAAACATTTAACATTAAACATATTTTTACACATACTTCAACATCGTAATTTAAACTGCTTATTTGGGTTTATTTTCATAACTTAAAACTTGAAATTATAATTACATGTTTTTCTGTAATAAAAAAATAAAGTTCTACTGCAAAATTTTTTGTTTGAAGAAAAAATACTTAAATAATTAAAGTACTGTTTAAAACTTAAGTATTGATATATATAAACTTGGTATACAAATTAAAAATCTCTATTCAAACAAAACCAATAATCAAGTCTATTTTATACAAAACTAACTGTATTGCTAAAGCTAACTTGTATACTTCTTAAGTGAACAGAATCTAAGAAAAAAATAGTTTTTGTTTTTGGTAAAACTAAAATAAAGACTAAGACATATTTTATTTTGTAAAAATTTTCAAATTCCTGTACTCTTTTCTAACAATACTTGTATAACTTATTCACTGATCAAAATAAATTCATCTAAACTAGTGTTTGTTGGTTTGGAAAATATTTCAAAAAAAAAAGTTTAGTTTAAATCCAAAATCTTTTATTACTTACTTATTAATTGTAGCTGTCATACATTCAAGTAAAAATGTCAAAAATAAAATGAAAATCAAACAAATTTCTAGAATCTTGATGATAAAGTTAATTCAGTTTACCGATATGTTTATGAAATTATTAAGTAATTAAAGAAGTTGCGTGCGAAGAACATATTTTTAAACTTAGTGATATTTTTATTTTTTTAAGCTTTGATTCTAAGCATTAAGCTTATATAAGTACAACTTGTTCTAGTTACAGGTTAGTACACAATCAAAGCATAAGCAGATAGATATTATATGACCAAAATATAACAGCTTATAACAGGTTTCTCGCGACTATTCCTGCCTGATGAGTCCTAACTAGGACGAAACGGGTCGTAGGATTGTCTCGGATGTTGTTGTTGTTGATCGTGCGGTGAAGTTTATTGTTTATTATACAAAATATAACAGAAAATTGAAAAAAAATAAATATTTTAATCTAATTTTTTAATTTATAGACTGACTATTTAATTTCAAATTTTCAATGATTTTATAACTATTTGTTGTTTATTTATTATGTTAGCATCTTTACGGCGAAAAAAATAACACATGAAGGAAATTGAAATTATTTAAATAAACTTTTTACAAATTTTTATCTTTACTTTATTATAGTGCACCATAAAATTCAAATTCTAAACTTTCAAAATTTTTCACGCTTCTTTTTTATGTTTTAAGTTTAATAGATATGAGTTAACTAGTTAAATTGAATCTCACAAATTTAACAACTAGCAATAACTTGTTATTTTCTTTATAAGATTTTCAGAATGCTTATACACTGCAGAAAATGATTTAATCATAATGTAAAAATAAAATTAACTTATGTTTAATAAAAATAAAATAAAAGAAGTAATACAATGTCTTACATTGTTGAATAAATTTCTACATTTGATGTATAGTATATTTTATACTTCTTTATAACAATATTTCAATCAATATTAAAACTTGGTTTTTTGAAGAACAGTCTATATTAAAAACATATTATTATTTAGTTAATTTAAACATTAAACAATAAACAACTAGCGAAGTTCTATTGAACCTATTTGGTAAAATTAATAGTAGAAGTTTTGTTTATTCTATTGTTAGAAAATAAACATTTTCCAACAATAAAACATTATAAACATTAGAAAATTTTTCTATATTACAACACAAAATGTATCCTTATATTAAACTTATAGTAATTTTTACTTTAGTTTCAAACAGAACAGTAGAATTATTATTGTTTGTTTAACATTCTTAGTTGTCAAATACTCAATTGAAAATTTCATTCTCAAAATAAAACCATACAAAGTTTTTGAATTTTCACTATTTTACACGTTTATTTGATTTAAAAGTAAACAAAACTTATCACTTGTACTTGAGCATTACATACGACTAAAACAAAATCAATATACGACAGTGGCGTAGCGTGGTATTTTGGTCAGGGGTGCGCAAATTGTTTTCTCAAAAAATCCACTAAATTAAAACTTTTGTAATTAGCTATAAAAAGATCTTTCTATAAGTAATATCATTGAAATAAGTTCAAAGTAACTGTTTTAAAAAATACTGATATTTTACAAAATTTAACAATTAAAAAAATATATAAATTTCGTTAGAATTACTTATAATTGCACAAATGTAAAATTACTAAATAAAAATTGCTTTAACTACTTACAGTAAACTTAATATCTTTAAAAATGAATATACTCCATAAAACGAAAGTATCTGGCTTATTTACAAAAAAAATATCAATCTCTTTAATATACATTACAACAGTGATAATAACACCTCATTGCACATAATTTAAATAAATTTTAACAAAAGATAAAATAGACTAACTTTAAAACTGTTATTACAATGTATTACAACTTTGTAAAATAGTTAAAAGTATATTTTTTAAATTTAACTCATCTGATTGTATTTGTTTAAAATAAAAATCACAAACAAAGCTTATTTCTCATAGACCGACACGCTTTTTCTTGTATGTTTACAAAAATAAAGATCAGAAAACTAGCAGTAGTCCTAACATTTATTGTAGCATAAAAAAAAAACTTGTAAAATTGTTTAATTTTCCTTAAAGCGTGACGTACTTTTGTTAAATTTTTGGAAAATTATCTGTCATAAGGTTATATTACTGCGGTGCACTAATTAGTTGCGTTCTTATTGAGTCTAAATTCTTATGAAGTTATAAAATTTTTCCTTATGGAGTTTTTCATCATATTTAGTGCGCACTTTCGCTTGCGCACCGAATCAGTATATTGGGTAATTTTCCTAACTTGTCGCTAATTGGTACTCAAAATTTCATTTAACTTTTAAAATATTAGATAAACGTAGTTGAAAAAAGGCAAATTAAGCAGAAAAAATAAACTATAATAGATAGAGAAATTAAATTCTTTTTTTACTTCTTTTCTTTTTTGGATGGCACGCATGCGCAAGTGTCCCTTCCCGCGGTACGCCTCTGATATACGAGATAAAATTTGCAAGAACTGCTTAAAGATAAACTTAGAAAGCGAAGTACATTTTATTTTATTAAGTTTCGGTGTTTTTATTGTCTAACACTTATATTGCGAAATAAATCAGAATGTTTCATAGTTTTTAAATAATTTTTTTTAACAATTTAAGTAAAACAAAGAAAGAACTTTTTGTGACTTAAACTCGTCAGAAATTAAATTCATACAAAATTAAAAAAAAACAATTTTTTAAATTGTTGATACAGCTTTCACTTTTGAGCTAAACCTGATATAAAAACCTACTAAATTTTACTAGTTATTTTGAAACAAACAAGAAATATCTTACTGTATGCTATAATTTGTTTTTGAAGCTTTTTTTACAAACAAAAACAATTTTCAGTATAATTTAGTCTTAAGTAAAACCTTTTTTAAAACAAATGCCTAATAAGTAATTCAGAAGTATTTAAAATTAGAAATACTTTTACATGTACTTACATTACATGGACTAACAATTTAAACTTATAACTTTTGTTTGAAACTCTTTAAGTTAAAAATATATTGTTTACTATAACCAAAAATAAAGCTTTAGTGCAAACTGTAATCATTTTTTAAAATATATTTATAAACTTGCACATTTTTAATTCAAACTACAAAGATATTTTTAGTATAAAAACTCGATTTATAAATAAAAGTTCTATAAGTAAACAGAAACAAAATTCAAATCTAATTCGTACAAAAACTATCTGTAATTGCTAAAGCTATTAAAAAATTGAAACTAAGAAAAAAAGACTTTTTATATTGAATTATAAAACTAAATAAAAAATTAACAAATACTTTATTGCGTAAAAATATATCAAAATCCTGTACTATTTTCTAATAACTCCTGTGCAACTTTTCATTGACTAAAATTAATTTATCTAAACTAGTGCTTGTTCGTTTGGTAAATACTTAAAAATGAAATTTGTTAAAATCCAAAAGCTTTCATTATTTACTTATCAACTGTAGCCGTCAATTATTCAAGTGAAAATGTCAAAAATAAAGTATAAAGCAAACATGTTTCTAGAATTTTGAGGATAAAACTTATTTGACAAATAAGTATATGATAATTTAAAAGTTTTCTAAGAAACTGCGTGCGAAGTTACAGAATATACATTTTTATTTAGTTATGTCCTTCTAAACTTAATGATTTAAAATCTTAATATTTAGTAAGTGTAAATACATTTTGTATAGTTTGTAAACTTATGCGTGACAAGATATAAGTAAAAAAGTATACAACTAAATAAAAATAGAAAGTTTTAAAAAGTTAAACGTTTGTTTTAATTTAGGTTTTTTTGACTTTTTCTCGTTAAATTTATAAACTTATTTTTTACATTAAGCAAATTTTAAATTCTTTAAATAAAAATTAAATATAAAAATTTATCTTAACTCAATTACAGTGCACTGTAAAGTTTCTATGATAAACTAATTATTATTTTACATGAGAAGTTTTCAAATAAAAAGTTTAATAAATATAAGTTATTTAGGAATATTTAATTTCACAGAACTCAAAACTAGCAACAATTTGATATTTTGTATTTGAAATTTTCATAATGGTTATACACTGTAGAAGTTGATTTCATCTTAGAGTTAAATTAAACTTTCTTTCTATAAAAAAATGAAAATAAAATAGTCGAAGTATTACAGTACCTTAAATAATTTTTTTTAGTTTTTAGTTTATTACATAGTTTTTTATAAAAAAAACTGTTAATTATATTTAAAGCCTAATTTTTTTTTTAAACGGTCAGTATGAAATTTATAATTGTAAAAAAAAATTACAAAAAAAAAGAAAAAAATATTCTAATTTTTTTTAGATAAAAAAGTTTTATTTAAATAAAACGATAAATTTTAATCTTAGTCATTATATTTAAAAAAATATATAAAGTCAACAAATAAAGAGTTTTAAAGTATCAGTTTGAAATATTATTTTGTGATTTACGTAACACAGTGTAACTTTAATATAGACACTGTCTCACTTTGTTTCACTCTGAAAAAAAGGTTTAAGTTATGATATTTTAACCCACTTTAGATTATAGTCAGACAAAGTATTGATCTTGCTTTATAGAAGTTTTAAGTAAAGCTGTGTTACAATTAGCAGAATACATTTCATTTTAAATTACATTTGACATTTGCATTTGATTTAAAAAAAGTTTTATAAAACATAATTGAAACTTTAATAAACTAAAACAATTATAAACGTTAAAAGAAGCCCTTTCATAAATTATAGTGTAATTAAGCTACTTTTAAACTTGAAAATTTACAAAAAAAATTTGTACTTAAATACTCTTATTAAGATAATAAGATAAGTTTTTATTCAATATTTTGTAAATTTGACGAATATTCAAAGAAACGAATATAAACAAAAAAGTACATATGTTTTGTTTTAAACATATAAAAAGTAAAACAAAACAATAAAGAATGTTAGAAGATAGTTTGATTGCATTTTGAACTACTAAGATATTGGCCATCAATATTATAAATATTTATTTTTCGATTTGTTTTTTTTCAACGATTTTGCAAAAGTTAAAGCGTTCTGAGCTTTTGAAGTCTGTAAATAATAAAATAATAAATTAAATTGTATTTTAAATATTTTAAACTAAACTAAAAATAAGCCTTATTATATAATATTTAGTTTCAAATAATGTAATTGAACAAACAAACTCAATTTTTATATACTAAAATGTTTGTTAAGTTATTCAGCTTTTAATATCACATTATATCGTCTAAGTTGTTTATAATTTAAAACAAACATCAACTAAAAGTTTATTTATAAAGCATATAATAGCTTTATTTTTAAACAAAAGAAAAAATACTTAACTAATTATTTACTCCCGTTACTAACACTTTTATCTTTTAGTTGTCCAAGTTCTTTAGACGGCTTTTTTAGCTTATTTGGAAGAATATAAAACAAAATAAGTACATAAAAAATCAAACAAAATATTACATACAACATTTTTATCTTTCAATTTCCCATGTGCCCTCACTGCAATTTTAGCTCCCCCCTGACTGCCATATCAACCATTTTGTTTTCCCTTCCTTTTACTGACGTTGACTGTTTTTGTAAGATTGTTTAAATTTGTGGAAAGTATGTTGTAACCAAAAATAAATTTACTTAGTTTGAAAAAGATGGAACTATTATTTCATACTACCAAAGTTTGATTAAATACTTTAAAAACTTTAACATTTTATTATACAAAGTAAAAAAGCTTTATTTCCACAAACTTGAAATAGAATATTAAGTAATAAGATGCCATTTATACCTAAAAATACTTATTTTCACCAACAAAGTTAATTCTAGAATAGTTTACTAATATCCTCAATTCAGTTACTCATTTAAAATCTTAACAGCGACTGCAGAAAACCTCACACTTATAAACTATGCTCATCAATACATAATTACCACAAAGTAACAACTTTAATCTAATCACAAATATCTAGTTTCAACTTACGGGTATGTTGCTAATCTTCCCAGTTTTTTTGTGTTCCTTGTAAACACCAATTGTTGATTTACCGGCCTGACAGCCACCTTTGTTCCTTTTAATATGGCTAGTATGTGACCCATTATTATTTTATTGTAATTTTTCGTTTGTTTTAAAAGTGTTTTCTGTTAATGTTAAGTAACATTAAAAATCGTTTTATAGTATAAACAGTAATATTTAAACCTTTAATATAGCCCATTTATGTGGCAATTTTTTAACTTTAGTATTGTTTATAAGCATTACCTGTTGTTATTACGTAATTTTAAATGTTGGTATATTTCATTTTATTTTAAAAGTTTTAATTAAACTCTTAACAATTTTAAACAATTAATATGTTACAGATGATATTTTAAATACATTTTGTAAAAAAGTTTTAAAACGCACTTTTAAAATTGTTAAAGTTTAAAACTTGATTAAATTTTTAGTAAGTTTTGGTTTACTAGTTTTTGTTTTGTAGAAAAAAGGATTAAACTTTAAAGAATAATTTTATGTTTACAACTGTTTGCACCTCATTGCTGTATTTTAGGTTTTAATAAAGTTTGCTTAATAACAGAAAACAAATTACATAACAATTTAAGCTTTTATATTTAGAACAGAACAAAATTTACTCTTATTTTAACACTTTAACTAAATTAAGGCTGAAATACATTAATAAAACATTATATAGAAATTTTTATTGTTAAAACTAAACAACGTTTTATTTAAAGATTCTAAATATTCTAAAAGAATTTTAAAAACAATAATGCGTAATACAACTTGTAACTATACCTAAAGTGATTATCTGTTAGATTTAAATTAATACTCGTATTAACAATATAGTATATAACTAAGTTTGTTTACAAACACACTTTAAAGCGTAAGTGTTATTGTTGTGCAAATCGATCTCAAAAATAAACATCATATCTACGTGTTGTTGAAAACATGTTTTGAAACAAAATTTTTA
This sequence comes from Thalia democratica, assembly GCF_965202585.1. Taxonomy (NCBI): domain Eukaryota; kingdom Metazoa; phylum Chordata; class Thaliacea; order Salpida; family Salpidae; genus Thalia; species Thalia democratica. The sequence goes on along the minus strand of NC_139171.1, from coordinate 3,444,400 downwards.
TGTAATAAACTTTCTATGAAATTTTATTTATACTCCAAAATAAATTTATATACAGCACTTACACTGGGCTTTAGTTGTAAAATACTTTTTGAGTTTTATTTATAGCATTAGATCAATGTTTTGTTGTACTTCTCGATATGAAGTAGCTGTTTAAATAAAACTTCCATCAAAACCAATGCATTCTTAATAAAAATAAATTATTTTTATTCTTGTTTTAAGACTTTGAGTTAGTATAAACATTCAAGAACTAACTTTTGGTTTAGAAAAAAAAAACTTAAACTAAAAGTAGTAAATAAAAAAATTTTGTTAGTGCTGGTTACATTTGAAGTTAGAAATAATTAAAAGTTTAAAATAACTCTTTATATAGGAACTTTGCATTTAAAAAGTTCGAATAGTTTGTTTTTGAAAATACCATTTACTATATTTAAGTAGTTATAAAATAAATAAACTATTATCTTATTTAAATAAAGAAATAAAGTATAATATATTTAAATCTGCGGTTATACTTTTTTTTTAGTGTAGAAAAACATCAGTAAATACTCACTCTCCCCTCTGCAACGATAAACGTTTTCTGAAGGTCAAGCAAGTGAGTTTGAGCTCATCACATGTTATTCCACCTGCCCTATCTTTAAATTTACTAAGAAAAAAAATTACCTTTTAACTAAAAACAAAACTAAAAATGTCTATTTAATAAAAAACATTTTAGATAACTGAAGTAAAAACTAATCCTAACCTTTTATTGAAAAATCCTTTGGTGACACGTCATTTGGCAAACACTCGCAAGGTTAAAATCTCAAAACTTAAAACCACAAAGTGTGGGAAAATCATGAAGCTCAAATACCAAAGTAAGTATTTGCCGACGCCACAACAAAAAACACACCAACAATCCAATCATGTAATCACTGCCACCAGTGTTAACTCACAATCAGCTGTTGTAAACTTAAATAAACCAATATCTAATTTTAGGTATTTAGTTCTAAAAAATAAAATAAAAAAACTAACTAGAATAAAGAAATACTGTAAGTGGGAAAAAAAGATACTATTTGTACTGAAAAAAATAACATATATTTATATATATCAACAATAAAGTCAATAAATAATAAGAGTTTTAAAAATTTGTTAGTGTTAACTTTGTACAAGACTCAAAAAAAATAATTAAACTAAAAATAAATAAAAATTTTGTAACAAATTTATACTTTTACCTCTAATTTCTAATAAAAATTATAGATAAAATGAATTATCTTAAATCTAACACAATAACAAAATTGAAACAAGTAAAACAACTTAGCAATAAACAAAATTTATTACAATAGTTTATAACAATCACTCTTTCATTACCAGGACATTCATAAAAATTAAGATCCATACATTACAATCTGGCCCAAAATAACATGAATCAAATTTAAACACAAACAAACATAAATGTAGAAGCACTCTAGATCTACTCCATGTAGTTATTCAACAAAAAGTTATTTTATCTAAATTTAAAAGGATCTTTTTTTTTAAGTTTTTTAAAATTTCAGGGACACTAGACCAAAACTTGGGACCCAAATACCTAAAGCAGTTTAGGCCAAGTCCTGTTCTAGGTCTTTTAATTATAAAATTCATTTTCTTTGAAAATCTTGTATTGTGTGTGTGAACAGAGCTAGCAAGTGTAAATCTATTGTGTTCTACATCAAACCCTGTTATAGTATTACGCATCAACTTACAAATTTGCAATTTATACACATCCTTTAATTTTAGCACACTAGTTTTTTAAACAAAGGGTTTATTGTGGTCAAAGCAGGCACACGACAATTTAATTTTAAATTTTTTTAAATTTTAATTAAATAAATTACTTTAACTTTCATAAAACTAAATTTTACAATTTGATAAATAAACATTTGTAAACTTATTATGTTGTAATATTCAATTAACTTTTATGAATTTAATAACAAATATTCGGTCCTTAAAGCAAAATTTTGCGGGCCTTGACAATTTAGCTCTAATTATGATAATTTGTAGTTTAGTTATGCTTTATCGTTGCTTAACTTACTACATTAAATGTTTGAAATAGTATTTCTGTTAGTATATAAAGTATGATTTTAAGAATTTTGGTCCGCAGAAAACTATTTTCTATACATTCCTGCCCATAGTTAAGCTTGTGTTAAAAATTAGTTTTTAATTGATAAAAAAGTAAATAAAATAAATTGTGTTAAGTAAATTAATGTTTTAAACGAAAATGTAGTTCTGGATAATATTTTTAAATAATTTTTTTAACCAGAAATTTGCGTTGAATTTTTTTAAATAAATATTTATTTAGTCGTATTTTACATACTCACTGAAGTTTACAGAATTTGAGATCACGATTCACGATGATGATGAAACTAATAAAAAAAAGGTGTACTGAAATAAATTACCACACTTACACATAATAAGTTCACGCTCGTCAATTAATGGTCTACCAGTTAGACATATTTTAGTGTGAAGATATATTTAAAATATCAAAAAGACAAGCTTTTTAATAATAAATCAGTTTGTTAAATGCCTCAAATTTGTTTTTTAGTTGACGTTAAAAAGTATAGCTTTTAGTTTTTTTCTATAAAACGATTCTTAAAAATTACGCAGTCAGCTAGATATTTTTTCAAAGTTAGTATTTTTTTGTCTGTTTTGTTGGTAGTCATTTTGGGAAATATTGAGGTTTAATAAGATAGTATACTATTAAAATCAACCCGACTTTTTATACTTACTTTACTAATTAATATAATCGATGTATTTTTTGCATTTTTTTATTTTTTGTTTTTATTTAGTTTTATTAACTATCATTGCTACCCCTAACCCTTACCTTCGATCGGTAAGCGGTTCTCGAATTTTACTGGGTGATTTTGAACGCGGGTGGACTTTGAACGTGTCCCATTAAGTTTTTGATAATAAGAGATTTCGTAAAAAATAAAACTGTAATTTTAATAAAATACTTTTTTTTACGAATTTAAGTTTACTAATATGAAATTCTTTACCGAAGTAAAAGAACTTATATAAATAATTAGAAATTACAACTGTTAAAGTTAAATGTCAAAAACTTAAAATCTTATAGAGTCTTATAAAAAAATTACTTGTTGATGCATTAGTTAGAAAATATTTTAGACTTAAAGAAATACAATAAGTTACTAGGTTTAGAATTTTTTTTTCTTAATCTTGAAATGAAATAATAAATTTCAAATCGTTACAAAAAATTTGTTTTACTGTTTTTACATGTTTTTACTAAACTAAAGCTAACTTTACACTCGTCTTATATTTTTCCCTGGCAATTCAAAAAGTTTAGTTATAAAATTCCCCTTGTTGAGAATATAACAGATATTCTCACAAAATAATCCATTGAGAAACCATTTGCTTACTCCATGCAAATTAATTGACAGAAGTTTATCAGTTTCATGTAAATTAGGTCAAAAATCTTTTAATTTTATTTTTTAATAAATATTAAGTTCAAAAAATATTGAAAATTATCAAGCTGTATTGTTTTAAATATTTAATTGATGGTTTTTTCTTTCATTTATGGCTATTGCTTTTGTTTTTCTTTTAGTAATAGTTTGTTTTACAAATATATGGTGTGAGGCTTGATGATGAAAGGGTTTTCTCCACACCAATCCATTGACCATAGTTGTGAGCGTTCACATTTTTCTTTCTTTTTAATTGTTGTACTGTGCTGAAAATAGTTTTTAAGGTTTTCAAAAAAGGAGATATTTATAAACTTTTAAAATTATAGGAAAGCTTATCAGGGTTGCCACTTTACCTTAAAACCTGGAAAAACTTTGATTTTGACAATTTAGGCAAAAATACCTGAAAAAACCTAGAATTTGAGAAATTTTGAAAAATAACCTGGAAAAACCAAGATTTTTGAACAATTTTAATATGTTATGTAGTAAAATTTTCATTTAGCACAAAAAATCTATAACATAGATAACAATTTTTGGTTATCATGAATTTTTTTTATATTAAAAATCTAATTTAAGGTAGCTACTAGTATCTTTTCAATTTTAAGGGCATAAGGGGGGGGGGTCCACTTTGATTTTTACAAGTTGATCTTATTTTATATAGTTTTATCTGAGCTATCAGAAATTTTCGACCGCTTTAAAAAATCCAAAGTATTTTCTGAGATATGAACAGTCAAAGTGTCAAAGTCAAGGACCTCAATAGGTTTTTAAAGCAAGGCGCAAACTAAAAATGCGAAAAAATATCATTTCAATAAAAATCTATCTCCTCCTTCATTTTTTAAGCAATCTTCTTCAAATTTTCACAGAAGGTGTATCATTAAATTTTAAAAAGATTGAATGCAGGAATTTTTTTAATTTAAAAAAAAAAAATCAAAGGAAAACCACCTATTTTTTTGTTTTTTTATCTAAATTTTTTATTTTTAATATTTTTTTAATTTCAACACTCAAAGTCTTTTAAACTATAAAAAGAAAGTTTCCTGAAAGTTTGAGGTCTCTATCTCAAAAAATGAAGGAGAAGATAGGGTTTTAGTGATTTTTTAAATTTCTGATAAAATTGACCCAAAAAACTTGCGGTCTATAAACTTTTTGTAAAAATTACAATATCTCAAAAATTAAATAATATTTTTTAATTCTATAACTGGCTTGATTGAGATCTTAATTGGCTAAGATTTTTTCTGGCTAAGATTTTCAAAAAAAGACTGAAAACGTTCTGCTTGAATAACTTCATCGCGGCTAATGTTGGCTAAAGTAAAAACTGGCTAATGTTGGCTAAAGTAAAAGTTATCTAAAGTAAAAACTTGGCTAAGATTTTTTTTCTGGCTAAGATTCAAAAAAATTAATAAAATTAATAAAAAGCTAAAGTAACAATAAAAAGGCTTACAAACTGATAAAAAAATAAAAGCAAAAAACATAAATAAAAAAACTCAGTTTTAACTAATTTTAAACTCGAACTAAAAAAATTAAATCATAACAATTTAAAAAAAATCTAAACAAAAAAACTTAAGTTTTTAAACCTTATTAAATATAAATACTGTTGATGGTTATTATTTATTAAACTAAAAAAAGCTTTGAGAAAAGTCATATCACTATTGACGATTTTAAAAGTAGTAATAATAAAAGTAAAGTATTTTACGAAGTACCTTTTATACATTAAATATCTATTTTTAAAACTTCGCGAGTAATTGTTTTAAGAACCTTGTATATTAGGCAATCGAGTCATACACTATTGATGAATTTGAAAATAGTATTTAAAAAAGTTAAGTACTTTACAAAGTACCTCTTATCATATACATGAAAAATCTAATATTAAAACTTCGCGATATCTGTAAAAGTATATGTTTTAGAGCATAAAACTGTTCTTGCATGTAGAGTTTAAAAAGTAAGAACTTTATAAAAATTACTATTTTAAGATAATAAAGTTTTTTTTTTCTAAATTTTAAGAGGTTAATTATATCAAAGTAAAAATAATTTGTTTCCATACGCCATTTTTTATAAATTAAGCTACATATACTTGTATCCTTTGTTTGATATAAACGTTTATTACCTAACTTTTACAAGTTAAGGTTTTAAATCTCTTTATATCTTGTATAAGTGAACACATAATTTAGTTTCTAAACAACTTAACAACTATTTTAAGTAAACATTAAAACTTTTGAAAAAATATATATAACTATTACATAAACTTAATTACATTATTTAATCGGTACAGCCGTTGACATCCTTAAATTCAAATTCGACGAATTTAATTAAAATTTAATCGCGGGGATATTTAATTTAAAGTATTTTAGAACATTTATAAAGCGATTTTGTAAAATTTGTTATTAAAATTATTTTTGTTACATGAATAATCTGCGTTTAAAACTTAATGCTGTATTAAAAAGAATTTGTTCAAGAACTAAACACTGTCCTTGCCATTATCATAACTTCCACAGTTATACTTGAAATCTTGACAAACTATGTAAAATCGTTCTTAAATGTTACCTAACTTTGCCAAAGAAACAAAATGTTTTCATATGTTGTACTTAAATATAATTATAGTCTTTTTAAAATTACCTTTTAAACGTGAATGATCTGCTATGAAACTTAGCGCTGTAACAAAAATCATATATTTAAGAACTTAACACTTTTTTCTAGGGTTCATAACTTCTATGTTTTTACTTGAAATCTTGTCAAACTTTGTAAAATTGTTTTTAAATGTTAACAAAACGACCCATTTAAACAAAATTTGTATATATATTGTACTTAAAAAGTTATAGTCTTTTTAAAATTACCTTTTTTACGTGAATGATCTGCTTTTAAACTTAGCGCTGTAACAAAAAGCATATATTTAAGAACTTAACACTTTGTTTCTAGGGTTCATAACTTCTATGTTTTTACTTGAAATCTTGTCAAACTTTGTAAAATTGTTTTTAAATGTTAACAAAACGACCCATTTAAACAAAATTTGTATATATATTGTACTTAAAAAGTTATAGTCTTTTTAAAATTACCTTTTTTACGTGAATGATCTGCTATTAAACTTAGCGCTGTAACAAAAAACATATATTTAAGAACTTAACACTTTTTTCTAGGGTTCATAACTTCTATGTTTTTACTTGAAATCTTGTCAAACTTTGTAAAATTGTTTTTAAATGTTAACAAAACGACCCATTTAAACAAAATTTGTATATATATTGTACTTAAAAAGTTATAGTCTTTTTAAAATTACCTTTTTTACGTGAATGATCTGCTTTTAAACTTAGCGCTGTAATAAAAAGCATATATTTAAGAACTTAACACTTTGTTTCTAGGGTTCATAACTTCTATGTTTTTACTTGAAATCTTGTCAAACTTTGTAAAATTAATTTTAAATGTTAACAAAACGACCCATTTAAACAAAATTTGTATATATATTGTACTTAAAAAGTTATAGTCTTTTTAAAATTAACCTTTTTACGTGAATGATCTGCTATTAAACTTAGCGCTGTAACAAAAAGCATATATTTAAGAACTTAACACTTTGTTTCTAGGGTTCAACTCCCTCTCTACAACGATATTTTTAAAATCACATAACTTTTTAAAATGCAAATAAAATTTACAAACTTAAGTGCTAAGAATCTCAATTAATAATGAAACATATATTGTAACTTATTTTCTGCCACGAATCCAAGCACTATCATAGCATTTTTAATTTGAGCTGTCTTTTCTAAAAAATACAAAATGGTTAACTAAAAAATATGTTTAAAGTTAAGTTATATAGATATACAGTAATATATTGTTTGAGCACGCTTTTGATAAACTGCTTTTACAGAAGTGCGTATCTAAGAAAGCTAGTTTAAATAAAATGATCCTGTTGAACTCGAGTATCTTGGTTCAAAATAATATATTCTATGAGAGTTGCGCACCTAAAATGACGTAATAAAATTAAATAAAATTAAACACGCTTACTTAAGCTTAAAAGGACGATGCAAAAATGTTTGAATATGAACTTTTTGACTTTGTAATTTTTGCAAGTTACCATTCGACAAAAAATTTTCATGATGAATGACTTGACTTCGTCTTTTGCACCAATACTTTCGCACTTTCTTTTTATGGAATGCATAACGTGTGAACCACATAAATGAATCGTGTTGTTAATCATTGATTCAAAGAGTTCTTTTTGTTCTCTTTCTTTAAAAGAGTTGTTGTCAAGATGAAAAAACACATATACAAACATATATATATGTAACATTTAGTATTAGTTGCATAACAAACCTTCATTATCTAAAATATGGTACGCCATATTCAAATATATTCTAAGTCCGGTTTCGTTGAATGCAATTGATGCTGCGTGTAAGATTGGTATTGAGCAGTCACATTCTACACGTCTTATTGAAACTGCTATAAAGGTTTTAAAAACATATAAGCCTTTTTAAAGCGGATGTATAGAAAATATCTTAAATAGAAAAGTTAATTGAAACAAAATTGAAACCTGAAGATAATTTTTGCAAATCGCGTTTGATTAGGTTTAACCATTGGCTGTAGTTGTATTGGTCTAAATGTTGAGAAATCATGCTACTTACGACAAGTCCTGGGAAGTTGTTCGATGTCGATAAACCAACTGTTGATTCATCTTTTCCTACATTTAAGTAAAAAAAATATATAACAAGGAAAATAATTTAGCCTTACAATAAATATTTTACTAACCACTAAATAATGCCACTAAATAAGACAAGTTTTTGTCATCCAGCTTATCGAAAAAGCCCATTGTTGAATCAACATGCAGAATAGAAAAAGGATACTTTTTAAGCTTTTGTTTTGTAAACGCAGATCATTCACGTAAAAAAGGTAATTTTAAAAAGAGTATAACTTTTTAAGTACAATATATATACAAATTTTGTTTAAATGGGTCGTTTTGTTAACATTTAAAAACAATTTTACAAAGTTTGACAAGATTTCAAGTAAAAACATAGAAGTTATGAACCCTAGAAACAAAGTGTTAAGTTCTTAAATATATGATTTTTGTTACAGCGCTAAGTTTAATAGCAGATCATTCACGTAAAAAAGGTAATTTTAAAAAGACTATAATTATATTTAAGTACAACATATGAAAACATTTTGTTTCTTTGGTAAAGTTAGGTAACATTTAAGAACGATTTTACATAGTTTGTCAAGATTTCAAGTATAACTGTGGAAGTTATGATAATGGCAAGGACAGTGTTTAGTTCTTGAACAAATTCTTTTTAATACAGCATTAAGTTTTAAACGCAGATTATTCATGTAACAAAAATAATTTTAATAACAAATTTTACAAAATCGCTTTATAAATGTTCTAAAATACTTTAAATTAAATATCCCCGCGATTAAATTTTAATTAAATTCGTCGAATTTGAATTTAAGGATGTCAACGGCTGTACCGATTAAATAATGTAATTAAGTTTATGTAATAGTTATATATATTTTTTCAAAAGTTTTAATGTTTACTTAAAATAGTTGTTAAGTTGTTTAGAAACTAAATTATGTGTTCACTTATACAAGATATAAAGAGATTTAAAACCTTAACTTATAAAAGTTTGGTAATAAACGTTTATATCAAACAAAGGATACAAGTATATGTAGCTTAATTTATAAAAAATGGCGTATAGAAACAAATTATTTTTACTTTGATATAATTAACCTCTTAAAATTTAGAAAAAAAAAACTTTATTATCTTAAAATAGTAATTTGTATAAAGTTCTTACTTTTTAAACTCTACATGCAAGAACAGTTTTATGCTCTAAAACATATACTTTTACAGATATCGCGAAGTTTTAATATTAGATGTTTCATGTATAAGAGGTACTTTGTAAAGTACTTAACTTTTTTAATACTATTTTCAAATTCATCAATAGTGTATGACTCGATTGCCTAATATGCAAGGTTCTTAAAACAATTACTCGCGAAGTTTTAATAATAGATATTTAATGTATAAAAGGTACTTCGTAAAATACTTTACTTTTATTATTACTATTTTTAACATCGTCAATAGTGATATGACTTTTCTCAAAGCTTTTTTTAGTTTGATAAATAATAACCATCAACAGTATTTATATTTTGTAAGGTTTAAAAACTTAAGTTTTTTTGTTTAGATTTTTTTTAAGTTGTTATGATTTAATTTTTTTAGTTCGAGTTTAAAATTAGTTAAAACTGAGTTTTTTTATTTATGTTTTTTGCTTTTATTTTTTTATCAGTTTGTAAGCCTTTTTATTGTTACTTTAGCTTTTTATTAATTTTATTAATTTTTTTGAATCTTAGCCAGAAAAAAAATCTTAGCCAAGTTTTTACTTTAGATAACTTTTACTTTAGCCAACATTAGCCAGTTTTTACTTTAGCCAACATTAGCCGCGATGAAGTTATTCAAGCAGAACGTTTTCAGTCTTTTTTTGAAAATCTTAGCCAGAAAAAATCTTAGCCAATTAAGATCTCAATACTGGCTTGTAGTCTGTACTTTAAGCCTTCATATAAGATCCAATGTTATTTTTAGTAAAAAAAAATGTCAGACCCCCACCCCTATGCCCTTATACAGTTTCTAACCTTAAACTTAGATTTAAACTAATAATAGACCTAAAAAGTTCTACTTTTAGATATCTGAAGAAAATTTGGAAAACCTGGAAATATTTTTTTAAATGAGTGGCAACCCTAGCTTATACAATTACAAGTTTTATTTAGAATGTAATTTAATGTTTTTAAGGATAAAGTTTTCAAGTTATTGGCTTGCACATTTTTTTGAACCTCATAAGTATGAAGTATATGGCTTGTTTGTAAATTTAAAACTGATTATGAACCATATACCTTGCAAACACAAGTGAAAGCTACTAGTCCTTTGAAATTATAAAAATAGAAGCAACTGTGTCTACCAATAGTGTTCAATATTTTTACTTATACAGTTAATAAGTTTTTTTTGTTAAGTTTTATATATACATTTAATATATTTAAACCTCTTGCTCTAAACATACACTAAATTTTGTATCTTCAGCCTAATTAAAGCTGAAAAGAAATACTAATTAAACACTACCTATTTCACATAAATTATGTGTTGATAAAACAAGTATTGTTAAGTAAAAAAATAAAAAGAAATTGTTAGAATCTTGCAAAAGTAAATTATAACTACATAAGTATAACATTAAACAATTACAATTTCATTAGCCATTTCTATTTAATAAGAATAGAAACATTAGTGCACATAGTCACTAAGTTTTCTATGTTTTACTTATTCAGTTTATAAATTTAATTTATGTTAAAAGTATTTTTCTCTCAAAAGTTAAATTTTGTATCAACAGCTTATTAACAAATGTAAAGAAATACTTGTTAATCAGCTTACACATAACTGTATAAAACAAAATTAAAAAGAGGTCAGTAAAGTACTACCTAAGTAAACTATTTCTAATACATCAGAAAAAAAAAACAGTAAACAAATACATACACAGCTTACTTGTAAATTTTAACTTGAACAAATGGACACAACCGACTTCATATCAGTACCAACAGCTCCACCAAGTGACCAACTTCCGACATACAACGAAGCGTTGGACTTCCCAGAAAACGGACAAATACAGGCAGCTGTACACTGGGAGGCTTCACTCACCAGGTGGCGCTGTTCAAAATGTCACGGTGGTTCAGCCAATCACAGAAAACAGCTTCTGGTGGAATCAGTGGTACAATTTGCTGTTCATCGGACTCGCCTTGACTTTTATTCTCGGACCGTTGGTTTGGTACTTCTTTATAATGTAGTGCTATATATATGAATTATGAAAATTAGTATTTAGTTCAGAATCACAAGTATTAATCTGATTTTTTTTCTGGTGCCAGCATTTTTGTACTTTATAATAATGTAGTAATAATGTTCTGGTAACTTGGAGCTTGTTTCTGGTTAACTTTAATTTGAAATACCTTTAAATGAATCTTTTTTTTTAATGTTACTAGATAAATAATTAAGTTTTTAGAGAAATTTTAAAGAAAAACTACTAGCTTTTAATCATAAATTTTTAATCATAAATTATTTGTGTATGTAAGTTAACAAGTTTTTTTTTTTAATTATTTATAATTTCACTACTTAACAAATCCTGTTTTGAACACATCTTTTTTACTATGTATACTAATTGTATTTACATAAAATATTTTGAGCTATTATAATTTTCCTTTGTTTATTTTTTATTTGATTTAACAGACCTCTATGAAACTTTTTGTTGTGAAACTGCTTAAAACCTGGTTTTCACTATTTCAAGGTTAATCATGAAACTTTAAATTGTTTAAACTTATTGCCTTTATAGTTTATAAAATAATTTTTTAAATTTATGTATATCTGTAAAATGAAATTGTTTTTCTCAAATATACTCAATGTTTTTATAGGCTGCTTTTTATTTAAAAGTAATTTAGTTTTTATCAAATGCTAACTTGAAATTTTTATTAATACACAACATTTATTGCTTTGTTAGAGTATTAGTAGTTTTTATTTTACTTTAATTATTCTATTTCATAACTAGACTAAATTTAACTAGAAATTCAAACAAGAGTGTTATAAAAAGCAACATCAACAGGTCATTATTTATAATTAAAAATTATGGAAAGGATATAAATAATTTAAGTCTAAAAGTCAACAGCACTATCTCTCACAGCACAACAAGCCCATTCTCAATTTTGTAGGTATTTTGAAGTAAAAGCATCTTTTGTTATCTATTACTATTATTAAAGTTTATTGTCAAACCTAGGCATTAAAACCACTTAAACTGCAAGACACTAATATAAAATGAAAAAATTAAATTACATTATTAAAATAAACATTAAACTTACACAAGGTACAAACTGAAAAAACTCAAACTTTTATAACTAAAACATTCAAACGATTGCAAAACTACTCCAATTATATATTCCAAAACAATATTTTTCTTATAGATCAGGCGGCTCAGGATAAATTGGGGTTGTTTTGAAATAAAAAAAAATCAGGCTGACCCAGTCCAGTTTTGATATTTTTACAAAACACCAGGCTAGCTTTTATAACTTTGGATCTTTTTCTTCTAGCTGTTTTTGTTTTAGGTAGTGAACCATTATTAAAAGTAAAATTTTATTTCAAGCTTTGTTCATATTAATGGACAAACATTTTTGGTTTAAACTAACATTGGTTTTTCTTTCAAAGCTTGGGGTGTATGCTATAAGATGCTATTTGTAGTTCAAAAAGTTCAATTAACTTTTGAGATATAACAATTTTTGTAAAAAAATTCCAAAATAACCTTATAGAATATAAAATTTTTAAGGCTGATTTTCTTTGAATTTTGAAAAATTTATAAAAATGTTATCATTTTAAAGCTATTTTTCTAAATTTTCAGGAAATGTAGTTTACAATACTACAAACAACTTGTAGGAAGCAGAATTTTGTAAAAATATCATTGAAAAAATTTAGGACCAAAACTAAAAACCAAAACTGTTTATTATTTATTTTTGATTTAGAATATTTTTTATAATAAAATTAAAAATATGTTTTCTACAAGTTGTTTATAATTTATTAAAAATACTCTGATCATTTTTTAAAACAATTTCCCAAAAACTAAAGGAGGAAATATACTTTTAGTGAATTTATCTATTTTTGTTCTTTTAGTTTGTGCCTACCATAAAGAACTTACTTAATGCTCTAGTTTTTATCTGATCACTTATATCTCAAAAATTAGTTTGAATTTTAACAAGTGGTAAAAAGTAACAAGTAGCTTTTCTAGTTAGGTAAAAAAATAAGACAAAATTTTGAAATAAAAAGTTATTTAGCTCCCCTATGCCCATAACTTTTAATTACAATTTTTTAAATCCAGGCTGACTCACTTTAGTTATTTTTTCTCTCAGGCTAACTTTTTTGTTTTTAAGAAACCGGTTGTTATGTTTAACTTTTTTTTTTATAAATACTCTTTTGTTAAAAAAAAAATAATTTCAATTATTAATTTTTGTTCTTTTTGTTGCATCACTGTGTTTATAATTTATTGTTCTTTATTTGTTTTTATTCTTCTAAATGCAATGTGCATTGTTGATTTTTTATAATTAATTTTTTTTTATAAATACTCTGTTTTAGAAAAATTATAATTAAAAGTTTTACATCTTAAACTATTTAAAATAAAAAAGTTTAACATTATTGAGGTTTTTTAAAGTTACAATAAGAGCCATTCATAGTAGTCTCTATAAATTAAAGCAATGTGTTTCAGAAACATACCTCATTTTACATCTTTTTTTCTGGTCAAACCGTTCAATTACTTTAGATCAGGGTTTTCCAAACTTTTTTTTTTCAAGTCGCCCTATTGAAAAAATTAAAAAAGCTCCTTTCAACAATATTACTCAAACTACTATTAAAAACATCTAAGAACTTTTTTTTGCTCTTCACAGGGTTGCCACTTTACCTGGATAAGCCTGTAATTTTAACAACCTTCACATGTTCAGTAGTAAAACTTCGATTTGACATGAAAAACCTATCATAAAGATAAAAATTTATTGTCATAATCAAAAAGTTTTCTTATTAAAAACATATTTAAAGTATATTTACAGTATTATTTTAATGTTGTTATACTATTTAACACAGTTTTGTACCTTAAACTTAACTTTAAACTAAAAATAAACCTAAAAATCTGTACTTTTTAAAACCTGGAAGAAATTTGGAGAACCTGGAAAATTTTCCGAAAAAACAAGTGGCAATCCTGTCTTCAACATCAACTCCAGAGTATCTAACATAAGTTCCAAGTGACCTCATGGACCTCTTTGACCCCTTAGCTGTCCGTTGCCCCCTAAACATCTGTCATGGCCCACTTTGGGAACCCCTGCTTTAGATCTACTGTTTCAAAAGACAATTAATAGTTTTGATAACAACTTTTTAAAAGTTCTTTATTAACAAATAACAATGGAAACCACCAATTTCCATCCTGTGCCATCTCAACCATTCAGTAATGATAAGCAACAAAACAATAAAAAATCAGTCAATGAACCAGATGAAACAGTTTACCAGGTGCTGTTTGTTGCCCAACAAGACGGAGGTGAAGTTTTGGTTGTTAAACCGATCAGAAAAGCTCAGTGCGTGCCGGAAAAGTCGGTGTTGTGGCGATTGTTCTGGTTGGGTTTTGTTGGCGGGGTTGCTCTTCTGCTGTATTTTATCATCAGCGGATATTTGATGAGATTGAACCAATTTTTGAAAAACTGAATTGTTTTACTTTTGATCATGTACTTTGAAACACTTTAGATGCATGTTGTCTCTTCATTTTATTTAATCACCTGAACTCTTTTGCAAACATCATTTACTTTGTTTTTTTTTACAATAACAACTTTGAACTGTTTAAAGTTGCACTTTTTTTTGTAAATTTAAAATATCTTATGGTTTACATACTCTGCTTCTAGTTCTATTATTAATTAAAGATTAAAGGTAAAACATTTTTTTTTCCCTGTTCACCTTTGTTGCCTGTGTTTATTAAAACTTAAAAACTCTTAATCATAAAAGGTATACTAAAATGCTGCAGTTTTTTTTTTTGTCCTTCTATTTAAACTTTCAATATTGAATAACTTAATTTTCTGTTTCAATTCTTCATATAAGTTTTCATGTGAATTTTTTATGCACTCATGCAAACTTTTCTTTGTGAAAAATTATCTTCGTGGAAATTTGTCATCGTGAAATTATGACCCTTTCCCGACAAATGTACTTCAAAAATAATTATAAAGTATGTGTAGTGGTTATAAAATTTTAATAAATAAATAAAAGTAAGTTTTAGTAAGTTGTGGTTAAATGAAAATGTTAATAGAAGTTTTAATAAAGAGAAAATAGATCATTAGAGAACAGTTACGTCTGATAAAAGTATTAAATAAGAAAATTATTTCATTAATATATTCGATATAAAAAACTGATAAGACCTAGGATACATTAAAAGTTTTTTTCTTGGTAGGTTTAAATGGTATATTTTTTACTAAGTTTTAAGTTATAAAAATCATAAACCGTTTCTTCTTTCGTATTAAAACTGTATTAAATCGAAATATTATTTATTTTAAAAAGCTTACTTGAAGTATTAGTCGATAACTCATTTATATTGATATCTTGTAAAATCAAGCTTATTGCAGATGATAATTTGTTTTTCAATACTTCAATTTTTGAGTTCTTAATCTTTGCTGATTTATGAGATGAATTTCCCGACTCCATTTTAGTTGAACAGCTGAAATCTATAAAAATTATTTGAATTGTTCTACAATTTAACTTATACCTTTTAAAAAGCGTAAGAATAAATATTTTTTTTTGTGAACAAACTGTATTAATGTTAGTTTAATATCTTGATTTGAACTAATAATAAGTTTTACTTGAAAGAAAAGTTACTAAATTTTAAAAAAGGCTAACTTGTACTTGTAGATTGAACATTATTATTTGTACTATTTTCGGAAAGTAGGACATCTAACACTGATGCAAGCTTGTTTTTAAGATTTTTATTTTCTGCGTCTAACTTTTCTAATATTGATTCATTTGGTTCTTTAGATACTATTAACTCATTCGAAATTGATTTTAGAAAATCATCAATATTAGAAAAGTTAGACGCAGAAAATAAAAATCTTAAAAACAAGCTTGCATCAGTGTTAGATGTCCTACTTTCCGAAAATAGTACAAATAATAATGTTCAATCTACAAGTACAAGTTAGCCTTTTTTAAAATTTAGTAACTTTTCTTTCAAGTAAAACTTATTATTAGTTCAAATCAAGATATTAAACTAACATTAATACAGGTTGTTCACAAAAAAAAATATTTATTCTTACGCTTTTTAAAAGGTATAAGTTAAATTGTAGAACAATTTAAATAATTTTTATAGATTTGAGCTGTTCAACTAAAATGGAGTCGGGAAATTCATATCATAAATCAGCAAAGATTAAGAACTCAAAAATTGAAGTATTGAAAAACAAATTATCATCTGCAATAAGCTTGATTTTACAAGATATCAATATAAATGAGTTATCGACTAATACTTCAAGTAAGCTTTTTAAAATAAATAATATTTCGATTTAATACAGTTTTAATACGAAAGAAGAAACGGTTTATGATTTTTATAACTTAAAACTTAGTAAAAAATATACCATTTAAACCTACCAAGAAAAAAACTTTTAATGTATCCTAGGTCTTATCAGTTTTTTATATCGAATATATTAATGAAATAATTTTCTTATTTAATACTTTTATCAGACGTAACTGTTCTCTAATGATCTATTTTCTCTTTATTAAAACTTCTATTAACATTTTCATTTAACCAAAACTTACTAAAACTTACTTTTGTTTATTTGTTAAAATTTTATAACCACTACACATACTTTATAATTATTTTTGAAGTACATTTGTCGGGAATGGGTCATAATTTCACGATGACAAATTTCCACGAAGATAATTTTTCACAAAGAAAAGTTTGCATGAGTGCACTAAATTGCACGAGGGAACAATGTTTCAGGAAGACATTTGTGCACAATTTACTCATTTTTTCACAAGAGTAAAGATAAAAAAAAAACTAAAATAAAGATAAATTAATAAAAAAACGATAAGAAAAAAGTTACTGAACGACGGTAAAGGTTAGGGGTAACTGTTGTAGTAAAAACAAAAATTAAAAAATAACTAACAAAAATTATTATTAGAAAAACAATAATAATATTATCAAAAAATAATTTTTTAATTAAAAAAAAAAGCTACCGACCGAAGGTAAGGGTATGGAGTAACAGTAAAAGTTAAAAACAACTAAATTTAAAAAAAAAACATAATATCCATAAAAAACTTTAAAAAAATATATTCAACCCGTGCAAAAATGTCTGCTCGTGCAAAATTGACCCTTTGTTCAAAATTATCTTCGTGAAATCTTATCCCCTCATGCAAAAGTGTCTTCATTCAAAAGTATTTTCGTGCAATTTTGTCCCCTCGTGCAATATTGTACGCTCGTGCAAATATGACAGCTACCCCTTTGAACCACTGCATGGTGTTTTAATTAAATTGGTGCTTGATTTATATTTATTCATCCAAAAATGTTCTCTACAGTCTAGATTCTTAATACTTGGTAGTTCTAAAAAAGCAACTTTGTATGCACCATTATTGTTATGGTTCTCGGGATAATTCTTATGATTAAAATAATAGTGTTTGTATGATACACAGTCATTTTAGCTTCCGGGTCCATGAAAGCTTTTTAAGTGAAAATAGTAACTAATATATATTTTTTTAAAGTGGTAACAACAAAAATAACAGTTAACTTTAAAAATTATAATATTAATTGATAAAAAAAGCTACCGACCGAGGGTAAGGGTTAGGGGTAAAAGTGATAGAAAAATTTTTTTAATTAACCCGTGCAAAAAAAGTCTCCGTGCAAAACTGTCTGCTGCTTCAAAAGTGTCTTCGTGCAAAATTGACCCTTCGTGCAAAAGTATCTTCGTGCAATTTTGTGCACTCCTGCAATTTTGTTCCCTGGTGCAATTTGTTCCCTCGTGCAAATTTTACAGCTACCCACATTTGAGTGATGAATTAAACAAAACTGTATAAAAATGTTATAACTATTGGTGTTAGATAATGATGATAACGATAGCATGTTTCAATCATGATGTATTTGTAATTTTACAAGCTTTGAAATATTAACTTAAACATATAAATGTTTTTATCGTCTATTTGCTATACATGTACTGTTTTCTTACGACATTTGTATATCAATCTAATAATGAAAAAACGCACATTTTTTTTATTTTGTTAGTTTATGTTTTCAAAAAATCTGAAAACTGTTCGATAAAGATACAAACTAAACTGATTTAAAAAGAATACTATTTTTTATTATATGCAATAAAATAAAAAATTTAATAACGTTATTGTCTATGTCTTTCTTTAAAAAATTAATAACGCCTGCTTCATTTAACCAAAAAAAAATTCAATCAATTCTGCACCAACTACAACAGTTTTAGTTTTAGATAGGATTCGTTATAAAGTTTCAACTTTAAATTTTTATAATCTTAGTTTTTGATCGCTAACTAAAAATAATTATTAAAAAAGTTTTTTTAAACCACTGTAAAAATTTAAATGCAATATTTATAGTTTATTTAAAAACTAATTAAAGCTATTTAAAAAATTAAACTTAAAAATAAAATAAAAATATTTTATAAACTTTTTATAGTTAACGTGTTATGCTAGCTAAAAGTGACAACAAGTTTATTTAAACTTTAAAAAAACTTTAGTGTATATTCTATAAAATAACAATTTTAAACAACTCTAATAGATTTGAGAACTCAAGGAGAACCAGAAATGTTTTTTGAACAATCAGCAACAACAACATCTGTGAAATCAGAAAATAAAGTTAAGAAACAATCATCCGTTACTAGATTCATTCAAGAAGATACCAACCTAATTGAAGCATCCACTAGTAGTTCGAGTAAGTCTTGTAAAAAATGATAATATGTTCTTTATTTTTGTTGTAAAATAAAAAGTAGCAGACATAAACATGCAAAATTTTTAACTTATTTTGATGTTCCAATAAAACTATATAAAAATCTAAAATGTACAGTAAGTATGAAATTTTATAAATCAAGGACATTTTTGTAAACTACTATCATTCAATTACTAATTAAAAATTACATTTTAGTCTTTTTTTTAGTATGTTTGAAAAATCAAGGTTATTCCAATTGCAAGTTTAAGTTTTCTTTAAAGTAGTAATATTTTCAATTTTTTTGAAGTGTACTTAACTAAAAAATATAAAAAATTCTCTAATTTTGTTACACTTCTTTAAATAATCTAAGTAGTAAGGTTTTACTACTATTTAAGTTGAGTAATTTTTTTTCAATACAAACAATAGTTTTAAAGTTCTGAAAAATGTAATCTGATTATTTCTATATCAAGTTAGCTTGTTAAAATATTGATGTGCACTAAATGTTTGTATGATTTTGGTTTAACGTTGAGGAATATGTAATAGTAATAATTTATAGTAAATTTTTAAGCAACAGAGCATTTATCTAAAATTTAAAGTAGATATTAAGTTTGTACAACTTGTACTCTACTACCAATCATTTTATATATATATGTAAGTTAAAAATTAAGTTTTTAGTTAAAATATCGTTAAAGTAAAATGATTTAACAGATATCAAGTTTTAGTTACTTTTTTAGTAGTACTTTTGTCCTAGCCTTTAATACTTTACTGAGCTAGATTTATTTTTACATCAAACGTGTTATAAACTTTTGAAATAACTAAGTAGTGAGGTCTTATTACTCTGCTATTTAAAAATGTAAAGAATATATAAAGTTAAAGTAGTAATTAAGTTGTATATGATATTATTTAGTTAATTTTCATACCAAAAATTATACAAATTCAGTAATAATATTAATAAGACAATGAGTTTACAACTAAAATATCTTTTAATCAAAAGAAAAATTGTATCCTATTATTTAATATATGTCTACTAAAACTAACATTTAGTAAATTTTACTAAATCAAGACTTGATCATTTTAATAGTATTCTAATTTCATAATGTTAGCATTGTATTTAAATAATTTCGCAATGGTAAAATCTGTATTAATTTAGTTTTAAACAAGTTATTGTTTTAAAAGATTAAATATTTTGATTATTTTCTTTAATAACAAAATTACTACAAATAAAAATAAGCTGGGTTTTATTTCAGGTTCTAAAAATAAAGAAGTTATTCAATATACATTGTATTTGTGTATACTGTGTTTTTAATTTATTGTTTTTATTATTTAGATAGTATGTTATATTTAACCGTCTTTGTATTTAATGAAAATTTTATATTTTAAAAGTTTATTTAACAAAAATTTAAGTTCGAGTTAAATAAGCTGAGTCAAAAAAAAATAAGAATTCTTTTTCTTGTTATTTTAAATTTAAACTGTTAAAACTTTATTATTGATTTAAACCTAAATATGTTTCGGTAAGGTGTGTTAGGGATAAGAGCATTAAAAAAAAAACCTTTAAAAAATTTGCTGACTCAGCGTTTTTTAGTATAACTGACGTGAAAGTATAATTTCTTTATAAGTGAGAAAATCGTTAAATTACTTTTTTATACTAATAGGTCAACAAAAAGAAGTCACAGAAAATAATGAAGAAGCAAAAGCAATTGTAGTTGCACACACTTGGAAAGATAAAAACTATCAGTATTTCATAGATGAGAAAAAGTGGGTTGAAATAAACAAGTTTCCTGAATCAGTAGATGATATATGCGGGGTTCAAGAAATTAATAATGTTTGTTACGTAGTTGGTGATCAAGGTATTTCAACATTGAGTAATGAGTTTTACAAATTTCCACCAAATAAATATTATTCGTGGTGCACTTCATGCCAAGTTGGAAACAACATTTTAGTTATTCGTACAAGTTCTTGTTATAATGATGCAAAAAGCAAATTGTTCAATACTGTCAGCAAACAATGGAGTGTTGTAAACATTAAAACAGAAAGAGAATACTACGATGCTGTTTATTATCTTAAAAAAATTTGGATAGTTGGTGGAAGGGAACCTTCTAATGAAGTTTTTGACACAATACAAGTATATGATCCGGTTAATAAAACTACATCTTTATCACCAGTTAAAATGATACAAGCAAGAGAACATCACAGAGTCATTTTTTATAAGGACAATCTGTTCGTGTTTGGTGGATGTGAATATGATTTTAATCCATTAAAAACAGTAGAAATGTATTCACCAGACACGAACAAGTTTGTTTCGATGGCTCCAATGAAAACTCCACGAAAAATGTTTGCTTGTTGCAGAGTTGGAAATCTCGTGTATTGTATTGGTGGATTGACTGAAACTTATGGTCGTAGCACAAACTCAGTAGAAGTGTACAATCTCGACACTAACGAATGGTGTGTTGGAAAAAACTTTCCTGTTCCTAAAGGTCATTTACATGCTTCTGCTGTTAACAATAAACTTTTTTAGTTCAAAAGTATAAACAATGTAAATTTTTATTACAAATAACTAAACTGAACAAATTTTTAATTATTGTACTTTGTTTTATATGTATTTTAGAAGTTTTAGTTGGCATTGACCGTGAGTCTATAAACGAAATATAATTATTTCTGAATGTGAAATATACTTAATTAAAGTGTTAAACACTTGATTTAAAATAACTATAAATAATCATTCTTTTTCGTGTACAGTTCTACTTGTTGTTTTTCTTAATTACCTTAAATTTCTATTACTATTGTCAAAAGCTTAGTTGGGTAGTTTAACTTTTCAAAAAATGTAAATGTTTATCGCAATCTTTGATTATTTAAATACAGTTTAAATGTCTTAGCTATGTGGTACTGTTTAAAGTCTAAACTGTATTCGTTCAAAAGTTTTTGATGTCTATAAAAAATTGTGTATAATTTAACATGTTTTTTTTACTTTTATTCGTAATCTGAACATTAACTGAATATTGTTGTTAAATATATAATTTGCTATTTACGTTACTTATTTTAACTTTCCAAATTATTCATTAAACAGAAACCAATTAAGCGTCACTTACTTAAACCTTATTTTTACAGAATCGTTTTTATAAAAATAAAATAAATGAAAATGGAGAAA
Source organism: Thalia democratica (assembly GCF_965202585.1). Taxonomy (NCBI): domain Eukaryota; kingdom Metazoa; phylum Chordata; class Thaliacea; order Salpida; family Salpidae; genus Thalia; species Thalia democratica. Next base: position 3,422,420 of record NC_139171.1, on the reverse strand, counting down.
GAACTGGCAAACTAAAGAAAATAATAAAAATTTAATTAATAAACCAAGAGAAACTAAAAGAAGTTTTAGTGTTCAAGCGTAAGAAGTATTAAAATACATAAAGAAGAAAATAAAGAGTTATTTAGGAAGATAAATAAATTGATAATATTTTGGTCTAAAAAATAGTACTCAACAGTGAAGTGATTATCTAAGAAGTGCTCAATAAGAAGATTACAGTATTTGGTTAATAAGATGTCAAGTAAAAGTTTATGTCGAACAAATCCGGTCTGCAAAATTCTGCAACATCTGAGCAGCTAGAGAATTGACATATAACAGAATATTTAAAAAAAAAAATTTAATTAGAAACTCAAAAATTCATAAGAAATAAAGTTTGTACTTAACAAGTGCGTAATCAATAAGTACACTACATTATATGGCTAATAAAATTCGTAGTAAGAAAATGCTATATACTTTGAAAGCCTAATACTTTTTTATTAATTAATAGTGCAAGTATAATATAAGTAATTAAAACTGCTGAATTAAAAATTGGTTTATGTTTACCATAAAGTAATATTTTTTTTTGTCAGGCAAAACTGAAATATAAATTTAAAAAAGCTTTTAAATTTTTAAAAATTTAAAATTTAAATTATTATCTTTCAGATAATAAATAATTTTTAAATATTTTTTTGCTTTAACCTCGTAGTACTTTTGTTTGTATAGTGTATAAGAAAGCATAAAAGTAATTTAACAAAATTGTTACTTTATTTGGTCTATTTTATTTGTTTTTAAGTATTTATATCAATTAAACTTTATGATCAAACACCGTATTATTTATTTACTGTTTATTGAACATATTAAGTTATGAATTTTCATAAATAGTTACTTATAAACCTATTGAACAAACTTCAATGTTTTTATTTTAATTTTGTTTTTAATTCATTTATGAGAATCTTAATAACAAACACCCTACTTACGCCTGTTGGACGAAAAATTTACAAGTTATAATTTTAATGTCATAAATAATATAAGATATAAGTTTTTTTTTTCAGTTTAAGTTAAATTATTAATCTTTTGCTTAAGAGTTTAGTTAATACATAATATTTGTTTTTGAATAGATTATTAATTGACTTTTACTTTGAAGGTCATTAAATCAAAAACTACAATATAAAGCTAAACATTTATCACTTAAATATTTAAATTTAATTAAGTAGTTACAAGTTTTAATAATAATTAAAAAGCGTTTGTCAACATTTATTTATTTTCTACTACTGCTTTAGATTTTTACATCTAAAGTATTATTATTGAAACTAGTACTGAAAGTATATAAAACCACTACAAAAACTCTAAAGGTATTCATCAAATTAATGTTTCTTAGTGAAACTAAAAACAACTTTTTTTATAAAACGTTAAGCATTAGAAAAAAATTCTAAACTTTTTTTTTGTTTTTTTTTTAAATATATTTCTATAATATAAGCGTTGTATTTTATTTAATTAAGCATTTTATTGTTAGTGTAATATTTATAAATAATTTAATATTTATTAATAACTATTTTAAATTAGAAATAAGATGTGCTTTTTTATCGAATATTGATTGTTTTACTGATTTGAGATAAATTTATTATAACTTAAACGTTCTGGTTTTTTTTTCTTCAAGTATAAATTTAATTAACGAAACTTCTTTAATATATGACATAATTTTATTAACACGTCACAAATTAAACCTTTCCATTTTAATTCACAAATAAATACTACAAATGTTAAACACTACGTTTGTGACGTAATAATTTTGAATGTGATGTAGTAATGTCGATAGTGACGTGATTATATTGGTTGTGACGTAACAATGTTGATTGTGACGTAATAATATTGGTTGTGCTTTGATAATGTTGATTGTGACGTAACAGTGTTGATTGTGACGTAATAATGTTGGTTGTGATGTGATAATGTTGTTTTCGACGTAATAATGTTGATTGTGACGAAATAATGTTGATTTTCATTGAATATTGATACTCGTTTAGTGTTTTTTTTAATATTAGGTTGTTAACTAATTTGATTAAGAAACAATTGTTTATTGAAAAACGCTTTTTTCAAAACTTTAGGACTTCTTGAATACATAAGCATAAAAAAAACATTTAAGGTTTACCAAGTTGTTAACCAGATAAAAAGTTCAAAATACATATGTTATATTAAATTACAAAGTATTTAGAAATTGACTTTACAAAAAATTTTCGAAAGAAAAAAGTGTTTGGAGTTTAGTAAAAATAGTATAAAATAAACAAATTCATGATAACTACGATTTTGGTTTTTCTTATTTTGCCTCAAAGCTGTAAATGAAGAATAAATTAGTTTTACAAATAGCATTCTACAACTTTTTTTTCACGGTTGTTTTTTTTAACGTAAGTTATCCAAGTTTGATTACTTGATTTGAGAAAAAATCTTTAAAACCTCTGGCATAGTGACATAACTTCTGTTAACGCTTTATGCATAATTGGTTGAATGGTTTTAAAGTATTTGTTACAAATTCTACCTTCAAAAAGTTTTTTTGCTTCACTTTGTTTTTAGCCATTGTAAATCATAGTCAAGCTAGTAAACTTCTACAGTTTTGCAGTTTTTACTCAGGTTTTGAAGTTATTTCGTTTAAATGTTTAAACTTACAAAATTTAAAAGTAAAAGTTTTTTGTTTATGTTTTAACAATCGAATTTAAACTTTGTGTTTTTAAGTTTTAAAATTCGTTGTAAATAGTTTTTACTTATTATTCTAGGTAATAATATAAATTTTAAGCTTCTATGTTTAATGTTGTTACACAGTTAAAATGTTTTTGTTTGTTAAACAAACTAGTTACAAAACATAGGTTTTGTACTGATTATATCTGTTAGTATCTTTTAATTGCTTTAAAAAAATATATAAACTTAAATTCTAAGGTATTTAAAAAAAGTATGTTATTGTTAAGTTTTATATATCTAAAAAATATAAGCAGAAAAGTTATAGTATTCTAAATGACATAAAAAACATAAAAAAATAGTTCAATTTTATAAAATTTATGTATATTAATCCATTACTCATGTAATTAACATATAATTGTTTTTAGATTTATAAATTTAATAAAAATTAAGTTCTATAATGCATTTTGTTAGAGTAAAACTAGAATATTGTTTGTTCTTAAAACTATGTTTTCAAAATAGATAAAACCCAAGTTTATTTGAATCTTTTCATTTAGTTTTAACATCTAAATAAAAGCACAATAAAAATAAAAGTAACAAAATATCTGGACTAAATAGAGTTTGCTGTAATAAGTAATGTTTTTCTTTGTATAAATACAAATTAAACATTTAGAAACTTGCACTTAAACTGGGATAATACTGTTTTTAACGTAAGTAGAAATAAATGCACAAACTTTTTTTTACTTGAAACTCATTTTAATTAATCATTGATTTATGAAATCAACTTTGCATTAATAACTTGTCGTCATTAGTTAACACACTTGTAAATAAAAAGAATTATATTTGAACAACTAAAAGTGGTAAAATCGGTTATGAATAGATCCATTAAAAGTATAATTAATTTCAACAAATCACAAATACTTTTCAATTAAAAAATTAAAGAAAAGTACAGAAAAAGTTTTACTTGATTTTTTTGTTTTTAAAATAACAAACAGATTTTATTTATTAATTTCTTAGACAACGTAGTTTTCACTAAAAAGAATTGACAACTTGAAGTTTTTTAAATGTATTTCTATATACTAAAAATTTGTAGTTTTTTATAGAACCTTGTTTTAAACATTATTCTTCTTCGTAGATTTTTACTATAAATAATTGATTGTAGTTAAACATAGCTGAAACTATAAGTAAACGTAAAAAAAATCATCTCAACATTGATCTCATAAAAGATAGTTATATTTGACTTTTATTAATGACATACGTAAAAACTTGAAGTGTAAAGAAAATATTTAGAAGTAAATTACAACTTTTAAACAATTGTTACATAACACATGAACAAGTTTAGGGTATTTCTTAGTAAATTCTTTTTTTAAAAAGGTGTTTATTTTACCTTCACCTATTTATGAACAATTGATAAATTAAAGCACAGTTCACGGAATACTTTTAACATAATTATATTAATGTTAAATTTTATTTAAAATAAATGTTTAAAATTTGAACGTTATCTTGACTTTAAAAAAAATATATATATTTAAAAAAAAAATCAATTTTAGTTTAGTATTAGGTTTGTTATATAAAATCTTCTTTTTTTTATTTTTTGAAAAACGTATTTTCTTTATTTTGAACCAAAATATAATAATAATGATAAAAAGGTTGTTTGTAACGAACAGACTTTGGCTTATACTTAGTTTTAAACATTAATTGTATTTTTTTTATTCTTTAGATTGTTTCTTTATGTTTGTCTATCCAACTTTTTATAATAGTTTCAAAGCTTAATTGTGCACGGAGCAAATTTTGATCATAAGCTCTTTAATAAATATTTATTTTTAGAATTTTAGATTATTATATACAGTTATGAGTAATAAAAAATGAAACTAAGTTTATTGTTTTAATTAGAATTTAAAGCATATACAGTGTTCAATTTTTATACAGATTGAGAAGTCATCTTAGATTTTAACAGTACCTTACAAAATAAATATGGACCTTTTAATTTTATGTCTTTAATTAAAGTTATTTAATGTTTTTGACTTGTGAAATAAAGTAACAAAATCTGTAGAAGTCTGCAACCTCGACACTAATGTATGGACAGACAGAAAAAACTTTCCTGTTACTAAATCTGGTTTACACGCTTGTGCTGTTAACAATAAACGTTTGTAGTTCAAAAAGTAAAATAAAAAAAATATTTTTTTTTAATTTGCTAAGCTGAACAAATTTTAAATTAGTATACTTTGTTTCATATGTTTTTTAGAACTTTTGGTTGGCATATATTAGACTATAAATAAAACATAATAAATTCGAAATGTGAAATACACTTAATTAAAAAGTAGAATATTTAATTTAAAACAACAATATATAATTATCATTTTTTGTGTAAAATTCTTCGTCTTGTTTTTCTTAATTGATTTAAACTATTATTACTATTGTCAAAAAATTAGTTGGGTAGTGTAGTTTAAGCTTTATTTAATTATAAATGTTTATCGTATTTTCTAATTATTAAAATACAGTTTAAGTATCTTAACGTTATGATACTGTTTAAATTTTAAACTGAACTCATTCAAAAGTTTCTGATGTCTATAAAAGATTTTTATACTATTATTTTTCGTAATCTGAACACTAACTGAATATTGTTTCTAAATGTCTCATTTGCCTAATTACATTACTTATCTTAATTTTCAATACAATTTATTAAATAATAAGCAATTAAGCGTCACTTACTTAAACTTAATTTTTACAGAATCGTTTAGATAAAGAAATTTAATGAAAATTAATAAAAAACTAGCATGCTAAAGAAAAAAGTTATAATTAAAAATTCAATTAATATACCACGAGAAACTAAAAGAAGTTTTGGTGTCTTTTTTTTGAAAACTTCAAAAGTGTATAACTAGAACACAGTGAAATTAATGGATGTTTATCATTTATCAAAATATTAAGAACAAGGTTTAATTCAAGAGTTTTTTAAAAACTAAATGAAACTTTGAAGTACGACCCTAAGAAGTATCTAAATATGTAAGAAAATAAAGAGTTATTGAGAAAATTTTATTTTTTGCTTTTTCTATTGAAACTTAAAATAAGTACTTTTATTGCGCTCTATTTATTTAACGATATAAGACTAAAGTTTAAACAAGAAGAAAACTAAAGGCTTTTTGTAGTTAGTAAAAAATTTCAAATTTTGTACAGTTAAACCGTTTTTTTTGTTTTAATTACGAATTAAAAAAGTTTATAGTTTAAAATATTTTTAGAAATAAAAACTATTTAAAAGTTTTTATCTGAATGTTATGAAAAAGAAAAAAATAAAACACACGTCTTTTTTATTATAAATTATTTTATTTATTTTTTCCTAAAGTGTATAATTAGTACATAATATATTTTTTAAACAGGTTAATTTGTTTTTCTTTGAAGATCAGTAAAACTGACAACTTTAAAGTAAATCTTAACATCTTATCACTTAATTAGTTAAATTTTAAGAAATAATTACAAGTTTTAGTAATAATTAAAAAGCGTATGTCGAAAATTATTTGTTTTCAATTACTTCTTAAAATTAAAACATACAAACTGGTATTATTCAAACTAGCAATAAAAGTAAAAAAAATACTAAAAAAATTGTAAAGGCTTAGTTTAAACTAATAATTTGTAAGTTTTCTTTTTTCTGTAAGAAAATTTCTTGTAATTTTTTTTTTTAATTTTCTGTTAATAGAACGTTATTCATTAGTAAACTTCTGAATTACTATCTTCTTTTTGAGTTTTTTATAAGTTAAGCATTATAATTTAATTAGTTAATAATTTTATTGTTTGTATAATATTTAGCGATAATTTGAAATAAATTAATAACTAACTCAGATAAAAAACAAGTGCTTTTTTAATCATACATTAATTGTTTGAATGATTTAAAAAAATATATTTCTAAAATATTCTCGTCTTTTTTTCTTTAAAGTACAGAATTAATCAACTAAACTCCTTTAATATATGATAACATTTTAATAGTACGTCACAAACTAAAACTTAAAACTTCCAATATCTTTAACAAATAAATAATACAAACGTAAAGAACTATGTTTGTGGCGTAATAATTTTAAATATGACGTAATAATGTAGATTGTGACGTAATAATTTTAATTGTGACGTAATAATGTAACTTGTGACGTAATAATGTTGTTTGTGACGTAATGATGTTGATTTGATTGAATATTAATAGCCGAACGTTATTTTTTACTTTTAAGTTCTTATAAACCAATTTAATTGAAAAACGAATGTTTATTGGATGACTCATTTACGACATTTATAGAACTTAATTAGATTTCTCAAACATAAAATGCCAAACGTTTAAGGTTTTTAAACAGAAAAAAAAGTTTAAAATATTTTTTTTTGTTAAATTAATTACTATTATTTATAAACGAAGTTTACAATAAACGTTTTGAAGGAAAATGTTTATGGAATTTAGTAACAATAGTATAAATTAAATAAATTCATAATAACTAAGATTTAGTTTTTCTTATTTGTTTAAAACCAAGGTGGGAGAATAATTTTTTTTTACTAAAATCATTCTACAAGTTGATTATTTTTTAACAGTTGACTTTCAAACGTTGAATTTATCCAAGTTTGATTACTTGATTTAAGAAAAACATTTTAAAAATCTCCGGCATAGTGGCATAACTTCTGTTTAACGCTTTATGTATTATTGCTCGGTCGGTTTGAAAGTATATGATCCAAATTCTCAAAACTTAAAAAGGTTTTTGTTTTACTTCGTTTTAACCATTGTAATTTATAGTCAATTTAGTAAAATTTTGCAGTTTTGCAGTTTTTACATAGGTTTTGAAATTATTTCGTTTAAATTTTTAAAGTTTCAAAATTTAAAAGAAAAAATGTTTAGTTTTTATGTTTATGTTTTAACAATCGAAATCAATTTTTGTCTTTTAAATTCGTTGAAAATAATTTTTATTTGCTATTGTAGGTAATAGTATAAACTTTAAGTTTCTATGTTGAATTTGTTATACAGTAAAAATGTTTTTGTTTCTGAAACAAACTAGTTACAAAACATATGTTTTGTATTTACTGATCTGCTAGTGCTCTTAAGCTTTTTTTAACTCAAAAACAATAAATTAAGTTTCTAATGAATTTTAAAAAAAGTATGTTATTTGCAATAAAGCTTCATTTGATGATTATTTTAGTTCAAAGTAAAAAAAAATTTAAAGTTTAAATAAAACTTAGCAGTTATAGTTTAACACTGCAACTAGTTGTTTATTAAATTTTAAGTTTTTTTAAGTAAACTGTTTATATCTTTCTATTGTCTATACAAATTGTACTACTTTAAAGCTTCTATAAAAAGCAAACAAATAGAAGAAAATAATCTGTTATAAAATCTAATTGTTAAGTATTAAATAAATAAATATTTTAAGCAGAAAATTTGTTTTATTCTGGTTGAGATTAAAAACATAAAAAACAAGTTCATTTTTATATATTCTATGTATATTAATACTTAAAATATATAACAAACATATAATTTTTAAATTTTATTTTAATTTGATTAAAACTATATACTATACTACTTTGTTAAGGTAAAACTTAACTTATTTCTAAGATGAAGTACTAAATCTTAGACTGATAAAAAACTATTCTGCATCTGCTAAAGATAAATGCTTACCATAATAATAATTTTTTAGTTTATCAGGTAAGTTTTGTGTGTGGAAATAAACAATTATGCGTTTGTAAAACAGTTAATTTTTAAATTTTGTTAAAGTGTACAATGTATTTTGTCTAAATTTTTGCTATTTAATATACAACTTGACAAAAATTTTTTTAAAGATTACTTATTTTAAAATAATATTAGAATTCTTTTTGATAGTTATTTGTTTTATGTGTACTAAATAATTAGTTATTAAATTTTTCAAAATAAATGACTGCTAACAGATTTAAGACTAAATATTATTTATCCTGCTACTATTTATCCTGCTAAATAATGTCTATATCGTGTTCCATATGCCAGGAACAGATAGATTTTCGTGATGAGGAAATATCAGTTGTTCACTGCGGACACATGTACCACCATAGCTGCTTGCATCAATGGATGGATACCAGAATGACTTGTCCTGATTGCAGGTCTCAAGTTCTTAGAGAAAACGTTGTAATGAAACTTTATCCTTCTGTTAATGAAGATGCAGATCTTGTTTACAAAGGATCATCTGAAGAGACTAAAACTATATTGCAAGTTTTCAATGAAAACAACGCAAACTTTCAAAAATTACTAATCAAAAGAATTACTCATCTTGAAAAACAAAACAAAGATTTTGCTAATAAAAACTCAAAGTTAGATGAAAACCTCAAAATTAATTTGACAACAATAAGATCTTTCCAGAACGAAAAGATAATTAACGATGAAAAAACAAATAAACTGATTAATGATAACGAAAATCTTAAAACAGATATAAAGACACTTGAAGAAAAACTAAATTCAATTTCGAATAAGTTGTTAGTATCTAAAGAACCAAATGAATCAATATTAAAAAAGTTAGACGCAGAAAATACAAATCTTAAAAACAAGCTTGCATCAGTGTTAGATGTTCTACTTTCCGAAAATAGTATAAATAATAATGTTCAATTTACAAGTACAAGTTAGCCTTTTTTAGAATTTAGTAACTTTTCTTTCAAGTAAAACTTATTATTAGTTCAAATCAAAATATTAAACTTACATTAATACAGGTTGTTCACAAAAAAATATATTTATTCTTACGCTTTTTAAGAGGTTTAAGTTTAATTGTAGAACAAATTGAATATTTTTTCTAGATTTGAGCGGTTCAACTAAAATGAAGTCAGGAAATTCATCTCATAAGTCAGCAAAGATTAAGAACTCAAAAAATGAAGTATTGAAAAATAAATTATCATCTGCAATAAGCTTGATTTTACAAGATATCAATATAAATGAGTTATCGACTAATACTTCAAGTGAGCTTTTTAAAGAAAATAATTTTTCGATTTAATACAGTTTTAATACGAAAGAAGAAATGCTTTCTGATTTTTATAAATTAAAACTTTATAAAAAATATACCATTTAAACCTATAAAGAAATAATTTTTTAACGTATCCTAGGTTTTTTTAGTTTTTATATCGAATATATTAATGAAAAAATTTGTCTTTCTCAATACTTTTATCAGGCCTAATTAGACTTTAATGGATAAATTTTTCTTATAAAAACTTTCATTAACATTTTCAATTAACCACAACTAACTAAAGCTTATTAATAATTATTTGTTATAAGTTTCTAATCACTAAACATACTTTATAATTATTTTTGAGGTACACCTGTGTATTGAATTCAACAGAAATGTATAATAATGTAAAAAGTATTGGTTATGATAAAATTCTATTTTCATAATGTTAAAATTGTATTTAAATAGTGTCGTAATGGTGAAATCTGTAATAATTTAGTTTTAAACAAGTTATTGTTTTTAAAGATTAAAAATTTTGATTATTTTCTTCACTAATAAAATTACTACAAATAAAAATAAGCTGGGTTAAGTTCAGGTTAAAAGCGAAAATAATATTAAGAAAAATATACAAGTTATTTAATATACATTGTATTTGTTTATACTGTGTTTTTAATTTATTCTTTTTATTATTTAGATAGTATGTTATATTTAACCGTCTTGGTATTAAAATAAAATTTTATATTTTAAAGTTTAATTTATAAAAATTTAAGTTCGAGCTAATTTAGCTGAGTCACCAACAAATGCGAATTCTTTTTCTTGCTATTTTAAATTTTAGTTATTTAAACTTTATTATTGATTTATACCTAAATATGTTTCGGTAAGGTGTGTTAGGGATAAGAGCATAAAAAAAAAACCTTTCAAAAATTTGCTGACTCAGCGTTTTTTAGTACATACTGACGTGAAAGTATAATTTCTTTATAAGTGAGAAAATCGTTAAATTACTTTTTTATACTAATAGGTCAACAAAAAGAAGTCACAGAAAATCATGATAAAGCAAAAGCAATTGTAGTTGCAGATGAATTTAACAAACAAAACTACCAGTATTTGATAGATGAGAAAAAGTGGGTTAAAAAAGTCAAGTTTCATGAATCAGTAGGTAATATATGCGGGGTTCACGAAATTAATAATGTTTGTTACGTAGTTGGTGAGAAAGGAATCTCAAAGTTGGACTATGAGTTTCACAAATTTCCATCAAATAAAGATTATGACTGGTTCACTTCATGCCGAGTTGGAAACAATATTTTTGTTTTTCTTTCAAATTTTCGTAATGATGAAAGCTTTTTTTTCAATACTGTCAGAAAACAATGGAGTGATGTAAACATTGAAACAGAAAGAGATATTTTTGACGCTGTTCATTACCTCAATAAAGTTTGGATTGTTGGTGGGCAGGACCGTGCTTATTTCGAAACATCCAAAACAATACAAATATATGATCCGGTTAATAAGACTACGTCATTATCACAAGTTAAAATGATACAAGCAAGATGGGGTCACAAAGTCATTGTTTATAATAAAAAACTATTCGTGTTTGGTGGATCTTTTGAATTCAAAATATTAAAAACAGTAGAAATGTATTCATAAGACAAGAACAAGTTTATTATGATGGCTCCAATGAAAATTGTTCGTTGTAGTTTTGCTTGTTGCAGAGTTGGAAACCTCGTGTATATTATTGGTGGAGAGACAGTAGGTTATCAACGCACAAATTCAGTAGAAGTGTACAATCTCGACACTAACGAATGGTGTGATGTAGAAAACTTTCCTGTTGCTGAATGTGATTTACATGCTTGTGCTGTTAACAATAAACTTTTGCGGTTCAAAAAAGTAAAAAACAAAAATAATGTTTTTTTTAATTTGCTAAAAAAAAATTTTAATTAGTATACTTTGCTTCATACGCTTTTTAGAATTTTTAGCTGGCATTGATTAGTCTTTAAATAAAACATAATTAATTTGAAATGTAAAATATATTTAATTAAAGTATTGAATACTTAATTTAAAACACTTATATATAACTATTATTTTTTGTATACAGCTCTACTTCTTGTTTTTCTTAATTGCTTTAAAGTATTGTAACTATTTTTAAATATTTTGTTGCGTAGTGTAGTTTGAGCTTTATTCAATTGTAAATGTTTATCGTATTTTGTAATTATTGAAATACAGTTTAAATATCTTAATTATAAATTACTGTTTAAAGTTTAAACTGTTATCATACAAATGTTTTAATGTCTATTAATGGTTGTATATAATTAAACATGTTTTTATACTTTTATTCGTAATCTGAACACTAACTGAATATTGTTTTTTAATATCTAATTTGCTATTTACGTTACTTATTTAACTTTTCGAATTTTTCTCTAAATAATAAGCAATTAGGCGTCACTTACTTAAAATTTATTTTTACAGATTCTTTTTTTTAAAAATAAAATAAATGAAAATGGAGAAAGAACTGGCAAACTAAAGAAAATAATAAAAATTCAATTAACAAACCAAGAGAAACTAAAAGAAGTTTTAGTGTTCAAGCGTAAGAAGTATTAAAATACATAAAGAAGAAAATAAAGAGTTATTGAGGAAGATAAATAAATTGATAATATTTTGGTATAAATGTACTCAACAGGAAGCGTATAACTAAGAAGTACTCAATAAGAAGATCACAGTATTTGATTAATAAAGTTTCAAGTAAAAGTTTATGTCGAACAAATTCGTTTTGTTATATACAAAGTTCCGCAACGTCTGAGCAGCTAGAAAAATTGCCATGTAAGAGAATATTTAAAAACATTTATTCAATTAAAACTAAAAATTCATAAAAAATGAAATTGGTACTTAAGAAGTGCATAATCAGTGAGAATACTACATTATATGTCTAATAAAATTCGTAGTAAGAAAATGCTATATACTTAATCTAAATGCCTGATACATTTTTTTTTTAAATGCAAGTAAAATAACAGAATTTAAAACTATTATTTTAAAACTAATTTGTGTTTACCCTAAAGTAATAGGTAATTTTGTTGTTGTCAGGTAAGACTGTAAAAAATCATAAACTTGATAAAGTTTTTTTGTCTTTCCAAGTTCTAAAGAATAAACACTTTAATATATATATATATCTATATGGTTTTTAACCTCATAGTACTTTTGTTTGTATAGTGTATAAAATTCATAAAATAATAATTTTTACAGATTTTAATATATTTGGTCACTTTTATTTGTTTCAAAACTTGTATTTTAATTTACTTATATAGTTACACATTATATATTTTTTATGCACTTTGTTTTTCATAATAAGTTGTAAATTGTGATAATAGTTATTTATAAACCTATTGCACAAACTTGGTATTTTTTTTTAGCTTTGTTTTGAATTCTTTAATGAGAATTTAAAAAATAAAAACTTAGTTTTGGTACATAAATTACAATAAAAATTTTTTTTGCTGTATTTACTAAACCTTTATATAATTACTTTTTTAGCGCTTAGTATACATATAGTAATCATATTATTTATTTAAAGTTTTAAGAAAAAAAAGTAACACTTTGCAGTCAGAAAAAAATATTCAGATTTTGTACAATAAAACCTTAGTTTTCTTTTTAAACCTTAAAAAGTAAACTAAGTTCGTAGTTAAGTGTTTTTTAAGAAACAAAAGCCATTTACAACTTATATTCTTGATGTCTTCAAAGATATAAAACACAGATTTTTTTTCCATATAAAGTTTTCTATAAATATTTTCCTTAGGCATTTAACTAAAACAGAATATTATTTTTCGAATAGTTAAAAATTATTTCATTTTGAAGATCAGTAAAATTAACAACTTTAAAGTAAACATAAAATATAACTTATCACTTAATTACTATAATTTTAGAAATTAGTTACAAGTTTTTATAATGATCAAAAAGTTTGTCGAAAAATATTTGTTATATATTACTTTTTTAGATTAAAACAAGCACACTAGTATTTTTCACACTAGTACTAATGATATATAAAACCACTACAAAATAGTAAAGACTTTGTTTATACTAATACTTTTCTAGTGAATCTCAAAAATTTTCTTTTTATATAACGCTACGCATTAGAAAAAAATTCTAAATTATTATTTTTAGTGTTTTTGAAATACACATTTTTATAACTTAAGCGTTATATTTTACTTAACTAGGAATTTTTTTGTATAAATGATAATTATAGATATTATAATATTTGTTAAAGACTAAAATAAAATTTTTTTAAATGTGCTTATTAAACGTACATTAGTTCTTTTACTGATTTTAAATAAATTTGTTTTATCTTAAACGTTGTCGTTTTTTTTGAAGGTAAGATTTAATCAACTAAATTTCTTTAATATATGACAAAATTTTATTATTACGTCACAAACTATAACTAAAACCTTTCCTATTTTATTCACAAATAAATACTACAAACGTAAAAAGCTATGTTTGTGACGTTATAGTTTTGATTGTGACGTAATAATGTCGACTGTTACGTAATACCATTTATTGTGACGTGATGATTTATATTGTAACGTGATAATGTAGATTGTGAGACCATAGTGTTGTTTGTGACGTAATAATGATGTTTGTGATGTAATAATGTTGTTTGTGACGTAATAATGTCGAATTTAACGTGATAATGTTGAATTTGACGTAACAATGTTGTTTGTGACTTGATGATTTAGATTGTGACGTAATAATATTTAGTTTTTTATTTAGTTTTTTTTTATTTTTTAAAGCTAAGATGGGAAAATAAATTAGTTTCACTTAAAGCATTCTACAAGTTAATTATTTTTTAAGGGCTGACTTTCTAACGTTTAATTTATCCAAGTTTGATTACTTGATTTAAGAAAAAAAAAATTAGAAATCTCTAACAAAGAGGCATACCTTCTGTTTTACGCTTTTTGCATAATTGCTTGAATGGTTTTAATTCTAAATTCATAAAGTTTTTTTGCTTCACTTTGTTTTTAACATTTAAAAATTAGTTACAAGTATTAATGATTATAAAGAGTTTGTCGACATCTATTTATTTTCTCTTACTTCTTTAGATTTTAACATGCAAAGTAGTATTATTAAAACTAGTACTGAAAATATATAAAATAACTACAAAAATTGTAAAAAAATTTCAAACTAATGTTTTCCTAGTAAAACTCAAAAAATTTTCTTTTCATAAAACTTTACGCATAAAAAAAAATTCGAAGTTTTTTTTTTTTTTTTAAATACAATGTTTGTATAAATTAAGCCTTATATTTTTTTTTATTAACAAATTATTATTGATATAATATTTGGTGTTATTTTAAAACTTATTTATAACTAATATAATTTTTTTAAATCTACTTTTTAGCGTACATTAGTTCTGTTACTGATTTTAATAAATTTTTAATATCTTAAACGTTCTCATTTGCATATATTTGATCAACTAAATTCATTTAACATATGACAACATTTTTTTATTATGTCGCAAACTAAAACCTTTCCATTTTCATTCACAAATACATACTACAAACGTAAAAAACTACGTTTGTGACGTAATAGTTTTGATTGTGACGTAATAATGTCGATTGTGACGTTGCAAAGTTAGTTGACACGTAATATTGTAGATTGTGACGTAACAATGTTGTTTGTGACGTAATAATGTTGTTTGTGACGTAGCAATTTCCAGTTTTTTAATTTCTTTTATTTTTATTTATTAATTAATACCAATATTTAGTTCACCTAATTATGCATTTTTCATTAAAATTTGAATAGTTATTGTTTATTTATTTTTTACGCATCAATGAGTTCAGATTCACATTACTGCCAATGTCTAAATGTTATTTACTGTTTTGAAATTATTTGAAAAGGTCGGCCAAGGCCCACCGAAACCGGTAATAAACCAAAGCAGTACTTAAACATTTGTTTTTATTATATTTAGCTCTTTACATTGTGTAAGTTGAGCACTATTTTTGAAGTCAATTTCAATAATACAGCAAGGCCCCTAATAATAGTTGAGCCACCTTCAATTGACACAAAGTGACAATGGCAGCATATGAAAAGCTGAATTTTAATTATTCAACTAAGAACATTCCTTTATGCAATAAGATAGAATACAAAATAAAGTTAATGGAAAAAATTAGAAGTTTCTGTAGACGAATTAGAATCAAACTTTACTTCTGCACCAATGATGAAGATAGCACAGACATGATGGAAAATAAAGAGACATATGGTTTCAAATCAAAATTCACACCTAAGCAACCTGAAGAACTCAAGAATTTTGAAAATGAAATGTTCGATCTAATTAATCAAGTTAAATTTAGAAAATCTAAAGACAAATTCCAACAAGAGCTTCAAAAAGACTTAAGACAAATAGGCAAAACCAAAAGCCTAATAGTACCAGCCGACAAGACAAACAACTACTACAAGATTCCTAAATTAGAATACGACAGCCTATTACTAAAATCGATCCGAAAATCATATAAAAAAAGTGACAAAACAGTTATGAATGAGATAAATAAAGAAGCCAAAGAAATAGTAACAAATCTAAAACTTGAAAAGAAATTGGTAAACCACTTACCTAAGCAACAATGCTATATAACGCTAAAAGACCACAAAAAGGATTTCGCCAGCAATCCCAAAACAAGATTAATAAATCCTAGCTATTCAGACATAGGTCAAATTAGCAAAGGTATAATTGACAGAATCAACAATGTATTAAGAAAATCAACCAAATACCTACAGTGGCGAAGTTCCCAAGAAGTCTTAAACTGGTACAAAAAACTAAAAAAACACAAATACAAGTTCATGAAGTTTGACATTGTGGAGTTCTACCCATCTATAACAGAAAAGTTATTAAGTAAAGCCTTAGCTTTTGCAAAAGAAAGTACAAGAGTAAGCGAACAAGAAATTAAGATCATCTTAAACGCATCTAAATCTGTATTACATAACAAAGAAGAAATATGGGTAAAAAGAAAGAGTAACACAGAAGAGAATGAACTTTTCGACATCACCATGGGAGGTAAGCATGGAGCGGAAATATGCGAACTAGTAGGTCTCTATATACTACATAAACTTAGGTATGCGCTCCCAAACCTAACAACAGGATTGTACCGCGACGATGGCTTAATGGTCATAGAAAAAAACAAAAGTAATGTTGATATAGAGAAAATTAAAAAATCCATGCACAACATATCAAAAGAAATGGGAATAAAGTTAGATATTGAAAATCCTTCACGTAAAATTAACTATCTAGACTTAAGCTTCAATCTATACAACCACACATTCCAACCATATAGAAAAGAAAACAGCAAAATTATATATATTAATTCAAAGTCCAACCACCCTCCAGCAATACTGAAACAAATCCCAAAAATGATAGAAGAAAGACTTTCCAAAAATTCTAGCAATGAAAATCTATTCAATGAAATAAGTAAAGATTACAATGACGCAATAAAGTTAAGTGGCTATAATTACAAAATAAAGTTCAAAGATGAAGATGATGAAAAGAAACAGCCTAGAAAAAGAAAAAGAAAAATAATATGGTTTAATCCACCATACTGCAAATCAATAAAAACAAACATTGGCAAGAAATTTCTCCAAATAATAAACAAATACTTCGGAGTAGACAGTAAATTCAAAAAATACTTGAATAAGAACAACATCAAATTAAGTTACAGCTGTTTGCCAAACATTGAGACAATCATAAAGAATCATAACAAGAAGCTCACAAACTGCAACAAGAATGATGAAGATGAAACATGTAACTGCAGAAACAAAGAGAAATGTCCTTTGAAAGGCGGTAACTGTAGAGCAAAAAATGTCATATACCAAGCCACAGTAAAAACTGACAATGCAACTAAATCATATATTGGCCTAAGCGCCAACCAATTTAAAAAAAGAGTGGCAACCCACAGAACTACAATAAATAGCAAACCAGAAGATAAAAATTATATTCAATACAAACAAGCAACTGAGCTATCAAAATACATCCACACATTGAAGAACGAAAATAAGAATTATGAATTGACTTGGACAATACTGGAAAAAGAATATGAATCAAGACCGAGAATCGAGACGTGCAGGTTGTGCTTGAAAGAAGCATTAAAGATCCTACAAGCAGACAAGAACTGTATTAACAAAAGATCAGAAGTAATGAGCTCTTGCAGGCACAGAAACAAATTTTTATTATTCTATTGGAATGAGTCTAAAACCTAATAATTTAAATATTTTTTGCATTTTAATCATCCGTTAGTTTTTTCAGAATTTTGTTAAGAATTTGTTGTGTTTCCGTTTATATTAGTGCATTTAGTTTTTTAATTTCTTTTATTTTTATTTATTAATTAATACCAATATTTAGTTCACCTAATTATGCATTTTTCATTAAAATTTGAATAGTTAATGTTTATTTATTTTTTACGCATCAATGAGTTCAGATTCACATTACTGCCAATGTCTAAATGTTATTTACTGTTTTGAAATTATTTGAAAAGGTCGGCCAAGGCCCACCGAAACCGGTAATAAACCAAAGCAGTACTTAAACATTTGTTTTTATTATAAGAACTTAATAGTAAAAAAACATTCTGTGGTTATCAATATTCAATCAAAATCAACATTATTACGTCACAAACAACATTAATACTTCACGATCGACATTATTCAACAAAATCGAAATTGCTACGTCACAAACAACATTATTACGTCACAAACAACATTGTTACGTCACAATCTACAATATTACGTGTCAACTAACTTTGCAACGTCACAATCGACATTATTACGTCACAATCAAAACTATTACGTCACAAACGTAGTTTTTTACGTTTGTAGTATGTATTTGTGAATGAAAATGGAAAGGTTTTAGTTTGCGACATAATAAAAAAATGTTGTCATATGTTAAATGAATTTAGTTGATCAAATATATGCAAATGAGAACGTTTAAGATATTAAAAATTTATTAAAATCAGTAACAGAACTAATGTACGCTAAAAAGTAGATTTAAAAAAATTATATTAGTTATAAATAAGTTTTAAAATAACACCAAATATTATATCAATAATAATTTGTTAATAAAAAAAAATATAAGGCTTAATTTATACAAACATTGTATTTAAAAAAAAAAAAAAACTTCGAATTTTTTTTTATGCGTAAAGTTTTATGAAAAGAAAATTTTTTGAGTTTTACTAGGAAAACATTAGTTTGAAATTTTTTTACAATTTTTGTAGTTATTTTATATATTTTCAGTACTAGTTTTAATAATACTACTTTGCATGTTAAAATCTAAAGAAGTAAGAGAAAATAAATAGATGTCGACAAACTCTTTATAATCATTAATACTTGTAACTAATTTTTAAATGTTAAAAACAAAGTGAAGCAAAAAAACTTTATGAATTTAGAATTAAAACCATTCAAGCAATTATGCAAAAAGCGTAAAACAGAAGGTATGCCTCTTTGTTAGAGATTTCTAATTTTTTTTTTCTTAAATCAAGTAATCAAACTTGGATAAATTAAACTTTAGAAAGTCAGCCCTTAAAAAATAATTAACTTGTAGAATGCTTTAAGTGAAACTAATTTATTTTCCCATCTTAGCTTTAAAAAATAAAAAAAAACTAAATAAAAAACTAAATATTATTACGTCACAATCTAAATCATCAAGTCACAAACAACATTGTTACGTCAAATTCAACATTATCACGTTAAATTCGACATTATTACGTCACAAACAACATTATTACATCACAAACATCATTATTACGTCACAAACAACACTATGGTCTCACAATCTACATTATCACGTTACAATATAAATCATCACGTCACAATAAATGGTATTACGTAACAGTCGACATTATTACGTCACAATCAAAACTATAACGTCACAAACATAGCTTTTTACGTTTGTAGTATTTATTTGTGAATAAAATAGGAAAGGTTTTAGTTATAGTTTGTGACGTAATAATAAAATTTTGTCATATATTAAAGAAATTTAGTTGATTAAATCTTACCTTCAAAAAAAACGACAACGTTTAAGATAAAACAAATTTATTTAAAATCAGTAAAAGAACTAATGTACGTTTAATAAGCACATTTAAAAAAATTTTATTTTAGTCTTTAACAAATATTATAATATCTATAATTATCATTTATACAAAAAAATTCCTAGTTAAGTAAAATATAACGCTTAAGTTATAAAAATGTGTATTTCAAAAACACTAAAAATAATAATTTAGAATTTTTTTCTAATGCGTAGCGTTATATAAAAAGAAAATTTTTGAGATTCACTAGAAAAGTATTAGTATAAACAAAGTCTTTACTATTTTGTAGTGGTTTTATATATCATTAGTACTAGTGTGAAAAATACTAGTGTGCTTGTTTTAATCTAAAAAAGTAATATATAACAAATATTTTTCGACAAACTTTTTGATCATTATAAAAACTTGTAACTAATTTCTAAAATTATAGTAATTAAGTGATAAGTTATATTTTATGTTTACTTTAAAGTTGTTAATTTTACTGATCTTCAAAATGAAATAATTTTTAACTATTCGAAAAATAATATTCTGTTTTAGTTAAATGCCTAAGGAAAATATTTATAGAAAACTTTATATGGAAAAAAAATCTGTGTTTTATATCTTTGAAGACATCAAGAATATAAGTTGTAAATGGCTTTTGTTTCTTAAAAAACACTTAACTACGAACTTAGTTTACTTTTTAAGGTTTAAAAAGAAAACTAAGGTTTTATTGTACAAAATCTGAATATTTTTTTCTGACTGCAAAGTGTTACTTTTTTTTCTTAAAACTTTAAATAAATAATATGATTACTATATGTATACTAAGCGCTAAAAAAGTAATTATATAAAGGTTTAGTAAATACAGCAAAAAAAATTTTTATTGTAATTTATGTACCAAAACTAAGTTTTTATTTTTTAAATTCTCATTAAAGAATTCAAAACAAAGCTAAAAAAAAATACCAAGTTTGTGCAATAGGTTTATAAATAACTATTATCACAATTTACAACTTATTATGAAAAACAAAGTGCATAAAAAATATATAATGTGTAACTATATAAGTAAATTAAAATACAAGTTTTGAAACAAATAAAAGTGACCAAATATATTAAAATCTGTAAAAATTATTATTTTATGAATTTTATACACTATACAAACAAAAGTACTATGAGGTTAAAAACCATATAGATATATATATATTTTAAAGTGTTTATTCTTTAGAACTTGGAAAGACAAAAAAACTTTATCAAGTTTATGATTTTTTACAGTCTTACCTGACAACAACAAAATTACCTATTACTTTAGGGTAAACACAAATTAGTTTTAAAATAATAGTTTTAAATTCTGTTATTTTACTTGCATTTAAAAAAAAAATGTATCAGGCATTTAGATTAAGTATATAGCATTTTCTTACTACGAATTTTATTAGACATATAATGTAGTATTCTCACTGATTATGCACTTCTTAAGTACCAATTTCATTTTTTATGAATTTTTAGTTTTAATTGAATAAATGTTTTTAAATATTCTCTTACATGGCAATTTTTCTAGCTGCTCAGACGTTGCGGAACTTTGTATATAACAAAACGAATTTGTTCGACATAAACTTTTACTTGAAACTTTATTAATCAAATACTGTGATCTTCTTATTGAGTACTTCTTAGTTATACGCTTCCTGTTGAGTACATTTATACCAAAATATTATCAATTTATTTATCTTCCTCAATAACTCTTTATTTTCTTCTTTATGTATTTTAATACTTCTTACGCTTGAACACTAAAACTTCTTTTAGTTTCTCTTGGTTTATTAATTGAATTTTTATTATTTTCTTTAGTTTGCCAGTTCTTTCTCCATTTTCATTTATTTTATTTTTATAAAAAAGAGTCTGTAAAAATAAATTTTAAGTAAGTGACGCCTAATTGCTTATTATTTAGAGAAAAATTCGAAAAGTTAAATAAGTAACGTAAATAGCAAATTAGATATTCAAAAACAATATTCAGTTAGTGTTCAGATTACGAATAAAAGTATAAAAACATGTTTAATTATATACAACCATTAATAGACATTAAAACATTTGTATGATAACAGTTTAAACTTTAAACAGTAATTTATAATTAAGATATTTAAACTGTATTTCAATAATTACAAAATACGATAAACATTTACAATTGAATAAAGCTCAAACTACACTACGCAACAAAATATTTAAAAATAGTTACAATACTTTAAAGCAATTAAGAAAAACAAGAAGTAGAGCTGTATACAAAAAATAATAGTTATATATAAGTGTTTTAAATTAAGTATTCAATACTTTAATTAAATATATTTTACATTTCAAATTAATTATGTTTTATTTAAAGACTAATCAATGCCAGCTAAAAATTCTAAAAAGCGTATGAAGCAAAGTATACTAATTAAAATTTTTTTTTAGCAAATTAAAAAAAACATTATTTTTGTTTTTTACTTTTTTGAACCGCAAAAGTTTATTGTTAACAGCACAAGCATGTAAATCACATTCAGCAACAGGAAAGTTTTCTACATCACACCATTCGTTAGTGTCGAGATTGTACACTTCTACTGAATTTGTGCGTTGATAACCTACTGTCTCTCCACCAATAATATACACGAGGTTTCCAACTCTGCAACAAGCAAAACTACAACGAACAATTTTCATTGGAGCCATCATAATAAACTTGTTCTTGTCTTATGAATACATTTCTACTGTTTTTAATATTTTGAATTCAAAAGATCCACCAAACACGAATAGTTTTTTATTATAAACAATGACTTTGTGACCCCATCTTGCTTGTATCATTTTAACTTGTGATAATGACGTAGTCTTATTAACCGGATCATATATTTGTATTGTTTTGGATGTTTCGAAATAAGCACGGTCCTGCCCACCAACAATCCAAACTTTATTGAGGTAATGAACAGCGTCAAAAATATCTCTTTCTGTTTCAATGTTTACATCACTCCATTGTTTTCTGACAGTATTGAAAAAAAAGCTTTCATCATTACGAAAATTTGAAAGAAAAACAAAAATATTGTTTCCAACTCGGCATGAAGTGAACCAGTCATAATCTTTATTTGATGGAAATTTGTGAAACTCATAGTCCAACTTTGAGATTCCTTTCTCACCAACTACGTAACAAACATTATTAATTTCGTGAACCCCGCATATATTACCTACTGATTCATGAAACTTGACTTTTTTAACCCACTTTTTCTCATCTATCAAATACTGGTAGTTTTGTTTGTTAAATTCATCTGCAACTACAATTGCTTTTGCTTTATCATGATTTTCTGTGACTTCTTTTTGTTGACCTATTAGTATAAAAAAGTAATTTAACGATTTTCTCACTTATAAAGAAATTATACTTTCACGTCAGTATGTACTAAAAAACGCTGAGTCAGCAAATTTTTGAAAGGTTTTTTTTTTATGCTCTTATCCCTAACACACCTTACCGAAACATATTTAGGTATAAATCAATAATAAAGTTTAAATAACTAAAATTTAAAATAGCAAGAAAAAGAATTCGCATTTGTTGGTGACTCAGCTAAATTAGCTCGAACTTAAATTTTTATAAATTAAACTTTAAAATATAAAATTTTATTTTAATACCAAGACGGTTAAATATAACATACTATCTAAATAATAAAAAGAATAAATTAAAAACACAGTATAAACAAATACAATGTATATTAAATAACTTGTATATTTTTCTTAATATTATTTTCGCTTTTAACCTGAACTTAACCCAGCTTATTTTTATTTGTAGTAATTTTATTAGTGAAGAAAATAATCAAAATTTTTAATCTTTAAAAACAATAACTTGTTTAAAACTAAATTATTACAGATTTCACCATTACGACACTATTTAAATACAATTTTAACATTATGAAAATAGAATTTTATCATAACCAATACTTTTTACATTATTATACATTTCTGTTGAATTCAATACACAGGTGTACCTCAAAAATAATTATAAAGTATGTTTAGTGATTAGAAACTTATAACAAATAATTATTAATAAGCTTTAGTTAGTTGTGGTTAATTGAAAATGTTAATGAAAGTTTTTATAAGAAAAATTTATCCATTAAAGTCTAATTAGGCCTGATAAAAGTATTGAGAAAGACAAATTTTTTCATTAATATATTCGATATAAAAACTAAAAAAACCTAGGATACGTTAAAAAATTATTTCTTTATAGGTTTAAATGGTATATTTTTTATAAAGTTTTAATTTATAAAAATCAGAAAGCATTTCTTCTTTCGTATTAAAACTGTATTAAATCGAAAAATTATTTTCTTTAAAAAGCTCACTTGAAGTATTAGTCGATAACTCATTTATATTGATATCTTGTAAAATCAAGCTTATTGCAGATGATAATTTATTTTTCAATACTTCATTTTTTGAGTTCTTAATCTTTGCTGACTTATGAGATGAATTTCCTGACTTCATTTTAGTTGAACCGCTCAAATCTAGAAAAAATATTCAATTTGTTCTACAATTAAACTTAAACCTCTTAAAAAGCGTAAGAATAAATATATTTTTTTGTGAACAACCTGTATTAATGTAAGTTTAATATTTTGATTTGAACTAATAATAAGTTTTACTTGAAAGAAAAGTTACTAAATTCTAAAAAAGGCTAACTTGTACTTGTAAATTGAACATTATTATTTATACTATTTTCGGAAAGTAGAACATCTAACACTGATGCAAGCTTGTTTTTAAGATTTGTATTTTCTGCGTCTAACTTTTTTAATATTGATTCATTTGGTTCTTTAGATACTAACAACTTATTCGAAATTGAATTTAGTTTTTCTTCAAGTGTCTTTATATCTGTTTTAAGATTTTCGTTATCATTAATCAGTTTATTTGTTTTTTCATCGTTAATTATCTTTTCGTTCTGGAAAGATCTTATTGTTGTCAAATTAATTTTGAGGTTTTCATCTAACTTTGAGTTTTTATTAGCAAAATCTTTGTTTTGTTTTTCAAGATGAGTAATTCTTTTGATTAGTAATTTTTGAAAGTTTGCGTTGTTTTCATTGAAAACTTGCAATATAGTTTTAGTCTCTTCAGATGATCCTTTGTAAACAAGATCTGCATCTTCATTAACAGAAGGATAAAGTTTCATTACAACGTTTTCTCTAAGAACTTGAGACCTGCAATCAGGACAAGTCATTCTGGTATCCATCCATTGATGCAAGCAGCTATGGTGGTACATGTGTCCGCAGTGAACAACTGATATTTCCTCATCACGAAAATCTATCTGTTCCTGGCATATGGAACACGATATAGACATTATTTAGCAGGATAAATAGTAGCAGGATAAATAATATTTAGTCTTAAATCTGTTAGCAGTCATTTATTTTGAAAAATTTAATAACTAATTATTTAGTACACATAAAACAAATAACTATCAAAAAGAATTCTAATATTATTTTAAAATAAGTAATCTTTAAAAAAATTTTTGTCAAGTTGTATATTAAATAGCAAAAATTTAGACAAAATACATTGTACACTTTAACAAAATTTAAAAATTAACTGTTTTACAAACGCATAATTGTTTATTTCCACACACAAAACTTACCTGATAAACTAAAAAATTATTATTATGGTAAGCATTTATCTTTAGCAGATGCAGAATAGTTTTTTATCAGTCTAAGATTTAGTACTTCATCTTAGAAATAAGTTAAGTTTTACCTTAACAAAGTAGTATAGTATATAGTTTTAATCAAATTAAAATAAAATTTAAAAATTATATGTTTGTTATATATTTTAAGTATTAATATACATAGAATATATAAAAATGAACTTGTTTTTTATGTTTTTAATCTCAACCAGAATAAAACAAATTTTCTGCTTAAAATATTTATTTATTTAATACTTAACAATTAGATTTTATAACAGATTATTTTCTTCTATTTGTTTGCTTTTTATAGAAGCTTTAAAGTAGTACAATTTGTATAGACAATAGAAAGATATAAACAGTTTACTTAAAAAAACTTAAAATTTAATAAACAACTAGTTGCAGTGTTAAACTATAACTGCTAAGTTTTATTTAAACTTTAAATTTTTTTTTACTTTGAACTAAAATAATCATCAAATGAAGCTTTATTGCAAATAACATACTTTTTTTAAAATTCATTAGAAACTTAATTTATTGTTTTTGAGTTAAAAAAAGCTTAAGAGCACTAGCAGATCAGTAAATACAAAACATATGTTTTGTAACTAGTTTGTTTCAGAAACAAAAACATTTTTACTGTATAACAAATTCAACATAGAAACTTAAAGTTTATACTATTACCTACAATAGCAAATAAAAATTATTTTCAACGAATTTAAAAGACAAAAATTGATTTCGATTGTTAAAACATAAACATAAAAACTAAACATTTTTTCTTTTAAATTTTGAAACTTTAAAAATTTAAACGAAATAATTTCAAAACCTATGTAAAAACTGCAAAACTGCAAAATTTTACTAAATTGACTATAAATTACAATGGTTAAAACGAAGTAAAACAAAAACCTTTTTAAGTTTTGAGAATTTGGATCATATACTTTCAAACCGACCGAGCAATAATACATAAAGCGTTAAACAGAAGTTATGCCACTATGCCGGAGATTTTTAAAATGTTTTTCTTAAATCAAGTAATCAAACTTGGATAAATTCAACGTTTGAAAGTCAACTGTTAAAAAATAATCAACTTGTAGAATGATTTTAGTAAAAAAAAATTATTCTCCCACCTTGGTTTTAAACAAATAAGAAAAACTAAATCTTAGTTATTATGAATTTATTTAATTTATACTATTGTTACTAAATTCCATAAACATTTTCCTTCAAAACGTTTATTGTAAACTTCGTTTATAAATAATAGTAATTAATTTAACAAAAAAAAATATTTTAAACTTTTTTTTCTGTTTAAAAACCTTAAACGTTTGGCATTTTATGTTTGAGAAATCTAATTAAGTTCTATAAATGTCGTAAATGAGTCATCCAATAAACATTCGTTTTTCAATTAAATTGGTTTATAAGAACTTAAAAGTAAAAAATAACGTTCGGCTATTAATATTCAATCAAATCAACATCATTACGTCACAAACAACATTATTACGTCACAAGTTACATTATTACGTCACAATTAAAATTATTACGTCACAATCTACATTATTACGTCATATTTAAAATTATTACGCCACAAACATAGTTCTTTACGTTTGTATTATTTATTTGTTAAAGATATTGGAAGTTTTAAGTTTTAGTTTGTGACGTACTATTAAAATGTTATCATATATTAAAGGAGTTTAGTTGATTAATTCTGTACTTTAAAGAAAAAAAGACGAGAATATTTTAGAAATATATTTTTTTAAATCATTCAAACAATTAATGTATGATTAAAAAAGCACTTGTTTTTTATCTGAGTTAGTTATTAATTTATTTCAAATTATCGCTAAATATTATACAAACAATAAAATTATTAACTAATTAAATTATAATGCTTAACTTATAAAAAACTCAAAAAGAAGATAGTAATTCAGAAGTTTACTAATGAATAACGTTCTATTAACAGAAAATTAAAAAAAAAAATTACAAGAAATTTTCTTACAGAAAAAAGAAAACTTACAAATTATTAGTTTAAACTAAGCCTTTACAATTTTTTTAGTATTTTTTTTACTTTTATTGCTAGTTTGAATAATACCAGTTTGTATGTTTTAATTTTAAGAAGTAATTGAAAACAAATAATTTTCGACATACGCTTTTTAATTATTACTAAAACTTGTAATTATTTCTTAAAATTTAACTAATTAAGTGATAAGATGTTAAGATTTACTTTAAAGTTGTCAGTTTTACTGATCTTCAAAGAAAAACAAATTAACCTGTTTAAAAAATATATTATGTACTAATTATACACTTTAGGAAAAAATAAATAAAATAATTTATAATAAAAAAGACGTGTGTTTTATTTTTTTCTTTTTCATAACATTCAGATAAAAACTTTTAAATAGTTTTTATTTCTAAAAATATTTTAAACTATAAACTTTTTTAATTCGTAATTAAAACAAAAAAAAACGGTTTAACTGTACAAAATTTGAAATTTTTTACTAACTACAAAAAGCCTTTAGTTTTCTTCTTGTTTAAACTTTAGTCTTATATCGTTAAATAAATAGAGCGCAATAAAAGTACTTATTTTAAGTTTCAATAGAAAAAGCAAAAAATAAAATTTTCTCAATAACTCTTTATTTTCTTACATATTTAGATACTTCTTAGGGTCGTACTTCAAAGTTTCATTTAGTTTTTAAAAAACTCTTGAATTAAACCTTGTTCTTAATATTTTGATAAATGATAAACATCCATTAATTTCACTGTGTTCTAGTTATACACTTTTGAAGTTTTCAAAAAAAAGACACCAAAACTTCTTTTAGTTTCTCGTGGTATATTAATTTGATTTTTAATTATAACTTTTTTCTTTAGCATGCTAGTTTTTTATCAATTTTCATTAAATTTCTTTATCTAAATGATTCTGTAAAAATTAAGTTTAAGTAAGTGAAGCTTAATTGCTTATTATTTAATAAATTATTTTGAAAATTAAGATAAGTAATGTAATTAGGCAAATGAGACATTTAGAAACAATATTCAGTCAGTGTTCAGATTACAAATAATAGTATAAAAACATGTTGATTATTTACAATCTTTTATAGACATCAAAAACTTTTGTATGAGTACAGTTTAAAATTTAAACAGTATCACAGCGTTAAGATATTTAAACTATATTTTAATAATTAGAAAATACGATAAACATTTATAATTAAATAAAGCTAAAACTACACTACCCAACTAATTTTTTGACAATAGTAATAAGAATTCAAATCAATTAAGAAAAACAAGAAGTAGAATTGTACACAAAAAATAATAATTATATATTGTTGTTTTAAATTAAATATACAACACTTTCATTAAGTGTTTTTCACATTTCGAATTGATATTGTTTTATTTATAGACTAATCAATGCTAACTAAAATTTCTAAAAAAACATATGAAACAAAGCATACTAATTTAAAATTTGTTCAGCTTAGCAATTTAGAAAAAATATTTTGTTTTTAATTTTTGAATTACAAACGTTTATTGTTAATAGCACAAGCGTGTAAACCAGATTAAACCAGGAAAGTTTTTTCTTTCTGTCCATACATTAGTGTCGAGGTTGTAGACTTCTACAGATTTTGTTACATTATTTCACAAGTCAATAACATTAACTAACTTTAATTAAAGACATAAAATTAAAAGATCTATACTTATTTTGTAAGGTAGTGTTAACTTCTCAAAATGTAAAAAAAAATGAACACTGTTTATGCTTTAAACTCTAATTAAACCAATAAACTTAGTTTAATTTCTTATTATTTATAACTGTCATATAATTAATCTAAAATGCTAAAAATAAATCATCATTAAAAAGCTTATGATCAAATTTTGCTCCATGCGAAAAAATTAACTAAGCTTTGAAACTATTATAAAAAGTTGGATGCACAAGCATAAAGAAACAATCTAAAGAATAAAAAAAATTATAATTAATGTTTAAAAACCAAGTATAATCCAAAGTCTGTTCAGTACAAACAGACTTTTTATTGTTATCATTATATTTTAATTCAAAATAAAGAAAATACGTTTTTCTAAAAATAAAAAAAAGAAAATTTTATATAATAAACCTATATATTAAACTAAAATTATTTATTTTTTTAAATATATTTTTTTTTCTAAAGTAAAGATAACGTTGAAATTTTAAACATTCATTTTAAATAAAATTTAACATTAATATAACTATGTTAAAAGTATTCCGTGAACTGTGCTATAATTCACCAATTGTTCTAAAATAGGTTAAGGTAAAATAAAAATATTTTTATAAAAAGAACTTACAAGAAATACCCTAAACATGTTCATGTACTATATAACAATTGTTTAAAAGTTGTAATTTACTTCTAAATATTTTTTTTCCACTTTAATGTTTTACGTATGTCATTAATAAAATTCAAATATAACTATCTTTTATGAGATTATACATTGAGCAGTTTTTGTTTTTATATTGTTATTATAATCTCAGCTATGTTTAACTAGAATTAATTGCTAATAGTAAAAATCGACGAAGAAAATTGTTTTTAAAAAAAAGATTCTATGAAAAACTACAAATCTCTAGTACATAGAAAAACATTTAAAAAACTTCAAGTTGTCAATTCTACTTTACTGAAAATTCATTGTATAAAAAATTAATAAATAAAATATGTTTGTTAGTTTAAAAATAAAAAAATCAAGTAAAACTTTTTCAGTAATTTTGTTTAATTTGTTAATTAAAAAGTATTTTTTGAAATTAATATACTTTTAACGGATATGTTCATAATAAACTTTACCCCTTTTAGTTGTTCAAACGTATTTCTTTTTTTGTTACAAGCATGTTAACTAATGACGACAAGTTATAAATGCTAAGTTAATTTCATAAATCAATAATTAAGTAAAGTGAGTTTCAAGTAAAAAAAAAGTTTGTGCATTTATTTCTACTTACGATAAAAATAGTATTATCCAAGTTTAACTGCAAGTTTCAAAATGTTTAATTTGTATTTATAATAACAAAACAGTTTTTATTATAGAAAATTCTGATTAGTTCAGTTCAGATATTTTGTTACTTTTATTTTTATTAAGCTCTTATTTTCATGTTAAAACTAATTTAAAAGATTCAAATAAACTTAGGTTTTATCTATTTTGAAAACATAGTTTTATGAAAAAACAATAGTTTAGTTTTACCTTAACAAAATGTATTATAGAGTTTAATTTTAATTAAATTTATACAACTAACATCAACTATATGTTTATTATATAAATAATGAATTAATGTACATGGATTTTATAAAATTGAACTATTTTTTATTTTTTTTATGTCGTTAAGAATACTACTACTATTCTGCTTAAAATATTTAGATATTTAAAACTTAACAATAACATACTTCTTTTTAAATACCTTAGTATTTTAGTTTATGTTTTTGTTTTAAAGCAATTAAAAGACACTAACAGATACAATAAGTACAAAACCTATGTTTTGTAATTAGTTTATTTAAGAAACAAAAAAAAATAACTGTATAAAAAAATCAATATTGAAGCTTAAAATTTATACTATTACCTACAACAACAAGTAAAAACTATTTACAACGAACTTTAAAACTTATAAACACAAATTTTAAATTCGATTGTTGAAACATAAACAAAAAACTTTTACTTTTAAATTTTGTAACTTTAAACATTTGAACGAAATAACTTCAAAACCTGCGTAAAAACTGCAGAAGTTTACTAACTTGACTATGATTAACAATGGCTAAAAACAAAGTGAAACAAAAAACTTTTTGAAGGTAGAATTTTCAACAAATACTTTAAAACCATTCTAGCGATTATGCATAAAGCGTTAAACAGAAGTTATGCCACTATGCCAGAGGTTTTTAAAATGTTTTTTCTCAAATCAAGTTATCAAACTTGGATAAATTTAACGTTAGAAAGTCAACCGTGAAAAAAAAAAGGTGTAGAATGCTATTTGTAAAACTGATTTATTCTTCATTTAAAGTTTTGAAGCAAAATAAGAAAAACCTAAATCGTAGTTATCATGAACTAGTTTATTTTATACTATTTTTACTAAACTCCAAACACTTTTTCCTTCGGAGATTTTTTTGTAAACTCAATTTTTAAATAATACTTAGCAATTTAACATAAAATATGTATTTTAAACTTTTTTTCTGGTTAACAACTTGGTAAACCTTAAACGTTTTATATGTTTTCAAGAAATCCTGTAACTTTTAAAAAAGTGTTATTCATTAAACAATTGTTTCTTAATCAAATTAGTTTATAACAACTTAATAGTAAAAAAACTATAAACGATTATCAATATTCAATCAAAATCAACATTATTACGTCACAATCATTATTATTACGTCACAATTAATATTGTTACGTCACAATCAACATTATCACGTCACTATCGACATTATTACGTAACAATCAAAACTGTTATGTCACAATCAACACTATTACGTCACAAACAACATTATCACGTCACAATCGACATTATTACGTCAGAACCAAAACTATTACGTCACAATCAAAACTATTACGTAACAAACGTAGTATTTAACGTTTGTAGTATTCATTTGTGAATGAAATTGGAAAGGTTTAATTTGTGACGTGTTATTAAAATTTTGTCATATATTAAAGAAGTTTATCTAATTAAATTTATACTTGAAGAAAAATAAACCAGAACGTTTAAGTTATAATAAATTTATTTAAAATCAGTAAAACAGTCAATATTCGATAAAAAAGCACAATTTATTTTTAATTCAAAATAGTTATTAATAAATATTAAATTATTTATAAATATTACACTAACAATAAAATTCTTAATTAAATAAAATATAATGCTTAAGTTATAAATTTGTATATTAAAAAAAAAACAAAAAAAAGTTTAGAATTTGTTTCTAATGCTTAACGTTTTATGAAAAGAATTTTTTTTAGTTTCACTAAGAAATATTAATATAATGAAAACCTTTACAGTTTTTATAGTGGTTTTACATACTTTCAGTACTAGTTTAGAAATAATATTTTAGATGTAATAATCTAAAGAAGTAGTAGAAAATAAATATATATCGACAAACGCTTTTTAAATATTATTAAAACTTGTACTACTTTATTAAATGTAAATAGTTAAGTGATAAATGTTTAGCTTTATATTGTAGTTTTTGATTTAATGACCTTCAAAGTAAAAGTTAATTAATAATCTATTCAAAAACAAGTATTATGTATTAATTAAACGCTTAAGCAAAAGAATAATAAAACAACTTAAACTAAAAAAAACTTGTATTTTATATTATTAATGACATTAAAATTATAACTTGTAAATTTTTCTTCTAACAGGCGTAAGTTTGGTGATTATTATTAAGATTCTCATTAATTAATTAAAGACAAAAATGAAAGCAAAAACATAAAAGTTTGTTCAATAAGTTTGTAAGTAACTATTTATGAAGATTCATAACTTATTATGATCAATAAACAGCAAAGTAATAATATGGTGTTTGATAATAAAGATTAATTAATGTACATGCTTAAAAACTTATAAAATAGACCAAATAAATTGATAGTTTTGTTGAATTATATTTTATGATTTCTTACACACTATACAAACAAAAGTACTATGAGGTTAAAAAAGAAAAAAAAATCAGTATTGATTATTTAAAAGATAAACAAAATTTTTCAAATTTATGGTTGTTTTTAAGTTTTGCCTGACAATAAAAAGTATTACTTTATGGTAAATATAAACCAATTTTTAATTTAGTAGTTTTAAATACTTTGATTATACTTGAACTACTAATTTAAAAAAAAGTATTAGGCTTTTAAAGTAAATAGTATTTTCTTACTACTAACTTTGTTAGCCATATAATATTATCTCCTTACTGATTACGCACTTCTTAAGTACAAACTTAATTTTTTATGAGTTTTTTAATTGTTAATTAAACTGTTTTTTTTTATATTCTATTACATAGAATTTTCTTTATCTGGCTAGATGTGGCAGCATTTTGCTCAAACAGGCCGGATTTGATGGACATAAGGTTTTACGGAACACTTTATTAACTAAATACTGTGATCGTCTTATTGAGTACTTCTTAGATACACGCTTCCTGTTGAGTATTATTTTTAGACCTAAATATTATCAATCGTTTTATCTTCCTCAATAACTCTTTATTTTCTTCTATATATATTTTGATACTTCTTACGCTTGAACACCAAAACTTCTTTTAGTTTCTCTCGGTTTATTAATTGAACTTTAAATTATAACTTTTTACTTTAGCATGCCAGTTTAATATCCATTTTCATTTATTTTACTTTTATAAAAGATATTCTGTAAAAATAAAGTTTAAGTAAGTGACGCTTAATTGTTTACCTTAAATGATAAATTTTGAACGTTGAAATAAGTAACGTAAATAGCAAATTAGATAATTAAAAACAATATTCAGTCAGTATTTAGATTAATAAAAAAAGTATAAAAATATGTTCAGTTATATAAAATCTTTTATAGACATTAAACACTTTTGTAAGAGAACAGTTTAAACTTTAAACAGTATCATAAAGTTAAGATATTTAAACTGTATTTTAATAATTAGAAAATACGATAAGCATCTACATTTAAATGAAAACTTAAACTAAACTACCCAACTAAACTTTTTAAAATAGTAACAATAATTTAAAACAACTAAGAAACAAGAAGTAGAACTGTACATAAAAAATAATAGTTATACATAGTAGTTTTAAATTAAATAATCAGCTTTTTCATTAAGTATTTTTCACATTTCGAATTGGTTAAGTTTCATTTATAGACTAATCAATGCCAAATAAAAGTTCTAAAAAACATGTGAAACAAAGTGTACTAATCAAAAGTTCGTTCAGTGCAGTTGATAATGAAAAACATTATCATTGTTTATACTTTTGAACTACAAAAGTTTTTTTTTAACAGCACAAGCATGTAAATGACCTCTAGCAACAGGAAAGTTTTTTCCAACACACCATTCGTTAGTGTCGAGGTTGTAGATTTCTACAGTTAATGTACGTTGATAACTTACAGTTGTTCCACCAATAACATACACGAGGTTTCCAACTCTGCAACAAGCAAATTCACGACAAGCAATTATCATTGGAGCCATTATGATAAATTTGTTCGTGTGTGGTGAATACATTTCTACAGTGTTTAGTGGTACCTGATTAGTAGCATGTCCACCAAACACGAACAAATAATTGTTATAAACGATGATTTTGTGACCCCATCTTGCTTGTTTCATTTTAACTGGTGATAAAGATGTAGTCTTATTAACCGGATCATATATTTGTATTGTGTTGAAGACTTTAAAATTACCTTCGTTATATTCCCTTCCAACAACAATCCAAACTTTATTGAGGTAATGAACAACATCACAGTATTTTCTATTTTTTTCAATGTTTACACAACTCCATTGTTTGCTGACTGTATTGAAAAATTTGCTTTCTATATGACTATACCGTGTACGAATAACTAAAATGTTGTTTCCAACTCGGCATGAAGTGCACCAGTAATAATCTTTTTTTGACGGAAATTTGTAAAACTCATTATTCAATGTTGAAATACCTTTATAAAAAACTACGTAACAAACATTATTAATTTCTTGAACCCCGCATATATCATCTACTGATTCAGGAAACTTGTCTAATTTAACCCACTTTTTCTCATCTATCAAATACTGGTAACTGATATGGTTATATCTATCTGCAACTACAATTGCTGTTGCTTCTTCAACATTTTCTGTGACTTCTAGACCTGTGGTTTTCAATATTATAATAAGTTTTGAAAACATTTCATAATAACCTTTTTTAATAGAAATAAAATGACATACTACAACAATATTTATTAAGACCAACTTCAAATCTGGAAACTAACTTAGATAATTTATCGAGTTTAAAAGGTCAGACTTCATTAGTAAAGTCATAATTGTCTTTTTATAGGTTAGTTTAAACGAATTAAATAATTTTATGACAAAAATTTTTAAACACATAGTTAAATGTAAAATACGGTTAAATTTAACAAGCTATTTTGATTATAATACATCAGTTTATTAAACACTTAATTTAAAACCTAAGTCTACTGCGAAACTATCATTTTGGTATGAATTTTTAACCAGGTTTAAATTTGGTTTTAAAATTGTTCGACTTTTAGAGCAAGTTTAGCCAAATAGAAAAAAGCAAAAATAACTTAATCTTTATTAAAGCTGATTTGTACTTTTATATCTGAAATACAACAAAGAATATTTAATTTTATAGTTTATATTTATATTTTAATTCTTCATAAACAACAAATTATATTTTTTATATAATACAGATTCACGATTTTGAGATTATGCAAACAAAGTCTAAGTACTACATAGTTAGATAATGTAAAATTAAATACTTCTTATTTTAATAAATTTTACTAAGGTAAGTTTATTAGAGTTAAAATAACTCATTAAATATAATTTTTGTTTTCATTTCAATATACATTTGTTACTAACTGACTTTATTATGAGTGTCATTAGTAATCTAGCATTTTTTATATATAAGTACTATTGTATACTAAATATATTATATAAAAAAAGTCTAAATTGCACTAGCGTACAAAATTGCACGAGGGAAAAAATTGCCCGAAGATAAAATTGGACGAAGATACTTTTGCACGAGCAGAAATTTTGGCACGGAGACAATTTTGCACGAGTTAAGTTTTTTTTTATTATTTTTTATTTTTTAATTTTTTTACATTTACTATTACCCCTAAACCTTACCCTCGGTCGGTAAATTATTTTATTTTATTTTTTTTCATTTTATTTTCTTTACTATCACTGTTACCCCTAACCCTACCCACGGTCGGTAGTTTTTTTTTTAATAATTATTTAGTTTTATTACTTTGTTTATTTTTAAATGTTTATTAATAATTTTCAATTGTTACTATTACCCCTAACCCTTACCTTCGGTCAGTAATTTTTTTTTTCTGTATTTTTCTACTAACGTGCAAAAATGTAACTCGTGCAAAATTGACCCTTGGTGCAAAATCGTCTTCGTGCAATTTTGTTCCCTCGTGCAACTTTGTGCCCTCTTGCAAATTTGGCTTCGTGCAATTTAGTAACCTCGTGCAATTAATCTTTGTGGAATTTAGACCCGTTCCCTTATTTCTTAGCTTTAGTAGCGCTCAACTTTATATTATTTCAAAGATTAAGCTAGTAACAAAGTTTATAAATTTTAATAAATTTTAATAAATTTCCGCACAACATTTAAGTTTTTGATAACGTTACTAATTAAAAGTTACTAAAACTTGTATGTTATTAATATACAAATTCAAAAATTAATTAACCTTTTAAATATTAATTTTTTTGATTATTTATCACAATTAATATTCTTTATAGTACATGCTTTATATTAAAAAAATTTTTAGATATACACTCACTTGTTGAAATATTTTCAACAAATTATTTGATTATAATATTTATGTCTGCTATTTTAGATAAAAGAAAACAAACATGTTGCCAATATTTATTTTATGTCTTACTTGAACTACTAGTAGATACTTCTATTAGGTTGGTATCTTCTTGAATTAAACAGGTAACAGATGATTGATTCTTAACTTCAACTTCTGATTTCACAGATGATGTTGTTGATAGTTGTTCAAAAAACAATTCTGATTCTGCATTAGTTCTTAAATCTGTTACGTTTAAATTTTTATTCGATTAGTTATGCACCTAAGTAGTTTTAAGAAAAACAAACAAACAAACAAGCTTAACTTTGTTAAAATGTTTAGTTAGTACAATAGGTTGTATATATATAAAAGTTTTTAAGTTTATTATTAACTAGTTTTTATTTTACATTGAACTTATTTTTGTATCGTATTTATAACACTTTTACATTAGATTGTAAATATTACATAAAACTTCTTAAAAAAAAAGCAAAAAAGAAATAAACACAAAAAACTTTTTTTTCGAAAGTAGTTATTAAAAAGCGAAAATCATAAAAGAATTTGAGTGTAAACTAAACTAAAAAACTCTATAAAAACCTTAATTTATTTAAGTCGGAACAAAGTTGTTTGAATTTTTCTTTGATAAATCTTGAATAAGTAAATAAACCCCGTAAAAGTAACAACTTTAAATATATATTTACAATAGTTTGATATTGAATCTATTTTTTAACAATTTAAAAATTGTTTGGTAATGTTGTTAAATGAGTTTCATAAAGAACTTTATCATAACAGTTTAAGATTTATTGAAAACATTAGTTATCAAAATAAAACTTATATATCATGTCCTATGTTAGTATTTTACATAATAAAACTTGTAATAAAACGTTAACTACATTGTGTTTAAACGTATTAAACATTTATAACATTTCAGTTTTTCAAGTTTTTAAAACTTCAAACTTAAAGTGCTACGAAAATGCTGTTGTTTATATTAATTAAGACTATTTTCATTATTAAACAGTTTTGTTTAATTTACGACACAAACGTACCTTTAAATCTAAAAAAATTAAGAAACTGTTTTGAAAATAACATAAGATGTTTATAAATGAGAGCTTTATAATAAAATAATAAGCCTTCAAAAGTTTTGGAAAAATGAAGATTTTAAATTAAAAGTTTTATAAAAAGAAATGATATCAACAATCAACTATAGTCTGATGAAAATATAAAAAAAAAATAATTTTCGATAAATATTTGAAGTAAACTGATAAGCTATAAGGTAAATTCAAGTTTTTCAATTTTTATTTATTTAAGTGCAAATAAGTTATTACTGGGTTTAAAAATAATGTTTGTCATTCATATTTTTAAATTTTGTAACAAAAACAATAAAAAAACAATATGTGCAAATAAATATTTTTTATACAACTTACTTGAAGTAGTAGTCAATATTTCAGTTAGATTTATATCTTCTAATATTAAACTAATTGCAGATAACAACTTCTTATTTATTTCTTCAACTTCTAAATTGTTATTTGTTTTTGTCGCTGATTGTTGGGAAGAACTTCCTAACGCTACTTGAGTTGAACTGGTTGAATCTAAAAGTTGTTTTAATTGACTTTAAGATTTATTTAAAAAACTTCCTTCTTGGCGTAAAAATATATATACAAATTTTATTTTAATTAAATAATAATGATGATTTATAATGCTGGAATGTTTGAAGAATTGTTTGAACACTTATACCTGATTGATAAATTAAACAAAAAATTTTTTGATTAAGTAACTGTATATATTTATATGTATATAATACTTCATTTGAATATTAAACAAACATGAATATTTAAAATTTAAATTTTACATCTTAATTTGAAACAGAACTATTAAAACACAAAATAAAAATTTACTACTTATATAACAAGCTAACTTGTACTGGTAGAATGATCAACAGTGCTATTTATACACTCACTAGAAAGTAGAACATCTAACACTGATGCAAGTTTCTCTTTTAACTTCTTATTTTCTTCTTCTAACCGTTTGACTGCTGATTCATCTTGTTCTTTATATGTTGATAGTTCTTTTGATATTAATTTCAGCTTTTGTTCAGTTGTTTTTAAATAATTTATAAGCTTTAAGTTTTCATCTTCTAATGTTTTCTTATCTTCTTGAAGCTTAACCGTTTCAGCCTTCAAATCTTTAAGAGCTAATTCGTTTAAAGTATTTTGTTCCTTTAATTCTTTTGACTCTTTAGATAATGTTTTCAATTTTTGTTTAACTGTCTTTAAATCTGTTTCAAGCTTTCTGTTGTCAACAATCAGTTTGTCTGTTTTTTCATCTTTGGTGTTTTTTTCTTTCTGCAAAGATCTCATTGTAGTCCAGGTTATTTTAAGGTTTTCTTCTAACTTTGAGTTTTTATTAAAATAATCTTTGTTTTGTTCTTCAAGAAAAGTTATTCTTTTGATTAACAACTTCTGAAAGTTTGCGTTGTTTTCATTAAAGACTTGCAAGATAGTTTTAGTGTCATCAGATGATCCTTTGTAAACAAGATCTGCATCTTCATTAACAGAAGGATAAAGTTTCATTACAACGTTTTCTCTAAGAACTTGGGACCTGCAATCAGGACAGGTCATTCGGGTGTCCAACCATTGATCCAAGCAGCTATAGTGGTACATGTGTCCGCAGTGAACAACTGATATTTCTTCATCACGAAAATTTATCTGTTCCTGGCATATGGAACACGATATAGACATTTTATAAAATCTGAAATGTACACAGATTGTATTTATTGTAGTATAACTTTTTTTCTCTACACTCAAATTACATATCAAGGTTTCATATGATAATTCAAATATGTCTAACATGCAATGCCAAACATTAATCAAAACTTTTTAAATGTTGCTGAAATATAGAAAAGTTTAAAGATTACATTAGCAAAAAGCACCTGCCTTATAACAAAAGACTTAAGAAACAGCGTTATCAACATGTTTGCTCTAATAAACACAAAAACTTTTTGTTTTAACAAAATCGTCATATACTTTGTCTAAGAAAGAAGTATAACAAAAAGTTTTAATTTTGTTGAAAATGGTAAAATTAGTAAGTATTTTTTATCAAATGACATTTATGTATACATATTTAAGTTACTAATAAACTTTGTAACATTTTACAAAAAACATCCAGCTGTGTTTCAAAAATATGGTTTATGTAAGGTAATGTTTAAACTAGTATTAAAACAATTAAGTTTTTCATTTCTAAAAACTTAATCTGCACATTTTTAAATTGATTATATACGACTTTATATAGTTTTAATTCATATAAAACCTAGATTAAAATAATAAAACTAAATTAAGTAGTTATTACTAAAAACTTTTTTGAACATAGATCTGTTAAATATTATCTAAAATAAACATAAGTTTTATAAAAAAAAATCTATTTTTTGATAGATCTGTAAAAACACTATATTGTAAAAAAACTATAAGAAGAACACGAGTAAATACTAAAATAAAATTTTTTGTAAAGTAAGCTCAAGTTTGTAGTTTAAAACTGTTTTTTTTTTAATGTTGCGATACTAAAAGATAAAAAATAGAACGAAAACTTTTGTTAAAAACTCTATAAAAGTAGTGTAGTTCTCTAGGTCAGAAAACAAACTATAAACTTGAAGCCATTTATTTTCATTTTTAAACAGCAAACATAAACTACTTTATTAAAAAAAATGTTGAAATAGGTTTTTGTGTTATAAAATGTAGAGAAACAATGCAAATATAAGGTCAAAACTTTTATGAATCAAAAACACTCACATAAATTATGATTTGTTAGTTTTAAAAAAAACTGTAATATTCAAAAACACTGACAAAATATTTCCGATGTAATAAGTAGTTAGAAAAAATATTATCTAAACACTTGAAAAAATCACAGTAAATTGTATTTTCTTAAAGTTTGAAGTAAACATAATTACTTTAATGTTTAATTGTCGTTATTGCTTTATATGTAAATATTTTTTTAAAAACACAAAAAAAAAAAAACGTTTTTCGACGAATATCAAAAATTTTTGCTTTATTTAAAATTAATCGAAAAATAAAAATAACTTATAAAAAAAAAGTTTTCAGAACAGTTAGTCTTTTTTCCTATAAGTATTTTATCAATTAATACTTTAAAAGAGGCAAACATAAGTTAGTGTAGATTATTTTTTAAAAGAATGCATTTCACTTTATTATTGACTTCTAAATAAGCAACAGCCATTAAGTCTACATAGTAGAAGAAAATAATTTTTTTGTATAATGAAATTAATACTTTACCGTAAATACAACTATGTTAATTATTTAGTTAGATAGTTTGCAGTAAACAAATGTTATTCAGAAAAAAAAAGTATACCAAGTCAAATAAACTTAATTTATGAATGGAGTAAGAATTGATTCAATGACTTAAAAATTAACTATTTTCAAAAACACTTTAATTAAATTAAAAACTTTGTTAAACATAACCAAATTTTGAAAAAAATATTTAAACAGCAAACGGTTTTAAACAGTGTAGTTTAAAACATTTTGTAGTTTCAAACTAAACTTTTACAAAATTTGTTTTATTACTATTAGAGAATTTTTCTTTCACCGTATACCTTAGCACAAATACGCACTATTGAAAACTAACAACTTACGATGATAATTTGTTTTTCTATGTTTTATATTTAAAATCGTAAATATATTCTAAGAATTTTTCAAAGTATTAAAAAAAAAATTAATAATTTTATAATTCAAAGTTTAGTTGTCTGTAGTGATAGTTGAAATAAAAATACTTTATTTAAATTCAATTATAATTTTGCATTTTATAAAATTGCATTTTTAAAAAACACGCTTTTTAACTACTAATGTGTTTGAATAAGCTATAGAATACATTACTAATATTTATTAAAATTAAACAGATAGGTAATATAGAATTTAAATAAAATACCTGAAATAAATACTCTTTAGATAACAATTTGGTAAAATTAAGTAAACAAGACAAATATCTACGATAAAAAAAAGAAATTTTGATTGTCCAATTGAAATAAAATAAATGTTGTAAAAATTAGTTTAAAATTAGAATATGTCAATATAGCTTTCGTATCACATAAAGACATATGAATAGATTATTTAATTTAAACAGTAAGATTTTAATTTTGTCATTAACAATCCGTACTGTCAAAATATACGTCAAAATCTAATAAACTAAAGCTTCAGAAATTTCACAATAGTATTTATAAGTAAATAAACAATAATTAAATTTTTCTTCAATAATTCGCTGCGAAGATGAATAAAAATCGAATAGATAAAACAAACAATTTACAATGATCTGTTCACCAATTACTTGATTTTTATTGATTAACTTACTTATGATACATATAGTTTAATATACGGTAAAAAAACACTACAAAATATTTGGTCCTAGAACCTGTGCACGAAAAACCTTATGGTTGTCGAGTCGCACACCACGGATACCTTTTAACGTCTTGTCCAGGACAGAAGTATAAAAAAACAGAATCGATGCAAACTATAAATACAACTCTTGTACCATGAGAACAAAAACAACTTACTTTTAGATGATGGTTTCTAAATTTAATATTTCTATAGTTTAGATAATATAGACTTATATCTTTTTTTTACATACAAATAAAAAAATACTAAAAATTGAGATCGAAATAATTACCAATCTCAAATTTTCAAGTTATTTTTACACACTTAAAAATTGTTGTTTGCTTTAGCAGTTTTATTTTTGAAAAATAAAAAATAATAAATACTACTCCATACAATTTTATTTAAATCAAAACTACTAAAATAAAATTTTTAAAACTGATCTAATTAAATCTAAAACAAAAACACTTAAACAATTAATTGCTATATTTTGTTTACTTATTTTGTGTTTTAATTTTAAAGTTGGTTTAGAAATATTTGATAAATATTTTCCACTAACAAAAAACAAATCATAGACACAGAGATATATTTTTCTTTTTGAGAATTAGACCGGTTGAATTTATTTATATATACATCTTAAAGAATAAAAATCGACATACAAGTTTGTCAATTAACCAGCATTCTAAAAACAACTATACGGCTTTAAAGCTAGAGTAATGTTAATCAGAATCTAAGAATATTTTGCTTTTACTATTTAGCTAAAGCATAAGTTCTAACTACTTCAACTAAGAAACAAGTGAATTTTAAAAGTGTTTGCTGTGTTTAAGGTAATAAAATGTTAAAAAAATTAAACAAACATTAAATGCCGATTTTATGTTAATTTGTTTTGTTTGTTTTACTGAAGTTTGTTATCGCTTTAAATTTCTTATGATTTAATAGGTACTTCTTAGTCTCAAAAAACATTACGTATTATTTGAATAAACATAAAGAAATCTCGTTAAGTAGATCATAAAATCATTAAAAAGTATTTTATTCCAGTCTAATTTGCTTGTCTTTTAAGTTCTGATTAAATTTAATTATTTATAATTTAAATTTAGTTTTATAAAGCTTATATTGTTTTGGTTGTTGTAAATGAAAGTGATTTAGTTAAGGCTAAATTTAGTTTAAAACTTTGTCTTAGTTCTGTATAAAATTCTCTATATTAATTAAAAAAAAAGAATTAAAACTTTTTAGAAAATTTTGTAAACTTTGAAAAAACTAATATTTGGTATTAAATTGAAAAACATAAAGTTTATTGAACTTCTAAAAACGTTTTTATAATCATAATAAATATTCAAAATCTTAATCAAATATTTACTAAAATAATACGTACACTTTAAACTTGTACTAGTTTATAAAACAAAAATTTGAACGTTTTAAAACAATAAATAGAAACAGTTACAGGAATCTAAACAACAAATTGTAGTTTGTTAAAACTAACTTAAATTTAGCGTTTTAAACAGCTACCTAGTTTTGATATAATATTAAGTAGAGCTAAACAAAATTTAATTTTTAAAGTAAGAGAAAATGTTTCAAAGTAGTAATAGTTTGCCTTCGAATATTCTTATAACTACAATAACTGGGAAGCTATCAAATTTATACTAGGAGACAAAATTGCACGAGGGCATAAAATTGCTCGAAGACACTTTTGCACGAAGACACTTTTGCACGGTTTGAATTTTATTATTACTTTTTTTATAACTGTTTTATTGAATCAAATTGTTATTTTTTATACTATTATTCTTACCCCTAACCCTTACCCTCGATCGGTAACATTTATTATTATATTTTTTATGGCCTTTTTTTACTATCACTGTAACCCTAACTCTTACTATTAATGTTACCCCTATCCTTTACCCTCGGTCGGTAACTTTTTCTTCTTCTTTTTTTTTGTTAATTTAACTTCTATTTTTTTTTCTGTTTTTTTTTTCACTTTAGTGCAAAAACGACCTTCCATGAAAAATTTTTTTCGTACAATTTAGTCCCCTCGTGCAAATAAGGAACCTCGTTAAATTTTGTCTTCGTGCGATTTTGACCTGTTGCGACAAAAACTATATACTACAACATAACACATTGTGCTAAACTATACAGTGAAATAAAAATTTCTCTAATTTTAATAAAATAAATGTTGTAAAAGTTTAGTTTAAAAATA
The DNA here is from genome assembly GCF_965202585.1 of Thalia democratica. Classification (NCBI taxonomy): domain Eukaryota; kingdom Metazoa; phylum Chordata; class Thaliacea; order Salpida; family Salpidae; genus Thalia; species Thalia democratica. The sequence continues at coordinate 3,378,260 of NC_139171.1, read as the reverse complement.
GAATAAATGAATAAAACTTTCATATTACATTAAGACATATTAATTGTTTTTTTCTTTTAATTTAACCAATAAAATTTTAATTTGTTATTGACTATCGTAACTGTTATTAAATACGTCAAAATTTCAAAAATAAAAACAAACAAAGCTTCAGAAATTTCACGATAATATTTGTTAGTTAGTAAACACTTATTACACTTTACTTCAAGAATTCGTGAAAAACAAAAAAATAAAAATAAAAATTTTTATAGAAATAAAAAATGTGAAATAAATATTGATTAGGTAAGATTTGGTAAAATTAATCTAACAATTAAAATGTTTATGACAAGTAGTGAACAAAAAATTTGTATGATTGCTATTAAAAAAATGTTATAAAAGTATAGTTTAGAACTAAAATATGTTAACTAGCTTTCATATTACGAACAGATATATAACTATATTTTCTTTTAATTTAAACAATAAATTTCATATTTGTTTTTAACAATCTTACCTGTCATTATGTACGTCAAAACCTCATAAATAAAATTAAAACAAACAAAGCTTCACAACTTTTACGATAATATTTGTTAGTGAGTAAATAATTTACTTCAAGAATTCCCGTGCGAAGATGAGTAAAAGTTAAGTAAATAAAACAAACAATTTACAATGATCTCTTCATCACTTTTTTTTTAATATATAAATTAGTTTGCTAATGAAAAGAAAATCAATATACATTAAAGTACATACTTTTGTATCATGAGAATTAAAATGACTAGGCTAAAGGTGATAGTTATTTTAAGAAATTCGCGTGCGAAGATCAAAATACGTAGAAAAAACAAACAATTTATAATGTACTAACATTACCTAATTATTTTTTGTTCAAGTTAATTTACTTTTGGAAACAGAATTAGTATGCACAACAAATACATATTTTTGTATTATGAGAACAAAGATAACTTGGCTAAAGACGATAGTTTTCGAATTTAATACTTTTACAGTTTAGATAAAGAAGACTTATAAATTATTTTTAAAAAACAAATTAAAATAAAAGGCAAAAACTGAGAAATAAATAAATACCAATTTTAAATATTTGTATTATTCTACCACAGTTAAAGCATAACATTTGATTTAGATGAATCTATTACATTTAACAAATTTAACAAATATTACTTCATACAACACTTAATCTAAATCAAAACTAATAAATTAATCATTTATAAAACTGAACTAAATAAATCTATTAAAAAGAATGAACAACCATTTGCATTATTTTGTTTACTTATTTTCTGTTTATTTCTTTTGCTTCAGTTAATACTATTACGGTTTAGAAATAGTTTTAAACTGTTTTTAACTAACAGAAACAAGTTTTGATAGACTTGGATATATATCTATTTTAGAATTGAAACAATTTAGTATCTTTTTTTTTCTACATGTTAAATAAACAAATCAACATACAAAACTGTGGCTTAACAAAACTCTAAAAAACCATTTTATAAAATATGTCTTTTAAACGAAAAAAAAAGTTAATCAGAAAGTGAAAACTGATTAACTATTACTACCTCTCTAAAGCATATGGTCTAACTTCTTCGTCTAAGAAACAAATAAATTTTGAAGTACTTGTTGTGCTGAAGGTAATAAAATGCTAAGAAAATCAAACAAACGTTTATTGCCGATTTTCATCTTAATTTGTTATGTTTTACGACTTTACTATCGCTTGATTAAACTTTAAATGACTTTAACGATATTTTGTTGTCTAAAATACATTGTAAATTATTTAAGTAGACGTAAAGTAATTCCGTTTAGTAAATCATATTACTGTTAGAAAACATTTTGGATCTACTTTGAATAGTTTTTTTTTCCTTTAAATTGCGATTAAAGTTAGTTAAGTGTAATTTTTATTATGTTATATTGTTTTGGTTGTAGTAAATCATTTTACCTTGTCAAAGCTAAAATTAGTTTAAAACTTTATAGCAGTACTAAATATAACTCTCCTTATCTTGTTCAAATAAGAAAAAAAATAAAGTTTTTTAAATATTTTTAAAAAACATTATAGCCACTGATACTTAGTATTAAGCGGGAAAAAATCTAGCTTTATAATTATGATCAAAATATTTTTTTTTAATTTTAATCAAACATTTACTAAAACAATACGTACCCTCTAACCATGTACTAGTTTATAAAACACAATTTTAACGTTTTAAAACTTTAAATAGAAACTGTTTCAGGTATTTTAATATCAAAACAAAAATGTTGTATTTTGTATAAAGTTTGAACTAAATTAAATTTAGTTTTCAAAATAAGTAACCCTATATTTTTGTTCTTAAACTGTTACTAAGTTTTGATATAATAATTAATCAGAACTGAAAAAAAAATATTTTAAAAGTAAGTAAAAAAATTGAAGTAGTAATAGTTGGCGTTTGAACGATTTTATAAATACAATAACTATATACTACAAAAATACATTAAGCTAAATTATACAGTAAAAAAATTCTAATTGTAGTAAAATAAATGTTGTTAGAGTTAATTTTAAAATTAGAATAAATGTATTAAACTTTCATAATACATAAAAACACATAAACTGATTTTCTTTAAATTAAAATTTTTTTTTTTGTTATTAACAATCGTTAGTGTCGTTTTTAACGTCAAAATCTCATAAATAAAATAAAAGCAAACAAAACTTCTGAAATTTCTAGATAATATTTGTTAGTTAGTAAACATTTTACTTCAAGAATTCGCGTGCAAAGATAAGTACAACTTAAAAAAAAATTACAATGATCTGTTCACCAGTTATTGTTTTTTTTTTAAATCGTTAAGTTAATTTACTTTTGAAAAAAGAGTCAATATACACTAATAATACATACTTTTGTACCATGAGAAAAAAATAAATTGGCTAAAGATAATAGTTTTTAGGTTTAATATTTAAATAATTTATTACTATATATATATATATCTAAATAATAACATTTAGGTTTAATATGCAAGGTAGACTTATAAATTTTAAGCACCTAATAAATAAAGGAAATAAAATATTACAAAAAAAAATTGTTTTACGTATTTACACTATTTTACCACACTTAAAGCATAATATTTGGTGTAGCAGTTTTGTTTTCGTAAATAATATTCAACCATAACCAAAACTAATAAATTAATTGTTTTTAAAACTGATCATACATAAGACAAAAAAATCAAACAATCATTTGTAACATTTTTTAAAGTTATTTTATGTTTTAGTTTTATGTTTCAGTTAGTACTATTTTGGTTTAGAAACATTTGTTAATTATTTTCGAATAACAAAACATATCCTTACAGACACGGATATATATATTTCGTGAATTAAGAATTAATTAGTTTATTTTTTCTACATGTTAAAACAAAAAAAAAATAAACATACAAAACGGCGGTTTAAACAACATTCTAAAAAACTTTTTAGTCTTTAAAACAAAAAAAAAATAAACTATTTCGCTTAAGCATATATTCTACTACTTCTTCTAAGTAACAAGTAAATAAAAAAAAAAAAAACATTTTTTATGCAGAAGGCAATAAAATGTTAATAAAATTTAGCAAACACATATTGTCGATTTTCATTTTAGTTTGTTTTATTTGTTCTACTGACATTTATTATCGCATGATTAAACTTTGAATGACTTAGACAATATTTTTTTGTCTTAGAATAAATTATTAATTATTTGTTTATACTTTAAGTAACCTCATTAAGCAAATCATAAAAATGCTAGAAAGTATACTAGATCTACAACACTAAAAAAAGATCAAAACTAGTTATTCATAATTTACACTTAATATTTTAAACTTATACTGTTTTTTCGGTTGTCAAAAATGATTGTAGTTTATTGAAAGCTAAAATTAGTTTCAACCTTTATCGCACTATAAAATGTATACAATATTCTTTATCTGGCTTAACATATAAAACTTGAAATGTTAAACAAACTAAAATCAATGATATTCGTTATTAAAATGAAAACATCAAATGTTTTTTATTTCTCATGAAGTTCTTTTATAAAAATATTAAAAAAAAATTTAATTTCTGTTAAACATTTACTTAGATAATATGTAAACTCTTAACATGTATAAGTTTTGTAATAAGTTTTTCGAAATAAAATTGTTCGATTTTGTTTTTACTTTTATCTAATACTAATAAGTTTAGTTATATATACTTGAGTATTTTAAGCAGAGCACTTCGTTGTTTTAAAAAATAATAAACTTCACAGTATTATCTTTAACAAATACATAAACTATACAAAACTATTCCGGCGGTAAAATAAATTTATTGAGTTATAAATATATAATATAAACAACAAATTTATGATAGTTAGTTGTTTACTTAGGTATTAAAAGTTTTTTTATATTAACAGTTATATCAATAGGTTTGATTGAAAGTAACTAAATAAAACAAACGATAAGATTAAAAAAAAGTAAAATGCGAAAAAAGTTATAAACTAATAAACAATTGATAATTGTATTGTGCTATAAGCTATAAGTAGACCAGTCGTTCACTCAAAATTATAAAAAAAAACTGATTAAGTTTATTAAACTTTACAGTAAAAGCGTTAAAGTACTAATTCATTTCAAAAAAAAGAAAAAAATAATAATATTTTAACAAAACCTCAAAATTTGAATTAAAGATTGTTGTCTCTTTTAAAGTTTTTAGTGAACAATATTTTGATGTTACACAATCCCAACAATTCATTTATTCTGTTTAAACCTTTTCAAAAGTTGTTTAAACTTCAAATAAATACAGTTGCATGCATTATTGGAGTTTTATTTTATACTTTTTACTTTTGATCTTCATTTCAATTCATATTATTTTATATATTAAATGTAATGAAAATGAGTTATTTTAAAAAACAAATACTTATTGTTTAGCTTCCTAACAAATTATAAAGATAGTGATGAATTATGAATGTTTATCTTACTTTTAATAACTAAGATAAACCCGTCTAAATTAGTGACTGTTTTACATCGTAAATAATTCATAAACAAAAGTAAGTTTTAACATTTGAAATTAGAATACTTTTATCATTTACTTATTATTTGTAGTTGTCATACATTCAAGTGAAAATTTCAAAAGTAAACAAAAAAAACAATTAAATTTTAGAAGCTGTTAATAAAATTTATTCAAACTATTTTAAGTAAACAAAACTTCTAAACTTTTATAAATACATTTTACTTTATTAAAAATCTATATTTTAAGTTTTAAAAAGTTTGAATATCATACAAGTGTATATGTAAAACAAAATTTTATATGACCAAATTAAAATAAAAAGTTAAACAAAACTGTAGTTGCGTGATTTGATAAATTAATATTTTACTTTTATCCTGGCTGTTATTTTAAAGTTTTACATTATTTTTAGTACTAATTGTTTTCCATTTATCTAGAACTAGCTCTTATTAGATAAAAATTTTAGCATATGACAATTTTTAAGTTCTATTAATAAAGCATTAAAAATTTTTACCTAGTTTTTACGCTATTTGACATTATTTTACAGCTTGTTAAAAAGTTTGAATCATAAACATTTATTTTTTATATATAACTGATTTGAACTTACTGTTTATTTATTTTCACAATTAACAATTAACATTAATTTATTGTTTTTGAAAAAAAAAAACTTTCATAATTGTTTTACACTATATGAATTGTATTATCTAAACTTAATATCAATTTATTTTACATTATAAGTAAAAATGAAACAATAAAAGTATCTAAGTTTCTTAATTTAGAATTTCATTATTTAAGCGAAAGCAAACAAGCTTCAAGAAGCTTTACGGTTTCTTATTAGTAATATTTGTTTTGTTTCTAAACAAGTAAAAAAAACTGTATTATTTTAACCTTAGTAAAAAGATGATATAAAGAAACTAACACCTGCATTATAAAAATCATTTAAAATTTGCTGTGAACACAAAAATAGTACACAGTTTAAATACATATTACAGTTTGAAGCGAATGAACCTTCTAGATTTGAAACAGATGTAACTATTTTATCTTTGTTAGTTATTGAAGACAATAATAAGTTTTTTTTGCTTCTTATAAGTAAAATAATATTGTAAAGTTAAATAATATACTTGCACAATTTCAAAAATGTTTAAGTTATTGTTTAACAATTAAATACTTAGTCAAAAAGTTGTGCTTTAAATTATTTTTACTGTAGTTTGCAACCGAGACAAAAAAAATACTATTTATAAAACGCTGCTAGTTTTGTCTGATCTAGACCAAACAAAAAATATTTTAATGAAAATTTCAGTAATTATTAGAATTGAGTATAAATATTTTGACAGTTATCAGTTACTTAATTTATTTTTTAAGCTGTTCACAGTTACCATTCGTTATACTTTTCGGTATATTTATGTGTCTTTTTATGTTTAGTTTTTTATGACAAACAACTGTTTTCAAAACACATTTTGTAAACTGAAACACATAACTATATATCAAAACAGATACTAACTACCTAAAATTTTTTTTTGATATTACAATGATATATACAATTAAAAAAGATTTTCTTACAGCTAAATATATACTGATGAACCATTTAAGCAAATCTACAATGTAGTAAAGCCTATTATTGCTTATATTATATCTTTAAAGCATGATAGCACATTTTGTGTTTATTACGAGCTTATAGCAAATTTTGTTTTAATTATATGTTTTTTAATAAAATTAAGATTTATTTGACTTATGTATTCAACAAGTCATTTGTTAGTTTAATTTTAGTTTCTCTACAGATAGTTTTTCATAAAATGTCAGTTAAAATATTAGATTCTGGTAAAAGTTGTAAATAATTTAAATGTTAGCTGTTTTTAAAAGAGCATTGACAATAGAATAAGTTAAATAAGCTAATAGTTGTTATCATTATATTAAACATATTTAAAAAATAGTACATAATTAAGTTAAAATTATATTATTTATCAGATTAATTTAATAGATAACTGCAAAAAGTAATTTATCAGCTGTATAAGTGTTATAATACAAGGAGTTCAAATTAATCTTAGCGTTTTAACATTTGAAATTAATCTAGATGATCTATATTGATAATCTAGATTTCAAACAAACTAATGATGTTAAGTTTTATATATAATAAGCTATTTTATATGTTTTGATGCTTAATTATTTTATGTACAAAAGTTTTATTGTGATGACACTTATTTACAACAAAAGTTTTTTGCATAAAATTTCTACAATATATTAATACTGAGTATTGGTTAGTAGTACTGTCATACTATTGAAGTTTGTAGAGAGAAAAAAACTCGCTATAAGTATGTTTCTTATTTATCTGCAACTTATGTTCAACAATTTGTCTAAACAACAAACAAGTTATTATGATTTAGAAACATAAATAAAGTTTCTTGTTTTTACTTTAAAACTTATAATTTTGGTGTTTAGAATTTAATAGTTGTCATAGAATGTCTTTTAGTAAAAAAATCATTATTGCATTAAATAAATTATTTTCATAAATGCTGCCTTTACTAATACTTTAATACTTTACTTTAATAAAAAAAGATGAAAATATTTATTTAGATTGGTTAAAGTTTTTGTCTCACTATAAACAAAATGAATATCAAGAAATTACAAATTTAATAATTTTTTGTAAAATATACTAGTCATATGATTAACATCTTGTGAAAAATAAATTACTATGCTACTTAAAAAATTTTGCAAGAGAAAAGAGAACTTACTGTTTACTAACCATTTTTAGAAAAGTTAGAGACTATAATGTGTAATTAATTTGAAATGGCTTTTGGCTCAACACAAACATTTTAAACATCAAGCAAATAAAATTTATTAATTTTGAAAAATACACTAGACTTATTTTATCAAAATCTTAAGCGAAAAAAATTTATGTTTACCACAATTTTTTACAAAAATCAGTTATTTTATACAGAAATTTATTTTAAACGCAAAAAAATAATTTAACTTGTGTAGTTAGGCTTTAGTTAGATTTTTTCCGTAGTAGATATCAAAAATATATAATCCTAAATTAAAATAAATATTTGCAACATTTTAACAACATTCTTTATAGCTTCTTACATTAAATATAAACATAAAGCTTTTCTATGACATTTTTTTTGTAAATTTTTCATGAGACCATTTTATAAGCATTTGCTAACAAGAGTCTGACGAGTTGCCTTAATACAAGAATTAGTTTAATTCGAAATATGTTACTGAAAACAAATTTGATATTTTACCTAACTATACTACTACACACAACAGTAAACAAAACTTACGTAATTTATTATATTAAGTTTTTTTTGAAAACAACTTAATGAAGCCATAAAAATGATCTCACGAACTCTTATACTTAACTTTACTATAAATATTACAAATATTGATGACGAAAGTTAAGTTTACCCAAGAAAAGTTTGTATAAAATCTCGCACTTATTGTCAGATGAACTACTTCATGCTTTTATTAAGTTTTTAAGTAGAATAGACTCAAATAATCTAGGATTAACAATACATGTTTAATCAGTAGTTCTGAAAATATTTAAAATATGCACACTACTGTTCAAATAAATACTTTAAAGGTTTAAAATACTTAAATCATTTAGACTACTTTAAAAATGAGTTTTTTATAGTCTGTTTAAGTTTGTTAATTTTTAAACAAACGTGCCATTTATTTCAAAATCAAATATTTTTTGTAATATTTAGTGACGTCATTCACTTATTCTCACTTGTTGTTACTTTGAATTTATAACACTTAATAAGAGCTTGTATTGATTGATAGTTTGTACTCTTTTTGTAATGTATGTATGAAGCAAAATTCTTGCACTAATCTTTTGTTCTTAGTTTTGATATTTGTTGAAAAATGCGTTTATTTTGCCAGTTATTTGAAAGTAAGAACTGTAGGGCATTATTTAGTATATTATTAGTACACTTCCATATTTATCGTGTTTAATTTTAATCTCGTAATAATAACATATAGATAGATTTATTTTCGCTTGTAAATGTTACTACTTTGTTTACACTATATACAGTAATATTGATTGTACTATAATATTTATAGTTTATGAAAATAATTGACAAACAACTATAAATGTCTCGATACGACATGTTAAAATGTTTAAGGAAAACGCATTTACTTATTTACGAAAACATTACAATTTTTCTTATTAACAAAAGTAATTAAAAACCGACAATATTTTTAAAATAAACTTACATTTATAAACTATATTAGATAAATCAAGAAATTAAAAATAAACTTTTATTTTCATTAAACATAACTTTTAATTTTGACGGTTTATTTCATATTTTATGTTATAATTATAAATTTCAAAGAATTCCATCGTGACGTCAATTATTTTAGATAAATTGCATAATAGATGTTGGTAAGGATCAATTAACAAAAATTTTAATTGTAAAAGCTCGAACTAGTTATGTTAAGAAAATCTGCGAAATTCGCGTTTAATTCTGGTAACAGTAAATATCTTGACAAAAATTAAGAATTATTTTCCGCTAGATATTGCTTTTAAATTGTTTCGTTAAAACTAATTAAAATTTTGACGAAACAAAACAGTTTTATTTTAAGTATGTTTATGTTATCTTTACAAAACTTTATATCAAAATAATGTTTTAAGTTAAAAATACATCATTTTATCGACTTAAATCTATAAACATATATTGATTTTATATAAAAACAATTATTTACACTTAATAGCATAAGTTTGAATATTACTACTTTAAAATTTATGAGCTTTTAGCTCAATACAAATGAATTCAACATCAAGGAACTACCAACCTAATAGTTTTGTGAAAAATATGACACTCATGTTAACAAGATATTGTGGGAAGTAAAATATATGCTACTCAGAAATCTTTTCAAGAAAAAGATATAATAATAATGTTTCGAAAAAGCTAGAAATTTAAAATTGTAAAAAAAAATATTTTCAACCTTACGATTTAGTCAGATTTATTTTTCCAGAATTTTTCATCGCCTTCCATTCAACTGTGGAAAGTGGACGTTCTAAAAATTTAATAATAAAATTTAAATATAAAACTATTATTAGACGTTCAGTTTATAATCATTGATGTCAACCAAAAGTGCTCTAGATATTTTCAATTTTAAACAATCTTAAAACGTAAATTAGCATACAATTTAAATTTTTACTCCAAAGTTTGAAAAAAATTCTTCTTTATTTTCAACTATAAATTAAAAGAAAATTTAAATAACAAGCGTTAACTTAGCTCGATTAACATATTTGCAATTTTTTAAAAAAGTTCAAACTTTAGATTCAATTTTTTTCATTATCTTTAAAGTTAACTAATATATTTTTATAACTCTAGAAAACGCTCATTTGCCTTTAATTAAAAAAAGTCATTGGATAGGGGTTTAAATTTTTTAGTGGGGACCCTTAGAAAAAAATGTTTTTTTTTGAAGTCTTTACTATAACGGATGTTTTAGCCAAAATATATAATTTTTTTGTTTATCATCTTTAGTTTGCTGTGTTTCCAAGGGTTGTTGTTAAGTTTTTTTACCTACTTCTTTTATAAGGGATTTCATGTTAAAATCTTGATAATTTTAGTAAAAATTACATACTTACAACGTATTACTTAAAAACAGTTTAGATAAAAAAAAACCTTAATCATTTAAAATATCCATATTTAAGTTATTTTTTTTTTCTGTTTTTACTACATTGACCGTTAGAAAGTTAAAGGCTTTTGAAATTTACAATCGGGAATATTTGTATATATAATTAAAATATTATAATTTTGAAAAAAAAAACACCTAGTCTTGAGAATACATAAAATTAAGAATATAAAAAAAAAATTTGGTTAAAACATCAATTAGAGTAAAAAATCAAAAAAAAAACATTTTATTCTAAGGGGCCATCCTCAAAAGTTCAAATCATAATACAATGAATTTTGTTTTAAATAAAGGCAAATGAGGGTCTCTACGATTAAAAAAAAATCTAAGATAGCTTTAAAGATAAGGAAAATAATTGGATACAAAGTTTGGACATTAAAAAAAAATTGCAAATAATTCTAATTGAGCTAAGTTAACGCTCGTGTTTCAATTATGTTTAAATTGGGATATATTTTAAACATCTGAAATTTTCTATAAAGTTTTTTCATTTTCAAAGTTTTTTATGATTTAATTAACCATTGTAATCACCAAATCATTTAATGACGTCATAGATATCGACACAAAGTTTTGTATAAAACAACCAGCAAAAATAAAATACTGCCTAGAAGTAAATAAACAAAACATCTGTTTGATAAGTGTAAGAAGCACAAATATTTTGTTATTATGATATTTTCGCTGTTAAGTTGACTTATACCATAAAAATTGCAAAATGTATGGTTTATTTGCTTGATAAATGATTTAAAAATAGTGTGTAGTAATTTGTTAACTTTTATGCTTAATGTTTTAAAATTGGTTTTTTATGAAACACACAGCAAAAAATTAAAGATATACATAAAAGTTAGAAAAATGCTAGAAAGATTTCTAGAAATTGCACAGAGTGTTACAAAGAAAAAAAAATAATTTTTTATTTGTGTTTTTTAATGTTGGTTTAAACAGTACTTCAGTAATAAATATGTTATCTACGAAAAAGATCTAGATTTTGTGCTGAGTTTATGTTTGAGTTATTATTCTAAATATAAACGAATGCAGTATTTAAATCTCGTTTTTCACAATAAGTTAATATAATGTGGATGATAAAAATGTTTTATTTAAAAACAAGTTATTATATGTATATATACAACATTAACACATTAGCTGCATTTTTTTATGAAAATGTTGTTCATATTGCATAATATATTTACAAACATCTAACATTTTTATTTAAAATCTATTAATAATTGCTTACAAAAACTGTTAAACACTACTAACAAGAGTATAGTATGAAAGATTGAAAATAATGCACTATCTATCTGCAACTGACAATGACTTATCAAGTATAGAATTACTTTATAAATTTTAAATAAGACATCTAGTAAAACCTTAATTCTAATTACAAACGGTCAAAAAGTTACAAGGTTTTAATGTAAAGAATTGTTTTAATAACATTTCAACTTGATACCAGAAATTTTTGCTAATAAAATGACAATGTAAAAAATATATTTTGTTCACAATACAAGAAAAAAAAAACTTGTACAAATTAATGCATAAGAAAAAAACCTACTGACGTCATTGATCTAACACAACAAATATTCGTTATAATTTGTTGGTATAAATAGAAAAGTACCTTGCCAGAAAGTATTTGAGCACAAAACTCGTATATTAAATGAAGTATAATACAAATGCCATAAATAACTCTAAGTTTAAGCAAGAAATTGCAAGTCTTTATTAGGTAACTTATCAGATGGAAAAAGATTCGGATGGAAATTGTGTTCTGGTGGAATTGTGAGTGTAAGTAAACAAATTGCACATTTTTTCCAATAAGTGAGATAAAGGTTGTATAAAAATAAATATATTTTTTTATTTATTATTGTTAGTTAATTAAATCAAAGCTCGTCATAACGACGTTTTCGTTTTAAGCTATGTGTACAAAGATTTACTTTAAAATGCTTTTTGATTACTTTAGGTTTACTTTTCAAATCAACTTTTTCTGTTTTTCACGTCTTTATATAAAATATTCAAATACTATAAAAAATATAAAATAAAATTAAATTATTAATCATTTCTTGTAAATCACAAAGTGTACTAAATAGTTCAAAAACTATTAATACTATATTTGCATAGGTATATTTTCAATAAAACACTTAGTTTAAAGTTATTTTATATCTCAGTAGAATAAGCACAGTAATATTTTTGTGTATCTTTATAAGTATCATAAGTACTTTAAATAGCTTTTTTAACCTTATTTTTAGAACCTACTGACAAAAATGAATCCTTTCGTCGTGGCACATAAAAGTTTTGATCTTTATTTAATTTAGTAATTTTTCTTCAAAACATTCAAACTTTTTATCTTTTAAGTTTATATAAAAACTTACAATAATACTTGCTTAAATGCGTAAATAATGCTACCAAATAGTTTTAAGTAGGAGACTAAAATATAAAATGAAATTAAGTGAGTTTGTTTTCGAAATGGAATTTTTAGCAGTAACAGCGCTCGCATTATACAATATATAATTTTTCTAAAGTAATTGTTACTAAAAAGTTAAAATTTTAACTAAATTGCTGATACAAAATAACAGTTTTTAATGCAAGAATAACCAACATAAAAATTAAACTATGTACAATGTTATTTGGATATGGCAAAAAGTTATGGGTAACGAATAACTTTAAATGTAATGTTTGAAATCTTTTATCATAATAAATAACAATAAAATATTCAATGAAATTCAAACAAATTCTAGAGTTGGTGAAGTTTATTTATTACAACAATGGTTTAAGTATGTGTGAAGTATAGTTGATGTTGTTAACTCCAGTTTTGTTTTCTTAATTTTAAAATAATTAGCAAATAAATTTATGAAATCAAAGTTATAAAAAACTTATTTTTGTTTGGTAATTCTAGCATACAATGTAAGAGAAATTAAGACAATTTAATTAAACAAAAAAATATTTTAAATCAAACAAACATCTGAATCTGTGTGTTGTGTCGTGTGAATTTGTTATAAAAAATATTAATATTATTAGCTTGGAATCATAACTTACAAACGTTTTGCATGATTGCAGTTAACATTTAAAAACTAGTTCTAATTACATATAATAAAGTTTAAGTACGTAACTGCTTTAAATTTTATTTCTTTATCTTTAATTACAAAAATTATTAATCCACCAACAGTACAATTAGTATCTAGGTAAATTACAACATAAAAATTCGTTATAAACGGTTTATAGTAAGTTGCAAGTTTACCAATAAACACCAAGTGACGTACAAGCGTTTTAGTCGCAAATTGCACTTCAACAGATAAATATAAATAAACAATGAATTTTAATGAGTTGTATCAATTCCTCTAGTTTTTATGACAGTCTTCAGGCCGTTATCAATGTATGTAGTGGATTAATTAGTAAATAAAGTTAAGTTAGCATGTAAGTGCAAGTAACGTATTATTTTGAAGCATAAATTTTGTACCATATGCAAACTTCAAAAGTTCTTTAACAAGTTTATTACAGGTACAATTCTTTTAAAAACTATTAAGTTGTTAGTACTTAATTTTCTCTGTTTAAAAAGAAAAAAAAAGTTCAACAATATACAAAAAATTGTAATAATGCAGAAATGTGTCTAAGTACTTACTAGTTTAATAAACAATTCAAAAAATATAAGCTGTTTATCAAGCTACACTTATAGTCAAGCTAAAAGTTTGTAATATTGATATAAGAACTGAAGGAAAATTAAAGAGTAATAGACAATTAGAAAAAGTTTAATCATATCAAAACCGCTCGATTTCAAAAACTAACAAAAAAGATTAGATTTGATGCCTTTAAGTTTTCTCATAACTGATTGCTGAAGAATATTTTATTAGATTGATATTTAAAATCGATAACTTATGAACTATAAGTACTTTTCCTGTGTAAAGAACTCATATATTAATTTTTATTAATAAAACTTCACACATCTCTGTTGTTATTGCTTGTCTACAAAAACAATACAATTATATATAAATCAATTTTTAACTTTTAATCTTTGGTATTTTTGAGGTATGCAAATGTTTTATTTGGTGCTTTTTAGCTTTGCTTTATTTTTAAACGAATGCTGGTGAGTATGTTTGACCTAAATATAAAATAAAATGCTTATTATAAACAACCAACAAAATACATTTTTTAGTTTAAATATTTGTGTGAGTAAATAACTATGTAAATGAACCACTAAAAGAGGAAGTTTCATTGTCTTTACTAACGCTTATAAACACTTGAAACAAAAAAACTTCTTTAAGATACAAATTTGTAATAAATACTTTAAAACTAGTCTAGCAATTATGCATAAATAAAGCGTTAAAAAGAAGTTATGCATGTTTGGTAAAGGATTTTTTTTTTCAAACTACAATGATGACTTCAAGTTTAAAAGTCAACTGTAAAACAAAATCATAGACTACTTTTATGTGAAACTAATTTATTCTTCCTTTATAGTTTGAAAGAAAAAAAAAACTAAATTGTAGTTATCACGAAATTGTTTAATTTTTATTATTGTTATTAAACTCTAAAATCTTTTTTCCTTAAAAAGTTTTATTGTAAACTCCATTTCTAAATAATACTTAGCCATTTAACATAACATATATACTTTAAACTTATTTTTTGGTTTAGAACTTGGTAATTCTTAAACGTATTTTATATTGGGTTTGTGATATCAAAAAGTCCTATAACTGTCGTAAAAGAGTTATCCATAAACAATTGTTTTTTAATCAAATTAGTTTATAAGAACTTAATAGTAAAAAACATTCTGTGATTATCAATATTCAATCAAAATCAACATTATTACGTCAGAAACAACAATATCACTTCACAATCGACATTATTACATCACAAACGAGATTGTTACGTCACAAACAACATTATTACGTCACAAACAACATTGTTACGTCACAATCTACAATATTACGTGAAAACTAACATTGTAACGTCACAATCGACATTATTACGTCACAATCAAAATTATTACGTTACAAACGTAGTTTTTAAGTTTGTAGTATATATTTTTGAATGAAAATGGAAAGGTTTTAGTTTACGACATAATAACAAAATGTTTTCATATGTTAAAGGAATTTAGTTGATCAAATCTGTGCTTCAAAGAAAAAAATGAGAACGTTTAAAATATTAAACATTTATTTAAATCAGTAACAGAACTAATGTACGCTAAAAAGTACATTTAAAAAAAAATTAGATTAGTTATAAATGAATTTTAAAATATCACTGAATATTATACCAACAATAATTTCTTAATTAAATAAAATATAAGGCTTAATTTATACAAACATTGTATATTAAAAAAAAAAACAATAACTTAGAATTTTTTTAATGCGTAAAGTTTTATGAAAAGAAAATTTTTTGAGTTTTACTAGGAAAACATTAATTTAAAAAAACTTTTACAATTTTTGTAGTTATTTTATATATTTTCAGTACTAGTTTTAATAATACTACTTTGCATGTTATAATCTAAAGAAGTAAAAGAAAATAAATAAATGTCGACAGACTCTTTATAATTATTATTATTTGTAATCAATTTTTAAATGTTAAAAACAAATTGAAGCAAAACAAATTTAAACTATTCAAGCAATTATGCAAAAAGCGTAAAACAGAAGGTATGCCTCTTTGTTAGAAATTTCTAAATATTTTTTTCTTAAATCAAGTAATCAAACTTGGATAAATTTAACGTTAGAAAGTCAGCCCTTAAAAAGTAATAAACTTGTAGAATGCTTTAAGTGAAACTAATTTATTCTCTCATCTTAGCTTTAAAAAATAAGAAAAAACTAAATAAAAAAACTAAGTATTATTACGTCACAATATAAATAATCACGTCACAAACAACATTGTTACGTCAAAGTCAACATTATCACGTCAAATTCGACATTATTACGTCACAAACAACATTATTACGTCACAAACAACACTATTACGTCACAAACAACACTATGATCTCACAATCTACATTATCACGTTACAATATAAATCAGCACGTCACAATAAATGTTATTACGTAACAGTCGACATTATTACGTCACAAACGTAGCTTTTTACGTTTGTAGTATTTATTTGTAAATGAAATTAGAAAGGAATAGTTTTAGTTTGTGACGTAACAATAAAATTTTGTCATATATTAAAGAAATTTAATTGATTAAATCTTACCTTCAAAGAAAAAACGAGAACGTTTAAGATATAAGAAACTTATTTAAAATCAGTAAAAGAACTAATGTACGTTTAATAAGCACATTTTAAAAAATTTTAAATTAGTCATTAACAAATATTATAATATCTATAATTATCATTTATACAAAAAAATTCCTAGTTAAGTAAAATATAACGCTTTAGTTATAAAAATGTGAAGTTCAAAAACATTAAAAAAATAATTTAGATTTTTTTTCTAATGCGTAACGTTATATAAAAAGAAAATTTTTGAGATTCTCTAGGAAAGTATTAATATAAAAAAAAGTCTTTACTGTTTTTGTAGTGGTTTTTTATATCTTTAGTACTAGTTTGAACAATAATAGTTTGCATGTTTCAATCTAAAAAAGTAATAAATAAAAAAATTTTTCGACAAACGCTTTTTGATCATTATCAAAACTTTAAACTAATTTCTAAAATTATAGTAATTAAGGGTTAAGTAATATTTTAGGTTTACTTTAAAATTGTTAGTTTTACCGATCTTCTAAATAAAATAATTAAAATAAAATATAAAGTTTAATTTAATTTTTAACTATTCAAAAAATAATATTCTGTTTTAGTTAAATGCCTAAGGAAAATATTTATAAAAAATTTTATATGGAAAAACATCTGTGTTTTATATCTTTGATGACATCAAGAATATAAGTTGTAAATGGCTTTTGTTTCTTAAAAAACACTTAACTACGAACTTAGTTACTTTTTTTTCTTAAAACTTTAAATAAATAATATGATTACTATATGTATACTAAGCGCTAAAAAAGTAATTATATAAAGGTTTAGTAAATACAGCAAAAAAAATTTTATTGTAATTTATGTACCAAAACTAAGTTTTTATTTTTAAAATTCTCATAAAAGAATAGAAAAAAAAGCTAAAAAAAAATACTAAGTTTGTGCAATAGGTTTATAAATAACTATTATCACAATTTACAACTTATAATGAAAAAACAAAGTGCATAAAAAATATATAATGTGTCACTATATAAGTAAATTAAAATACATGTTTTAAAACAAATAAAAGTGACCGAATAAATTACAAAATCTGTAAAAATTATTATTTTATGAATTTTATACACTATACAAACAAAAGTACTATGAGGTTAAAAACCATATAGATATAAATATATTTTAAAGTGTTTATTCTTTAGAACTTGGAAAGACAAAAAAACTTTATCAAATTTATGATTTTTTACAGTGTTACCTGACAACAACAAAATTACCTATTACTTTAGGGTAAACACAAATTAGTTTTAAAATAATAGTTTTAAATTCTGTTATTTTACTTGCATTTAAAAAAAAAATGTATCAGGAATTTAGATTAAGTATATAGCATTTTCTTACTACGAATTTTATTAGACATATAATGTAGTATTCTCACTGATTATGCACTTCTTAAGTACCAATTTCATTTTTTATGAATTTTTAGTTTTAATTGAACAAATGTTTTTAAATATTCTGTTACATGGCAATTTTTCTAGCTGCTCAGACGTTGCGGAACTTTGTATATAACAAAACGGATTTGTTCGACATAAACTTTTACTTGAAACTTTATTAATCAAATACTGTGATCTTCTTATTGAGTACTTCTTAGTTATACGCTTCCTGTTGAGTACATTTAGACCAAAATGTTATCAATTTATTTATCTTCCTCAATAACTCTTTATTTTCTTCTTTATGTATTTTAATACTTCTTACGCTTGAACACTAAAACTTCTTTTAGTTTCTCTTGGTTTATTAATTGAATTTTTATTATTTTCTTTAGTTTGCCAGTTCTTTCTCCATTTTCATTTATTTTATTTTTATAAAAAAGAATCTGTAAAAATAAATTTTAAGTAAGTGACGCCTAATTGCTTATTATTTAGAGAAAAATTCGAAAAGTTAAATAAGTAACGTTAATAGCAAATTAGATATTCAAAAACAATATTCAGTTAGTGTTCAGATTACGAATAAAAGTATAAAAACATGTTTAATTATATACAACCATTAATAGACATTAAAACATTTGTATGATAACAGTTTAAACTTTAAACAGTAATTTATAATTAAGATATTTAAACTGTATTTCAATAATTACAAAATACGATAAACATTTACAATTGAATAAAGCTTAAACTACACTACGCAACAAAATATTTAAAAATAGTTACAATACTTTAAAGCAATTAAGAAAAACAAGAAGTAGAGTTGTATACAAAAAATAATAGTTATATATAAGTGTTTTAAATTAAGTATTCAATACTTTAATTAAATATATTTTACATTTCAAATTAATTATGTTTTATTTAAAGACTAATCAATGCCAGCTAAAAATTCTAAAAAGCGTATGAAGCAAAGTATACTAATTAAATTTTTTTTTTAGCAAATTAAAAAAAAAATTATTTTTGTTTTTTACTTTTTTGAACCGCAAAAGTTTATTGTTAACAGCACAAGCATGTAAATCACATTTAGCAACAGGAAAGTTTTCTACATCACACCATTCGTTAGTGTCGAGATTGTACACTTCTACTGAATTTGTGCGTTGATAACCTTCTGTCTCTCCACCAATAACATACACGAGGTTTCCAACTCTGCAACAAGCAAAATCACAACGAACAATTTTCATTAGAGACATGATAACAAACTTGTTCGTGTCTGGTGAATACATTTCTACTGTTTTTAGTATTTTGAATTCAAAAGATCCACCAAACACGAATAGTTTATTGGTATAAACGATGATTTTGTGACCGTATCTCGCTTGTATCATTTTAACTTGTGATAATGACTTAGTCTTATTAACCGTATCATATATTTGTATTGTGTTGGTTGTTCCTGAATAAGCACGGTCCTGCCCACCAACAATCCAAACTTTATTGAGGTAATGAACAGCGTCAAAATTATCTCTTTCTGTTTCAATGTTTACATCACTCCATTGTTTTCTGACAGTATTGAAAAAAAAGCTTTCATCATTACGAAAATTTGAACGAAAAACTAAAATATTGTTTCCAACTCGGCATGAAGTGCACCACGAATAATCTTTATTTGATCGAAATTTGTAAAACTTATTGTTTAATGTTGAAATTCCTTTCTCACCAACTACGAAGAATACATTATCAATTTCATAAACCCCGCATATATTACCTACTGATTCATGAAAGTTGTCTTTTTTAACCCACTTTTTCTCATCTAACAAATACTGGTAGTTTTGTTTGTTAAATTCATCTGCAACTACAATTGCTTTTGCTTTATCATGATTTTCTGTGACTTCTTTTTGTTGACCTATTAGTAAAAAAAAGTAATTTAACGATTATCTCACTTAAAAGGAAATTATACTTTCACGTCAGTATGTACTAAAAAACGCTGAGTCAGCAAATTTTTGAAAGGTTTTTTTTTAATGCTCTTATCCCTAACACACCTTACCGAAACATATTTAGGTTTAAATCAATAATAAAGTTTAAATAATTAAAATTAAAAATAGCAAGAAAAAGAATTCGCATTTGTTGGTGACTCAGCTAAATTAGCTCGAACTTAAATTTTTATAAATTAAAATTTAAAATATAAAATTTTATTTAAATACCAAGACGGTTAAATATAACATACTATCTAAATAATAAAAAGAATAAATTAAAAACACAGTATACACAAATACAATGTATATTAAATAACTTGTTTATTTTTCTTAATGTTATTTTTGCTTTTAACCTGAACTTAACCCAGCTTATTTTTATTTGTAGTAATTTTATTAGTGAAGAAAATAATCAAAATTTTTAATCTTTAAAAACAATAACTTGTTTAAAACTAAATTATTACAGATTTCACCATTACGAAACTATTTAAATACAATTTTAACATTATGAAATTAGAATTTTATCATAACCAATACTTTTTACATTATTATACATTTCTGTTGAATTCAATACTCAGGTGTACCTCAAAAATAATTATAAAGTACGTTTAGTGATTATAAACTTATAACAAATAATTATTAATAAGCTTTAGTTAGTTGTGGTTAATTGAAAATGTTAATGAAAGTTTTTATAAGATAAATTTAATCATTAAAGTCTAATTAGGCCTGATAGAAGTATTGAGAAAGAGAAATTTTTTCATTAATAAATTCGATATAAAAACTAACAAAACCTAGGATACGTTAAAAAATGATTTCTTTATAGGTTTAAATGGTATATTTTTTACTAAGTTTTAAATTATAAAAATCAGAAAGCATTTCTTCTTTCGTATTAAAACTGTTTTAAATCGAAAAGTTATTTTCTTTAAAAAGCTTACTTGAAGTATTAGTCGATAACTCATTTATATTGATATCTTGTAAAATCAAGCTTATTGCAGATGATAATTTGTTTTTCAATACTTCATTTTTTGAGTTCTTAATCTTTGCTGACTTATGAGATGAATTTCCTGACTTCATTTTAGTTGAAACGCTCAAATCTAGAAAAAATATTTAATTTGTCCTACAATTAAACTTAAACCTCTTAAAAAGCGTAAGAATAAATATATTTTTTTTGTGAACAACCTGTATTAATGTAAGTTTAATATTTTGATTTGAACTAATAATAAGTTTTACTTGAAAGAAAAGTTACTAAATTCTAAAAAAGGCTAACTTGTACTTGTAGATTGAAGATTATTATTTATACTATTTTCGGAAAGAAGAACATCTAACACTGATGCAAGCTTGTTTTTAAGATTTGTATTTTCTGCGTCTAACTTTTTTAATATTGATTCATTTGGTTCTTTAGATACTAACAACTTATTCGAAATTGAATTTAGTTTTTCTTCAAGTGTCTTTATATCTGTTTTAAGCTTTTCGTTATCATTAATCAGTTTATTTGTTTTTTCATCGTTGATTATCTTTTCGTTCTGGAAAGATCTTATTGTTGTCAAATTAATTTTGAGGTTTTCATCTAACTTTGAGTTTTTATTAGCAAAATCTTTGTTTTGTTTTTCAAGAAGAGTAAGTCTTTTGATTAGTAGTTTTTGAAAGTTTGTGTTGTTTTCATTGAAAACTTGCAAGATAGTTTTAGTCTCATCAGATGATCCTTTGTAAACAAGATCTGCATCTTCATTAACAGAAGGATAAAGTTTCATTACAACGTTTTCTCTAAGAACTTGGGACCTGCAATCAGGGCAGGTCATTCTGGTGTCCAACCATTGATCCAAGCAGCTATGGTGGTACATGTGTCCGCAGTGGACAACTGATATTTCTTCATCACGAAAATTTATCTGTTCCTGGCATATGGAGCACGATATTGACATTATTAAGCAGGATAAATAGTAGCAGGATAGATAATATTTAGTTTTTAAATCTGTTAGCAGTCATTTATTTTCAAAAATTTAATAACTAATTATTTAATACACATAAAACAAATAACTATCAAAAAGAATTCTAATATTATTTTAAAATAAGTAATCTTAAAAAACATTTTTGTCAAGTTGTATATTAAATAGCAAAAATTTAGACAAAATACATTGTACACTTTAACAAAATTTAAAAATTAACTGTTTTACAAACGCATAATTGTTTATTTCCACACACAAAACTTACCTGATAAACTAAAAAATTATTATTATGGTAAGCATTTATCTTTAGCAGATGCAGAATAGTTTTTTATCAATCTAAGATTTAGTACTTCATCTTAGAAATAATTTAAGTTTTACCTTAACAAAGTAGTATAGTATATAGTTTTAATCAAACTAAAAAACAAATTTAAAAATTATATGTTTGTTATATATTTTAAGTATTAATATACATAGAATATATAAAAATGAACTTGTTTTTATGTTTTTAATCTCAACCAGAATGCAACAAATTTTCTGCTTAAAATATATATTTATTTAATACTTAACAATTACATTTTATAACAGATTATTTTCTTCTATTCGTTTGCTTTTTATAGAAGCTTTAAAGTAGTACAATTTGTATAGACAATAGAAAGATATAAACAGTTTAATTAAAAAATCTTAAAATTTAATAAACAACTATTTGCAGTGTTAAACTATAACTGCTAAGTTTTATTTAAACTTTAAAATATTTTTTTACTTTGAACTAAAATAATCATCAAATGAAGCTTTATTGCAAATAACATACTTTTTTTAAAAATCATTAGAAACTTAATTTATTGTTTTTGAGTTAAAAAAAGCTTAAGAGCATTAGCAGATCAGTAAATACAAAACATATGTTTTGTAACTAGTTTGTTTCAGAAACAAAAACATTTTTACTGTATAACAAATTCAACATAGAAACTTAAAGTTTATACTATTACCTACAATAGCAAATAAAAATTATTTTCAACGAATTTAAAAGACAAAAATTGATTTCGATTGTTAAAACATAAACATAAAAACTAAACACTTTTTCTTTTAAACTTTGAAACTTTAAAATTTAAACGAAATAATTTCGAAACCTATGTAAAAACTGCAAAACTGCAAAATTTTACTAAATTGACTATAAATTACAATGGTTAAAACGAAGTAAAACAAAAACCTTTTTAAGTTTTGAGAATTTGTAACAAATACTTTAAAACCGACCGAGCAATAATACATAAAGCGTTAAACAGAAGTTATGCCACTATGCCAGAAATTTTTAGAATATTTTTTCTTAAATCAAGTAATCAAACTTGAATAAATTCAACGTTAGAAAGTCAACCGTTAAAAAAATAATCAACTTGTAGAATGATTTTAGTAAAAAAAAATTATTCTCCCACCTTGGTTTTAAACAAATAAGAAAAACTAAATCTTAGTTATTATGAATTTATTTAACTTATACTATTGTTACTAAATTCCATAAAAATTTTCATTCAGAACGTTTATTGTAAACTTCGTTTATAAATAATAGTTATTAATTTAACAAAAAAAAAATATTTTGAATTTTTTTTTCTGTTTAAAAACCTTAAACGTTTGGCATATTATGTTTGAGAAATCTAATTAAGTTATATAAATGTCGTAAATGAGTCATCCAATAAACATTCGTTTTTCAATTAAATTAGTTTATAAGAACTTAATAGTAAAAAATAACGTTCGGTTATTAATATTCAATCAAATCAACATCATTACGTCACAAACAACATTGTTACGTCACAAGTTACATTATTACGTCACAATTAAAATTATTACGTCACAATCTACATTAATACGTCATATTTAAAGTTATTACGCCACAAACATAGTTCTTTACGTTTGTATTATTTATTTGTTAAAGATATTGGAAGTTTTAAGTTTTAGTTTGTGACGTACTATTAAAATGTTATCATATATTAAAGGAGTTTAGTTGATTAATTCTGTACTTTAAAGAAATAAAAACGAGAATATTTTAGAAATGTATTTTTTTAAATCATTCAAACAATTAATGTATGATTAAAAAAGCACTTGTTTTTTATCTGAGTTAGTTATTAATTTATTTCAAATTATCGCTAAATATTATACAAACAATAAAATTATTAACTAATTAAATTATAATGCTTAACTTATAAAAAACTCAAAAAGAAGATAGTAATTCAGAAGTTTACTAATGAATAACGTTCTATTAACAGAAAATTTATAAAAAAAATTTACAAGAAATTTTCTTACAGAAAAAAGAAAGCTTACAAATTATTAGTTTAAACTAAGCCTTTACAATTTTTTTAGTGTTTTTTTTTACTTTTATTGCTAGTTTAAATAATACCAGTTTGTATGTTTTAATTTTAAGAAGTAATTGAAAATAAATAATTTTCGACATACGCTTTTTAATTATTACTAAAACTTGTAATTATTTCTTAAAATTTAACTAATTAAGTGATAAGATGTTAAGATTTACTTTAAAGTTGTCAGTTTTACTGATCTTCAAAGAAAAACAAATTAACCTGTTTAAAAAATATATTATGTACTAATTATACACTTTAGGAAAAAAAATATAAATTTATTTATAATAAAAAAGACGTGTGTTTTATTTTTTTCTTTTTGAAAACATTCAGATAAAAACTTTTAAATAGTTTTTATTTCTAAAAATATTTTAAACTATTAACTTTTTTAATTCGTAATTAAACAAAAAAAAACGGTTTAACTGTTCAAAATTTGAAGATGTTTACTAACTACAAAAAGCCATTAGTTTTCTTCTTGTTTAAACTTTAGTCTTATATCGTTAAATAAATAGAGCGCAATAAAAGTACTTATTTTAAGTTTCAATAGAAAAAGCAAAAAATAAAATTTTCTCAATAACTCTTTATTTTCTTACATTTTTAGATACTTCTTAGGGTCGTACTTCAAAGTTTCATTTAGTTTTTAAAAAACTCTTGAATTAAACCTTGTTCTTAATATTTTGATAAATGATAAACATCCATTAATTTCACTGTGTTCTAGTTATACACTTTTGAAGTTTTCAAAAAAAAGACACCAAAGCTTCTTTTAGTTTCTCGTGGTATATTAATTGAATTTTTACTTTTAACTTTTTTCTTTAGCGATTTTTCTCCATTTTCTTTTTTTTTTTTTATATCTAAACGATTCTGTAAAAATGAAGTTTAAGTAAGTGACGCTTAATTGCTTACTACTTAATAAATTATTTTGAAAATTAAGATAAGTAATGTAATTAGGCAAATGAGACATTTAGAAACAATATTCAGTTAGTGTTCAGATTACGAAAAATAATAGTATAAAAATCTTTTATAGACATCAGAAACTTTTGAATGAGTTCAGTTTAAAATTTAAACAGTATCATAACGTTAAGATACTTAAACTGTATTTTAATAATTAGAAAATACGATAAACATTTATAATTAAATAAAGCTTAAACTACACTACTCAACTAAATTTTTGACAATAGTAATAAGAATTTAAATCAATTAAGAAAAACGAGAAGAAGAATTGTACACAAAAAATAATTATTATACATTGTTGTTTTAAACTAAATATTCAACACTTTAATTAAGAGTATTCCACATTTCGAATCGATTATGTTTTATTTATAAACTAATCAATGCCAGCTAAAAATTCTAAAAAACATATGAAAAAAAGTATACTAATTTAAAATTTGTTCAGCTTAGCAAATTAAAAAAAATATTATTCTTATTTTACTTTTTGAACTACAAAAGTTTATTGTTAACAGCACAAGCGTGTAAACCAGATTTAGTAACAGGAAAATTTTTTCTGTCTGTCCATACATTAGTGTCGAGGTTGTAGACTTCTACAGATTTTGTTACATTAATTCACGAGTCAAAAACATTAACTGACTTTAATTAAAGACATAAAATTTTAAAAAATTTACTTATTTTGTAAGGTATTGTTAAAATCTGTGATAAATTCTCAAACTGTAAAAAAAATTGAACACTGTATATGCTTTAAATTCTAATTAAAACAAAAAACTTAGCTTCATTTCTCTTTATTCATAACTGTCATATAATTAATCTAAATTTCTAAAAATAAATCATCATTAAAAAGCTTATGATAAAAACTTGATCCATGTGCAAAATTAACTAATCTTTGAAATTATTATCAGAAGTTGGATGCTCAAACATAAAGAAACAATCTAAAGAGTGAAAAAAATTACAATTAATGTTTAAAAACCAAGTATAATCCAAAGTCTGTTCATTACAAACAACCTTTTTATTATTAATATTATATTTTGATTCAAAATAAAGAAAATACGTTTTTCAAAAAATAAAAAAAAGAAGATGTTATATAACAAACCTAAATATTTAACTAAAATTGATTTATTTTTAAATATAATAATTTTTTTTTAACTAAAGATAACGTTAAAATTTTTAACATTTATTTTGATTAAAATTTAACGTTAAAATAATTATTTTAAAAGTATTCCGTGAACTGTGCTATAATTCATCAATTGTTCTAAAATATATTAAGGTAAAATAAAAACCTTTTTAGAAAAATAACTTACTAAGAAAAACTCTAAACATATTCATGTACTATTTAACAATTGTTTAAAAGCTGTAATTTACTTTTAAGTATTTTCTCTCCACTTAAAGGTTATACGCATCCCTTTAAAAAAAAATCATATTTTACTATCTTTTATGATATTATATGTTGAGCAGTTTTTTTCACATTGTTATTATAATCTCAGTTATGTTTAACTATAATCAATTCTTGATAGCAAAAATCGACGAAGAACATTGTTGTTCAAAACAAGATTCTATGAAAAACTACAAATTTCTAGTACATAGAAATGCATTTAAGAAACTTCAAAATGTTTATTCTTTTTACTGAAAACTACGTTGTCTAAAAAAATTATAAATAAAATTTGTATGTTAGTTAAAAAAAAAAATCAAGTAAAACTTTTTTTTTGTATTTTTGTTTAATTTCTTAATTGAAAAGTATTTGTGATTTTTTGAAATTAATTACATTTTCAACGGGTATATTTATAATACATTTTACTACTTTTAGTTATATCTATATATACTTTTATGTTACCAGCATCTTAACTAATGACGGCAAGTTATAAATGCAAAGTTAACTTCATAAATCAATGATTAAGTAAAGTGAGTTTCAAGTAAAAAATCTTTATGCATTTATTTCTACTTACGTTACAAATACTATTATCCCAGTTTAATTGCAGGTTCCTAAATGTTTAATTTGTATTTAAACTAGAAAAACATTTCTTATTATAGCAAATTCTATTTAGTTCAGATATTTTGTTACTTTTATTTTTATTGTGCTCTTATTTTCACCTTAAAACTAAATGAAAAGATTCAAATAAACTTAGGTTTTATCTATTTTGAAAACATAGTTTTATGAAAAAACTATGTTTTAGTTTTACCTCAACAAAATGTATTATAGAATTTAGTTTTAATTAAATTTCTAATACTAATTTCAACTATATGTTTATTATATAAATAATGGATTAATGTACATAAACTTAATAAAATTGAACTATTTTTTAAGGTTTTTTATGTCTTTAAGAATACTACTACTATACTGCTTAAAATATTTATAGATTTAAAACATAACAATAACATACTTCTTTTTAAATACCATGGCATTTTAGTTTATGTTTTTGTTTTAAAGCAATTAAAAGACACTAACAGATACAATAAGTACAAAACCTATGTTTTGTAACTAGTTTGTTTAACGAACAAAAACGTTTTAACTGTGTAAACAAATTCAACATAGAAGCCTAAAGTTTATACTATTACCTACAATGTCAAAAAAAAAAACTATTCTCAACGAATTTTACGTTAAATTTTAAAACTTTTAAACACAAAGTTTAAATTCGATTGTTAAGAGATGAACAAAGAACAAAACACTTTTTCTTTTAAATTTTGTAACTTTAAACATTAAAACATATAACTTCAAAACCTGAGTAAAGTTTGCAAAACTGTAGAAGTTTACTAACTTGACAATGATTTACAATGGCTAAAAACAAAGTGAAACAAAAATACTTTTTGAAGGTAGAATTTGTAAAAAATACTTTAAAACCATTCAAGCAATTATGCATAAAGCGTTAAACAGAAGTTATGCCACTATGCCAGAAATTTTTTAAATGTTTTTTTCTCAAGTCAAGTAATCAAGCTTGGATAAACATTAGAAAGTCAATAGTGAAAAAAAAATTGTATAATGCTATTTGTAAAACTAATTTATTCTTCTTTTATAGTTTTTAATAAAAATAAGAAAATACTAAATCGTAGTTATCATGAATTTGTTTATTTTATACTATTGTTACTAAATTCCAAAAACTTTTTTCCTTCAGAAATTTTATTGTAAACTCAATCTCTAAATAATACTTAGCAGTTTAAAACAAAATATGTATTTTGAATTATTTTTCTGGTTAACAACTTGGTAAACCTTAAACGTTTTATTTTTTATTTTTGTGTTTTCAAGAAGTCCTGTAACGTTATTTAATAAACAATTGTTTCTTAATCAAATTAGTTTATAACAACTTAATAGTAAAAAAACACTAAACGATTATCAATATTCGATCAAAATCAACATTATTACGTAACAATCAACATTATTACGTCGAAAACAACATTATTATGTCACAGTCAATATTATCACATCACAACCAACATTATTACGTCACAATCAACACTGTTACGTCACAATCAACATTATCACATCACAATCAACATTATTACGTCACAATCAACATTGTTACGTCACAATCAAGATTGTTACCTCACATCCAAAATTATTACGTCACAAACAACAATAATACGTCACAAACAACATTGTTACGTCACGATCGACATTATTACGTCACAATTAAAACTATTACGTCACAAACGTAGTTTTTAACGTTTGTAGTATTTATTTGTGAATAAAATTGGAAAGGTTTAATTTGTGACGTGTTAATAAAATGTTGTCATATATTAAAGAATTTTAGTTAATTAAATTTATACTTGAAGAAAAAAAAACAGAACGTTTAAGTTATAATAAATTTATTTAAAATCAGAAAATTAATCTATATTCGATAAAAAAGCACAATTATTTTTAATACAAAATAGTTATTAATAAATATTGAATTATTTATAAACATTACACTAACAATAAAATTCTTAATTAAATAAAATATAACGCTTAAGTTATAAAATTGTATTTAAAAAAAAACAAAAAAAAAGTTTAGAATTTGTTTCTAATGCTTAATGTTTTATGAAAATATTTTTTTTAGTTTAACTAAGAAATACTAACTTAGTGAAAACCTTTACAGTTTTTGTAGTGGTTTTATATACTTTCAGTAATAGTTTCAATAATAACACTTCAGATGTAATAATCTAAAGAAGTATTAGAAAATAAATAAATATCGACATAAGCTTTTTAATTATTATTAAAACTTGTAACTACTTTATTAAATTTAAATAGTTAACTGAAAAATGTTTAACTTTATATTATATTTTAATGACCTTCAAAGTAAAAGTTAATTAATAATCTGTTCAAAAATAAATATTTTGTATTAATTAAACACTTAAGCAAGAGAATAATAAAACAACTTAAACTGAAAAAAAAAAACTTGTGTTTTATATTTTTAATGACATTAAAGTTGTAACTTGTAAAGTTTTTGTCTTAAAGGCGTAAGTTAGATGTTTATTTTTAAGATTCTCATAAATAAATTTAAAAAAAAATTAAAATAAAAACATTAAAGTTTGTTCAATAGGTTTGTAATTAACTAATGAAAATCCTTAACTTATTATGATCATTAAACAGCTAAGAAATAATACGGTGTTTGATCATGAAGTTTAATTAATAAAAATGCTTAAAAACAAATAAAATAGACCAAATAAATAATTAATTTTGTAAAATTACTTTTATGGTTTTTTATACACTATACAAATAAAAGTACTACGAGGTTAAAGATAAAAAATATTTAAAAATTTATTTATTATTTAAAATCTAAACAAACTTTTCAAATTTATGGTTGTTTTTTAGCTTTGCCTGACAATAAAATGTATTACTTTATGGTAAACATAAACCAATTTTTAATTTAGTAGTTTTAAATACTTTGATTATACTTGCACTATTAATTTAAAAATAAATGTTAGGCTTTCAAAGTGTATAGTATTTTCTTACTACTAAATTTATTAGAAATATAATTTAGTCTTCTCAGTGATTACGCACTTCATAAGTACAAACTTTATTCCTTATAAATTTTTGTTGTTTCTAATAGAACAATTTTTTTTAAATATTCTGTTATATGGCAATTCCTCTTGTTGACCAGATGTTGCAGGGCTTTGCATATAACAAACCGGATTTGTTCGACATAAACTTTAACTTGACACTTTATTAACCAAATACTGTGATCTTCTTATTGAGTACTTCTTAGTTATACGCTTCCTGATGAGTACGATTTTTAGACAAAATATTATCAATTTTTCTTTCTCAATAACTCTTTATTTTCTTCTTTATATACTTTGATACTTCTTATGCTTGTACAACTAAACTTCTTTTAGTTTTTCTTGGTTTATTAATTGAAGTTTAAATTATAAATTCTTTTTTTAGCTTTTCAGTTTCTTTTCCATTTTCATTTATTTTAATTTTATTAAAAAGAATCTGTAAAAATGAAGTTTAAGTAAGTGACGCTTAATTGGTTTCTGTTTAATGAATAATTTGGAAAGTTAAAATAAATAGCTTAAATAGCAAATTAGACATACAGAAACAATATTCAGTTAGTGTTTTAATTACGAATAATAGTATAAAAACATGTTGATTATATACAATCTTTTATATAGACATCAAAAACTTTTGTATGAGTACAGTTTAAACTTTAAACAGTATCATAATGTTAAGATATTTAAACTGTATTCTAATAATTAGAAAATACGATAAACATCTACAATTAAATAAAGCTTAAACTACACTACCCAACTAAACTTTTGAAAATAGTGACAATAATTTAAAGCAATTAAGAAAAACAAGAAGTAGAATTGCACACGAAAAGTAATAGCTATTTTAAACTAAGTATTCAACACTTTAATTAAGTATATTTCACATTTCGAATTAATTATGTTTCGTTTATAAACTTATAGTTAATGCCAATTAAAACTTCTAAAAAACATATGTAACAAAGTATACTAATTTAAATATTGTTCAGTTTAGTTGTTGATAATTTACATTGTTTTTACTTTTTTCACTTGTACAAAAGTTTATTGTTAACAGCACAAGCATGTAAACGCCGTTCAGCTACAGGAAAGTTTGCTTCTTCACACCATTCGTTAGTGTCGAGATTGTAGACTTCTACTAAACTTGTACCATTCCAACTATTAGTCGTTCCACCAATACAATACACGAGGTTTCCAACTCTGCAACAAGCAAATTCACTTTGAGGAGTTTTCTTTGGAGCCATCATAATAAATTTTTTCGTGTCTAGTGAATACATTTCTACAGTGTTTAGTGGATTATCATAATTATTATAACCACCAAACACGAATAGTTTTTTATTATAAACAATGACTTTGTGACGCCATCTCGCTTGTACCATTTTAACTGGTAATAAAGATGTAGTTTTATTAACTGGATCATATATTTGTATTGTGTTGACTGCATTGTATTTTCCATCATTATTAAGTTCCATTCCACCAAAAATCCAAACTTTTTTAAGATAATAAACAGCATCAAAGTATTTTCTTTTTGTTTCAATGTTTACATCACTCCATTGTTTGCTGACAGTATTGAACATTTTGCTTTCTGTATCATTATACCCAGCAATAACTAAAATGTTGTTTCCAACTCGGCATGGAGGAAAACCATCATAATCTTTATTTGATGGAAACTTGTAAAACTCATCGCTCAATGTTGAGATTCCTTTAGTACCAACTACATAACAAACATTATTAATTTCATAAATCCTGCATATACTACCTACTGATTCAGGTAACTTGTCTATTTTAACCCACTTTTTCTCATCTATAAAATACTGGTAACAATGTTTGTTCCATTTATCTACAACTACAATTGCTTTTGCTTCTTCATGATTTTCTTTGACTTCTTTTTGTTTATCTGTTAGTTTATAAAAGAAATAATTTAACGATTTTCTCACCTAAAGGGAAATTATACTTAAACGTCACAATGTGCTAAAAAGCGATGACTCAGCATTTTTTTAAAAGGGTTTTATTTCTGTTTTTTTTTTATTTATACTCATATCCCTAACACACTTTATCGAAACATATTTAGGTATAAATCAATAATAAAGTTTACATAATCTAAATTCATAATAAAAAGAATTCTTATTTTTTGGCGACTCAGCTAATTTAACTCCAACTTAAATTTTTGTAAAATAAACTTTAAATATAAAATTTTCAATAAATACAAAGACGGTTAAATATAACATACTATCTAAATAATAAAAACAATAAATTAAAAACACAGCAAAAGCCTGAACCTACATCAAAAGTGTTATTTGATTACAAATACAATGTATATTGTAGATACAAAAATATTAGTTTTTTACAACAAGTTTAATCTGTAGAAAAAAACTTAAATAACTTATTTATTTTTTCAAAGGTTATACTTGCTTTTACACCTGAAATTAAACCCGGCTTATTTTTATTTGTAGTAATTTTGTTGATGAAGAAAATAATCAAAATATTTAATCTTTAGAAACAATAACTTGTTTAATACTAAATTAATACAGAATTCACCATTACGAAACTATTTAAATACAATTTTAACATTATGAAATTAGAATTTTATCATAACCAATACTTTTTACATTATTATACATTTCTGTTGAATTCAATACACAGGTGTACCTCAAAAATAATTATAAATTCGTTTAGTGATTAGAAACTTATAACAAATAATTAAAAATAAGGTTTAGTTAGTTGTGGTTAATTGAAAATGTTAGTGAAAGTTTTTATAAGAGAAATTAAATTATTAAAAAACAATTAGGCCTGATAAAAGTATTGAATAAGAGAAATTTTTCATTAATATATTCGATATAAAAACTGACAAGACCTAGTACACAATAAAAATTTATTTCTTAATAGGTTTAAATGGTATATGTTTTACTAAATTTTTAATTATAAATATCATAAAGATTTTGTTCTTTCGTATTAAAACTGTATTAAATCGAAAAATTGTTTTCTTTATAAAATTTACTTGAAGTATAAGTCGATAACTCATTTATATTGATATATTTTAAAACCAAACTTGTTGCAGATGATAATTTGTTTTTCAATAGTTCGTTTTTAAAATTATGAGATGAATTTCCTGACCCCATTTTAGTTGAACTACTTAAGTCTAAATAAATATTTAGTTAGTTTTACAATTAAACTAAAATCTTCAAAAATGCGTAGGAATAAATATAGTTTTTTTTGTGAGAAACCTGTATTAATGTAAGTTTAGATTTTGATTTGAACTAATATTAAGTTTTACTTAAAATAAAAATTAACTTGTACTTGTAGAGAAATTAAAATGGAATGAAGATAGTCTTCTTCTTTTTATTTTAAATGCTTTATGTGGAATTTTTGGAAACTATATAAAAGTATGATAACAAAATATGAAAATTAAACAACATTTAAATTGCAAAAATTATGGAATATATGCAGCTACATGCAACATATGCAAAAATTTATACATTGGACAGACTATGAACAGCTTTACTAAGCGATGGAATGCCCACAGAAACATATGGAAAAACAATAAAACTGAACTAAACCATGAAATAAAAGACCAATTTGCTCTAATTATACAATATAATAAATTTCACAAAACAATATACGAGAACAGATAGAATATGCATACACAGTTCACTTTTTAGAACTAATTTAGACTATACAGAACAATGGTGGATTAAAAAAACTAATTTAAACAGTGTTTTTAAGAAATAGTTTTAATAAAAAATTCAAAATGTCATCAAAAATTTTTTTATCAACTACAATGTTAGGGGATTTTTTAATTGTTTTATGTTTATAGAAATAGTTTTTCTTAGTTACAGTAAACAAAAATAATTTTCTAAAGTGTGGTTTTCTCAGTTTCTCAAATTGAAAAAAATATATCAAACTTTACTGACTATTCTCAAATATAATTGTTCCATCAACTTTGAAGTAAAAGTATGAAATTCAGTATTTAATGATATGGTAGTTTTTAGTTTTATTTTAAATTTTACAAAAAATATTTAATTTACAGTACTTAATTTTCTCTAGTTGCTAGTATATATCTTTTTTGTTTTCTACAGAAATGAAAATGTTTGTTTTTTAATAAACGAAAGATCTCTTCAAAGTGCTTGGACAAGACTGTGACTGATTTTTTTGATTGTTCTAACCTTTTTTCATTTTTGTTTGTACTTAAAGTTAGAATATTATTATTTATACTATTTTCGGTAAGTAGAACATCTAACACTGAAGCAAGCTTGTTTTTAAGATTTATATTTTCTGCGTCTAACTTTTTTAATGTTGGTTCACTATGTTCTTTTGATAATATTAACTCATTCGAAACTGATTTTAGTTTTTCTTCTAGTTTTTTTATATCTGTTTTAAGCTTTTAGTTGTCAGTTTATTTGTTTTTTCGTCGTTAACTATCTTTTCGTTCTGGACAGCTATTATTGTTGTCAAATTAATTCTGAGGTTTTCATCTAACTTTGAGTTTTTATTAAAATAATCTTTGTTTTGTTCTTCAAGAAGAGTAATTCTTTTGATTATCAGCTTCTGAAAGTTTGCGTTGTTTTCATTAAAAACTTGCAATACAGTTTTCGTGTCATCAGATGATCCTTTGTAAACAAGATCTGCATCTTCATTAACAGAAGGATAAAGTTTCATTACTACGTTTTCTCTAAGAACTTGAGACCTGCAATCAGAACAGGTCATTCTAGTATCCAACCATTGATGCAAGCAGCTATGGTAGTACATGAGTCCGCAATGGACAACTGATATTTCCTCATCACGAAAAACTATCTATTCCTGGCATATGGTACACGATATGACATTTTATAAAATCTGGAATGTACAAATATTGTGTTTTCTTCAAAATAAACATTTTAATTTTAAACCTCAAAGATTAACAAGGTTTTAAATTTAAACAGAACTATTTAACAATTAGTAACAAATATTTGATAAGATATCATCTAAATAAAATCTTAAAAAGTGTGGTAAGAATAGTTTTTTGAAAATAAAAAAACATAATATTGAAATTTCATAAAACCAACTTATATATAAATTTAAAGGAAACCAGCAGATTAATAGTGTATTTTTTGTTGAAGCTAGTAAAATATTATTGAAACTAAATGAATAATTATTGCGAAAATTTGTTAATGGTCTTAGTTTTTTATAAAGTTTGTTCAAACGACCTTGATTACTATACTCTTAATAAATAATAACATTTTTACAATGGCAGAAATAAATTATTATAAGTAAGAAAGGTAGTATTAAAATTTTACAACCAATGAAACTAGTTTGTTTTAAAATGTTTAAATAAAACATTATTTTGGTATATCTTACCTAGTTTTATACGATTTGAATAGTTATATTATGTGTAACAAATTGTTTAAAAACAGTTAGACCTAGTTTTATGATATTTTTCTGAAATTTGTTTTCCATAGATTAACAGTTTGAAATTTATGTGTAGAAATTTTACTAATAATCAATAATAAAGTTTAGATAAAGTGTTTAATTTAATGACATAAATTAGCTACTATTACAATATCAATCGTATAGTTTGTGCATGTATTTTAAAATGAACAGTTAACTTTTCAAAACAAGTAAAAGCGCTTTTTTAAGTTTAAGAGACGAATATTATCTTAAACTGAATTTCAAAATTGAGTTAAAAAACGATATGATATAATTTAGAAAAATAATATATCTAAAATATTTAATTTGCACATCTTTATTTAAAATAAGCTCTTTACATTTCAGTAAATTGAGCAATTCTTTTTTAGTTAAGACAAATAACTATGTAATTCCTAAAACAAAAATTTTTACAAGTTGTGTTTTAAACTTATCAAATTTTCACTTTGGTTTTTTATATATCTGTTAAATAGTAAAACAATTAAAATACGTTCAAAAACCTTTACAAACGAAACATATCAACAGAAGAATAATATTGTAAATGTCATGCAATAAATAATATAACTTATATATACAGTATAAATTAAAAAATTAAAAAGATTAAGAAACAAAACATACATTAAAAGACACTGACTTTAAAAGTGTGTTTATAATTTTTGATGCAAGAAAAGTTAATAAAATGATGTAGACAAAACTTATTTTTGAGAACCTTAAACTTGACTAAAATGGAAAGTTCTTTTATTTTTAAATTGTTACTGCTTATTTTTAAGTAAAAGAGAAACTGTAGTTAAAAACTAAAACTTGTTTTATAGTGTATAATTTTCAAAGTATAATATTTTTTCTTACCATTACTAGTGAATAAACTTTCAAAATGGCGATTTTACTTTTTAAGAAAGGTTTCGCACATTAAGCAAGGTGATTATAAACTAAAAAGTACCACACAACATTCAATGTTTTTATTGATATAAAGTTAGAAAACAACAGTAACAATTAGATGTTTCAAACAAAACAAACAACATAAAGCGTAGCAGAAACATTTCAATCGTTCTTTTTTTTTTAATTAGAAACAATATTAAACTATTAGCTTTGTAGACAGACCTAAATCACATTTAAATTTTACAACCTGAGAAAAGAAATGCATTTAATATTTCAATAAATTGACCAAGACAGGCGGAAAGACCACAGAAAAAAAAATCTTAACAATAAAAAGTATCCAGCATTTGACAGATTTTATGCAATAACAACTCCTGTCGTCAACAATGTGTTCATCAGGTATTCTCGATATCATGATTGGCTCGATGTTGCTTGTAGCGCCCGCTCGTGGCTGGTAAACAGTTTTATCTGTTTCATTAAAAGTAACTTGATTGTATGATGGTGGGAAGTTTATTTTAGGGTATTTTTTTTGGTGGGTCTTCAACATAACTTGGTTGTATGATGGTGGGGATTTTTTTTGGGGTGAACTTTGTTGTTTTGGTGGGTCTTCAACATAACTTGGTTTTATGATTGTGGGGATTTTTTTTGAGGTGAACTTTGTTGTTTTGGAGGATCTTCAACATAACTTGGTAGTATGATTGTGGGGAATTTTTTTGGGGTGAACTTTGTTATTTTGGTGGGTCTGGTATAAATACTGTTGTTTGCATGCTTGTTTTAAATTTTTTCTATTTTTTTAATAAGAATCTGGCTTTTCAAAAGAATTTTTACTATAGTGTTCAGTGAACGTTTTTCCAAATTACATATTATGAACAAACTTTCTTATAGTTTAAGTTTCCTATATTTTATTCATAAAAACAGTGAAGTGAAGTTTGATGGAAAGTTGTTAAATACAAGGTATTACCCAGGGTTGCCAAATATTTTCGGAAAATTTCCTCCAGGTTTTCAAAACTTCCTCCAGGTTTTCAAAACTTCCTCCAGGTTTTTAAAAGTAAGCTTTTTTGGGTCTATTATTAGCTTGAAGTTAAGTTTAAGGTAAGAAACTGTGAATAGTATTAAAATATTGAAATACTGTAAAGCTAGTTTAAATGTGTTTTTTAATAAAAAAAATTAATGATGAAAAAAAAATTATCAATAGGAATTTGGAATAAACTGATATATACTACTTAATATGTTAAAATTGTTGAAAATTCCAGGTTATTTTAGTGATTTTTGTTCGAATTCAAGGTTTTTCCAGATTTTTTAGCCTAAATTGTCAAATTTCTGGTTTTTCCTGGTTATTCCAGGTTTTTAAGTTTTTTGGTAACCCTGATTACCGTTTATGGGGGCTGTAAATATTTAAACCAAGTAAACTAGCCTTAATTCACACAACTGAAGTGCTAAAATTGAAAATGATTAACAGAAATCATATAAATAAAATATAATGAAAAGATTATCAAGGTATTTTCACTGCTGTTTATAAGAGAGTAAAGTAAAATGTTCATAAAGCAACAACATTAATAAACAACGGATATTATACAACTACCACAGATTTTAAAAAATAATTGTTTTGTGTAAAAAAATAAACAAAACAATGTGCAACATTAAATAAAAACATAAAATCATGATTTTTTAAAGTTATTTTTGAGGTTAAGAACAAATTAGTCTATTTTTGAAATAAAAGTTAAAAGAAATACAAAACGTATAAATTATCTATACTTCGTTAAGTAAAAGTAAAACACACTCATTACCTTCAATTTATATTTTTTTAAGTATAAAAACAAATAAAATTTAAAGCAAATAAGAGTTTGTTTAAAAGATATAAATTTTTATGAAAATCTTAAACTAAGTACTAAGTGTAGAGACATATGACAGACTAAAAATTTCTAAACACTATTTGAAAAAACTTATTAGCTTTAGTCAGCTAATAGTTTTAAATTTATTTACATATTAGGGTTCTAAATTTAAAAAATATCTTTTTTTTATTTAGACTTAATTAGTTTCATAGTCAATTAATTTTAGTATTAAAATTTCAACTCAAACAATTTTATCAACTAGTTAAATATAGTCATGGTCAAAACTAGAAACAAAGTAATTAATCATGAGTGTTTTAGATTACAAGCATAACAATCATTAACAGAAAATACACAACAGAAAATACACTTAGGGTTCTAAACTTAAATAGTATCATTTTCTTTTTCATTTAGACTTGATTAGTTTGGTAGTTAATTAACTCAAGTAATAAAATTAAACTCCCAAAGATTTTATCAACAACTAAATACAGTCATAATTAAAAACAGAAACAAAGTAATTAATTATGATAGTTTTAGACAAAAGTATGATAATCACTAACAGAAAATACATAACAGATCATTGAAACAAGATTAATCAAGTTTACTTTTACAGTAAATCACTGCAATAAATATCAAGTCTCAAATAAGTCTGATATGTAATCCAGTTTCTTTCACCTCTGTAAATAAGTAAATTTTATGCAGAAACTTTTCAGCCTCAGGCGATCACGACCAATTTCAGATAAACGCAGGCCATCGTCAAAACAAAAATTTCCAAAAAGGAATAGTTATCATGGATTGTTGGAGAATATAATGATCATGGGCAGGAAACAGATGAGCATCAGGGGCCACCAAATCGCACAAAAACATATCAACTGTTTCCTTGTGCAGCACTGAGTTGTGGCGTTCAGTGTTTCTTCTGGTATTCTGGACACCATAACCGGCTCGATATTGCATGTAGCGCCATCTTGTGAGTTTATATGACATTGTGGTTGATACATAACCTGTTGTTGGACCACCATTGGTTGTGATTGAACTTCTTGGGCACTTGGTTGGTAACCTGTTTGTCCTTGTTGGCTCATCACAACCTGGTTGTAGCTAGGAGGCGGGACATTTTGTTGAGTGAATTGCTGGGGCTGGTATTGATTCAGGTGTTGATCGCTAGGGGAGGCTGTTGGTACGGGTTGAAAATTTGTTGTGTCCATTTTGTTTAAAATTTTTAGGCTTTTAAAAAATCTGTTGGTAAAAATTTATTGAAGATTTTTATAAAACAGTGTATTTTAGTAGAAATTACATTAACTATTTGTTTATTTATTAATTAGCTTTGAAACAACAGGGAACCAAGTTTAATATCTTATTTTACAACTTATGAAAGCAACAAAATACTTAATACATGATGGCAAGCATGGTCAAAAGTGCATCTACATTGATTTTATTTTCAAAATGTAAAAACAAAAAATTAATAAGTGTTTAGGCAATAGCTGCTACAAAATTCTTAAATCTGTGTGGCAAATATCAAGGTTGTTTTTTTAAGTAAAATTTGTAGTTTGTTAGTAGCATAAAAACTCTAGTTTTCCAACGTTTTTAAAACTTCAGAATAAGTTCCATTTATATGCAGATAAATGCCACCATAAACTATCTTTATATGGCAAAATATGGTTTATTAAAACTGGTCGCAACTTTGTGAACCAAGCACAGACATTCTAATTATCACTTGGTGCAGATGTCTTTACTTTACATAATTCTTATTGGGCGATCATGACCGATTACAGCTAAACGCAGGCCATCATTAAACTAAAAACTTCCAAAAATGCAAGTACAGAGTTATCATGGATTGCTGGATAATATAATAATCATGGGCAGGAGACCAAGCACCATTACCACACAAAAACACACCAGTTGCTTCTTGGTGCAGCAGTTGGTTGCGTTCAGTGTTTCTTCTGGTATTCTGGACACCATAACCGGCTCGATATTGCTTGTAGCGCCATCTTGTGAGTGAATAACACCTTGTGGTTGATAAATGACCTGTTGTTGGACTACCCTTGGTTGTGATTGAACTTCTTGGGCACTTGGTTGGTAACCTGTTTGTCCTTGTTGGCTCATCACAACCTGGTTGTAGCTAGGAGGCGGGACATTTTGTTGAGTGAATTGCTGGGGCTGGTATTGATTCAGGTGTTGATCGCTAGGGGAGGCTGTTGGTACGGGTTGAAAATTTGTTGTGTCCATTTTGTTTAAAATTTTTAGGCTTTTAAAAAATCTGTTGGTAAAAACTTATTGAAGATTTTTATAAAACAGTGTATTTTGGGACGGGTTGAAAAGTTGTTGTGTGCATTTTATTTAAATACTTATTTTTAACAATATCCTGTTAGTAAAATTTGTAAAGTTTTTGTTGTTAAACTTAAAAAAAAAGCAATAATATTTATAAAATGGCAAGCATGATAATTTCAATTGTGTATATAACAAGATTTGTAACACTTATATTAAGTTTTGCAATAATTAGTTAGCATATAAAACTCATACAGCAATAAAATTTATGCAGCTTAAAATATTAGTAAATTGTTACTATGTTTTTTTTAACTTCAAGTATAGAGTTCTTAGAAAACTTATACAATTATGAACTATATTTTGAGGTTTTAGGTGAAATTAAATCATAAACAGAGCTCTCTTACTTTTACTTTAAGTAAACGTTATCATAAAAAGGCAATAACAAAACCACAAAGTCAATACAAATAAACTAATAAACTGATGAAACATTTATGCAGTATCAGATCATACGTAAAATGATTTTCAGTAAATAATGGTATTATAAAAACAATTCATGCAGCATTTAAATATTTCAGCACCTGAAATTATTAGCAAAATCAAAAATGGCAAGATGTTATTCAGATAAAAAGTAAAAATAAAAAATTATACAAGCACACAAGATAGCAGAGTATTATTAATATTCAAAAAATAATAATTTTGCAGTAATCAAAAAACAATCAGTTACTAAATTTTTTGAAGCAGACAAAAAGTACAGATAACAATAAAATGATAATAATAATAATAATATTTATTAGCTTTATTACAATAATTTTTTACTGCCAATACAGCTAGTCAAATCACTTACAGCTTAAATGCAACTGTACACACAAACTCAATCATACTTTGTGCAAATTCTACTTCTTACAACTATATGAGATACAGTAAAACAAAAATGATAAAAACCAACAAAACAGGGCCAGCAGTAAAAATGAGATACTTGGTTTTTCTTGCGTCCCAGTTGCTACAATCTGTTACTTGCTCGCATTGAACATTATTAGGTGGCATTTGAACCATTTGTGGTGGTTGGTACGGACCATTACTGTGTTTGGTGGAACCATTTGATCGTTGGTAACTTGTGTTGGTTGCTGGTAACCATTTTGTGAAACCAACTTGTCACATTCTAGTGCTGTGTTGTAAGTTGGTGGTGGTACTTTACCTTGGGTAGAATTTTGTGGGTTCGTTGGGTTTTTGTTGTTAGGGAGAGTAGATTGTTGGGGAGAACTTTCAGTAGGGTTAAGTGGGTTACCATCGCTTGGGGGTTTTGTTTTCACTGGTTGGAAAATGGTGATTTGCATTTTTGTATTTAAAACATTTTAACAACAACCTGTAAATTTAGTTATTTTTGAATAGTTGTCTGAATCTTGAGAATTTGCTTTTTTCTAGTTTTAAGTTCACTACAATACCAATGTAAGATAAATAAATTTTTAAACAACATTAAAATATTTTCAAAAAATAACTGAATTAAAGTTTTATTAAGTATAAGGCTCAGTTACAAGTTGAAAGAAATTACAAAAATATGTATTCAATTTTAAATAAATTAAAAAAAGTTGCTTTAAAAAATCAGTTTAAGAAAAACTAGAAC
The DNA here is from genome assembly GCF_965202585.1 of Thalia democratica. Taxonomy (NCBI): domain Eukaryota; kingdom Metazoa; phylum Chordata; class Thaliacea; order Salpida; family Salpidae; genus Thalia; species Thalia democratica. The sequence goes on along the minus strand of NC_139171.1, from coordinate 3,336,029 downwards.
AAAACTTAGAAAAAACATAAATGTTTATGTAAAACTGTGCAATGATTTGTATAAAACTATTAAAATAGTAAAAATATTTCTAGGAAAATAAATGATTGTTATCAATCATTTGATTTCAACAAAAATTACCATCAAAATTAGTCAAACTAAATCATAATTTGTGCAAATTAAAATTCTTATCATTAAAAATAATCAAAAATTAACACATAACATGATTTTAGCTATGTATAACAATCTTTAACATTCAAGTTAAGAAAGGCAATATCTACTGATTTACAACATTATTGAAAAATATAAAGGCTATGAAAAAAAAACAGTCAAGCATAAAACACCCCCTATATATTACAACAAGTTACCAAAGGACCACTAAACCAACCACTTTTTTTCAGTGCAATTACAAGAACTATCTTCTCATGTTTTCAAAATGTTTTCCATAATATTGCTACAAAAAAAGCTAACAGAATAGCTGAGGTGACTTATTTAAAAACTGTTGGGCAACTCTGATTGTTGCCACTTGGTAACCTGGAAACCACCACCGGTTGAACTTCGCTCGTTGCTAGTCTGGACACCGCTACAGTGCAACCATGTGGTTGAGGAGAAACCATCAGTGATTGACCACTTTGAGGTGGCGGGTAAACAGCGCCACTTAGTGGTGGTGGCTGGTAAAATGTTTTATCTGATTGAGCAGTGCTCGACAGAGCTTCATCGTAGCTTGGTGGTGGAAGCGTGCTGTGTTGAGTTGCATTTTGAACACTAGGTGGCAAACTGTGTTGAGATTGTTGCGGGTTGTTGCCACTAGGGGTCAGATAATTTTGGGGCGGATTTTGTGGACCAATGGGATAAGCAGACAGTACTGGTTGGTAACCGTTGCTGTCCATTTTGTGTTATTTAAGATTTATCTTGTATATAACCTGTTACTACAATTTTATCAAGTTTATTTTTAGCCTAAATACTTGCATTAACCATTTATTTATAGTTTTTATTCATTTATTTATATTTATAATCACAAATTCAATTTTTATTTTAATTGTTTTTTTTATAAGTTTTAAACATATATGAAGCAATAAAACTTGTTTTATAAATATATGTTTTATGTTTAAATAAATACCTGGTCTTGGTATAATTTTTTATATAAACATTTGAAATTATAATTATAGTAATTTCAAGTTTAAATTATGAAAAAAAAACAGAATAGTACATTACACTTTTATTTCAAAGGTATAAAGTTCAAATAAATTAAAATAACCACTTCAAGAGTGAAATATTGTGTTTTACGCAGTTTTACAACAAAAAGTGCTATAGAGGTCTACTACTTTAAATATAAAATGTTTCAAAGTATCATGTGTAAAAATAAATAAACATAGGGTTACAAAAAAACAAGATAATAAAAATTATAAAACCAAACTTGTTAAAATACATACAAAAATAATCAATGGTTTAAAACTTATGATTAAAAACTATATGTTTGTTCTGAAAAATATCTCCGAAAAACAAATTTTTTTATTTAGTTTTATACAACATAGACTCATTTAAAGGACTGTTTAAAGGTATGTAGTTTAAGGTAACTATTAACTCAAAATAAAAAAAGCTTTTAAGAATCAGAATTTTAGTACTACATTATAAAAAAAGTACTAAACAAATGGCCTAAGAATAAAAGTTACATCAGCTCCTTATACAGTATGTTATACTACTAAATATACCAAAATTCCTGCAAGTAGAAAACTATGTAAAAAAAAATCACGTTTTGTGTAGAACAGAAACAGAAAATTTAAAACTTTGACATTGAAAACTTAATTAAAGGCAGAAAAACAAAAACTGCAGCACTATAGTGTACCTTTTATGACTAAGAGTTTATAAATTTTAATAAACACAGGCAACAAAGGTGAACAGGGAAATAAAAATAAATGTATAAGCACAATCTAACAATTGAGCTAGAAGCATGTCAGTCATGAGATATTTTAAACTGACGAAAAAAATAAAAGCAATTCTGAAGAGTCCAAAAAAAAAAACTAAATAAATAATGTTTGCAAAAGAGTCAAGAGAGGTGATTAAATAAAATGAAGAGACAACATGCATCTAAAATTGGTTCAAAGAAGATGATCAAAAGTAAAACAATTCAGTTTTTCGAAAATTGGTTCAATCTCATCAAATATCCGCTGATGATAAAATACAGCAGAATAATGACCCCGCCAACAAAACCCAACAAACGCCACAACATTGACTTTTCCAACACGCACTGAGCTTTTCTGATTGGTTTAACAACCAAAACTTCACCTCCGTCTTGTTGAGCAACAAACAGTACCTGGTAAACTGTTTCGTCTGGTTCATTGACTGGTTCTTTACTGTTTTGTTGGTTAACATCAATGACTGATTCTTTACTGTTTTGTTGGTTAACATCACTGACTGGTTCTTTGTTGTTTTGTTGGTTATCATCACTGAATGGTTGAGTTGGCACATGATGGAAATGGGTGGTTTCCATTTTTATTTGTTAATACAAGAACTTTTAAAAAACTAAATGCAAAATGTTAAATGTATTTTAGGCACAGTGGATCTAAAGTGAATGTATGATTGAAAAAAGTAAAACGAGGTGTGTTTTTGAAGTTTTTTTTTTCATTTATAGCCACTACTTTGAATGGCTCTTATTGTAACTTTAGAATACCTTAATAATGTTGAAAAATTTTATTTTGAAAATTTTAAGGTGTAAAAACTTTAAAGATAAAATATTTTACCTTTGATTGAGATTTTTTTTATTGAATTAGAGTACTCAACAATTTATAGTTAACTAAAATGCATACACAAAATTTAATTTGTTGAGTTAAACAGATGATATTAATAATATTATGGCATTTAAACCACCAAATTTATGGAAATATATTATAATAGGCCAGTTATCAACTGTAATCAAGTATGCATTTTCATTTAGAAGAATAAAAATAAATAACAAGAATAAATTATAAACACAGTGATGCAACAAATAGAAAAAAAATTATAATTAAAAATACAAATATTTGTAACAAGACAGTATTTATATAAAAAATTAAAGATAACAACGAGGTTTAAAAAAAAAAAGTCAGCCTGAGTGAGAAATCACTAAAGTGAGTCTACCTGTGTTTATAAGAAAATTGTTAAAAGTTATGGGCATAGGGGAGGTAAAACACTTTTTTTTTTAATTTAGTCTTATTTTTTACTTAATTAAAAAAGCTGCTTGTTACTTTTCCCATTTGTTAAAATTCAAACTATTTTTTGAGATATAAGCAATCAGATCAAAGTTAGAACATTTATTAGGTTCTTTATGGTAGGCGCAAACTAAAAGGGGAAAAATAGATTATTTATTTAAAAATATGTTTATTTGTTCAGTTTTGAGGAGTTGTTTTAAATAATGTTCAGAGAAATCTTTAATAAATTGTAAACAACTTGTAGAAAACAGATTTGTAATTTTTGTATAAAAACTTTTTTAATAAATAATAAACATTTTTTTATTAGTTTTCTAAATAAATATTGTTAATAGCAATTTTACAAAATTTTGCTTCCTACAAGTTGTTTGTAATATTGAAAACTACATTTGCTGATGACTTGGATTAGATTGTTTTAAAAATGAAGGAGGAGATTGATTTTTAGTAATTATTTCCAAATTGCAAGAAACCAGAATTAAAAGTTATTGACACAATAGGTTCTTTTTTTCAAAACTTACTATATTCCAACATTTATTTGATTTTTTGTTATACAAAAAGCATCTTATAGTATGTACTCTTAAGTTTCGAAAAAAGAGCCAATGTCAGTTTTTGTAAAAAAAAAAAGTTGGACCCCCTATGCCATTTATATGAACAAAGCTTGAAATAAAATTTTACTTTTAATAATGGTTCAATATCTAAAACAAAATCAACTAGAAGAAAAAGATCCAAAATTATAAAAGCTAGCCTGGTGTTTTGTAAAAATATCAAAACTGGACTGGGTCAGCCTGATTTTTTTTTTAATTTCAAAACAACCTCAATTTATCCTGAGCGGCCTGAAAAATATTGTTTTGGAATATATAATTGGAGTAGCTTTGCAATCGTTTGAATGTTTTAGTTATAAAAGTTTGAGTTTTTTCAGTTTGTACCTTGTGTAAGTTTAATGTTTATTTTAATAATGTAATTTATTTTTTTCATTTTATATTAGTATCTTGCAGTTTAAGTGGTTTTAGTGCCTAGGTCCTTTGTTTGACAATAAACTTTAATAATAGTAATAAATAACAAAAGATGCTTCTACTTCAAAATACCTTCAAAATTGAGAATGGGCTTGTTGTGCTGTGGGAGATAGTGCTGTTGACTTTTAGACTTAAATAGTTTTTATCCATTTCATGATTATTAATTATTAAAAACGACCTGTTGATGTTGCTTTTTATAACACTTTTGTTTGATTGTCTAGTTAAATTTAGTCTAGTTTAGAAAAAGAGTTCTTAAAGTAAAATAAAAACTATTAAAAATATGTTTACTTTAACAATGCAATGAATGTTACGTTTTAATAAAAATTTCAAGTTAATATTTATAAAAGCTTAATTAATTTTAAATAAACTCTAAAAAGCAGCCTTTAAAAACATTGAGTTTATTTGTTAGAAATCATTTCTATTCACAGATAATTTACTGTAAAACATCACTTTACAAACTTCAAAGGCAATAATATAAAACAATTTAAAGTAATCATGATTAACATTAAAATAGTGAAAATCAGGTTTAGAGCAGTTTCACAACAAAAAGTGTCATAGAGGTCAGTTAAGTTGAGTAAAAAATAAACAAAGGCAAATTATAATAGCTCAAAATATTTTGTGTAAATATAATTACAAAAGATGTGTTCAAAAGAAGATTTGTTAAGTAGTGAAATTATAAAAGTTATAAAACAAAACTTGTCAATTCACATACAAAAATGATCTATGATTTAAAATTTATTATTAAAAACTAACTGTTTTTCTTAAAATTTTCTCTAAAAACATAATTATTGATCTTATACTATAAAAACATATATATTCAAAGGCATGTGCCAGTTAAGGTTGATCATTTATTAGAAACAAGTTCCCATTTACGAGAAGTACACTTTATTATAAGAGTAACAATATTAGAACAATCAAGTGTCTCAAATTGTTGCTTAGGTACATCATCTTTTATCAGTGATCTTTTTGTCTTTATCTTAACTGCTACAAATACAAATTATTATACTTTAAAAACACCAACATAATTTATATATATATATATTCATGATTAACCTTGAAATAGTGAAAATCAGGTTTTAAGCAGTTTCACAACAAAAAGTGTCATAGAGGTCTTTAAAATTGAGTAAAATATAAACAAAGACAATTTATAACAGCTCAAAATATTTTGTGTAAATATAATTAGTATATATAGTAAAAAAGATGTGTTCAAAAGAGGACTTGAATTATGTTGTGAAATTATGAAAACTATAAAAAAAATTGTTAATTTACATACACAAATAATTTTATTTATGATTAAAAGCTAATTGTTTTTCTTTGAAATTTCTCTAAAAACTAAATTATTTATCTAGTAACATAAAAAAAAAGATTCATTTAAAGGTATTTCAAATTTAAGTTAACCAGAAACGAGCTCCAAGTTACCAGAATATTAGTACTATATTATAATTAGCGAAAACAAAATTCCCAAACCAATGGCACCGTAATAAAAGTCAAGGCGAGTCCGATGAACAGCAAGTTGTACCACTGATTCCACCAGAAGCTGTTTTCTGTGATTGGCTGAACCACTGTGACATTTTGAACAGCGCCACCAGGTGAGTGAAGCCTCCCAGTGTACAGCTGCCTGTATTTGTCTGTTTCTCCTGGGAAGTCCAACGCTTCGTTGTATGTTGGAAGTTGATCACTTGGTGGAGCTGTTGGGACTGATATGAAATCGGTTGTGTCCATTTGTTCAAGCTAAAATTTACAAGCAAGCTGTGTATATATTTGTTTACTGTTTTTTTTTTTTTCTGATGTATTAGATATAGTTTACTTAGGTAGTACTTTACTAACCTCTTTTTAATACAGTATGTGTAAGCTGTTTTACAATTATTTCTTTATTGGTGTTATACAGCTGTTGATACAATATTAAATTTTTGAGAGAAAAATATTTTAAACATAAATAAAACTTGTAAACTGAATAAGTAAAACAAAGAAAACTTAGTAACTATGTGCACTAATGTTTCTACTCTTAATAATTTGAAATGGTCAATGAAATTGTAATTATTTAATACTATACTTATGTAGTTATAATTTACTTTTGCAAGATTCTAATAACTTATTTTTATTTTTGTACTAACAATGTTTGTTTTATCAACACTTGGTGATAAGTGGTATGAAATTGGTGGTGTTAAATTGATATTTCTTTTTAAATTTAAATAAGCTGATGAAGGAAAAGTTGGTGTATGTTTAGAGCAGTGGTCGGCACGGTGTACACTGGTGCACACTAATGTACATGAAATTTCTTTTAAGGTGCACAAGACTTTTGGGGTGCATGAAACTTATTTTTAGGTACATGAATTTTTTTTTGTGCAAAAAGTAATTTTTTTTTTTTTATCTTTCTACATTTAAGTCATATTTAACCTTAATATCTAATTGACCATTTTGTTATTAATAAAAAAACAATTTTTGTACTCTCCTAGCTCTATTCTGTTATCTTATGTAAAAATTCTTCCACCCTTAACCGCCCAAAAAAAACCGAAAACAGCAAATCTCATAGATTCTTAAAACAAAATAAAACAGTTAGTATTAGTATTCTATTAATGTTTAATTTTATTAGCTCTTATTGTTTAAAAAGCATTTTGCTACATTAAAAACACTATATTTAATCAGCTTAATCAACTGATATTTGACAAAAAATTAGTTAGACCAAAAAAATTCAAATATGTTTTACTTATAATAAAATTAAAGTATAGATAGGTTCAAGAGATTTAAAATATAAACAAAACTGTATAAATAAAACTTATTAACTGTATAAGTAAAAATATTGAACACTATTGATAGCCACTGTTGCTTCTATTTTAAATAGTTTCAAAGGACTAGTAGCTTTCATTTGTGTTTGCAAGGTATTAGTTTTAAATTATTAGTTTTATTATTAAATTCATAATTAGTTTTAAATTTACAAACAAGCCGTGTACTTCATACTTATGAGGTTCAAAAAAATGTGCAAGCCAATAACTTGAAAATTTTATCCTTAAAAACATTAAATTACATGCTAAATAAAATTTGTAATTGTATAGGCCAGTGTTGCCACTTGTTTTAAAAAAACTTCAGGTTTTCCAAATTTCCCCCAGGTTTTTAAAAGTAGACATTTTTGGTATATTTTTAGTTTAAGGTCACAAAAACTTTTTATCTGTAAGATAGATTTTTTGTGCTAAATCGAAGTTTTACTACTTAACATGTTAAAATTGTGAAAAATTCCAGATTTATCATGGTTTTTTAGTGATTATTGTTTAAAATTCTAGGTTTTTCCAGGTTATTTTTCAAAATTTCTCAAATTCCAGGTTTATTTAGATTTTTTATTTGGCTAAATTGTCAAATTTTAGGTTTTTCTAGATTTTTAGGTAAAGTGGCAATTCTAATAAGCTTTCTTATACTTTTAAAAGTTAATAAGTATCACTTTTTTTGAAAACCTTGAAAATTACTTTCTGCACAGTACAACAATTAAAAAGAAAGAAAAATGTGAACGCTCACAACTATGGTCAATGGATTGGTGTGGAGAAAACCTTTTCATCATCAAGCCTTACATCATATATTTGTAAACAAACTATTACTAAAAGAAAAACAAAAGCAATAAAAGAAAAAGCCACTAGTTAAAGACTTAAAACAATACAGCTTGATAATTTTTCAATATTTTTGAACTTAATATTCATAAAAAATAAAAATAAAAGATTTTCGACCTAATTTACATGAACCTTATAAACTTCTGTCAATTAATTTGCATGGAGTATGCAAATGGTTTCTTAATGGAATATTAAGTGAGCATATCTGTTATATTCTCTACAAGGGGAATTTTATGACTGAACTTTTTGAAATACCAGGGAAAAATATAAACGAGTGTGAAGTTAGCTTTAGTTTAGTAAAAACATGTAAAAACAGTAAAACAAAATTTTTTGTTACGATTAGAAATTTATTATTTCATTTCAAGATTAAGAAAGAAAAAAATTTTAACCTAGTAATTTATTGTATTTCTTTAAGACTAAAATATTTTCTAACTAATGCACCAACAAGCAATTTTTTTATAAGACTCTATAACAGTGGTTCCCAACCTTTTTAATGCCCCGCACCCCTAAAATCTTTTAATTTGATCTCGCACCCCTAACACTGTATGCTTTATTACTTATAATTAACTTTATTATGAAATCATTGATTTCATTAATTAATAATTTGTATTTTTATTTTTATGATAGTGTACTATATTAATAAATATAAAACACTTGGAAATTTAAAAACATAACAAACTATAAGATTTTAAGCTTTTGACTTTTAACTTTAACAGTTGTAATTTCTAATTAGTAATATAAGTTCTTTTACATCGGTAAAAAATTTTAAATTAGTAAACTTATATTCGTAAAAAAAATGTATTTATTAAAATTATAATTTAATTATTTTACGAAATCTTTTATTATCAATAACTTATTGGGACACGTTAAAAGTCCACCCAGGCAAATTCGAGAACCGCTAACCGATCGAGGGCAGAGTTAGGGGTAACAGTGATAGTGAAAAATAAATAAAAAATAGATAAAAAATGCAAAAAATTCATAAATTAAATTAATTAGTAAGAAAAATATAAAAAAGTCGGGTGGATTTCAACAATAGTGTACCAACTTATAAACTTCTTTTTTTTTTTTAATGACTACCAACAGAACAGACACAAAAAATACTGACTTTGAAAAATATTTAGCTGACTGCGTAATTTTTAAGAATCGTTTTATAGAAAAGAACAAAGAGCTATACTTCTTAACGAATTTGAGGCATTTAACATACTATTATTATTAAAAAGCTTATCTTTTTGATTTTCTAAATATATTTCTACACTGAAATACGTCACACGTCAAAGCTATCTAGTAGACCATTAATTGTCCATTTTTACGAAAAAAAAATTGAAAAAAATAAAAAAAAATTGGAGAAAAGGTTGTATAAATAAAAACATAGGAATAAACACAAAATTTTAAATGGACCCCACTCAAAACGTCGAACCCCAATTCAATGTTTTTTTTTTAAACTAAAGACAAAAGACCGTTCTCTAGAATTTTTTTTTTAATTAGCTATTAAGATAAGGAAAATAATTGGGTCTTAAGTTTGAAAATGTTTATAAAATTCCTAATAAACGCTCTCAAGTTAAGTTCACGCTCGTCATTAATTGTCCATATTTATAAAATAATTTATATTAAGTTATAATATAAATCTTCAAAACGTACACTTATGTGTGTAAGTGTGGTAGTTTGTTTTAATACATACCTTTTTTTAATAGTTTTATAATCATCGTGAATCTCACATTCTGTAAACTTCAGTGAGTATGTAAAATACAACATAATAATTTCTTATATAAAAAAATTCAACGCAAATATATAATTCAAAATTGTATTTAAAATATTATCTAGAACTACATTTTATTTTAAAACATTAAGTTACTTGACACAATCTATTTTTTTTACTCATTTATCTTTTAGAAAGTGATTTTTAACACAAACTTAACTATGGGCCGGAGCCGGAATGTATAGAAAATAGTTTTCTGAGGACCAAATTCTTAAAATTATGTTTTATATTCTACTAGAAATACTATTTTAAACATAAAGTGTAGTAAGTTAAGCAATGATAAAGCATTAATAAACTGGAAATTTTTAAACTTAGACCTTAAATTGTACGTTTTTGTAAAAATTAAGTTTTATCGTTAAAAAAATGTCAAGGCAAAATTTTGCTTTAAGGACCGCATATCTGTTATTAAAATCATAAAAGTTAATTGAATACTACAAAATAATAAGTTTACATAAGTCTATTTTTTCCAATTGTTAAATTTTATTTCATTGTGAAAAAAGTAATCGTTTTTATTAAAAGTATTACCGCAGCTTTAAACATAATATACTTTATTTGACTAAGTTAATAGTTTTTTAATTTTAATACAGTAACAGGTATTTTCAAAAACAAACTATTTTAACTTTATTGATGCAAAACTCTTAAATCGAAAGATATTTTAAACTTTTAATTATTTCTAATTTAAAATGTGACCAGTACTAAAATTTTTTTTTATTTACTGCTTTAAGTTTAAGTTTCAACTTTTATATAAAAATCAAAAGTTAGTTTTTAAATGTTCATATTAACTCAAAGTTTAAAAACAAGAATAGAAATATTTTCATTTTAAGAATGCATTGGTTTTGATGATAGTTTTATTTAAACAGCTACTTCATATCGAGTAGTACAACCAAACTTTGATCTAACTAATAACAGTCAAAAAATATTTTTCAACTAAAGCCCAGTGTAAGTGCTGTATATAAATTTATTTTGAAGTATAATTAAAATTTCATGGACAGTTTTTAAACTAAAATTTTATATCACAACATGATTTCAACAACACGTAGGTTTTAGCACGTAGATGTTTAAATTTTAAATATCTAATTTGCACAACAATAACACTTACGCTTTAAAATGTGTTTGTAAACAAACTTAGTTATATACTGTTAATACGAGTAATAATTTAGTTTAACAGATAAGCATTTTAGGTATAGTAACAGGTTATATACTTTTAAATTCCTTTACATTATGTTTTTAAATAAAACGATATTAAGTATTAACAATAGACATTTATATTTTATGTATATAAAATGTTTTTAAGACTTAATTTAGTTAAAGTGTTAAAAAACAGCAGTATTTTTTTTCTGTTCTTAAAATAAAAGCTTAAAGTATGTAGTTTGTTTTATGTTAGTGAACAAACTTTATTGAAACGAAAAAAATTTATACAGCAATAAGTTGCAAACAGTTTAGGTATACTTTTTTAAACATAAAATTATTCGTTAATTAATGATTTTTTTACAAAACAAAAACTAGTAAATCAAAACTAACTAATAATTTAATCACATTTTAAACTTTAATAATTTTCAAAGTGCGTTTTTAAGCTTTCTTACAAAATCTGTTTAAAATAAAATCTGTAACATATTAACTGTTTAGAATTGTTAAGAGTTTAATTAAAACTTTTTAAGCTAAATCAAATATACCAATCTTTGACATTACGTAATAACAATAGGTAATGCTCATAAAAAAGGCCACATAAATGGACTATATTAAAGGTTTAAATATTACTGTTGTACAATAAAAGTATTTCAATGTTTCTTAATATCAACAGAAAATACTTTAAAAAAAAAAAAAATTACAATATAACAATAATGGGTCACATACTAGCCATATTAAAAGGAACAAAGGTGGCTGTTCAGGCCGGTAAATCAACACTTGGTGTTTACAAGGAACACAAAAAAACCGGCAAAATTAGCAACATACCCGTAAGTTGAAACTAGATGTTTGTAATTAAATTAAAGTTGTTAGTTTGCGGTAGATATGTATTGATGAGTGTGTTTTATAAGTGTGAGGTTTTCTGCAGTCGCTGTTAAGATTTTAAATGAGTGACTGAATTAAGCATATTAGTAAACTATTCTACAATTTACTTTGTTGAAAAAAACTAGAATTTTTAGATATAACTGACATCTTAATACTTAATATTCTATTTTAAGTTTGTGGAAGTAAAGCTTTTTACTTTGTATAATAAAATGTTAAAGTTTCTAAAATTATATATAAAATTTTAATAGTATGAAATAGTAGTTTTATCATTTTTTTACTGAGTAAATTTATTTTTCGTTAAAAAATAATTACCACAAATTTAAACAATCTTTCAAAAAACAGTCAACGTCAGCAAAAGGAACGGAAAACAAAATGGTTGATATGGCAGTTAGAAGGGGAGCTAAAACTGCAATGAAGGCACACGGACAATTGAAAGATAAAAATGTTGTTAGTAATGTTTTGTTTGATTTTTTATGTACTTATTTTTATTCTAAATTTCTTAAATAAGCTAAAATAGCCATTAAAACAACAAGGAAATTTACAAGATAAACATGCGGTAAGTAATTTTTTTTTGATTATTTATGTATTTAAATTTGTTTTATATTCTTAAAATAAGCTAAAACAGCCGTCTAAAAAACATGGACAATTAAAGATAAAATGTTAGTTAGTAACGGGAGTAAATAATTAGTTAAGTAATTTTTATTTCTTTGGCTTTAAAATAAAACTATTTTAAGCTTTATAAATAAACTTTTAGTTGATGTCTGTTTTAAATTGAAAATAACTTAAAACCAACAATCTGATAATAAAAAAAAGTTTAACTTAAACAAAAGTTTTAGTATATAAAAAATAAGTGTATTTGTTGAATTAAAATATTTAAAAATAAATACTATTTAATGAGGCTTTTTTTTCGTTTAGTTAAAAAAAATTTAAAATAATTTAATTTCTTCTATTATTATTTACAGACTTCAAAAGCTCAGAATGCTTTAACTTTGGCAAAATCGTTGAGAAAAAACAAATCGAAAAAGAAATAGTTATAATATTGATGGTCAATATCTTAATAGTTCAAAATGCAATCAAACTATCTTCTAACATTCTTTATTGTTTCGTTTTACTTTTTATATGTTTAAAGCAAAACATATGTACTTTTTTGTTTATATTCGTTTCTTTAAACATTAATCAAATTTACAATACAATTGAATAAAAATTAATTTTATTATCTTAATAAGAATATTTAAGTACAAATATTAATTTGTAAATTTTTAAAGTTTTAAACTAACTTAATTACACCATAACTTATGAAAAGACTTCTTAAAACTTTTATAAGTGTTTTAGTTTATTAAAGTTTTAATTATATTTAAAACAAAAAATTTTTAGATTAGCTATCTATGTCAAATTGTTTTAATAAAACCAAGCAATTAAGTATAATGTAAAACCTAGTTTTTTTTTAAGTCTATAGTTAAACGAATTTATTAAAATAAACAAACTTAATTTTTTATTTTAATGTTCAAGGAGTTTTATATAACATTGTAGGCATAATAAACACTTTTATCTTAAAAAAAGGTACTTATGAAAAACTTAGGCTATTAGATAAGATTTGTCATATAAAAGCATTACATTTCATATAATTACACAGTTAGAGCTAACCGTTTTTTATTTTTAAGTTTTGTATTTTGAAAAATAGCGTAACTTGATAAAAAAAATAACAATTTTTCTAATAACATTATTTATTAAGCTTTATAAATCTTTAAACTAGTAATTTTCGTAAGTAAGTAATTCTTCTTCTTAAAGTTAAGACTTCTTATAAAAACTCTTATTGTTTTGATAACTATCAATTACTTTAAATAGTTTAAAACCAAAAATTATGTTAGCAAACTTTAAACTAACAAGAAGTAAAACTAGCTAGTTAAGTAGAAAAATAAATATGAAGTATTAAAATTGGAAAGAACTTAATTTTATTACAGTAATAAAAATCAAATGTATTTTGCTAATTGTAACAAAATTTTACTTAAAACTTCTATAAAGCATGGTAAATACTTTGTCTGTCTGTAATCTAAAATGGGTTAAAATGTCATAACTTAAATCTTTTTTTAAGTGAAACAAAGTAAGACAGTGTCTTTACTAAAGTTGCACTGTTTTACGTAAATTACAAAACATTATTTGAAACTGATACTTTAAAACTCTTTATTTATTGATTTTATATATTTTTAAAACTAAATGAATACGATTTAAAATTTTTAAACGCTGTAAAAATTTTATTAAAATAGAACAAAAGATGTGTTTATAATCTAACTAAAAAATAAAACTGTTATAAAATAAAATAACTGTTTTTAATTTTTCATTTTACTAAACCTGTTAAATGATAAAAGTTTACATTTCAAATTATTCATAAAATTAAAAATATGTTTAAAAACCCTTTAGACTAAAAAACTTTTTTTTTTTTTTTGAATTACCAATCAAAAATTTAAGACAAAACAGTTTTGGTTTTGAGTAAAATCTGTTATCGTAAATTTTTAAAACAACAGGTTTTATATGTGCTGAATAATGCTTATTGTGCATTTTTTTAGACTTATAAGCTAATGTTACTAGTTTCTTAATTTTCAAACTGCAACTACTTTTAATATTTGTAAGGATTTCCAATTTAAATAAATGTACTTTTATATTTTATAAAAGGTAATTTAATAAAATTTAAACCAACTATTTTGATTTTTGTAATGAAGTACTATATTTACTAATTTTCAAAAATGTTCAATTGATTTAATATACTTTTGATATAATAATCAGTTGTTGATTAATATTTGCTGCTTATCTTGCAATTTAAAACTTTTTATATTACTCCTTGATATTTTTTGATAGAAAACGTAACTAAAAAATCATGACTGGTCCAATTTTAATATTACAAGTTGCTCCATTTTTTTGGAAAGCTTATAAAAAAAGAAAAGGAAAGAAAAGCAAAAGTGTAGAAAAAGAGGTAAGCGAAAAAGCTGTTAAATAAAAGAATGTATAAAATAATTAGTTCTTACACTGTTTGTTTTCAAGTAAAATATGGTGTTTAAACTTCAGAGAGAATATAAAATAGATAGAACATTTATATAGTTTTTATTTTAGTGTTATGTAATGTAATACTACTTTACTTGTTTTTTCTTGATTTCAAAGTAAGCTATTTTAGGATAAAAGCAAAAAAGTTGCTGAAAATATTGTGGAAGAAAAAGAACCTACAGAACCTGTAAAGATGAAATCCACAGAAACTGAAAAGACAGAAACTTCAGAAACTGTTAAAGTAAAAAAAGTCAAATCTAAGGTTACTATTTGTTACAAAAGTTCTTTTTTTTTTCGATTTTAATGAAGGACATTCTTAAGTTTATATTCTGAAGAGAGAAATCTAGAAATTAATTTGAATTTTATTATTGTGCTGACATAAATTTATTAATACTTTGTAAACACCAGTTTAAATTAAAAATTATCTTATCATTTATCAATATTAAACAACTTAAGAAACGTTTATAAATTTTTTATGATTTTATTATTACTTATTTGTTTAGGCTCCCGGGAACAAGTTTGTGAAAAAAGCGAAAGATATGGGTAAAACAGCCGCTAGTGCAGAACAAGTAAAGCAAGTAAAATCTAAGGTTTATATTTCGAATGGTTTTATTAAAACTAGTCTTAATTCTATATGATTTTGTTCAATGTTCTTAAAATAAATTATTTTTAAAAATTGTAACTCAATAAGACGTTACAAATTGATAACTAGCAAAAAATTACTTTTTCTAATAACATATTAACATTAAAATTAGTTTCTTAGACTCCTTTTTTAAAGACTGTATTGAATTTTGAAATACATGTCTTTTGTTTTATTAACTATTCATATACAAAATTAATCATATTTTGTCTATTTTTACATAAATAATCTATGCTTATGTGTTTAAAAACTCTTTTTTTTACGACTAGGTAGGTATAAAAAAGTGGTATATATATATCAGTATAATCTGTTTTTTTTTTTTTTAAACTTGTTCAGGAAAACTTCTAAGCCAAGTTTTATCATCCTTGTACTTATTTTAATACATGGTCTTAAATATTATTATTTTTATTCGTTAGGCAATGACAAACAATTATGTCCGAAGAGCAGTTGATATCGGAAAGAAAACAGCCAAATCTGAAAAAACTAAAAAGTTGAAGTCAAAGGTATTCAATTCTGTACCTAATTCTATTTTTAAAATTTAATTAAATTTGGTAATTTTGTAAAAAAAAACTATTAAAAATAATTTATTAATTAATTTAGGTATTGTATGTTTGTAAACATAAAAACTTTATTTTTAGTTTTAACTGTCAATTTTTTTACCAATGTTCAATTTTTAGTCTGTTGAGTTAAAAAAACGAGCTGTTAAGTCTGAAAAAACAAAACAAGCTAAATCTAAGGTAAATTAGTTTTAAAAGAATATTGTGTGTTTAAGTTTGTTCTATTTGTTTATTTTCTTACTCTTGTTTGATGAAAAACTGTTAGAAAATTTTATGCATGAAAGAATTTTTGTATTTAAGCAATCTAGTTTAAATTAATTACACAATAGCTTTATAACTGTATATTAAGTAAATAATAATAAGTTAGGTTAAAAAACACTGTTGTTAGTAACAAGAACTAAATTGTTTCCGTAACTATGGTAAAGTAATTAAAAACAAACTAAACTAACTTTTAACTTAACGTTTGTTTAAGTATAAAGAATTGGTATATAATTTTCAACTTATTCAGGGGAAGAAGCTATTACAAGCAGCAAAAAAGAAAGCTCTCGGAAATATTGGCAATGACGTAATACAAAATAATAATGACGTAATACAAAATAAGCTGCCAGCTGACGAAGCTATTGTAAGTAAAAGAAAATAAATATAATTTTTTAAAACAATTAAAAGTTGAAAAATTAAAAGCTTATTAATTATTTGAAAAATACTTTACAAAAACCACTAAAAATAAACTATATGAGAATGAATTTTCTGAATGTTAAAGTCAAATTTAGTTTATTCTAAAACAAATACGTAAGCTTATTGAACACGATAAAAATCTACGCTTACAAATATGGTCAAATGACCTATAAAAAGATATTTTTGCCATAAAAGCTATTTAAATGGCTCAAATTAATTAAATTTCTTTTTTTAAAGGTACCTACATCAGATGTTAAGCATAAAATAGCTGAAAATTTAGACGACCCGAACAAAAAGGATAAAAAAGAAAAGAAAGAAGAGAAAGAGAACATAAGCAATAAAAATGACGAAGATGTAATACTAAAAAATAAAAAGAACCATGATGTAAAAGAAACAAATGACGTAACAACTAATGACGTTACAAAAGTTAAAGACGTAACGAAAAACAACGTGAAAGATGACGTAACGAACAATTGTGACATGAATGATGACGTATACGATGAAGTTGCTGGAGATGACGTCATAAAACGTGATTCTTTTCCACCCGTTCCAAGTTTCATATAAACCATATTTACCACAACTTGAGATTTGTTAAGTCTAGCGGTTGTAAACTTTATGCTTTATCTTTTTAAATCGACAAGACATACGTTCAAGTTTTATATAAATATCTATGGTGCACAGCGAACATCTAAAGAAAACTTATTAGGTAACTTCCAATAATTGTACAAAATGTTCTATCTATAACGGTGTAACTACTCTTTTTGATAGACAACATAGTATAGTCTTACTGTAATGCTGAGAAAATCTACATTTTAAAACGATATGTGTCAAAAACATCCTCATTTATTTTTACCAAAATTATCATTGTTTTATTATTTAGTGCCCGTTTTAGGAGACGCTGCTTTGAAATAATTGTCTTTTTTGCTTTTATTTTCAGTTTTCTATATTTGAATAATAAAACAAGTTTGATATTAGAAAATTATTGTATTTTTAAGCGTTATATCTAACGTTATAGTAAAGTTTATTGAAAGACAAAAAAAAAGACGCTCAAATTTTTGGTTCTAGGACCTGGTGCACAAAGAACCTTTCGGTTATCAAGTCGCACACCACTTGGATACCTTTTAACGTCTTGTCCAGAACTATATTAACAAATTTAATATCTACAAAAAAAAACTTAATATTTTAAAGTTTGTAATAAATATTAACAACATCTAACAAATTGTTTGAAAATTTATTTACTTAAAAGTTTGCTTCTACAAATTAACTATTTTTTAATACTTATACTCTATTAATACAAATTTAAAAAATACATCATTATCAAAAACGATTTTTAGTTTAGAATAGTTTATACTTGAAGTAAAAAGTACTCAATACTGGCAGTATTTAATTTCTTTATATCATTAAAATTCTTGCTTGGTAAACTTGTAAAAGTAAAGTGTCGGTTTTTATAACAAGAAAAGTTATTTTATATCTTAATTTTTTTGAAACAGTTGTAGTAACATTATAATAGTAGTGTTTAACCAAAAACTGAGATAGATTAAGCAATAACAGAACACGAGTAAAAATTATTTATTAATTTTAGAACATAATTGCAAAGTAGACAAAACTCCATATCAAACTATTCAAAAATGTCCAACGTCGTAAAAATCCTTTTTTAGTTGAAAAATATTTTTAATTTATAAAAAAAATTACTTTAGTTGTGTCATACACGCTTCCAATTTGTCTTATAAGTTTTCTTAGAATTTTTTGTTTTGTGATTTTTTTACTTTAAAACTTAAACTTATTTCAAGTGAACCTAGAACAAGGTCCGGCAGCCTTTGTAAGCCCCAGCCATTTTTACTTGAAAAACTTTTTTGAAACGTATAGAATAAAGCCGACCGCAGTTACTTAAAAAAAATAATTAATCATTATAGGAATGTTATAAAATACGTAATAATGTAGCACTAGTAATTACTTGTTAAGAGCCTAATTATAAGAATATATGTAGTAAAAAAAAGTTATTCTCATATTAGGAAAATATTTTTTTTGCAGAAAAGTACATCGCGAGCCGCAGTTTGCTGACCTTAAACTAATCAATTAATTTTTTTAATAAAATGCCTTTTTAAATAGTTTTTGATCACGTCGTCAATGTTTTGAAAAATCTTTAGAATTTGTAAAACTTTTATCGTTTTATAACTTTTTTAAATTCAAGGTCTAGTTTGAGAAAACTTCAAAAAAGTTTGAAGGCTTTTATGATATATTTAATATTAAATAGTACAAACTCATAACCGAACTTGGTAAAAAGCCTTGTGTTTAGTGTTAAAAATCCAAAGCAGTTTTATTTAAATAATTATTTTTTCAGCTTATATCCTACTTCTGGGGATTTTTTAACAGTGAACAAAGGGCCTTTTTAGTTTGCTCATAATTTTTTTTTAATGCTTCTTACTACAATATATAACACCTTATACATGGGGTAGCTTTATAATATTAGCTTAAGGATTTATTTAAGAATTTTTATGTTATCACTAAGGTTTTTTTAAGTTTTTTACTTCTTGTTTTCTTGATATTCAGCAAAAACGACCGGGTTTACTCGCTTTTACACGCAATTACAAAACCTTGCTTATTACAAATCTAATTACTACTCCAATTATTGTATTTTGAGTAAAATAGTTTTACAACCATTGCTATATCAGAGTAATTACAAAGTTTTTTTCAACGTCTTTAATAGAGCTTCGTAAATTAATTTTAGGTAAAAAAAAACCATAAAATAACTTTTTTGTGTATAATACTAGACCATCTTATGTACTTAGATAAAGTTGAAATAATAATTTAGGTAGCTGTCTAAATTGCACGAGCGTACAAAATTGCACGAGGGGAAAAATTGCACGAGTGCACAAGGATACTTTTGCACGAAGGGACAAAATTGCACGAATGCTCACTTTTGCATGAGCAGACAATTTTTCACGAGTTAATTTTATTTTATTTTTTTATTTTTTTATTTTATTTTGTTTTTGCTATCACTGTTACCCCTAACCTTTATTCTCGGTCGGTAAGTTATTTTATTTTGTTTTTTTTTTATCTTTTTATAATACTATCATTGTTATCCCTTACCCTTACCCTCGGTCGTTATTTTTAATTAATTTTTTTTTAATCGTATATTTTTATAGTTTTTTTTTTTGTTTATTTAATTTTTTCTGTATTTTTGTTCCCTAGTGCAAATTTGGCTTTGTGCAATTTTGTGCATTCGTGCAATTTCGTTCTCGTGCAATTTAATAAGCTCGCGAAGTATTATCTTTGTGCATTAAAGACCCGTTCCCTAATAACTTGTTGTTTAATTGAGCTTGATTAACGATACTGTCTAAGTTAATTGCAGTTAAATGTATTAAGTTTCAAAATGCTTATAAAAAAGTTAAAACTAAACTAGCAAGTAAAATTTTAATGAAAGGCTTATTGGTTAAGTTTTGTTAACCTACAATAAAATACTTATCATCAAATTTTAATAGCAAACTTGAAACTAATGCAACAATAATGATTGATTTAATAATAAACTTTAAGTTTTAAAATTTTCATTACTTAGTTTTACGAGCGTAATAAAATTTTAACTATATGCTAATTAATTTGTAACAAAAACATTTTGTTTGTCATTTTCTGTAATTTAACACGAAACTGTTGGAAGTATTTGAGTGACAATTTTCATATCAAACAAGCTTTGTTTTAAAAATAAAAAATGATTAGAAGCATCAAAAAAATCAGTCTCAGTCTATACAAACGCTTTGAAGAGATCTTTCGTTTATAAAAACTAAACATTTCCAATTCTTATTTAAATAGAATTTTACTTTTGATTTAACGCTTTGTTTTATATATAATATTAGAAATTAAATTAGAACTTATTTTGTTTTTTTATACGAATGAATTATTATTCAAAGTCATATTTCACTACTTTCAAGTGCTTATGGATTGTTGATCAAAACATTAATTGCTAAAAAAAAAAATCCCTATTTTTAAATTTTTGTACATTTTATTCTATGAGAACTTTTTTCAATATACAAATCGAAGTTTCATAAAGTTGTAAAAGCTTTTAATAGTTTTTACCAAGCATAACAGTTACATATAAATAGTTTATAAAATATTTTGTATCAATGCTTAAGTTTTTTTCATAAATAAATGTTATATAATAATTTTTGTCTAATGTGTCTAAAAGCAACCAAGAAAATATGTTAAAAGCAGCATTAATATCGCTTTACAAAAATACTAATTTTGTTTTTAAGCAAAACAAAACCTATTTCTGATTTGTAAAAAAGACTTTAGTTTTAGTGAAAATACTGGTGTTTAAAAAATACAATTTTTTTAGCTGTGTCACACTATTTTGTTCGTTCAAAAAACTATAAACGGTAATTCAACTGCTTACTTGAACAATTTTTAATTTTACTTGTGTAAAATGCAAACAAAACAATAATTTTAACTGCATAAAGTTTGTTTAAAACCTCGAGTAAATACCTTTGTACACTACTTACTGCAAGTTTTAAAATTACAACGCTGTTAGTATGCTTTTTAAAAATTAATTTTTCTTTTAAGTACTTGATCATTATTTGTAGAACCTTTTACAGTAAGTGTAATAGAAAAAAAAAGATCTAGATTTCTTTGAATAACTTTTATTAAGAGTCAAAGTAGTTGTTTTGTCAATATCTGTTATATTACAATTAAGAAGAATTGAACACATTTTGAAACATGTATATAACTTTTTCTTGATCTTATATTGAATGATGCTTTTATTGAGCAATTTAAAATAACTATAAATTAAACTAAATAACTATTTTAAAAGAAAAATATAAAAATGGTAAATCCTATGTTAATATTCAAGTTAGCTACCTACCTATCTAAAGCGTACAAAAAAGGAGATAAAGAAGATAATTTGAATAAAAAGGTTGTTTAAATCGTTTTACTAAAGTTACTTTCAAGAAATTATATCTATGTAGTAATTAAACTACTTTACTCTACAAATTTAGTACTATACTCAACTAGATTTATTAGTTCAAAGTTTAAGTAGCTTTAGTATAAAGTTAGAGTTAGTAGCAAAAACCCTTCATATTTAAATTATATTAATATGTTTTCATAAGAAGTAAAACGTAAAAAAACTGTTGATAAAGAGGTTAGTTATAAAATCATTAGACATAGTTCAATATTTCAACTATTTTTTGAAATTTTTTAAATGATTATTTTAATAATACGGAAATGTTTAGTTTTAAAACAACGTTTACAACATGACGTTTTAATTTAAAGCAATTATATATCATTTGGAGTTATAACTTAAAACTCTACTTTTCTTGCTAGAAATTATGACAATAAGTTATTACGGTATAAAAAACTTAAGTTAAAAGCAAAAAAGTTTCCGAAAAATATCCAAAAATCAAATGTTCAGAAAATGATGCACTAAAGCAAGTAAAATCAAAAGTTAGCATCACTATTTTTATTAGTTAAAACTTAAAAAGTTAATATCAGTACTCTTCAGATGTTTTAATAAGTATTTGTCTGGACTAATGTAGCAATGAAATTCATCTATTTCATTTTTGTTTTGTTCCAGAAATGTTTTTGCAATGTTTACTTAGTTATGAAGAAGTAAATAGTTCTACATTTGTAAAAACAAAATCAAATATCTCAAACTATCATTATTTTCGTTGTCTATTAGTTTTAACACTTTAATATTCAGGCATACAACCAGAAAAATGTTAAAAAAGCTGTCGATTCTAGTAAAAAAGCTGTTGATTTAAGTAAAAAAGCTGTTGATTCAAGTAAAAAAAGTGTCGATTCAAGTAATAAAGCTGTTGATTCAAGTAAAAAAGCGACTAGTTCAGAAAACACTAAACAAGTAAAATCTAAGGTTGTTATTTATAATTCGATAATTTCATATATTTTAATACAAACAATTTTAATATGATTAAGTTTTCTTTAAACTTTTCAACAAAAAGGTTTACGTACGTATTACATATATTGAAAACTTTTTAGGTAAACAGAACGAAAAATATTAGCAGAAACGCAACACATATTATAAAAAGAAAACAGCTGAAGTCCAAGGTTAAAGTTTATACTTAAATTATTGAGTTTTGTGTAAAAAAAATTTTTAATTTTTTTCCGCACAAATTGTGTTTTATTTAGAAAAACGGTTTAAGCTAAATTTAGGAAAATGCATATAAATTTGAAATTATTTGCTTATTAAAACAATATGATCTATTTAGGCACACAACAAGAAAAATGTTAAAAAAGGTGTAAAATCGAGTAAAAAGGCTGATAATGCAGAAAAAGCGAAACATATGAAGTATAAGGTGTATGTTTGAAAATTAATTTATAATTAAATGTTGATTTATCTTTTTTAAGGAAAATCAAATTGATAAGTAACCTAAGTTACATAACAAGTAAGTAATGTGTAACGGTTTTAAGTTTTGTTTATGTGTGATCAGCTAGTTTTATGGATAGAGAATTATATTTTTATTTTGTAACATTTGTTGTTTGGTGCATATTGTATAAAAAAAATCAAATTTCATTGATTTTTTTCAAAGGCATAAAAGTTTAACATGTTGTAAGAACTGTACAATTTAAACTTTGTAAGACATTAAAACTAATTAGAATAAACAGCATGCTAAAAAAACTGGGAACCAAGGTAAAAAAACAGAAAAAGCTGAAAAAGAAATGTCAAAGGATAGATTTTATGAGTAAACTTGGTATTAATTTTAACATGTATTTACTTTAGTTTAAAAAGATTCTCTTAATGTATTTAAAATTCAATTAAGTAAAAAGATAAATAGATATAAATGACTTATACTTAACGTTTTTTATAAATAAAAGTAAGCCTGTATAAACTATTTATTTTTCAGTTATTTTCTTTTTTTTTGATTAACAATAAAAAAAAATCTATTTCTTAAACAATTCAAACTTTTAGCATTAATGAAAAAAAAATAAAGATCCATATTTTGAATTAATTATATGAGTATTACTAAATAATTTAAGATTTTATAACTAATATTTATTGTTAGGTAATGAAGAATAAAAATGTAAAAAATTCTCCTGAGTCGAATAAAAAAGAAAGAAAATCTAAGTCCAAGGTATTTTCATTGTTATGTAACCCTTGTTAATCAAGACAATAGTATGGTTTTAATAAATCATTTAAAACACGCTTGTTTATAATTGCTCTTGAATAAGTTTTAAATAAAATAGTTTAAGAATAAATGTTTTAAGTAAACTATTGTCAATTTTAAACAAGTAAATTTATAAATTTCAGGCTGCCATATTAGGCAAGTCGGCGGCAAAATATGCAATAAAACAACAAGCAAAATCACAGGTATTTATTATTTATTTATATATAAGGTGTTTAACATTATAAAATAATGTTATAAAGCTTGTTTTTTATTCGTATTAATTATTTGTAGGCTAAAGAATTTGGGAAAAACGCAGCTAACTCCAAACAATCAAAACAAGCAAAATCAAAGGTATTTTTTCGTATATAATTTAATTTTTTTTTTAAAGTAGTTTTAGTTTCATTTAATCTATTTTTAAACTCATTTTAATATTTCAGACTGTTGAACTAGGAAACAAAGCAGCAGAAAAATCAAAACAAGCAAAATCCAAGGTAAATCAATACTAAGATGTACTTTTAGATATTTATATATATTTGTCAAGTTATACTTTTCAGTGCTTGTATTTGAATGTGAGTAGTGTGTACTCTATTTAAACAAAATGTAGAGGAAATTATTTTCAAATGTGTAAACCTAGTTTAATACTTGTAACTAATTAAATAGTCAAACAACAATTGAGACTAAATGTATAAAATAGCCAAATATAACAAAACTATACACCAAAAATCTAATATTTTTTTAATGATTCAAGCACCGTATATTTAAAGCATAACATAAAACTTGTTTTAATCTTTACAAGAAGTTCAGAATTTTGGAAGGGTTGTTAATAACATTTAGGTTGTCGAATTAGGGAGGAAGGCAGCTAAAACTGATGTAACAAATAAAACTAAATCCAAGGTATTTAAATGTTTAAAATGTTTTACAAGTTAAACAACAATTTTAATAATTTTTGTTAATCAAATTGTAAATTAAAAATTTTCAACATTATTTACAATTTGTACTATTATATTTAGGTTTTAACGTATTTATATACCATTTGCAACTTAATATCAATAGATTATTCATTTTGTTTTTTTAAGCTTTTCACTTAACTAAATATTTCAAATTTCATTTAAAATTTATCACTTGAGAAAGAAATCTGTATGGTTTTGAAAAGCTTTGTGTAACAAAATATAAAAAACAAAATGAATAATCTATTGATATTAAGTTGCAAATGGTATATAAATACGTTAAAACCTAAATATAATAGTACAAATTGTAAATAATGTTGAAAATTTTTAGGCTGATAAAATAGAAAAATTAGCCAAAAAATCTGCGAACACAAAACAAGTTAAATCTACGGTTGGTTTTCACTCTTAAATAATATTGTATGATATAATTCAACTGTAATTTTTATTGACCTTTTAGTATACTCTATTAAAATAAAAAAACTGATAACTGTTTGTTGAAGAAATCTTCATTAAATATTAAATATTTTATTCCATTAATTTTATTTTGCAACGAAGTTAATAAGTAACATACTTGAAATAATAACAATTTATTAGTTCTTATGAAGCATTTTTGACAATTAGTTCTGATTCGTATAAATGCAAAAGGGAAGAAAGTTTAAAAGCGTTAAAATAACTTTTTAATAATGATATGAGTATTGAATTATATATTTAATAAACTTACTTTTTACGACAGGGAAAGAAGTTGTTTAAAGTAGCAAAAAGTAATGTGCTTGGAAGTTTTTGTAGTGAAATATTAAAAGAAATCGATATTCCAGTTGTAAGTTTTTTTTGTTTAACACCTACTTGTGCATTCTTTTTAATCGAAATATTTTATTATCATTATTAAGACTAATTAAAAATTTTAAATCACGAAATTAAAAGTTTTTTGTATGTTTAAGAGTTTTTATCGAATTTTTGTTTAAAACCTACTTCAATCTATTAAATAACAACAACATAACTAAATTTCTGCAAACAGATTTTAACATGTTGCTTTTTTTGTTTACAAACAAATTTTTTGAAGGTACCTAAAACAGCAATAAAGCACAAAAAAATAGAAAAAAATATAAAAAGGCATTTGGGTGATGCCAACAAAAAAGAAAAAAAAAGAAAAGAAAGCAAAAAAGAATACACAAACAAAAAATAACAAAATAAAGAAGCAGAAATAAATGATTAAGATTTCTATTATTATAATAAGTTTTTATTCAACTGATGATCTAGTTTGACTAGTTTCAAGCGAGTGAAACATTGTATTGTTAGTAAAATTTAAAATTTATAATTGATCATTCTCCTTATATTTAAGAACTTTGATTATCATCTTTAAAGTAAAATGTAGACAAGCAAAAATTTATGAGGAATTTTTTATTAAAAATAAAATTAGTAAAATAAAAGTTATTTAATTTTGTTATAAAGAATAAAGAAAAAAATGCATGATAAAGCAGTAAATATTGTGTATTTAAAAGTTTTATGTTTTGTTCGCGAATTGTAATTTAAAAACGTTTGGTTCTTCATAAAAATTATATGATCAAGTTTAAACAATTTTTTTAATAATTCACATAGCTATGATTTACTTTACAAATTTTTTGTTGCATAAAAACATAAACTATTTAGTTCGAGAAATAGCTCAAATAATGTATTTAAAAAAATTCTTAACTAATTAGGTTTTATTGCTATTTTATAATAAATTTTGATTTGTGTGATGAAGACTGAATTTAGTTGCTAAGATTTTAAAATTAGTTTCTAAATTTTTATATTGTTGTCGTGTGGCTAAAGTATTCTTAATAAAAATAAATTAAATTGATTCAAGGCTGATTCTACATGTTATAAATTTAAGCTTTCAAAAACAGTTTAATGAGTAGATATCTACCATAAAATTTTAAATGTTGTTTAAAGAGTAGATATCTCCCATTAACTTTTAAAATTAAACAAAAATCAATCACACTACTTTTCCTAAAAAAACGTAAGTAAACAACTAAGCATAAAAAGTTCACATAGTTAAATTTGCTAATAAAAGGTCCATAAATATTTGTCAACCTTTTCAGTAATATAAGTATATAGCAGTGCCGTTGAAGTACAAATAAAAGTTGACTTGTGAACGCAACGGTTGTTTTTCTCCGTACTTTTTAAACAGAAAATGCAAAGGAAAATTTTTCACTTACATTTTGTTTGCAAATGATTAACTTGCTGCATCAATAAAAACGCGTTAGTATTTAGAATAATAATAGTTTTATTTCTTCTTTTCGTGACAGATCATCACTTTTTTTATGAAGAGCTTTCTAATTTCCCATGAATTTTTTATTCCTAATTCATTTGGTTCGCTTCAATTTTCTATTGTATTGCATTTTCTCTAACTGGCAGGATGTGGCAGCATTTTTCATATAACAGGCGAGATTTATTGATTTGTTCGACAAAAACTTTTACGGGACGATTTATTAACAAATACTGTAATATTCTTACTGTGTACGCACTTCTTAGGTACACACTATATGTTGAGTACGCTTTATTGAGTAAAATATAATCAATTTTTATATCTTCCTCAATAACTCTTTATTTTCTTCTTTATATATTTTGATACTTCTTATGCTTGTACATCAAAATTTCGTATAGTTTCTCTTGGTTTATTAATTAAATTTTAATTATTTTCTTTAGTTTTCCAGTTGTTTCTCCATTTTAATTTAATTTATTTTATTTAAAAATTCTGTGAAAATGAAGTTGAAGTAAGTGACGCTTAATTGGTTTCCGTTTAATGAATAATTTGGAAAGTTAAAATAAGTAACGTAAATAGCAAACTATGTATTAAAAAAAAACATTCAGTTAGTGTTCAGATTACGAATAAAAGTATAAAAACATGTTAAATTATATAAAATTTTTAATAGACATTAAAAACTTTTGTAAGAGAACAGTTTAAACTTTAAACAGTATCATAAAGTTAAGATATTTAAACTGCATTCTAGTATTAGAAAATACGATAAATATTTACATTAAATAAAGCTTTAACTACACTACCTAACAAAATTTTTGAAAATAATAATAAGAACTTAAAGCAATTAAGAAAAACAAGAAGTAGAATTGTACACAAAAAATAACAATTATATAAAGTTGTTTTAAACTAAATATTCAACACTTTAATTAAGTATAATTCACATTTCGAATTACTTATGTTTCGTTTATAGACTTACAATCGATGCCAATTGAAAATTCCATAAAACATTAATTGAAACAATGTATAATAATTAGAAATTTGATTAAATTCGAACTACAAAAGTTTATTGTTAACAGCACAGGCATGTAAATTACATTCAGCAACAGGAAAGTTTTCTACATCACACCATTCGTTAGTGTCGAGGTTGTACACTTCTACTGAATTTGTACCATTCCAACGTTTAGTCATTCCACCAATACAATACAAGAGGTTTCCAACTCTGCAACAAGCAAATAAACTACGAGCAAATTTCATCGGAGCCATCATAACAAACTTATTCGTGTCTGGTGAATACATTTCTACTGTGTTTAATGAATTAAAATCATTTTGACATCCACCAAAGACGAATAGTTTATTATTATAGACGATGACTCTGTGACGTTCTCTTGCTTGTATCATTTCAACAGGTGATAAAGATGTTGTCTTATTAACCGGATCATATATTTGTATTGTTTTGGATGTTTCTGAATAAGCATGGTCCTGCCCACCAACAATCCAAACTTTATTGAGGTAATGAACAACGTCAAAATATTCTCTTTTTGTTTGAATGTTTACATCACTCCATTGTTTGCTGACAGTATTGAATAATTTACTTTCTGCATCATAATAATACTTTTCACAAATAACTAAAATGTTGTTTCCTACTAGACATGAAGACCACCAGTCATAATATTCATTTGATGGAAACTTGTAAAACTCATTATTCAATGTTGAAATACCATTATTACCAACTACGTAACAAACATTATTAATTTTATGAATCCCGTATATATTACCAACTGATTCAGGAAACTTGTTTGTTTTAACCCACTTTTTATTATCTAACAAATACTGGTAATCGTTATCGTAAAGTTCATGTGCAACTACAATTGCTTTAGCTTCTTCATTATTTTCTGTGACTTCTTTTTCTTGACCTATTTGTATAAAAAAGTAATTTAACGATACTCTCATTTAAAGGGAAATTATACTTTCACGTAAGTATGTACTTAAAAACGCTGAGTCAGCAAATTTTTGAAAGGTTTTTTTTTATGCTCTTATCCCTAACACACCTTACCGAAACATATTTAGGTATAAATCAATAATAAAGTTTATATAATTAAAATTTAAAATAACAAGAAAAAGAAGTCGTAATTTTTGGTGACTCAGCTAATTTAACTCGAACTTAAATTTTTGTAAAATAAACTTTTAAAATATAAAATTTTCAATAAATACAAAGATGGTTAATTATAACATACTATCTAAATAATAAAAACAATAAATTAAAAACACAGTATACACAAATACAATTTATATTAAATAACTTGTTTATTTTTCTTAATGTTATTTTTGCTTTTACACCTGAACTTTACCCAGCTTATTTTTATTTGTAGAAATTTTATTAGTGAAGAAAATAATCAAAATTTTCAATCTTTAAAAACAATAACTTGTTTAAAATATTTAATCTTTAAAAGCAATAACTTTTTTAAAACTAAATTAATACAGATTTCACCATTACGAAACTATTTAAATACAATTTTTACATTATGAAATTAGAGTTTTATCATAATCAATACTTTTTACATTATTATACAGTTCTGTTTAATTCAATACCCAGGTGGACCTCAAAAATAATTATAAAGTACGTTTAGTGATTAGAAACTTTTAACAAATAATTAAAAATAAGCTTTAATTAGTTGTGGTTAATTGAAAATGTTAATGAAAGTTTTCATAAGAGAAATTTAATCATTAAAGTCTAATTAGGCCTGATAAAAGTATTGAATAAGAGAGATTTTTTCATTAATATATTCGATATAAAAACTGACAAAACCTAGGATACGTTAAAAAATTATTTCTTTATAGGTTTAAATGGTATATTTTTTATTAAGTTTTAAATTATAAAAATCATAAACCATTTCTTCTTTCGTATTAAAACTGTATTAAATCAAAAAATTATTTTCTTTATAAAGCTTACTTGAAGTATTAGTCGATAACTCTTTTATATTGATATCTTGTAAAATCAAGCTTATTGCAGATGATAATTTGTTTTTCAATACTTTATTTTTTGAGTTCTTAATCTTTGCTGACTTATGAGGTGAATTTCCTGACTCCATTTTAGTTGAACCGCTCAAATCTAGAAAATTTACTTAATTTGTTCTACAATTAAACTTATACCTTTTAAAAAGCGTAAGAATAAATATATTTTTTTTTGTGAACAACCTGTATTAATGTAAGTTTAATATCTTGATTTGAACTAATAATAAGTTTTTTTTGAAAGAAAACTTACTAAATTTTAAAAAAGGCTAACTTGTACTTGTAGGTTGAATATCAGTATTTATACAATTTTCGGAACGTAGAACATCTAACACTGATGCAAGCTTGTTTTTAAGATTTGTATTTTCTGCGTCTAACTTTTTTAAAGTTGGTTCATTTTGTTCTTTAGATACTTTTAACTCATTCGAAACTGATTTTAGTTTTTCTTCGAGTGTTTTTATATCTGTTTTAAGCTTTTCGTTATCATTAATCAGTTTATTTGTTTTTTCATCGTTAATTATCTTTTCGTTCTGGAAAGATCTTATTGTTGTCAAATTGATTTTGAGGTTTTCATCTAACTTTGAGTTTTTATTAGCAAAATCTTTGTTTTGTTTTTCAAGATGAGTAATTCTTTTGATTAGTAATTTTTGAAAGTTTGCGTTGTTTTCATTGAAAACTTGCAATATAGTTGTAGTCTCATCAGATGACCCTTTGTAAACAAGATCTGCATCTTCATTAACAGAAGGATAAAGTTTCATTACAACGTTTTCTCTGAGAACTTGGGACCTGCAATCAGGACAAGTCATTCTGGTATCCAACCATTGATGCAAGCAGCTATGGTGGTACATGTGTCCGCAGTGAACAACCGATATTTCTTCATCACGAAAACTTATGTCCTCATGGCATATAGAACAACAAACTGACATTTTTTGATTTTCTAACTCAAAATCTTTTTCTCCTTATCAATAAATTTTAGGAGATCATAAAATAATAATTAATTTTTAGTTTCTATATCTATCAGGAGTCATTCATTTTGAAAAAGTTAGTAAATAATTTTTTGATAAACATAGAACAAATAACTATTAAATTTATTTAAAAATAAAGTGGTCTTAAAATAAAATTTTTTAAAGTGTGTTAGTACACTAAACAGCAAAATTTAGACAAACTACATTGTACACTTTAACAAGCTTTAAAAAGGTAACTGTTATACAAAGGCATAAATGTTTATTTCCACACACAAAACTTACCTGATAAACTAAAAAATTATTATTATGGTAAGCATTTATCTTTAGCAGATGCAGAATAGTTTTTTATCAGTCTAAGATTTAGTACTTCATCTTAGAAATAAGTTAAGTTTTACCTTAACAAAGGAGTATAGTATATAGTTTTAATCAAGCTAAAAAACAAGTTTTAAAATTATACGTTTGTTATATAATTAAAGTATTAATATACATAGAATATATAAAAATGAACTTGTTTTTTATGTTTTTAATCTCAACTAGAATGCAACAAATTTTCTGCTTAAAATATATATTTATTTAATACTTAACAATTAGATTTTATAACAGATTATTTTCTTCTATTTGTTTGCTTTTTATAGAAGCTTTAAAGTAGTACAATTTGTATAGACAATAGAAAGATATAAACAGTAATTAAAAAATCTTAAAATTTAATAAACAACTATTTGCAGTGTTAAACTATAACTGCTAAGTTTTATTTAAATTTTAAAATATTTTTTTACTTTGAATTAAAATAATCATCAAATGAAGCTTTATTGCAAATAACATACTTTTTTTTAAATTCATTAGAAACTTAATTTATTGTTTTTGAGTTAAAAAAAGCTTAAGAACATTAGCAGATCAGTAAATACAAAACTCATGTTTTGTAACTAGTTTGTTTCAGAAACAAAAACATTTTTACTGTATAACAAACTCAACATAGAAATTTAAAGTTTATACTATTACCTACAATAGCAAATAAAAATTATTTTCAACGATTTTAAAAGACAAAAATTGATTTCGATTGTTAAAACATAAACATAAAAACTAAACACTTTTTCTTTTAAACTTTGAAATTTTAAAAACTTAAACGAAATAATTTCGAAACCTATGTAAAAACTGCAAAACTGCAAAATTTTACTAAATTGACTATAAAATACAATGGTTAAAACGAAGTAAAACAAAAACCTTTTTAAGTTTTGAGAATTTGTAACAAATACTTTAAAACCGACCGAGCAATAATACATAAAGCGTTAAACAGAAGTTATGCCACTATGCCGGAAATTTTTAGAATATTTTTTCTTAAATCAAGTAATCAAACTTGGATAAATTCAACATTAAAAAGTCAACCGTTAAAAAAATAATCAACTTGTAGAATGATTTTAGTAGAAAAAAATTATTCTCCCACCTTGGTTTTAAACAAATAAGAAAAACTAAATCTTAGTTATTATGAATTTATTTAACTTAAACTATTGTTACTAAATTCCATAAAAATTTTCATTCAGAACGTTTATTGTAAACTTCGTTTATAAATAATAGTTATTAATTTAACAAAAAAAAATATTTTGAATTTTTTTTTCTGTTTAAAAACCTTAAACGTTTGGCATATTATGTTTGAGAAATCTAATTAAGTTCTATGAATGTCGTAAATGAGTCATCCAATAAACATTCGTTTTTCTATTAAATTGGTTTATAAGAACTTAATAGTAAAAAATAACGTTCGGTTATTAATATTCAATCAAATCAACATCATTACGTCACAAACAACATTATTACGTCACAATTAAAATTATTACGTCACAATCTACATTATTACGTCATATTTAAAATTATTACGCCACAAACATAGTTCTTTACGTTTGTATTATTTATTTGTTAAAGATATTGGAAGTTTTAAGTTTTAGTTTGTGATGTACTATTAAAATGTTATCATATATTAAAGGAGTTTAGTTGATTAATTCTGTACTTTAAAGAAAATAAAACGAGAGTATTTTAGAAATATATTTTTTTAAATCATTCAAACAATTAATGTATGATTAAAAAAGCACTTGTTTTTTATCTGAGTTAGTTATTAATTTATTTCAAATTATCGCTAAATATTATACAAACAATAAAATTATTAACTAATTAAATTATAATGCTTAACTTATAAAAAACTCAAAAAGAAGATAGTAATTCAGAAGTTTACTAATGAATAACGTTCTATTAACAGAAAATTTATAAAAAAAATTTACAAGAAATTTTCTTACAGAAAAAAGAAAACTTACAAATTATTAGTTTAAACTAAGCCTTTACAATTTTTTTAGTGTTTTTTTTTTTACTTTTATTGCTAGTTTGAATAATACCAGTTTGCATGTTTTAATTTTAAGAAGTAATTGAAAATAAATAATTTTCGACATACGCTTTTTAATTATTACTAAAACTTGTAACTAATTCTTAAAATTTAACTAATTAAGTGATAAGATGTTAAGATTTACTTTAAAGTTGTCAGTTTTACTGATCTTCAAAGAAAAACAAATTAACCTGTTTAAAAAATATATTATGTACTAATTATACACTTTAGGAAAAAAATATAAAATTATTTATAATAAAAAAGACGTGTATTTTATTTTTTTCTTTTTGAAAACATTCAGATAAAAACTTTTAAATAGTTTTTATTTATAAAAATATTTTAAACTATTAACTTTTTTAATTCGTAATTAAAACAAAAAAAAAACGGTTTAACTGTACAAAATTTGAAAATTTTTACTAACTACAAAAAGCCATTAGTTTTCTTCTTGTTTAAACTTTAGTCTTATATCGTTAAATAAATAGAGCGCAATAAAAGTACTTATTTTAAGTTTCAATAGTAAAAGCAAAAAATAAAATTTTCTCAATAACTCTTTATTTTCTTACATATTTAGATACTTCTTAGGGTCGTACTTCAAAGTTTCATTTAGTTTTTAAAAAACTCTTGAATTAAACCTTGTTCTTAATTTTTTGATAAATGATAAACATCCATTAATTTCACTGTGTTCTAGTTATACACTTTTGAAGTTTTCACAAAAAAGACACCAAAACTTCTTTTAGTTTCTCGTGGTATATTAATTTGATTTTTAATTATAACTTTTTTCTTTAGCATGCTAGTTTTTTATTAATTTTCATTAAATTTCTTTATCTAAACGATTCTGTAAAAATTAAGTTTAAGTAAGCGACGCTTAATTGCTTTTTATTTAAGAAACTATTTTTTAAATTAAAATAAGTAATGTAATTAGGCAAATGAGACATTTAGAAGCAATATTCTGTTAGTGTTCAGATTACGAAAAATAATTGTATACAAATCTTTTATAGACATCAGAAACTTTTGAATGAGTTCAGTTTAAAATTTAAACAGTATCATAACGTTAAGATATTTGAACTGTATTTTAATAATTAGAAAATACGATAAAAATTTATAATTAAATAAAGCTTAAACTACACTACCCAACTAAATTTTTGACAATAGTAATAAGAATTTAAATCAATTAAGAAAAACAAGAAGAAGAACTGTACACAAAAAATATTAATTATATATTGTTGTTTTAAATTAAATATTTAACACTTTAATTAAGTGTATTTCACATTTCGAATTGATTATGTTTTATTTGTAGACTAACCAATGCTAACTAAAATTTCTAAAAAAATCATATGAAACAAAGTATACTAATTTGAAATTTGTTCAGCTTAGCAAATTAAATATTTTACTTTTTAATATATTTTTAACCAAATGGGTTATTTTATTGGTTTTTATGTTTTATGTCTTAACTACGTGGTCTCCAGTAACTTACTGACTGCTATACTTACGAGTAGTAAATATTATGCTAACAGTATAAGTTACAAAACTATTTCCTAAGTTATGAATAAAACACACTTTTAATAAATGCAATTTACTTTATTTTCAATAATAATTCTTAGTTCTGAATAAAGAAACTATTAAATTACGACACAAATAAAATCTATAAAAAGTATCAACAATCGTAAAGTTACATAAATACTAACATCAACTCCGCGATGTAGACGTTTTCTTGATTCTCGATAATTGAAGTAAAACGTTAAACTTAATCGTAACTAGATCATACCGCGGAATAACTTTGCAACTCTTTAACGCCATTTGAAAGACAAAACGCCGATATATACTCGTCGGAATGAAATTAACTCCTTTAAGTAAACGATAATATTTATTGTTTTAAGAAAATTGTTTTGAGAGTTATAAAAATTGTTTTGGAAAAGCTTGTTTTGAGAATAATGAAAATTGTTTTTATTATTACAAAAAATTCCATATTTATTCACGAGCTTTAAAATATTAAAATGAAATGTTAGTTTCATTACATTACTTGTTTATTATTTTTTAAACTAGTATTAAAAGCCTGGTTTTAAATAATTTAAATCCTTAAAATTCTACTTAACTTTAAACTTTTTTAACAGTATCAAAAGTCCGGTTTTAAAAAAAAAGTAAGAAAAAGAAACTGTATAACTTTTTATCTCAAAAGTTACATAATTTACAAAAACTTAGATAAAACACAACATAAAGACAAAGTAAGTAACAATGATAGTCATTTAGTTGTCCTCAGGCTTCTTATCCTTAGGGTTCTTGTCCTTGTGCCTGTTGTCCTCGGGCATCTTCTATTCCGGCGTTTCTCTTCCGATTTCTTCTTCTACGGTGGTTTATTTAGCAGGAACGAATTTTTTTAATTCGTTTGTTCTTCTCTAAACTTCAAATTCAAAAATTCATCGAATTCACTTGTTGACATAGAAAATATTCATCTTTTCATTTTCCATCATTGTAGTATTCATTTGAAAGAATTCATTCCAAAAAATACGCGGCTCAAAAAAAAAAGTTGAGATATTCTTTCAAGAAAGTTTAGTAAAAACTTCTATGTTATTATGCCACAAGACAATAACGAAACTGTCAGTATTTACTTTCAAACCCATTTTTTATACAAAACAAAACAAAAATTAAGCATTTAAAGATGCATTAAAAGAAAATTAATAGTTTAGAAAACATGAAAAACTTTAATTTTGTTTTTAACTTAGAAAAACATATGTTCTTAATATTCAACTCGCAAACTTTAATTAACAAGTCAGAAAACATTTTCTTTAAAATATTTTACAAAATAATAAGTAGTATTTTCATGCACAACTTTTAAAGGATTCAAGTATAAAATATTTCTATTAAAGCAACACAAAACTTAAGCATTATAGAAATTTATAAAGAGAAAAATTTAGCGAGTGCTTTTTTTCAATCTTTAACAGTCAAAACTAAATGGGAGTTGAAAGTACTTTTAAATTCAAAATTTATAGGAAAAATTTATCACGAGTCGAATTTAAAAGCTTTAAACTTGAACTTGATTATTTTACTAGCAAAAAATCTGATAAATTAGTTTTGATTTAAAGTTAGAGTAAAATGTAGTTACTAAAATTTCAATATAAAAATAGGCTTATTAAACTTTTTTATTGTATAATTGTTATGTCTTAGCTTTAAATTAATAGTTCAATTACCAAACTGTAATTTATGATATAAAAAACTTTATAACACATCATTAAAAGTAAAAAAGCTATAAAATTTTACAATTCAGAAATTTTATCAGAAAAGAATACAAAATAAATACACTTAATAGTTTCTTTCATTTTAACTTCTTAAAAAAATTACCTGAGTTTAGAAAATAATAAAATAGATTTTCATCTTAATAAAAAGTTACAACTTTTTACCTTTATTAAAGTCTGTTTTGTTAGTTTTGTGAAAATACTTATAATTTATCTTCAAAATGCTTTATGATAAATGTTAAAAGTTTTAGACTTGCTACTAGTAATTCTGAATCTTTTTTATTCTGTGTTATAATTTCTTTTTTGTCAAAGGAATTAAGTACTGCCAAATTGTTTTTCTCTTTAGCTAATATGTTGCTTGATACGCTAGTTTGTGATTTTGTTTTTGAAGAATTGTAATAGCCTGAGTCTTGTTTATAACTTTTAAGCTGCACTGTTGGCACTTGATATTTTGGCTTGATATCATACTTTTTATTGTAACTGATATTTTTCTGCTGTTGTTTCTGATGTTTTTATTTGATAAGTTTACCTTGTTTTGCTGTAAAAACAAAAACTTGCTTATAAGCTCTATTAGCTTTTCTTTTCCGCTGTTGAGGATTACTTGAATAATAGTTTCCGCTTAATCTTTTTTGTTGAAACTTTTGGTTGTAGTTTGAATTCTTATCTACAGCATATTTAGACCCTTGAACTGTTTTACCATTAGGACCTGTCACGTTTGCGGCTTCTGACATGTTATTTTTACCTACAACAATATCAAACTGGACTTTTTCTCCTTGTGCAAGAGACCTTAAGAATTTGTTAGGGTTGTTTTTGACGATAGCTGTATAATGAACAAAAATATCGCTGTTCTGATCATCACGATGAATAAAACCGTAACCTTTGCGAACATTAAACCATACTACATGACCAGTTACTCCAATCGCTATTGTTTTTTTTATTACCTGAGCTTTCTCTTCGGCTGTTTGTGACGCCTTAGTTATATTAAATGTTTTTGTGGGTAAGTATTGATGACACGACAAACACTGTGCTATGTTAACATTGTTACTACTATTCCCATTGTATGATTTTCTTGGTTTAAAATTATCTCTATTTTGATTATGTTGACGATAATTGTAAGTATGATTAATACCATTATCTCTTAAATGAAAATTTTGTTGATTATTAGCACGAACTCGCTTATGGAAATTTATTTTAGACCTATGCTGACTTTGCTCATACTGCTGTAGTCTATTGTAATTAACTTGCTTAGGTATTAATGCGTTTTCTTTATAAGCATTCCATATGGCTTGTCCTTTTCTTTTAAAAACTTCTAAGCTTTCATCAAAATAATCCCTAATCTTATCTTTAATCGAAAAGGGCATTAAGTATGCAAGAAAAAACTTAATTCTGTCTTGCTCTGGACATTTGGCCCAACTCACGGCTGTAGTAAATATTTTATTAAAGTTTGTACAATCATCCCAAATTGGAATTTTATCTAAAATTTCAGCTAACTGATTGTCCCTATTAATAAAAAAGTTTCTTAAAGAACTGTAATTTCTTTCACCTCGTTCTGTCATTTTATAATAGTCTGACAACTCTTCTCTCGGCCAAAACCCAGTTAAAAATTTATACTTTTCTGTATTACTAGAAATATTTTCATTTAACATTTCCTCCTCGAAAAAACTAATAATATCACGAGGGTTTCTCACAAAGTCTAACCTTTTAAACTTTTTACTTAGTCTTTGCGCCTTAAATGTGTCGCA
The DNA here is from genome assembly GCF_965202585.1 of Thalia democratica. Classification (NCBI taxonomy): domain Eukaryota; kingdom Metazoa; phylum Chordata; class Thaliacea; order Salpida; family Salpidae; genus Thalia; species Thalia democratica. The sequence goes on along the minus strand of NC_139171.1, from coordinate 3,297,967 downwards.
AAAAATGTTTAAATTATTTTGATTACTTTTTTCGTAATCATCGTAAAAAGGATCGCGTTTTTCTAGCATCGCACGTTCGTAATGTGGTGATCTAGACTGCTTTAATCTATTATTTATTTTTTTTATTTGCATTTGCAAAACTCTTAACTCTTCTTCATTTGTTAGCTGCTTAACTTCGCTTGATTTTCTAAATTGTTGTTGAATGCTGTTTGACGGATAAAATTCAGCATTATCTTTCATCATCTCTGCTTGATGAAAATTATTAAAATTGATATCGTCATTGTTGTTTGTGTGCATTTATTCTGTTGACTGCTTAAAGATTCCTAATCAGAAAATTCAAGGTTCTTAAAAGACACTGCGTGGTTTCCACTTTAACCAAATGGGTTATTTTAATGATGTTTATGTTTTATGTCTTAACTACGTGGTCTCCAGTAACTTACTGACTGCTATACTTACGAGTAGTAAATATTATGCTAACAGTATAAGTTACAAAACTATTTCCTAAGTTATGAATAAAACACACTTTTAATAAATGCAATTTACTTTATTTTCAATAATAATTCTTAGTTCTGAATAAAGAAACTATTAAATTACGACACAAATAAAATCTATAAAAAGTATCAACAATCGTAAAGTTACATAAATACTAACATCAACTCCGCGATGTAGACGTTTTCTTGATTCTCGATAACTGAAGTAAAACGTTAAACTTAATCGTAACTAGATCATACCGCGGAATAACTTTGCAACTCTTTAACGCCATTTGAAAGACAAAACGCCGATATATACTCGTCGGAATGAAATTAACTCCTTTAAGTAAACGATAATATTTATTGTTTTAAGAAAATTGTTTTGAGAGTTATAAAAATTGTTTTGGAAAAGCTTGTTTTGAGAATAATGAAAATTGTTTTTATTATTACAAAAAATTCCATATTTATTCACGAGCTTTAAAATATTAAAATGAAATGTTAGTTTCATTACATATTATTTTTTTTTACTTTTTGAACTATAAAAGTTTATTGTTAACAGCACAAGCGTGTAAACCAGATTTAGTAACAGGAAAGTTTTTTCTGTCTGTCCTTACATTAGTGTCGAGGTTGTAGCTTCAACAGATTTTGTTACATTATTTCACAAGTCAAAAACATTAACTAACTTTAATTAAAGACATAAAATTAAAAAATCAATACTTATTTTGTAAGGTACTGTTAAAATCTGAGATGACTTCTCAAATTGTAAAAAAATTGAACACTATATATGCTTTAAATTCTAATTAAACCAATAAACTTAGTTTCATTTCTTAGTAGTCATTATTGTCATATAATAATCTAAAATGCTAAAAATAAATCATCATTAAAAAGCTTATTTACTACATACAAAGTTGTTATTATTATTATTATTATATTTTGATTCAAAATAAAGAAAATACGTTTTTATAAAAAGAACTTACTTTACTTGAAAAGGTCGCAATCTCTTGCCACCGAAATCGGTCGTGAAAAGAATATAAAATTTGCATAAATCTAAACTTAAAAAGAACTTACTAAGAAATACCCTAAACATGTTCATCTACTATGTAACAATTTTTTAAAAGTTGTAATTTCCACTTCAAGTTTTTACGTATGTCATTAATAAAAGTCAAATTTTACTATCTTTTACGAGATTATATCTTGAGCAGTTTTTTTTACGTTTAATTATAATTTCAGCTATGTTTAACTACAATCAATTGTTGATAGTAAAAATCGACGAAGAAAATTGTTGTTCAAATCAAGATTCTATAAAAAACTACAAACCACTAGTACATAGAAATGCATTTTAAAAACTTCAAAATGTTTATTCTTTTTACTGAAAACTACGTTATCTAAGAAATTAATAAATAAAATCTGTTTGTTAGTTTTAAAATATAAAAATTAAGTAAAACTTTTTCTGTACTTTTGTTTAACTTGTTAATTGAAAAGTGTTTGTGATTTTTTGAAATAAATTATACTTTTAACGGATCTATTCATAATCATTTTTACCACTTTTAGTTGTTTTAAAGTATTTCTTTAATGTTACAAGCGTCTTGACAAATGACGTAAAGTTATAAATGCAAAGTTAATTTCATAAATCAATGATTAATTAAAGTGAGTTTCAAGTAAAAAAAAAGTTTGTGCATTTATTTCTACTTACGTTGAAAATAGTATTATCCCAGTTTAACTGCAAGTTTCAAAATGTTTCATTTGTATTTATACTAAAAAACATTTTTTATTATAGCAAACTCTATTTAGTCCAGTTATTTCGATACTTTTATTTTTATTGTGCTCTTATTGACATGTTAAAACTAAATAAAAAGATTCAAATAAACTTAGCTTTTATCTATTTTGAAAAACATAGTTTTATGAAAGAACAATATTTTAGTTTTATCTTAACAAAATGTATTATAGAATTTAATTTTAATTTAATTTATAATACTAATAACAACTATATGCTTATTATATAAATAATGGATTAATGTACGTAGACTTTATAAAATTTAACAATTTTTAATGTCTTTTAAGTCATTTAGAATACTACTATTATTCTGCTTAAAATATTTAGATATATAAAACTTAACAATAACGTACTTCTTTTTAAATACCTTAGCATTTTAGTTTACGTTTTTGTTTTAAAGCAATTAAAAGACACTAACAGATACAATAAGTACGAAACCTATGATTTGTAACTAGTTTGTTTAACAAACAAAAACGTTTTAACTGTGTAAAAAAATTCAACGTAGATGCTTAAAATTTATACTATTACGAACAATAACAAGTAAAAACTATTTACAACAAACTTTAAAACTTATAAACACAAAGTTTAAATTCGATTGTTAAAACATAAACAAAAAACATTTACTTTTAAACTTTGTAACTTTAAACATTTAAACGAAATAACATCAAAACCTGCGTAAAAACTGCAAAACTGCAAAAGTTTACAAACTTGACTATAATTTACAATGGTTAAAACAAAGTGAAACAAAAAAAATTTTTAAGTTTTGAGAGTTTTCAACAAATACTTTAAAACCATTCAAGCAATTATGCATACAGCAATAAACAGAAGTTATGCCTATTTGCCAGAGAATTTTAAAGTTTTTGTCTCAAATAAAGTAATAAAACTTGGATAAATTCGACGTTAGAAAGTCAATCGTGAATAAAAAAATTGTAGAATGCTTTTTGTAAAATTAATATAATATTCCTTCATAGTTTTGAATAAAAATAAGAAAATACTAAATCGTAGTTATCATGAACTTGTTTATTTTATACTATTGCTACTAAATTCCTAACACTTTTTTCCTTCAGAAGTTTTATTGTAAACTCAATTTCTAATTAATACTTAGCACATTAACATAACATATGTATTTTGAACTTTTTTCCTGGTTAACAACTTGGTAAACCTTAAACGTTTTTTTTATGTTTATGTTTTCAAGAAATCCTATGACTGTCGTAAAAGAGTTATCCAAAAAACAATTATTTTTTAATGACATTAGTTTATAACAACTTAATAGTAAAAAAACACTAAACGATTGTCAATATTCAATCAAAATCAACATTATCACGTCACGATCAACATTATTACGTCACAATCAACATTATTACGTCACAATCAACATTATCACGTCACTATCGACATTATTACCTCACATCCAAAATTATTAACGTCACAATCGACATTATTACATCACAGTCAAAACTATTACGTCACAAACGTAGTTTTTAACGTTTGTTATATTTATTTGTGAATGAAATTTTAAAGGTTTAATTTGTGACGTGTTAATAAAATTTTGTCGTATATTAAACAAGTTTCGTTAATTTAATTTATACTTGAAGAAAAAAAAACGAGAACTTTTAAGTTATAATAAGTTCATTTAAAATCAGTAATATTACGATTTTTTCTTATAAATTACTTTAAGTTAGTTCAGTACAGCTCTATTCTATTTTTCAAACTTTTTATAAACAGACTTTTATACTTTATGACGTAACTATTTTTTGTTAAACTTTTCAAATTCATTATATATAACTAAAATTACTCTACAATATTCATAGTTTTTAGCAATGTTATTCTGAAGAGAGCTAGACGAAATTAATAAATAAACTTTTTTCAAAAATGAGTCAGTTATGTTTAAACTTTTTAATTAAAATCAGTAATACAATTAATATTCGATAAAAAAGCACAATTTATTTTTAATTCAAAACACTTATAAATAAATATTAAATGATTTATAAATATTACACTAACAATAAAATTCTTGATTAAATAAAATCTAACGTTTAAGTTATAAAAGTGTATATTAAAAAAAAAACAAAAAAAAGTAAGAATATGTTTCAAATTTTCAACGTATTATGAGAAGATTTTTTTTAGTTTCACTAAGAAATATTTATTTATGGAAAACCTTTACAGTTTTTGTAGTGGTTTTATATATTTTCAGTACTTGTTTTAATAATAATACTTTAGAAGTAATAATCTAAAGAAGTAGTAGAAAATAAATAAATATCGACAAACGCTTTTTAATTATTATTAAAACTTGTAGCTAATTTATTAAATTTAAATAGTTAAGTGATAAATTTTTAGCTCTATATTGTAGTTTTTGATTTAATGACCATCAAAGTAAAAGTTAATTAATAATCTGTTCAAAAATAAATATTGTGTATTAATTAAACGCTTAAGTTAAAGATTAATAAAACAACTTAAACTGAAAAAAAAAACTTGTGTTTTATATTATTAATGACATTAAAGTTGTAACTTGTAAATTTTTCGTCCAAAAGGCGTAAGTTTAGTGATTATTATTAAGATTCTCATAAATAAATTAAAAACAAAATTAAATAAAAACATTAAAGTTTGTTCAATAGGTTTGTAAGTAACTACTTATGAAAATACATAAATTATTATGATCAACAAACAGCAAAGAAATAATATGGTGTTTGATCATAAAGTTTAATTAATATATATGCTTAAAAACAAATAAAACAGACCAAATAAATTGATAATTTTGTTAAATTATATTTTTATGATTTATTATAAACTATACAAACAAAAATACTATAAGGTTAAAGAAAAAAAAAAAAGCATTTATTATTTAAAAGATAAATAAACTTTTTCAAATTTATGGTTGTTTTTCAGTTTTGCCTGACAATAAAAAGTATTACTGTATGGTAAACATAAACCAATCTCTAATTTAGTAGTTTTATAGACTTTGATTATACTTGCTCTATTAACTTTAAAAAAAAGTATTAGGCTTTTAAAGCAAGTAGTATTTTCTTACTACTAACTTTATTAGCCATATAATATTATCTCCTTACTGATTACGCACTTCTTAAGTACAAACTTAATTTTTTATGAGTTTTTTAATTCTTAATTAAACTGTTTTTTTATATTCTATTAAATAGCATTTTCTCTATCTGGCTAGATGTGGCAGCATTTTCCTCAAACAGGCCGGATTCGATCGACATAAGGTTTTACAGGACACTTTATTAACCAAATATTGTGATCTTCTTATTGAGTACTTCTTAGGTACAAACTTCCTGATGAGAACATTTTTAGACCAAAATATTATCAATTATTTATCTTCCTAAATAACTCTTTATTTTCTTCCTTTTATATTTTGATACTTCTTACGCTTGAACACCAAAACTTCTTTTAGTTTCTCTTGGTTTATTAATTAAAGATTAATTGTTTTTCTTCAGCATGCCAGTTTCTATTCAATTTTCATTTTTTTTACTTTTTAAAAAAAGATTCTGTAAAAATAAAGTTTATGTAAGTGAGGCTTAATTGTTTACTATATAATACAAAATTTGGAAAGTGAAAATAAGTAACGTAAATAGCAAATTAGATAATTAAAAACAATATTCAGTCAGTATTTAGACTACGAATAAAAGTATAAAAACATGTTAATTTACATACAGTCTTTTATAGACATTAAAAAAATTGGTAAGATAACTGTTTAAACTTTAAACAGTGTCATAAAGTTAAGATGTTTAAACTGTATTTCAATAATTACAAAATACGATAAACATTTACAATTGAATAAAGCTTAAACTACACTACGCAACAAAATATTTAAAAATACTTACAATACTTTAAAGCAATTAAGAAAAACAAGAAGTAGAGCTGTATACAAAAATAATTGTTATATATAAGTGTTTTAAATTAAGTATTCAATACTTTAATTAAATATATTTTACATTTCAAATTAATTATGTTTTATTTAAAGACTAATCAATGCCAGCTAAAAATTCTAAAAAGCATATGAAGCAAAGTATACTAATTAAATTTTTTGTTTAGCAAATTAAAAAAAACATTATTTTTGTTTTTTACTTTCTTGAATCGCAAAAGTTTATTGTTAACAGCACAAGCATGTAAATCACATTCAGCAACAGGAAAGTTTTCTACATCACACCATTCGTTAGTTTCAAGGTTGTACACTTCTACTGAGTTTGTACGTTGATAACCTACGGTCCTTCCACCAATACAATACAACAGATTTCCAACTCTGCAACAAGCAAAATCACAACGAACAATTTTCATTGGAGCCATCATAGTAAACTTGTTCGTATTTGGTGAATACATTTCTACAGTGTTTATTGGTATACAGTTTGTACCATATCCACCAAACACGAACAAATTATTATTATAAACAGTGACTTTGTGACGCCATCTCGCTTGTATCATTTCAACTGGTGATAAAGGTGTAGTCTTATTAACCGGATCGTATATTTCTATTGTTTTGGATGCTCCTAAAAAACGTTCCTGCCCACCAACAATCCAAACTTTATTGAGGTAATGAACAGCGTCAAAATTATCTCTTTCTGTTTCTATGTTTACATCACTCCATTGTTTTCTGACAGTATTGAAAAAAAAGCTTTCATCATTACGAAAATTTGAACGAAAAACTAAAATATTGTTTCCAACTCGGCATGAAGTGAACCACGAATAATCTTTATTTGATCGAAATTTGTAAAACTTATTGTTTAATGTTGAAATTCCTTTCTCACCAACTACGAAGAATACATTATCAATTTCATAAACCCCGCATATATTACCTACTGATTCATGAAACTTGTCTTTTTTAACCCACTTTTTCTCATCTAACAAGTACTGGTAATTGTGATTGTTAAATTCATCTACAACTACTATTGCTTTTGTTTCTTCAACATTTTCTATGGCTACTTTTAGTTTTTCTGTGACATCTAGACCTGCGGTTTTAAATATTATAATAAGTATTGACTTTTCGATCTCAAAAACCATTCATTTAAACTTTTTTTATTACAAATAAAATGAAAGATTATAAATTTTTTTATTAGGACCACCTTCAAATCTAGAAACTAACTTAGATAATTTATCGAGGTTAAAAGATAAGACTTCTTTCGTACAGTCATAGTTAATTTTGTATCAGTTTGTTTAAACTTGTTATGTATGTGACAATAAACATGTAAAACATAAACTGTACATTAAATGCAGATAGGGTTAAGTTTAACAAATTATTTTGATTATAAAACAATACTTCATTAAAAACACAATATAAACCTAAATCTACAGCAAACTATCATTTGGGTACAAATTTTTAGGTTACTTTAAAATTTGTTTTAAAATTATTTGACTTTAAGAGTGAGTTTAGTCAAATAGAAAAAAGCAAAGATAACTTGTTTTTGATAAGCTAATTTCTAATTTTATATCTGAAATAAAACACAACATAACAAAACTTATAATACTTCCTTAGAGCATTCAAAAACTTTTAATTTTAAAAAACAACAGTTTGTCTTTTCTGGTTTAATACACAAGCACGATTTTGACATTAATAAAATAAAGTCTAAGTATTGCACAATTAGATACTGTAGAATTAATGACGTTTTTCAAAAAACTTTAAAAAAGATGAGTTTAAGTAGATATAAAACAACTCATTAGATAACTTTTTTAATTTTATTATAATATAATTTTACTATTTAATGATAGTACTATAAGTATTGTAACTTATCCTGTATTGTTTTATATAAATACAAACTATACTGGATCAGTTACATGGTATGCATAATATAGTAAAAAAAAATTATTTATCAGAAATAGACTTATGTTGTTTTTGTTATTACAATTGTAAAGCTTAAATTAAAGAAAAATACTAAATCTTACTTTTTAGCTTTTATAATTAAGTATAACAAAGTGTACAGACTTTAAAATTTTTCTGCACCATATAAAAGTTTTTGGAAAAGGTTACTACTTCAAAGTTATTAAAGCTTAAAGTTGTCAAAACCTTTCATGATGTAAAGTAAAATTAAAAACTTAAGTAAATATTTTATTTATTATTTAATTTGATTGTACACTGCAACTTATACTCATTTAACTATTTGTTAGAAAATTTTAATATACACTGTTGTTTAAACATTTAAGATAATTTATTAATATCACATGTTTGTCTACTTTTAATTAAAATAATACAAACATTTAGTGCACATAAATAGCTTTTCACAAAACTTACTCGAAATACTAGTCGATGCTACAGTTAGGTTGGTATCTTCTTGAATGAAACTAATAACAGATGTTTGTTTCTTAACTTCATTTTCTGATTTCACAGGTGATTTGGTAGCTGATTGTTCAATTAATCTTTCTGATTTTGATTGAATTCTTAAATCTAGTAGATTTAAAATTGTTATTTGATTAATTGTGCACATAGAAAATTCTATAAACCTTAGAAAAAAAGCATAACTTTGTTAAATTGTTTAACTAGAACAACAGCATATGTATAAAAACAAGTTTGTAAAGTTTTTTACTACTTTTTATTTTAAACTAAACTCATTTTTATTTCTTGTTTATAGCACTTTTAAACTAGATTATAAATTTTATATTAAAATGCTTACAAATGGGAAAATGAAATAAAAAACAAAAATCTTATATTTTGAAAATAGTTATCAAAATCGAAGATCATTTTAAAAATTGAGTTTGAACTAGATTAAAATCCTCTATAAAAATTACTATATTTTATTCAGCACTAGGTTGTTTAAATTTTTTCAAACTTGCTTTGATAAGTAAGTAAACCCTCTAAAAAATAAATTTACGAATAGGTTTACTATAGTTTGTTTATTTTATTAATTTTTTATTAATTTAAATTAAAGTTGGTAGTCTTGTTAAATGAGTTTTATCACCAAATTTATTAAAACCTTTTTAGAATTGTTGAAAGCATTAGTTAGTTAAACAAAACTTATGTATCATGTCTATTTTACTATTTTACCTAACAAAACTTAAAATTTATTATAAAACGTTAACTAAATAGTCTTTAAAAGTATAAAACAATTTTAGTTGTTAACTTAGTTTCGAAAATTTCTAAAATTACTACATAAAATGCTACACAAATGCTTGTGTTTATATTAATTAAGACTGTTTTTATTACTACAAAGTTTTTCACCTCTAAGTCTAAAATAATAAAAAACAGTTATTAAAATGTTTATATATGAGAACTTTATAATAAAATAATTAGCCTTTAAAAGTTCTGGTATAAAAAACATAGTAAATAAAAAGTTTTATTATTGAAAAATATCAACAATCAGCTAAAGGTGTGATAAAAACCAAAAAAAAAAATATATTATATACTTTCAAAATAAACTGATAAGTTATAAGATAAATTCAAATATGACTTTTTTTATACATTTAAGTGCAAAAATGATTTTACTAGATTTAAATTTATAGTTTAACATTCAGCTCTTTAAATTTCGTATTAAAACAATGTATTAAATGAAAATAAAAATGTTTTTTACAACTTACTTGAAGTAGTAGTCGATATTTCAGTTGGATTTAAATCTTCTAATATTAAACTAATTGCAGATAACAACTTCTTATTAATTGCTTCAACTTCTGAATTGTTATTTGTTTTCGAAGCTGATTGTTGGGAAGAACTACCTAACGCTACTTGAGTTGAACTGGTTGAACCTAAACGTTGTTTTAATTAACCTTATGGTTTTTCTAATTCTTTTAGCGTAAAAACAAATACACAAATTTTATTTTGGTTAAATAATAATGATGATTTTTAATGCTGGAATATGTGAAAAATTGTTTGAACACTTATACCTGATTGATAAATTAAACAAAACATTTTTTTACTTAAGTAATTGTGTATATTTATATATTTATATATTAAAGGTTTTATACAAGTTTCTGATCGATAGTGTTTGACAAATTAAATTGGAGCTAAATATTTAAATTAGAAAAAAATATATAACTTATACAGCTGTTTCACACATGAAATGTAAAATTTTATGTGATCGTTAGTAAGTTAAATTTTATTTTGATAGTGAACAGAAATTTCGATTTTAAAATTTTTATAATAATTAAGATGTAGTAATGGTACAGTTTATTGTACAATTAGCTGAATTTGAAATGTTACGCTGTGAATGTTAATTTATGCTTTTTAGTCAATCTAATAGCTTAAAATATTTTTCCAAAATAACCTTTCTAAACTTTCCTAAAAAAGCATAAAGTAACATTCACATGCGTAACATTTCAAGTTCAGCTATTTGTACAATAAACTGTACCATTACTACATCACAATTATTATAAAAAATTTTAATTCAAAATTTCTGTTCACTATTATAATAAACTGTAACTTACTGACGATCACATAAATTTTACATATCATGTGTGAAACAGCTGTATAAATTATAGTTTTTGTATAATTAGATAAATAAATAAATAAATAAATATATATATATATATAAATATTTATTAGATAAATAAGGTTTTAAAAATACTGGTACACGTGTTTCATAAGACTAGACGCCTTAATCATCAGCCAGCTAAATTTAAAATGAAAAGCACTTTGCTAAACATAGATGCAAAAATTATACAAAAAATCAAAAATCAGTATGACGTAATTATTCAAACTTGAACACATTCTATTGAGCCCACTTGAAGAACTTTTAAATATTTTATTAGAAAAATAAGATTTTAAAAATACTGGTACAGGTTTTTTTTTTTAAATCTTATTTTTGTAATAAATTACTTAAAATCCCTTCAAGTGGGCTCACTAGACGGTGTTCAAGTTTAAGTAATAACTTTATTATATATATATATATATATATATATATATATAAATATATATAAAATTAAGTTATTTAACTTAAAATCTTTCACACTGAGCCCACCAAAAGGGCTTTATTAATAAAAAGGTTTAGTTCAAGATGTAAAACTCAAAGGACTCGAGTTTTACATCTTGAAATGAACTTTTATATATATATATATAACACTACTGTATTTAACAAATATGGATACTTCAAAAATAAACTTTACATTTTTATTTGAAACAGAACTATTAAAAGACAAGATAAAAATTTACTACTTATTGAAACAAGCTAACTTGTACTGGTAGAATGATCAACATTGCTATTTATACACTCACTAGAAAGTAGAACATCTAACACTGATGCAAGTTTCTCTTTTAGCTTTTTATTTTCTTCTTCTAACCGTTTGACTGCTGATTCATCTTGTTCTTTATATGTTGATAGTTCTTCTGATATTGTTTTCAGTTTTTGTTCAGTTGTTTTTAAATAATTTATAAGCTTAAAGTTTTCATCTTCTAATTTTTTTTATCTTCTTGAAGCTTAACCGTTTCAGCCTCTAAATCTTTAAGAACTAACTTACTTGAAGTATTTTGTTCCTTTAACTCTTTTGACTCTTTAGATAATGTTTTTAATTTTTGTTTAACTGTCTTTAAATCTGTTTCAAGCTTTCCGTTGTCAACAATCAGTTTTTCTGTTTTTTCATCTTTTGTGTTTTTTTCTTTCTGCAAAGATCTCATTGTAGTCCAGGTTATTCTGAGGTTTTCTTCTAACTTTGAGTTTTTATTAAAATAATCTTTGTTTTGTTCTTCAAGAAAAGTTATTCTTTTGATTAACAACTTCTGAAAGTTTGCGTTGTTTTCATTGAAGACTTGCAATATAGTTCTAGTCTCATCAGATGATCCTTTGTAAACAAGATCTGCATCTTCATTAACAGAAGGATAAAGTTTCATTACAACGTTTTCTCTAAGAACTTGAGACCTGCAATCAGGACAAGTCATTCTGGTATCCAACCATTGATGCAAACAGCTATGGTGGTACATGTGTCCGCAGTGAACAACTGATATTTCTTCATCACGAAAATCTATCTGTTCCTGGCATATGGAACACGATATAGACATTATTTAGCAGGATAAATAGTAGCAGGATAAATAATATTTAGTCTTAAATCTGTTAGCAGTCATTTATTTTGAAAAATTTAATAACCAATTATTTAATACACATAAAACAAATAACTATCAAAAAGAATTCTAATATTATTTGAAAATAAGTAATCTTAAAAAACATTTTTGTCAAGTTGTATATTAAATAGCAAAAATTTAGACAAAATACATTGTACACTTTAACAAAATTTAAAAAAGTAACTGTTTTACAAACACATAATTGTTTATTTTCACACACAAAACTTACTTGATAAACTAAAAAATTATTATTATGGTAAGCATTTATCTTTAGCAGATGCAGAATACTTTTTTATCAGTCCAAGATTTAGTACTTCATCTTAGAAATAAGTTAAGTTTTACCTTAACAAAGTAGTATAGTATATAGTTTTAATCAAACTAAAAAACAAATTTAAAAATTATATGTTTGTTATATAATTTAAGTATTAATATACATAGAATATATAAAAATGAACTTGTTTTTTATGTTTTTAATCTCAACCAGAATGCAACAAATTTTCTGCTTAAAATATATATTTATTAAATACTTAACAATTAGATTTTATAACAGATTATTTTCTTCTATTTGTTTGCTTTTTATAGAAGCTTTAAAGGAGTACAATTTGTATAGACAATAGAAAGATATAAACAGTTTACTTAAAAAATCTTAAAATTTAATAAACAACTTTTTGCAGTGTTAAACTATAACTGCTAAGTTTTATTTAAACTTAAAAATATTTTTTTACTTTGAACTAAAATAATCATCAAATGAAGCTTTATTGCAAATAACATACTTTTTTTTAAATTCATTAGAAACTTAATTTATTGTTTTTGAGTTAAAAAAAGCTTAAGAGCATTAGCAGATCAGTAAATACAAAACATATGTTTTGTAACTAGTTTGTTTCAGAAACAAAAACATTTTTACTGTATAACAAATTCAACATAGAAACTTAAAGTTTATACCTTTTTCTACAATAGCAAATAAAAATTATTTTCAACGAATTTAAAAGACAAAAATTGATTTCGATTGTTAAAACATAAACATAAAAACTAAACACTTTTTCTTTTAAACTTTGAAACTTTAAAATTTAAACGAAATAATTTCGAAACCTATGTAAAAACTGCAAAACTGCAAAATTTTACTAAATTGACTATAAATTACAATGGTTAAAACGAAGTAAAACAAAAACCTTTTTAAGTTTTGAGAATTTGTAACAAATACTTTAAAACCGACCGAGCAATAATACATAAAGCGTTAAACAGAAGTTATGCCACTATGCCGGAGATTTTTAAAATGTTTTTTTCTTAAATCAAGTAATCAAACTTGGATAAATTCAACGTTTGAAAGTCAACTGTTAAAAAATAATCTACTTGTAGAAAGATTTTAGCAAAAAAAAATTATTTTTCCACCTTGGTTTTAAACAAATAAGAAAAACTAAATCTTAGTTATTATGAATTTATTTAATTTATACTATTGTTACTAAATTCCATAAACATTTTCCTTCAGAACGTTTATTGTAAACTTCGTTTATAAATAATTGTTATTAATTTAACAAAAAAAAATATTTTAAACTTTTTTTTCTGTTTAAAAACCTTAAACATTTGGCATATTATGTTTGAGAAATCTAATTAAGTTCTATGAATGTCGTAAATGAGTTATCCAGTAAACATTCGTTTTTCAATTAAATTAGTTTATAAGAACTTAATAGTAAAAAATAACGTTCGGTTATTAATATTCAATCAAATCAACATCATTACGTCACAAACAACACTATTACGTCACAAGTTACATTATTACGTCACAATTAAAATTATTACGTCACAATCTACATTATTACGTCATATTTAAAATTATTACGCCACAAACATAGTTCTGTTTGTATTATTCACGTTTGTATTATTTATTTGTTAAAGATATTGGAAGTTTTAAGTTTTAGTTTGTGACGTACTATTAAAATGTTATCATATATTAAAGGAGTTTAGTTGATTAATTCTGTACTTTAAAGAAAAAAAACGAGAATATTTTAGAAATAAATTTTTTTAAATCATTCAAACAATTAATGTATGATTAAAAAAGCACTTGTTTTTTATCTGAGTTAGTTATTAATTTATTTCAAATTATCGCTAAATATTATACAAACAATAAAATTATTAACTAATTAAATTATAATGCTTAACTTAAAAAAAACTCAAAAAGAAGATAGTAATTCAGAAGTTTACTAATGAATAACGTTCTATTAACAGAAAATTTATAAAAAAAATTTATAAGAAATTTTCTTACAGAAAAAAGATAACTTACAAATTATTAGTTTAAACTAAGCCTTTACAATTTTTTTAGTGTTTTTTTTTACTTTTATTGCTAGTTTGAATAATACCAGTTTGTATGTTTTAATTTTAAGAAGTAATTGAAAATAAATAATTTTCGACATACGCTTTTTAATTATTACTAAAACTTGTAATTATTTCTTAAAATTTAACTAATTAAGTGATAAGATGTTAAGATTTACTTTAAAGTTGTCAGTTTTACTGATCTTCAAAGTAAAACAAATTAACCTGTTTAAAAAATATATTATGTACAAATTATACACTTTAGGAAAAAAAAATAAAATTATTTATAATAAAAAAGACGTGTCTTTTATTTTTTTCTTTTTGAAAACATTCAGATAAAAACTTTTAAATAGTTTTTATTTCTAAAAATATTTTAAACTATTAACTTTTTTAATTCGTAATTATAACAAAAAAAAAAACGGTTTAACTGTACAAAATTTGAAAATTTTTACTAACTACAAAAAGCCATTAGTTTTTTTCTTGTTTAAACTTTAGTCTTATATCGTTAAATAAATAGAGCGCAATAAAAGTACTTATTTTAAGTTTCAATAGAAAAAGCAAAAAATAAAATTTTCTCAATAACTCTTTATTTTCTTACATATTTAGATACTTCGTAGGGTCGTACCTCAAAGTTTCTTTTAGTTTAAATTTAAAAAACTCTTGAATTTAATCTTGTTCTTAATATTTTGATAAATGATAAACATCCATTAATTTCACTGTGTTCTAGTTATACACTTTTGAAGTTTTCAAAAAAAAAGACACCAAAACTTCTTTTAGTTTCTCGTGGTATATTAATTTGATTTTTAATTATAACTTTTTTCTTTAGCATGCTAGTTTTTTATTAATTTTCATTAAATTTCTTTATCTAAACGATTCTGTAAAAGTTAATTTTAAGTAAGTGACGCTTAATTGCTTATTATTTAATAAATTATTTTGAAAATTAAGATAACTAATGTAATTAGGCAAATGAGACATTTAGAAACAATATTCAGTTAGTGTTCAGATTACAAATAATAGTATAAAAACATGTTGATTATTTACAATCTTTTATAGACATCAAAAACTTTTGTATGAGTACAGTTTAAACTTCAAACAGTATCATAGCGTTAAGATATTTAAACTGTATTTTAATAATTAGAAAATACGATAAACATTTATAATTAAATAAAGCTTAAACTACACTACCCAACTAATTTTTCGACAATAGTAATAAGAGTTTAAATCAATTAAGAAAAACAAGACGAAGAATTTTACACAAAAAATGATAATTATATATTGTTGTTTTAGATTAAATATTCAACTTTTTAATTAAGTGTATTTCACATTTCGAATTTATTATGTTTTATTTATAGTCTAATATATGCCAACCAAAAGTTCTAAAAAACATATGAAACAAAGTATACTAATTTAAAATTTGTTCTGTTTAGCAAACTAATAAAAAAACATTGTTCTTGTTTGTTTTTACTTTTTTGAACCAAAAAAGTTTATTGTTAACAGCACAAACGTGTAAACCGGATTTAGTAACAGGAAAGTTTTTTCTGTCTGTCCATACATTAGTGTCGAGGTTGTAGAATTCTACAGATTTTGTTACTTTATTTCACAAGCCAAAAACACTAACTAACTTTAATTAAGGACATGAAATTAAAAGGTCCATATTTATTTTGTAAGGTACTGTTAAAATCTAAGATGACTTCTCAATCTCTAAAAAAAAAATGAACACTGTATATGCTTTAAATTCTAATTAAAACAATAAACTTAGTTTCATTTTTTATTACTCATAACTGTATATAATAATCTAAAATTCTAAAAATAAATATTTATTAAAGAGCTTATGATCAAAATTTGCTCCGTGCACAATTAAGCTTTGAAACTATTATAAAAAGTTGGATGCACAAACATAAAGAAACAATCTAAAGAATAAAAAAATACAATTAATGTTTAAAACTAAGTATAAGCCAAAGTCTGTTCATTACAAACAACCTTTTTATCATTATTATTATATTTTGGTTCAAAATAAAGAAAATACGTTTTTCAGAAAATAAAAAAAAGAAGATTTTATATAACAAACCTAATACTAAACTAAAATTGATTTTTTTTTTAAATATATATATATTTTTTAAAGTCAAGATAATGTTAAAATTTTAAACATTTATTTTAAATAAAGTCTAACATTTATATAATTATGTTAAAAGTATTCCGTGAACTGTGCTTTAATTTATCAATTGTTCTTAAATAGGTGAAGGTAAAATAAACACCTTTTTAAAAAAAGAACTTACTAAGAAATACCCTAAACTTGTTCATGTGTTATGTAACAATTGTTTAAAAGTTGTAATTTACTTCTAAATATTTTCTTTCCACTTCAAGTTTTTACGTATGTCATTAATAAAAGTCAAGTATAACTATCTTTTATGAGATTATATGTTGAGATGATTTTTTTTACGTTTACTTATAATTTCAGCTATGTTTAACTACAATCAATTATTTATAGTAAAAATCTACGAAGAAGAATAATGTTTAAAACAAGGTTCTAAAAAAAACTTCAAATTTTTAGTATATAGAAATACATTTAAAAAAACTTCAAGTTGTCAATTCTTTTTAGTGAAAACTACGTTGTCTAAGAAATTAATAAATAAAATCTGTTTGTTATTTTAAAAATAAAAAATCAAGTAAAACTTTTTCTGTACTTTTGTTTAATTTTTTAATTGAAAAGTATTTGTGATTTGTTGAAATTAATTATACTTTTAATGGATCTATTCATAACCGATTTTACCACTTTTAGTTGTTCAAATATAATTCTTTTTATGTTACAAGTATGTTAACTAATGACGACAAGTTATTAATGCAAAGTTGATTTCATAAATCAATGATTAATTAAAATGAGTTTCAAGTAAAAAAAAGTTTGTGAATTTATTTCTACTTACGTTAAAAACAGTATTATCCCAGTTTAAGTGCAAGTTTCTAAATGTTTAATTTGTATTTATACAAAGAAAAACATTACTTATTACAGCAAACTCTAATTAGTCCAGATATTTTGTTACTTTTATTTTTATTGTGCTTTTATTTAGATGTTAAAACTAAATGAAAAGATTCAAATAAACTTGGGTTTTATCTATTTTGAAAACATAGTTTTAAGAACAAACAATATTCTAGTTTTACACTAATAAAATGCATTATAGAACTTAATTTTTATTAAATTTATAAATCTAAAAACAATTATATGTTAATTACATGAGTAATGGATTAATTTACATAAATTTTATAAAACTGAACTATTTTTTTATGCTTTTTATGTCATTTAGAATACTATAAATTTTCTGCTTATATTTTTTAGATATATAAAACTTAACAATAACATACTTTTTTTAAATACCTTAGAATTTAAGTTTATATATTTTTTTAAAGCAATTAAAATATACTAACAGATACAATCAGTACAAAACCTATGTTTTGTAACTAGTTTGTTTAACAAACAAAAACATTTTAACTGTATAATAACATTAAACATAGAAGCTTAAAATCTATATTATTACCTAGAATAATAAGTAAAAACTATTTACAACGAATTTTAAAACTTAAAAACACAAAGTTTAAATTCGATTGTTAAAACATAAACAAAAAACTTTTACTTTTAAATTTTGTAAGTTTAAACATTTAAACGAAATAACTTCAAAACCTGAGTAAAAACTGCAAAACTGTAGAAGTTTACTAACTTGACTATGATTTACAATGGCTAAAAACAAAGTGAAGCAAAAAAACTTTTTGAAGGTACAATTTGTAACAAATACTTTAAAACCATTCAACCAATTATGCATAAAGCGTTAAACAGAAGTTAAGTCACTATGCCAGAGGTTTTAAAGATTTTTTCTCAAATCAAGTAATCAAACTTGGATAACTTACGTTAAAAAAACAACCGTGAAAAAAAAGTTGTAGAATGCTATTTGTAAAACTAATTTATTATTCATTTACAGCTTTGAGGAAAAATAAGAAAAATCTAAATCGTAGTTATCATGAATTTGTTTATTTTATACTATTTTTACTAAACTCCAAACACTTTTTTCTTTCGAAAATTTTTTGTAAAGTCAATTTCTAAATAATACTTAGCAATTTAATATAACATATGTATTTTGAACTTTTTATCTGGTTAACAACTTGGTAAACCTTAAATGTTTTTTTATGCTTATGTATTCAAGAAGTTCTAAAGTTTTGAAAAAAGCGTTTTTCAATAAACAATTGTTTCTTAATCAAATTAGTTAACAACCTAATATTAAAAAAAACACTAAACGAGTATCAATATTCAATGAAAATCAACATTGTTTCGTCACAATCAACATTATTACGTCGAAAACAACATTATCACATCACAACCAACATTATTACGTTACAATCAACACTGTTACGTCACAATCAACATTATCAAAGCACAACCAATATTATTACGTCACAACCAACATTGTTACGTCACAACCAATATAATCACGTCACTATCGACATTACTACATCACATTCAAAATTATTACGTCACAAACGTAGTGTTTAAAATTTGTAGTATTTATTTGTGAATTAAATGGAAAGGTTTATTTTGTGACGTGTTAATAAAATTATGTCATATATTAAAGAAGTTAAGTTAATTAAATTTATACTTGAAGAAAAAAAACCAAAACGTTTAAGTTATAATAAATTTATCTCAAATCAGTAAAACAATCAATATTCGATAAAAAAGCACATTTTATTTTTAATTTAAAATAGTTATTAATAAATATTAAATTATTTATAAATATTACACTAACAATAAAATGCTTAATTAAATTAAATACAACGCTTATATTATAGAAATATATTTAAAAAAAAAACAAAAAAAAAGTTTAGAATTTTTTTCTAATGCTTAACGTTTTATAAAAAAAAGTTGTTTTTAGTTTCACTACGAAACATTAATTTGATGAAAACCTTTAGAGTTTTTGTAGTGGTTTTATATACTTTCAGTACTAGTTTCAATAATAATACTTTAGATGTAAATATCTAAAGCAGTAGTAGAAAATAAATAAATGTTGACAAACGCTTTTTAATTATTATTAAAACTTGTAACTACTTAATTCAATTTAAATAGTTAAGTGATAAATGTTTAGCTTTATATTGTAGTTTTTGATTTAATGACCTTCAAAGTAACAGTCAATTAATAATCTATTCAAAAATAAATATTATGTATTAACTAAACGCTTAAGCAAAAGATTAATAAATTAACTTAAACTGAAAAAAAAAACTTATATCTTATATTATTTATGACATTAAAATTATAACTTGTAAATTTTTCGTCCAACAGGCGTAAGTAGGGTGTTTGTTATTAAGATTCTCATAAATGAATTAAAAACAAAATTAAATTAAAAACATTGAAATTTGTTTAATAGATTTATAAGTAACTATTTATAAAAATTCATAACTTAATATGTTCAATAAACAGCAAATAAATAATACGGTGTTTGATCATAAAGTTTAATTGATATAAATACTTAAAAACAAATAAAATAGACCAAATAAAGTAATAATTTTGTTAAACTACTTTTATGCTTTCTTATACACTATACAAACAAAAGTACTACGAGGTTGAAGAAAAAAAATATTTAAAAATTATTTATTATCTAAAAGATAAATAAGCTTTTTTAAATTTATATTTCAGTTTTGCCTGACAAAAAAAAGTATTACATTATGGTAAACATAAACCAATTTTTAATTCAGCAGTTTTAATTACTTATATTATACTTGCACTATTAATTAATAAAAAAGTATTAGGCTTTCAAAGTATATAGCATTTTCTTACTACGAATTTTATTAGCCATATAATGTAGTGTACTTATTGATTACGCACTTGTTAAGTACAAACTTTATTTCTTATGAATTTTTGAGTTTCTAATTAATTTTTTTTTTCTCTAATATTCTGTTATATGTCAATTCTCTAGCTGCTCAGGTGTTGCAGAGTTTTGTATATAACAAACCCGATTTGTTTGACATAAACTTTAACTTGACACTTTATTAACCAAATACTGTAATTTTCTTATTGAGTACTTCTTAGGTACACGCTTCCTGATGAGTACGATTTTTTAGACTAAAATATTATCATTTTTTATATTTTCCCCAAAAACTCTTAATTTTCTTCTTTACATAATTTGATACTACTTACGCTTGTACATTAAAACTTCTTTTAATTTCTTTTGGTTTATTAATTAAAGATTAATTATTTTCTTAGCTCTTCAGTTTCTTCTCCATTTTCATTTATTTTATTTTTATAAAACCGATTCTGTAAAAATGAAGTTTAAGTAAGTGACGCTTAATTGGTTTCTGATTAATGAATAATTTGGAAAGTTAAAATAAATAGCTTAAATAGCAAATTATGTATTAAAAAACAATGTTCAGTTAGTGTTCAGATTACGAATAAGAGTATAAAAACATGTTTAATTATATACAATCTTTTATAGACATCAAAAACTTTTGTATGAGTTCAGTTTAAACTTTAAAAAGTATCATAAAGTTAAGATATTTAAACTGTATTTTAATAATTAGAAAACACGATAAACATCTACATTTAAATGAAAACTTAAACTAAACTACCCAACTAAACTTTTGAAAATAGTAACAATAATTTGAAACAATTAAAAAAACACGAAGTAGAACTGTACATAAAAAATAATAGTTATACAAAGTTGTTTTAAATTAAATAATCAGCTTTTTAATTAAGGGTATTTCACATTTCAAATCGATTATGTTTTATTTATAGACTAATCAATGCCAAATAAAAATTCTAAAAAACATATGAAACAAAATATAATAATTAAAAGTTTGTTCAGTTCAGTTAATAATAAAAAAATTGTACCATTGTTTATTACTTTTTTGAACTAAAAAGTTTGTTGTTAACAGCACAAGCATGTAGACACCATTTAGCAACAGGAAAGTTTTCTACATCACACCATTCGTTAGTGTCAAGATTGTAGACTTCAACAGAATTTGTACTTCTGAAGAGGTTAGTCCTTCCACCAATACAATACACGTGGTTTCCAACTCTGCAACAAGCAAAATCACAACGACCAATTTTCATTGGAGCCATCATAACAAACTTGTTCGTATTTAGTGAATACATTTCTACAGTGTTTAGTGGTACACAGTTTGTACCATATCCACCAAACACGAACAAATTATTGTTATAAACGATGACTCTGTGACGTTGTCTTGCTTGTATCATTTCAACTGGCGATAGAGACGTAGTCTTATAAATCGGATCGTATATTTGTATTGTGTTGAATGCTTCTAAAAAACGTTCCTGCCCACCAACAATCCAAACTTTATTGAGGTAATAAACCGCATCAAAATGTTTACTTTTTTTTTCAATGTTTACATCGCTCCATTGTTTGCTGACAGTATTGAACAATTTGCTTTCTTCATCATTATACGTTTTACAAATAACTAAAATGTTGTTTCCAACTCGGCATGAAGTGCACCAGTGATAACCTTCATTTGATGGAAACTTGTAAAAATAATTGTTCAATGTTGAAATACCTTTCTCACCAACTACGTAGAATACATTGTTAATTTGGAAAACCCCAAATATATCATTTACTGATTCAGGAAACTTGTCTATCTTAACCCACTTTTTATCATCTAACAAATACTGGTAATTATGTTTATTAAATTTATGTGCAACTACAATTGCTGTTGCTTCTTCAACATTTTCTGTGGCGTCTTCAACATTTTCTGTGACATCTGGACCTGTGAATTTAAACATTATAATAAGTATTGACTTTTCCATCTCAAAAACCATTCATTTAAACTTTTTTAATTACAAATAAAATGATATATCATAAAAATATTTATTAAGACCACCTTCAAATCTAGAAACTAACTTAGATAATGTATTGAGGTTAAAAGATAAGACTTAATTCGTAAAGTCATAGTTAATTTTGTATCAGTTTGTTTCAACTTATTATGTTTGTGATAATAAACTTTAAAACATAAACTGTACGTTAAATTCAGATAGGGTTGAGTTTAACAAAATATTTTGATTATAAAATAACACTTCATTAAACTCACAATATAAGCCAAAATCTACAGCTTACTACCATTTGGGTATAAATGTTTAGACAACTGTAAATTTTGATTTCAAATTATTACACTTTTAGAGCAAGTTTAGTCAAATAAAAATAAGCAAGAACAATTTGTTTTTGTTTGTTAAAACTAATTTCTTAATTTTACACCTGTAATAAAACACAACATAAAAAAACTTATAATACTTTCTTAAAAAATTTAAAAACTTTTAATTTTAAAAAACAGCAGTTAATCTTTTCTGATTTAATACACAAGCACGATTTTGACATTAATAAAATAAAGTCTATGTATTGCACAATTAGATACTGTAGAATTAATGACGTTTTTCAAAAAAGTTTATAAAAGATAAAGATTAAGTAGATATAAAATAACTTATTAGTTAACTTTTTTATTTTCAATTCAATTTAATTTTATTATTTAATGATAGTATTATAAGTATTGTAACTGATCCAGTATTGTTTTATATGAAAACAAACTATACTTGATCAGTTACATGGTATGCACAATATAGTAAAAAAACAATTATTTATTTATCAGAAATAGACTTATGTTGTTTTTGTTATTACAATTGTAAAGCTTAACTAAAAGAAAAATACTAATTCTTACTTTTTAGCTTTTAAACAAAAATAAAAAATGGTAATAACCATTAAAAAAATCAGTCACAGTCTTATACAAGCACTTTGAAGAAATCTTTCGTTTATTAAAAAACAAACATTTTCAATGTGACTTATTTTTTTAATGGTTCTAACCATTTTTTATTTTTGTTTATCTAAAATTCAATTCTGTCCGGTCTTTAAAATCAAAAGAGGAAGACTACCTTCATCCCATTTTAATTTTTAGCTTTTATGATTAAGTATAACAAAGTGTACAGACTTTAAAAATTTCTGCACCATACTGAAATTTTTTGAAAAGGTTACTACTTCAAAGTTACTAAAGCTTAAAGTTGTCTAAACCTTTCATAATGTAAACTAAAATTTAAAAAATTAAGTAAATATTTTATTTATTATTTAATTTGATTGTACATTGCAACTTATACTCATTTTGATTATTTGTTAGAAAATTTTAATATACACTGTTGTTTGGACATTTAAAATAAATTAACAATATCACATGTTTGTCTACTTTTAATTAAAAAAAAAACAAACATTCAGTGCACATCAATAGCTTTTTACAAAACTTACTCGAACTACTAGTGGATGCTACATTTAGGTTGGTATCTTCTTGAATGAATCTGGTAACTGATGTTTGTTTCTTAGTTTTATTTCCTGATTTCACAGATGTTGTTGTTGCTAATTGTTCAGAAAACTTTTCTGATTTTGATTGAATTCTTAAATCTATTAGATTTAAAATTGTTATTTGATTAATTGTGCACATAGAAATTCTATAAACCTTAGAAAAAAAAGCATAACTTTGTTAAACTGTTTAACTAGAACAACAGGCTATGTATAAAAACAAGTTCGTAAAGTTTTTTACTACTTTTTATTTTAAATTGAACTTATTTTTATTTCGTGTTTATAACACTATTAAACTAGATCATAAATTTTATATAAAAATTCTTACAAATAGGAAAATGAAATTAAAACCAAAAATCTTATATTTTGAAAGTAGTTATCAAAATCGAAGATCATTTTAAAAATTGAGTTTGAACTAAATTAAAATACTCCATAAAAATAACTATATTTTAATTGGCACAAGGTTGTTTGAATTTTTTCAAACTTGCTTTGATAAGTGAATAAACCATGTAAAAGATAAATATACGAATAGGTTTACTACAGTTTGTTTATTTTATTGAGTTTTTATCAATTTAAATTAAAGTTGGTAGTCTTGTTAAATAAGTTTTATCACCAACTTTATCAAAAACTTTTTAAATTTGTTAAAAGCATTAGTTAGTAAAATAAAGTTTATGTATCATGTCTATTTTAGTGTTTTACTTAATAATACTTAAAATTTATTATAAAACGTCAACTACATTGTCTTTAAACGTATAAAACAATTATAACTTTTAATTTAAAAAATTTCTAAAACTACTACATAAAATGCTATTCAAATTCTGGTGTTTATATCAATTAAGACTGTTTTTATTACTATAAAGTTTTGCAGCTCTAAATCTAAAATAATAAAAAAACAGTTATTAAAATGTTTATATATGAGAGCTTTATAATAAAATAACAAGTCTTTAAAAGTTCTGGTATTAATAACATAGTAAATAAAAAGTGATATAAAAAAAATATCAATAATCAGCTGAAGGTGTGATAAAACTCAAAAAAAAATATTATATACTTTCAAAATAAACTGATAAGTTATAAGGAAAAATTAAATTTGACTTTTTTATACATTTAAGTGCAAAGATGATTTCACTAGACCTAAAAATTATAGTTAAACATTTAGCTGTTTAAATTTCGTATTAAAAACAATGTATTAAGTGAAAACAAATATATTTTTTTTTAAATTACTTGAAGTAGTAGTCGATATTTCAGTTAGATTTATATCTTCTAAGATTAAACTAATAGCAGATAACAACTTCTTATTAATTGCTTCAACTTCTAAATTGTTATTTTTTTTTGTCGCTGATTGTTGGGAAGAACTTCCTAACGATAGTTGAGTTGAACTGGTTAAACCTAAAAGTTGTTTTATATAACTTTCAAACTTATTTAAAAAAATTCCTTGTAGCATTACAATATACATACCAATCTTATTTTGGTTAAATAATAATGATCATTACAATGCTGGAATGCCGAAGAATACTTTGAACACTTATACCTGATTGATAAATTAAACAAAACATTTTTTTTTACTTAAGTAACTGTATATATATATATATATAAATATATAAACATATATATAAAATTAAGTTATTTAACTTAATAAATTAAAATTTTCACACTGAGCCCACCTAGAGGGATTTATTATAAAAAGGTTTATTTAAAGATGCAAAACTCAAAGGACTCGAGTTTCGTGACTATTCACTCATCAGCTTTAAAACAAGTTTAAAATAAAGCACAATACAAAATCACTAATGAAGGTTAAAAATTTTTTGCATAAATAGATTATGACGTAATTTTGAAACTATCGAAAATCATGCAAAACGGCTTGTGCAAAAAGTAATTCACCAATCGACAATAAACTAGCAAAAATTCATATAACTTCAGTGAGTAACTATATATTAGGACAGATAATTGAAAGAGATAAAGATAAAATTAAGATGCAAATTGAAATTTAGGTTATTTTAAGATGAAATTAAAACTTGTTAAACTTTAAAAGCGACTTTTTTATATGTCTACAAGACGATACAAACTCGCTTCTTTTGTTTAGGCATCTCTTGTCTTTCAGTGCATATACAACGGCTGATGCCTCTTTGAGACACAGCCGACATATTGGGCTATTGCCGTCGGCTATAGGCTGTGCTCTTTTTATAACTTCCCAGGATATTTCGAAGTCAATTTCGCCGCGCTTTAAGCCACAAACATACTTCGAAAGTTCAGTGTCATTTTCATACATGCCGCCTTTAAAAGATTTTTTATGATTGGCATACCTGAATCTAAACTGAGTCGAGCACAAGCCGACATAGAACCTCGTCTCAACGCCAGAGTGAACTGTGGCCCTGTAGACGATGTTCTCTGAACGGCAATTGTACATGCACTAAAAGACAAGGATGTCTAAACAAAAGAAGCGAGTTTGTATCGTCTTGTAGACATATAAAAAAGTCGCTTTTAAAGTTTAACAAGTTTTAATTTCATCTTAAAATAGCCTAAATTTCAATTTGCATCTTAATTTTATCTTTATCTCTTTCAATTATCTGTCCTAATATAAAGTTACTCACTGAAGTTATATGAATTTTTGCTAGTTTATTGTCGATTGGTGAATTACTTTTTGCACAAGCCGTTTTGCATGATTTTTGGTAGTTTTAAAATTACGTCATAATCTATTTATGCAAAAAACTTTTAACCTTCATTAGTGATTTTGTTTTGTGCTTTATTTTAAACTTGTTTTAAATCTGATGAGTGAATAGTCACGAAACTCGAGTCCTTTGAGTTTTGCACCTTTAAATAAACCTTTTTATAAATATATCTATATATATATATATAATTTATTGAAATGGCGATTTTAAAAATTCTGGAACATATGTTTCATAAAGACAAAGAAGATTGTGTCTAATCTTCAGCCAGTTCAAATTTAAAATAAAAAGCACATTGGTAAACAAAGATGCAAAAGTTTACAAAAAACAAAAACAATATGACTTAATAATTGAACATTGTACATTACGAATATTCAGTACAAAAATCGATCTACCATCTAACTAGTCATATTATTTTATAAATATATATATATATATAAAATAAGGTTAATGTTCAAACTAAAACACCTTCTACTGAGCCCACTGAAGGGCTTTTAAATAATTTATTGAAATGGCGATTTTAAAAAATGCTGGAACACATGTTTCATAAAGACAAAAAGATTGTCTCTAATCTTCAGCCAGTTCAAGTTTAATATAAAAAGCACTTTGGTAAACAAAGATGCAAAAGTTTACAAAAAAACAAAAACAATATGACGTAAGAATTGAACATTGTACATTACAAATATTCAGTACAAAAATCGATCTACCATCTAACTAATCAAACAACCAAAATTAACGAAAACAACAGTTAATTGACTATAAAATACTTCAAAATTTGTTGTATTTTAAGAGGAGTTTTTTATATGTCGACAAGACGATATAAATTGGCTCCTCTTATTTAAACAACTTTCCTTTTTTAACGCATACATAACGGCTGTAGATTCTTTTAAGCACAGCCTACAAACAGGGTTATTACCATCTGCTATTGGCTGTGCTCTTTTTATCACCTCCCAAGTTAATTTAAAATCAATGTTTTTGCGCTTAAGGCTGCAAACATACTTCGAAAGCTCAGTTTCATTTTCGTTTACACCACCTTTAAAGGATTTTATATATATATATATATATATATTCATACACTAAAGGTTTTATAAAAAGTTCTGATCGATAGAGCTCGACAAATTAAACTGGTGTAGTCAATCTCATAGCTTAAAATATTTTTCCAAAATAACCTTTTTAAACTTTCCTAAAAAGCATAAATTAACATTCACAGCGTATTATTTCAAATTCAGCTTATCGTACAATAAACTGTACCATTACTACGTCACAACTATTATAAAAATTTTAAAATCAAAATTTCTGTTCACTTATATAATAAACTGTAACTTACTGACGATCACATGAAATTTTACATTTCATGTGTGAAACAGCTTTATAAATTATAGTTTTTATATAATTAGATAAATAAGTATATATATATATATTTAATTTATTAGATAAATAAGGCTTTAAAAATACTGGTACACCTGTTTCATGAGACTATACGCCTTAATCATCAGCCAGCTAAATTAAAAATAAAAAGCACTTTGCTAAACATAGATGCAAAAGTTATACAAAAAAACAAAAAACAGTATGACGTAATTATTTAAAATTGAAAACATTCTACTGAGCCCAATTGAAGGGCTTTTAAATAATTTATTAAAAAATAAGATTTTAAAAATACTGATACACGTGTATTTTTTTTAAATCTTATTTTTCTAATAAATTACTTAAAAGCCCTTCAAGTGGGCTCATTAGACGGTGTTCAAATTTAAATAGTAACGTTATTATATATATATATATATATATATATATATATAATTAAGTTATTTAACTTAATAAATCAAATCTTTTACACTGAGCCCACCTTAAAGGCTATATAAAAAAAAAGGTTTATTTCAAGATGTAAAACTCAAAGGACTCGAGTTTCTTGAAATAACCTTATTATATGTATATAACACTTAATTTAATATATAACAAATATGGATACTTCAAAAATAGATTATACATTTTAAAACTGAAATAGAAATGTTTTAAAATAAGATAAAAATTACTACTTATATAACAAGCTAACTTGTACTGGTATTTGTACACTCACTAGAAAGTAAAACATCTAACACTGATGCAAGTTTGTCTTTTAACTTCATATTTTCTTCTTCTAACCGTTTGACTGTTGATTCATCTTGATCTTTATATGTTTTTAATTCTGTTGTTATTGTTTTAAGTTTTTGTTCGATTGTTTTTAAACTTGTTTTAAGCTTAACGTTTTCTTCTTCTAACCGTTTGACTTCTGATTTATCTTGTTCTTTATATGTTCTTAATTCTGTTGATATTGTTTTCAGTTTTTGTTCGGTTGTTTTTAATTTTGTTTTAAGCTTTTCGTTTTCTTCTTCTAATTTTTTCTTATCGGCTTCAAGCTTAACCGTTTCAGCCTCTAAATATTTAAGAGCTGATTCGTTTAAAGTATTTGATTCCTTTAATTTTTTTGACTCTTTAGATAATGTATTCAATTTTTGTTTAACTGTCTTTAAATCTGTTTCAAGCTTTCCGTTGTCAACAATCAGTTTATTTGTTTTTTCATCTTTGGTGTTTTTTTCTTTCTGCAAAGATCTCATCGTAGTCCAGGTTATTTTAAGATTTTCTTCTAACTTTGAGTTTTTATTAAAATAATCTTTGTTTTGTTCTTCAAGAAGAGTAATTCTTTCTATTAACAGCTTCTGAAAGTTTGCGTTGTTTTCATTAAAGACATGCAAGATAGTTTTGGTCTCTTCAGATGATCCTTTGTAAACAAGATCTGCATCTTCATTAACAGAAGGATAAAGTTTCATTACAACGTTTTCTCTAAGAACTTGAGACCTGCAATCAGGACAAGTCATTCTGGTATCTAACCATTGATGCAAACAGCTATGGTGGTACATGTGTCCGCAATGGACAACCGATATTTCTTCATCATTAATATTAATCTGTTCCTGGCATATGGAACACTTTATTGACATTTTAAAAATCTGGAATGTACACATTTTTTGTTTTCTTCAAAATTAATATTTTAATTTTAAACTTCAAAGATTAACAAGGTTTTAAATTTAAACAGAACTATTTAACAATTAGTTACAAATATTTAATTAGACATCTAAATAAAATCTTAAAAATTTTAGTAACAAAACAATAGTTTAAAAAAAAATATTAAAAAAACAGTTTTAATAAACTGTTTTACTTTTTAAAACTTTAAAGTTATTGCTTTAAAGTACCAACATCATTTAGTTGGTCTAAAAAAGATTGTTTTTATTGATTTCTGTAACATTACAACAAAATTTAAAGGTATCAATTGAATATGTTAAAATATTTGAACTGGTAATTTTTGTTCTTAAAGTTAAAGTCCTCATGGAATATGGAAAACAATATTAAAATTTCATAAAACCAACTTATATAAAAACTTAAAGGAAACCAGCAAATTAATAGTGTATTTTTCGTTGAAGCTCGTAAAGTAAAACGTTAATGAAACTAAATGAATAATTAAATGAAAAATTAATGGTCTTAGCTTTTTATAAAGTTTTTTCAAACGATCTTGATGACTTTTTTTTAATTTATAATAATATTTTTATAATGACAGCAATTAATATAATAAGTAAGAAAGATAGTATAAAAAATTTACTACCAATAAAAATAGTTTATTTTAGATATATAAACAAAACTTTGTTTTGGTATATTTTATAAAACTTACTTTTTATACGATTTAAATAGTTTTAGTAATTGTAATAATTTTGTTATAAGTAGTAAAACTTAGTTTAATGATATTTTTATCTCTTTATTTTACATAGATTTACAATCTAAAAGTGAACTGTAGATGTTTTACTAATAATCAAAGATTAAGTTATGAAGTTCAAGTAAAATGTTTAACTTTATGACGTAAAGTAGCAGCTATTATAATATCAATCTTAATCAATTACATAGTGCATGTTTTTTAAAATAAACAGTTAACTTTTTAAAACAAATAATAGCGCTTTTAAGTTTAAGAGAGGAATATGATCGTAAACTAAGTTTAAGGTTAAGTTTTAAATAATTATTTTAAAGTTGAAAAATAATTTATATACAAACGCACTTTTTGGTTTAAAACTTTTTTATAAACATCAATAATTTTATTTTTTCCATTTTACATATAATAAAAGGTTTTTTTTTATTAGTAGAAAGTTGTTCTTTCGCAATACTAGAAGAGAATAATTAAAGTAAACCCTCAAAAGCAATAATAAAGCTAGAACAAAATTAAACTTTAAAAAAGATTATGTATACAATTTCAATAATTGGACCAATAAAAATTTAGTAAAAACTAGTTCTAGTGTTTGCATATTAAAGCACTATAATTTATTTACTAAACATTTATAGAACATTTGTGTTGTCTGATAACATACAATAACAACACAACATAAATAAAACTTTAATGAGTATGTCAACACTTCGTAATGTTATCTTTTTGGTTAAACAATATTTACGATCTTTTACTTTTACTTGCCGAAAGGTTTTACGATTTGTTTTTACTCAAATTTTGATTATTTAAAAGTAATTAGTTTTATTTAGGCTTCAAAAAGTCTAAAAAGGTGTTATCAGAAAATATTTGATAATTTATTATTATATTTTTTTGTTATAATTTTTCTCTTAAAAAAATTTACCAAAGTTTTAAAAAACATTGTTAATTTTGTAAAATATTTTACTTTAATATTGTAAGATAACTATGCTGCTATTTATATACATTCTTTTAAGAAAACTGTAATATCAGCTATCGGTTTAATTTAGAATAGAAATGCTTAACTTAGAAATATATTTAATGATAAGAAAAAAAAACTGTTATTCAAACAAACTTTAATAACATTTGATACTCTTTAAAATAAAAGAAAGTTGTATTCTTTTTCTTAAAACAAAAACTTTAACTATAAAGTCTCATAGAAAATAGATAAAATCATTTAGTTATTTTTGGAAGTAGATGAAAAGTTAAACCAAGTATAAAATTGATTTGTAAACGTTTACGATCTTTAACTTACAATGGTCAATAGTTTACGATGTTTTATTGCTTAAGATTTCATTATATTGCGTGCTTACAAAACTCTTATAAAAAAAACAATAAAATAATATTTGCGAAACGCTCTTTTTTCGTAATTCAAATTAAGTAATGTAGTGATTTTATTAAACCATAAAACTGTACTAAATCATATTATCAACAATATAATCGATATAATAAAAATGAAAAAAATTGTTTAGCTTGTTTCGCATAAGTTTAAATTTCAACCAAAACATAAGTCATATGCTGATAGATTTAGTTTGGTCTTATATGGGGACACTCAGTTCAAACACGCGACAAATAACACCCAATCAAATCTGAGAATTGCTTACGGACCAATAATAGTGGTTAGGGGTAACCCGTATAAGTCGTAGTTATACTTTGATGTATACAACCTTATAAAATAAACTTTACGTATGATAGATTAATAAATACAAGAAGAGCTAAATATTTGGTTTCTTAAAATTTTTTTGTGAGTTATTTTGTAACTTAAAAGCTCTTTATTATTTTGGAGATAAGGCTTTTAAATCTTTACACATATCTAGTTAAAAAACTATTTTGGTTTTGTTTGAAATAATTTTATGTTTTTTATTTTTCTTAGTTAAACTTTTTAAATAGAAACAGTTCTTAAAATTAAATGAAAAATAAATACTTCAACAAAATAGTTAAAATATAATATAATTACAAAATAATTTGTTTTTGTTGTACCTTTATTAGCGCTCAAATATTTGGTCCAAGGACCTGGTGTACGAAAAAACTTTTCGGTTATCGAGTCATACACCAGGATACAGTTTAAAGTTAGTGCAGAACAATTACTAATAAAACAATCAGTTAAACAAAAATAAAAAAATGAAAGAAAATAAAATGAATAAGACTAAACGAAAACAGAATTAAAAAGTGTTTTTAAAAATTACTGCTTTGCAAATGTTTTTAAAAACAAAACAAAACATACTTTCTAAAATAAACTCTAATAATAAAAGTTAAAACTTACTGAAAGTCAGATATTTAGTTATTTAGAAAATGTAGTAAGTTAAATATTAACTTTGTAAAACAAGTTTATATAAAAATATAAGTAAGTAATCAATGTTTTCATTAAATTATGTTTACAATTACAAGTATTCTGAAAAATTAAATCAAAACAATAAAGTTTTAACTTTAATATAAGCTTTAACTAACTCGTCATAACAACAAAAAGTATTTTGATTTTTAAATTAGAAATAAAACTTAAAAAAATCGAAAATTAATTTTAAAAGATTCTGTATGTATAACAATATCTACATTCAATTAAAATATTTAAAAAATAATAATGTTTCTAGTTCAGTTTTAAAAATTTAAGAGTGTTAGCCTGAATTTAAAGAAACGTGTATATCAAACCTTTTAATGGTACTTAAAGAAAAAAAATGTTTGATTAAATAACGCTTTAAAACAAGTTTTCTTAGTACTTGCTTAAAAGTAACAAATTGTTCCTATAAACAAAAATTAAACAAAAATGCGTTGTTATTTTAGAGTAAATATAAAACAAACATAACTTCTACAAGGCTCTGTGTTTTTTGTTTATTAAAAGTTAACAGTTCCCTTTTTTGAATTGTTTTACGACTTTTTATTACTTAAGATGTTCGCCATAAAAGTGCTTATAAATAAAAAGTCGGTGACCTTTCTTATTTTAAATTTGATAAAAAAATTAGAAAAACAGAGTTAAAAATCGAAAGTAAGTTCTTTCTTGTTAATGAATTCAAAGTTTAATAGAGCGTATTTTTAAAAGTAAACTGTTTATTAATATGTTATAAGTTTTCAATTGAATATGAATAAAAAAAAGATGATAGTGCTGATTTTTACGATTAGTAACTTAAATGTCCATTTCAAAATATCTGATTTTAACAATTAAAATTTAACTATACACAGTTGCTCGTTCAAATAGATTGATGTGAAGCAAACATTTACTAATTTTAGTTATATACCAATCGAAAAAAGGATTATGTTTGTAATTTTTTTTTCTTGTAAAAATGTTAAATAAATAAGACACAGTTAAAGTGTATATAAGAAGTACAGTGAATAAAAAGAATGCACACTTAAAATTTTTTAACAATAATTATACATTATTAAACTTTGTGATTCAACAAGGCAAATGTATATTTATCTAAGTTTTGACCTATTTAAAGATTACAAAATTCAACTAATGTTACCCTATAAAATCGATTAGACAAACAACACATTATTATACTATCAAGTTATAATTATTTAGAATGAACGTTTCATAAAAAATGTAGTAATAAACTTTAAATTTTTTTTAATAGTCTACTTAAAAAAGGTTTTTTAAATAGTCAAAAAAAAAACATTTCATGTGTACGTTAAACTTAGTTTTTTACAATTTAAACAGTTCTATTATATTTAATTATTTTGTATTAAATAGTAAGACTTAATTTTATGATTTTTTTCTAAACTTAATTTTACATAGATAACAGTTTATTATTTATTAACAATGATGAAATTTCGAAATTCAAGAAAGTGTTTAAAATTAAAGCATATAACAACAATTATTAAAGTATTAATCGTAATAAATAGTTTGGTGCATGTCTTTTGATATAAACAGTTAAGGTTTTAAAATAATTATTATAGTAGTGTTATTAAAAGTTTAAACTACGAATATTATTCTAAACTTAGTTTAAAAATTTAGTTACATACTAATTTATTTTAAAATCTGAAAATACCATTTATATACAAAAGCTGTTATTTGGTTTAAACACTTTATCAACTATCTATTAACCATATTGTTTGTGCCTACTTTACATAAAATAAAATCGATTTCATATTTAGTTATAAGAGAGTTAATTTAAATGTTTAAATACTTCGCAATACGATAATAGAAAAGTTAAAGCAAACACTTAAAATATAGCAAAAGTTAGTAGTAACAAGGTTAGAACAAAAAATAGACTGTGAAATAAATTCTGTCTTCATTTTCAAATAACTAAAATAAAAAAGAATAAACTTTTTTTCTATACATTAAAAGAATATTTGTGTAATTAAATAACATACAAAATTATCAAACCGACATAAAAATTAGTGAATTAAATAAAAATAAATGACTTTATAAACTTTTTTTTTAAACACTATTTACGATCTTTTACTTTCAGTTGTCAAAAGTTTTTACGATGATTTTATAATAAAATAATTTCTTAGTGTTAACTGACTGAAAAGAAAAAAAAGTATTTTATATTTCTGGATTCAAATAACTTATACTTAATAAACAAGGATAATTTAAGTTGTAAATAATTTATTCAAAAATACTTCAAAAGAAAAAAAAGGTTGTAGTTTAAAAAAAAAATAAATATTTTTAGTTTAAGAATTTGTATTAGTATATTTACAAACCTAAATACATAAATAAATACAATAAATATTTGAAAACAATAGATGACTTTTAATTTGAACTCAATATCTCATTTTGGGAACAATTAATAAACTTGAAACAAAATTACATTAAACAAGTGGTGATAAAAATACACAGAAGTAGAGATAAAAAAATATGTATAAAGAAGTTTAAAAGATATATAAGAAGCTCAAAGAATACTTAAATGTAACATTAAAAGTCTAAAGGTACAAAAATTTGCAAACACTTTTTGTTTTTTGTTTAAGTAGAAGTATATGTAAATCATAATTTTATAATTTAAAAACGGGTTTTTACAACAAACAATTTAAAATAATTTCCTAATATTAACTATTTTCTATAGAATTTTAAAAGAATGTTTAAAATAGTATTTAAATGAATAACGTCAATATTTAACGTTAAAAAAACACATATGATTAATATAAATTACTAGCCTTTAGTTTCATAAACACATTGCGTAAAGTATATGAAAAAGTTTCATATTTATTATAATTATAAATACAAAATAATATTTTAACATTCAACTTATATAACACATATTAAACATTTTGAACACATAAAAGTTTTGTGTTTTAAAATTTTCCTTACAAAACAGAATAGTTATATAAACAATAAAAAAAAACTTAGCTAGTTGTAAGTTTTCAAATAAAATTCAGAATAATGTTTTATTAGTTTGAAGAAAATTGAATTTCATAAGTAGATATAAATGTTCTCAACATATTTAATAAATCACAGTTACAATACATACGCTTATATTTTTAAAACATTTTCTCTAAAGTTTTGATTTTGTTCAACTTTAAAAATAAATGTTTAGGCTTTTAAGATAATTGTTATGAAAAATTTATAAAAAAAGCTGTTATTAAAATAAGTTTTATTAACACTTGATATTCTTTAAATTGAAAAAAAAATGTGTTCATAAGGCATAAACTTTAACTATCATTTCTTGAAGCAAATAAAGCAATTTTTTTTGAGGTAGATAAAAGTTAAACATTTGAAAAAAAAATATTTGTTAATGTTTACGAGCTTTTACTTTCAATTGTCATGATTTTACGATGTTTTATTGCTTAAGATTTTATCATATAAAGTGCTTTCAAAAACTAATAAAAGTTATAAAAAAGTAGTCTGCACAATGCCCTGTTTTCGTACTTTAAATTATTCAGTAAGTAATTATGTTAAACTATAAAACTGTAGAAATAGTCAATCATAATAACATCAGTGCAGTTACTTAAAACTATGTAAAAAGAATGTTTTTTTATTTTGTTTATTTTAATAAAGATTATTTTTTAACAAAAATATTAATTATATGCTGAAAGATTTAGCTTGATATTATATGGGTACACGCTCAGTAATAACCCGCGCACAAACACTACCCAAAAACATTACCACCCGATCAAATCCGAGAACTGCTTACGGACCAAGGGTAAAGGTTAGAGGTAATCTTCATTAATTGTAGATACACCCTAATGAAAACAACCTTAAAAAATAAGTTTTATATACAATAAGTAAATAAAAAAGCTAAGAAGAGCTATAATTATCAATTTATAGTTATAATTATAACTGTTTTAATTTTATTTTTTGTAGTATATTGTAGCTAAATAACACTATTTTTGTTAATTCAGTTTTAAGGTGATTACGTGTTTACACAACTCTAGTTATAAAAACTGTTTTGTTTTTATCAAAACATTTTCATTCGTTCTATTAGTTTTTAACTAAACTGATTTAAAAGAAATGCGTCAAATATCAAGAAGGAGATAACATCTTAATATAAAATAACCATGAAAGCGCTTAAAACTATTAATTTATAGTAGTTTTTAGTTCATCAAAAACTACTTTAAATATAGCTATGTAATTTTGTAAAAACTAAACAAAATAAATTTTTGAAAGAAATTATAATTATTTAAATACTACTTTGCTAAAATAAACAATCAAAAAAACTTTAAGTATTGTAGGTAGTTAAATATAAAGCTGTAAAATATGTCCGTATGAAAACAAAATAATAACAATAAAAATCTACGAAAAATATTAAAATCTCAAAAATACTTTTTAAAACTTACAAGCTTTCTAAAAAACTAAAACAAAACATTAAAATTTTACATAAGCTTTAACTATCTTGTCTAAACAAGAAAAGGTATTTCGTTTTTCCAGTTAGAAATAAACGTTAATGAAGCTGAACTTTTTTTTAAACATATTCTTTGTATTTAATAATAACTACTTAAAATTATAATAATATCACGATCTTTTTTTGCTTAAAAATTTTCTTCATATTATATTACTTTGATTATTATATTAAAACCACAACGAGTAACATCGAAATTATTAGCAGAACTTTTAGTAATTTTAATACTTGTTAGTTCGGTTTTCGTTACGCTGTACAACTTGTATGATGAAAAGTAATAATTATATAAACAATGGTAGTTTTTATAAACAAAACATAGTTAATAAGGTTAGTCTACAAAGTGAAGTTAGACTTTAAAATAATAAAAAGGCCTAAACCAATTAAAAACAACTAAATTTTAAAAATAACTGTTGTCTTCAAAAAAAAAAAAAAAAAAATTATACAAAAACTTAGTTATGAAAAAAAAATCACTGTTTGAAAAAAGATAATGTAACTAGCTAAGTATTAAAACTTAAACAGTAAACGGCTGAAATAAAAAATATGAAACTTTTCATAACTTGTAATAATTTTCAAAATATCTAATTTTAAAAATAACGCAATAATATAAAGATTTGTTATTCTTTGCTTAAACGTATCAAATAGCTCATCTAACCAAAAAATTAAACTAAAATGTTGTTATTTCGAAGTAGTTACAAAATAAACATATCTTTTACAAGGCTTTGTGATTTCTTTGTTCATTAAAAGTTTACAGCTCCCTACTTTCAATTGTTAATAGTTTTACGACCTTTTTTTTTAAGATGTACATCATTAAAGTTCTTATAAAAAACGTCAAGATTTGGAAGCCTTTCTTATAAAAACTTTTAAATTTGATAAAAAAATTTAGAAAGACAGAGTTAAAAATCAAAAGATAGTTGGTATTTATTAATGAGTTCTAACTTAAAAAGTCTTTTCAAAAGTGAACTGTTTAACAAAATGTTTTAAGTTTACAATTGAATATAAATAAATTAGATAAAACGATAATTGTGCTTATATTTTTAAACTAAAAAGTTAGATGATCTTTCAAAAATATCTAATACTAATATTTAAAGTTTAACTTAGTTGCTCGTTCAAAGTAGATTCATCTGAAGCAAACTTTTACTACTTTTAGTTATATAGTAATTAAAAAGTAACTGTTTTTATAACTTTTTTCTTATATGAAATTAATGAAAAAATGAGGCACAGTATAAGTGTTTTTAATAAAGGTACGAAACAATAATCAAGAACTCACACTAAAACTCAAAAACTTGTCATAAGCACTAAATAAACTTTTGAAGCTTTAAAATTTAACACGGCTAATTGTTTATTAAACTAAGTTTGGACCGACCTAAAGTTTTTAATATTCAACAAGCTTTAGTCTAGAAAATCGATTAGGCAAACAATATTAAACGAAAAGAGCTTTTCAGACAATACGTTGTAATAGTTTAAACTTAAATTTTTTTTAAATATTTAATTTGGCAACCGTTTTTTAAAATAAATTTGAATAAAGCATTTTACGTGTATATCTAACTTAGTTTTTTACAATGCAAGCAGTTATATAACACATAATTTTTTGTTAAAAATTGTAAGACTTAGTTTTATGATACTTTTCTGAATTTTGTTTTACATAGATTAACAGTTTATAAGTTAATTGTTAAAATTTTACTAATTATCAATGATTGGATTGTGAAGTTTAAGTGAAATATTTAAATATGTTACATAAAGCAGAAACTATTGTAATACTAGCCATAGTAAACACTTTTGTGCGCAAGTTTTATTATAAATAGTTATTTTTTTTTTAATAGTAAGTATAGTATTGTTACTAAAGAATATTATTTTAAACTGAGTTTAAAAATTCACCAAAAAGTAACAAAGTTGAAAAATCGAAAATAGTTTATATATAAAAGCTGTTATTAATACCCTACTTGGTTATAACACTTTATTAACTACCTATTCACCATATCGTTTTTGTCATTGTCAAAAAATATACTTGATTATTTTTTTTAAGATAAAGAATTTACTACGTTGCTATATGATAGTAAAATAGTTAAAGTAAATATTTAAAGCATAGCAAAAGTTAATATTAACATGGCTACAACAAAAATTCGTCTGTTAAAAAGGTTCTGTCTACACTTTCAAATATTAAAAACAACAAAAACTAACTAAAAACAAGTACTTGTTTGCTTAATCAAAAACTTAAACTTTAATCTAAACAACAAAAATATAAAATACTTTATGTGTTTTCAAATAACATACAGAGTAACAAAACATACATAAAAGTTTTTATAGTTTTGTCAAGACTTTGTAACGTGTGATTTTGTTTAAACAATATTTACGATCTTTTACTTTGACTTGTCAAAACCTTTTACAGTTTTTTATAGTGAGATGCTTTCTCAGCTAACTTATTAACTGGCTGTACTAAAATAAAATGATGTTTTAAAATTTTGATGTAGTAATTATGTTCGACTGTAGAAAGAGTCAACCATAATACCAACAATACAGTTACTTAAAACTAAGTGAAAAATAATGTTTTTTTAATTTGTTTGTTTCGAAAATGTTTATTTTTCAACAAGAATATAAATCATATGCTGATTGATTTAGCTTGATCTTATATGGGTACAACCCCAGTTCAGTTTAATCCCGTGAACAGTTACAATTCGTACAAATTACCACCCAATCAAGTCTGAGTACTGCTTACGGACCAAGGGTATAGTTTAGGGGTAACCCTTGTATCCAAGCTGTGTTCTGGCAACCCTTAATGCAAACACACTTATTAAGTAAACTTTACATTCAAAACGTTAATAAAAAAGACAAAAAGAGCTAAACATTTAGTTTTTTATTTGGATTTTGTATAAAATATTGTAGCTTGATAACACTAACTTCAATGTTTCGTTTTTAAGAATAATACGTGTTTACACAGCTTTAGTTATAAAAGCTGTTTTGCTTTTATTTGAAGTATTTTCATGTGTTCTATAAGTTTTTAATTCAACTGATTAAAAAAAAAGCACATAAATGTTAATCAGGAGATACCTACTTAAATAAAATAATTAGAAAAGCACTTAGAACTTTTAATTTTTCTAGTTTTTACTTCATAAAAAACCACTTTTAAACTTAACTATTTAATTTTAAAAAACTAAACAAAAAGTTCTGAAATAAAATATAATTATACAAATACTACTTCGCTGAAATTCACAATCATTTATACTTTAAGGAATATAGGTTGTAAAATATGTTAGTATAAAAATTAAATAATAACAATAAAAATCTTTGAAATATATTAAAGTTATCAATAATCATTTTTAAACCTAATGAAAAATTAAAATAATACAACATAATTTTTAGTTTAACATTACTATCTCGTCTAAATAAAAAATATATTTCAATTTTCGAGTTGAAAACAAAAGTCAAATGAAGATAAACTTTTTTTATTCAACTGATTATGTGTATTCAATAGTATTTAGGGTTATTTACAATAATATCTTGATTTTTTTTGCTCAAAGTTTTCTTCGTATTTAAAAAATACTTAGATTTTAAAGTGATCAGTAACACTTATATGTAACAAAACACATTTAATAGAAAAACTATTGTGAAAAATATTTTTAGAATTATATTATGGAGAAAAAATTTTAATCCACTGAATAATATACCTTAACTATTATATTAGCAGTACAATTTTAAATATTAAAACTGTTAGCTGAAGTTTTAATTATTTTTATTTTTATTAGATCAGTTTTCGTTGAACCGTATAACTTGTAATAATGAAAAGTAATAATTATCAAACCATTGGTAATTTTTAGAAGCAAAACCTAGTTAGTAAAGTTAGTCTTGTTTAAAGTTAAAGTTAAAGTTAAACTTGTTGTAAACAACTTATTGATAAAAATTACTATTGTTTTATAACATAACAATTAATTTTTTGTAAAAAAACTTAGTTTTAAATACAAATCACTGTTGTTAAAAAATATATTGTTACTACTTAAGTATTAAAACTTAAAGATTAAACGGTTAAATAAAAACGATAAACTTTTCAAAACATGTAAAATTATTTAAAAACATTGTGTTTGTAAAACAATACTTTCAAATTAATTTTCTTCTAAATTTTACTCAAACGTAATAAATTGCTCATCTAACAAAAAGTTAAACTAAAATACGTTGCAATTTAAAATTAGATACAAAATAAATGTATCTTCTTCATAGCTCTGTGATTTTTTGTTTAATAAAAGTTTATAACTCTCTCCATTCGATTGTTAATAGTTTTACGACGTTTTATTACTTTTGATGTACACCATAATAATAACGATTAAAAAGACAAGGGTTGCGAAACTTTTCTGCTTAATATAATAGATTTTAAAAAACAAAATAATAATAAATTACATCGGTAAATATAAAAACTAATAGTATGTTTTTTTAACATAATAACAAACTTTACTAGAGCTTGTTAAAAGTTATTTTTTTTCTAAGTTCATTTTAGTTTTTAGTTGAAAATGAGTGAACAAGTAATTAATTATTATTATGCTTTTATTTAAACCAGAAAATTAAAAATCCTTTTAGAAATATCCAATGTTAATAAATGAAATTTAACTACACTTAGTTGCTTGTAGAATATAGATATATGAGAAACTAAATGTTTATACTTTTAGTTATATAGCAATCAAAAAAATAAATTATGCTTGTAAAAATTTTGCTTATGTTAAACTGTTAGAAAAAATTAGGCACAGTAAAAGTATTCAACAAAAGTACAGTAAATATTCAAGAATGCACACTAAAAATCAAAAACTCGTCTTAAACAACAAACTTACTTTATTAAACTATAGAAATCAACACGGCTGTTTGTTTATTTACCTAAGTTTGGACCGATTTGAAGTTTATAATATTCAACAAGTTTTTGTCTAAAAAAATCAGTTATACAAACATTATTAAATAAAAAGAGGTTTTCAGGCAATACGTTGTAATAGTTCAAACTTTAAACTTTTTATTAAACTTGTTTGGCAACCGTTTTTTATAATAAATTTGAAAGAGCAATTTATGTGTATATCTAACTTAGTTTTTTACGATGCAAACAGTTGTATTATAATTATATAACTTTTTTTAATTCTAAGACTTATTTTTATGATTTTTTCTAAAATTTGTTTTACATAGATTAACAGTTTAAAAGTTAACTGTTGAAAATTTAGGCAGGATAAATAAAAAAAAAGCAGGAATTTTTGTAATACTAATCGTGTAATAAACAGTTTTTTGCAGAACTTTTAAATTAGAAAGTTTTTTTAATAATAAGTATAGTATCGTTATTACAATTCTAAACAGATGTTATTTTAAACTGAGTTTAAAAACTCACTTGAATAGTAATTGATTTATAAAAAAAATCAAAAAATAGTTTTTATACGAAAGTTGTTATTAAAACCCTATTTGGTTATAAAATTTTATCATTTATAACAACAAAAACAAGTACGTGTTTGCTTGATCTTAAACTTAAACTTTAATCTTAACCTCAAAACAATAAAAGACTATATGTGTTTTCAAATAACATACAGAGTAACAAAATATACATAAAAGTTTAGTGAGTTTTGTCAAGACTTTGTAAAGCTGTGATTTTTTTAAACAATATTCACGATCTTTTACTTTGACTTGACAAAACCTTTTACGATTTTTTATATTAAGATACTTTCTTAGCTAACTTATTAACTGGCTGAAATACAAATAAAACAAAAATGTGTTCTACATTTTTGAATCCATATTTCTACACTTGCACAAACATGATTGGTTACTGTTGTAAAAAATATTAATCAAAAATATTTCAATAAAAAAAAGTAAAAGCTAAAATGTTAACTTCAAAACAGTTTAATATCAGTACAGTTACAAGCTTGTAATCAGCTATTTCAAAATAGTTGTTGATTTTTAAAATGATTTTAACAACTCATTTTAAGATTAATTAATAAATTTGGAAATAAAATAAACTAAAGAAGCTGGTGATTCAAACACAAAAATATATTTTTGAAATATATAAGAAGTTTAAACAAATTTTAAATGTGACATGAAAATTATAACGATACAAAATTTCCATCACTCACTAATTTTTTTAATATAACTAAAAATATATATATAAGACATTATTGTATAAACTAAAATACGGCATAATAAAACAGACAATTCAAAATGATTGGATATTAATAACTATTTCATAGATTTTCCAAAGAAAGTTTTAATAAAGTCTAAATGAAATAACGTCAACACTTAACGTCTTCAAAAAATATACATATGTTTAATCTAATAATACAAGCCTTTAGTTTAACTAATATATTGCGTGA
This sequence comes from Thalia democratica, assembly GCF_965202585.1. NCBI lineage: Eukaryota > Metazoa > Chordata > Thaliacea > Salpida > Salpidae > Thalia > Thalia democratica. The sequence continues at coordinate 3,254,607 of NC_139171.1, read as the reverse complement.
AATGTATTAGACATTTATGAAGTGAAATATTTATTTTCATTTATAAAAACAAACTAATATTTTAACATTGAACATTTATAATACATATAAAATATTTTGAACGCACAAAAGTTTTGTGATTTTAAACTTTCCTCACAAAGCATAATGGTTGTATAATACAATACAAAAAACAACTTAGCTAAATGTTAGTTTTCTAATTAGCTTTAAAATAATGTCTTTACTTTAAAGAGCATAGAATTTCAAATTGAGAAATAATTTTTTTAACATTTTATAAATCATAGTATAGAAAACATATGGTAATTTTTTCAAAGCATTATCTCTAAAGTTGAGATCTTGTTTAATTTAAAAAATAAATATTTAAGATTTAAACATAATAAATAGGAATAAGTTTATAAATAAATTATTATTAAAACAAATTTTATGAACATTTGATATTCTTAAAAAAAAAGTATTCTTAAACCATAAGTTTTAACTATCATGTGTTTAACCCAATAAATAATAATATTCAGTTATTTTAAAGTAGATACAAAGTTAAAAAGGATAAGAAATAAATCTGTAAACGATTACGAGCTTTTATTTCAACTTTCAATAGTTTTACGATATTTTATTGCTTAATATTTATATTAAGTGCTTGTAAAAAACTATAAAAAAGTATTTGCGAAACGCCCTACTTTGTAACTCAAATTAAGTAATGTAATAATTATGTTAAACTATAAAACTGCAGAACGAATCGATCATAATATCAACAATGCAGTTACTTAAAACTAAGTGAAAAATAACGTTTTTTTAATATGTTTGTTTCGATAAAGACTATTTTTCAACAACAATATGAACCATATGCTGATTAATTTAGCTTGATATTATATGGGGACACGCTCAGTTCAAACCCGCGCACAAACACTACCCGTACAAATTACCACCCGATCAAACCTGAGGACCGCTTACGGATTGAGGGTAAATGTTAGAGGTGACACTTACAAATTGTGGATACTGGACAATACATTAAATGTACCTAAATGGTGTACGACTTGACAACGAAATGTTTTTTCGTGCACCAGGTCCTACGACCGAAAGGGTAAAGGTTAGGGGTAATCCCCATAAATTGTAAATATACCCTGATGCAAGCAACCTTGTTAAATAAATTATACAAACAATAAGTAAAAAAAGACAAGAAAAGCTATAATTATTAACCTATAATTATATAAATAATTTATTTAGTTTTTGTATATTATATTGTAGCTTAATACCACTAATCTTATTATTTCGTTTTTAAGGGTAATATGTTTTACACAACTTTAGTTATAAAAACTGTTTTGCTTTTAGTAAAAAATTTCATGTGTTATTTTAGTTTTTAATTAAACTGGTTTTAAAGTAATTACACCTAAATATTAACAAGAATATAAATATTAAAATAAAATAATTAGAATAGCGCTTACAACTTATAGTTTGTACTAGTTGTTACTTCGTCAAAGGCTACTTTTGAATCTAGCTGTACAGTTTTTTAAAAACTCAACAAAATAAATTTCCGAAATAAATTATAATTATACAAGTACTACTTTGCTAAAATTAACAATCATAAACACTTTAAGTATTGAAGTTAGTTAATTATAAAGCTGTAAACTATGTCCATATAAAAATAAAATAATAACAATAAAATCTACGAAAAGTATTAAAGTTTTCAAAATAGTTTTTAAAAATTACAAACTTTCTAAAAAACTAAAATAAAACATTAACATTTTTCATAAGCTTTAACTATCTCGTCTAAAAAATAAAAGCTATTTCGTTTTTCAAGTTAGAAATAAAAATTAATAGCTGAACTTTTTTTTTAAGAGATTCTTTGTAAAAATATTTACCTTTAATTATAATAATTTCACAATCTTTTTTTGCTTAGAATTTTCTTCTTATTAAAAAAAAAATAACTTGTAAAATTTTCAGCAACACATCTATGTTATTAAACAGGATAATAGAAAAACTGAAATGAAATGTAAAATCGTTTTAGAATTATATTATGGAAAAAAAAAACGTTAATCAACTTTAATACTATACTTTGATTATTATATTAGAACCACAACGAGTGATGTCAAAATTATTAGCAGAACTTTTAGTCATTTTAATACTTGTTAGATCAGTTTTCGTTACGCTATACAACTTTTATGATGAAAATTAATAAATATATAAACAATGGTAATTTTTAGAAATAAAACTTATTTAATAAGGTTAGTCTACAAAGTGAAATTAAACTTTGAAATAATAAAACGGCTTAAACCTATAAAAAACAACTTCATGTTAAAAATAACTGTTCTTTCTAAAAAGAAGAATTATTTTTTATTAACAAACTTAGTTTTGAAAAAAAAAATCACTGTTTAAAAAAAAAAAAAGTAACTAGCTAAGTTTTGAAACTTAAACAGTAAACGGATGAAATTAAAAAATGAAACTTTTTAAAACTTGTAATAGTTTTCAAAATATCTAATTTGAAAATAACGCATTAAAATAAAGTTTTGTTACATTTTGCTTAAAAGTTTTGAATAGCTCACCTAACCAAAAAACTAAACTAAAATGTTGTTATTTTTAAGTTGATACATGATAAAGATATCTTTTACAAGGCCATGTGATTTATTTGTTCATTAAAAGTTTACAGCTCTCTACTTTCAATTGTTAATAGTTTTACGACCTTTTATTTTTTAAGATGTACATCATAAAAGTTCTTATAAAAAATGTCAAGAATTGGAAACCTTTCTTATAAAAACTTTTAAATTTGATAAAAAATTAATAGTTAAAAAACAAAAGTAAGTTGTTATTTCTCAATGAGTTCAAACTTTAAAAGTCTTTTCAAAAGTAAACTGTTTACTAAAATGTTTCAAGTTTTCAATTGAATATGAATAAGTAAGATAAAACAATAATTGTGCTTATTTTTTAAACTAAAAAGTTAGATGATCTTTCAAAAGTATTTAATGCTAATTTAAAAAGTTTAACTTTACTTAGTTGCTCGTTCAAAGTAGATTCATCTGAAGCAAACTTTTACTACTTTTAGTTATATATTTATTAAAATGTTACTGTTTAAAAATATAGATTTGATTGTTTGCTAACAAAAGATCTTAGTGAAACAAGTTCACTGGAATATAAATAAAAAGAAATTATACATTTCATATATTAACTTAAACCTCCGACTATAATTCTTCGCATCTTTATGTATTAAGTTCCAAGTTTAATTGGAAGCCCAACAGAGCTAGAGGTTTTATAAAGCAGGTTTATACTTAGCATATGACCACCTTGTTATTTTATTTTTTACATTTTCTCTTTCATATATAACACATTTTAAATATTAAACATTTAAGATATCTGTATGGAATCTTTAATTTAAACACCCAACTGCTACTTTATATTATAGCACATTACATTCAATTACTTTAATTATTTTAATATACGATATATATATAATTCAAGTCCTTGTGATTTTATGTATGTCGCTATAGCTTAATAATCGGTCAGTGTTTTGTAAGCTTAGTTAATAAGCTTCTTTTTTGTGCTTTGTTTTCTTAAATTTCAAATTTTCACATTTTTAATTTTACATATAAACTAATTTTTCTTCCTAGATGTATCTAATTTTGATTTTGTTATGATTTTAGATTTAATCACTACAAACATTTAATATATAAAACACACGTTATAAAAAGTTCCTGTGACTTTTATTGTCTTTACTGTTGTTAAATTTTATTGATTCACTAACTAATGGTTGTTGTTTCATTTTTATCCAAAATAGATTATAAACTACTTTTCATAATATAGCGCTTTATTGCTTTCCTAATCATAAATACTAAATTAGCTAAGTTTATAACATAAATTAAATAGTTGTCTTAACCTTCATATATATTGTGACTTAAGTATTGTATGTATTTTGTTCAATGATTTACAACGATAAAATATTTGAAACCGTATTTCTTTCAGTTAAAGTGAGTGGTTTGTTTTTATTATGATTTTTTGTATTGTTGTGTTTTTTTGTTTGCTTTACTTAAAAAGACTTAATAACTACGAATATTGTAAAGTTTTATAACAGTCGGATTTAACATAAAGTATTTTATCTATTATTAACTATTAACCTGTAAAAATTTATAGAAAATTATTTTATTTTAATTTTAATGAATAAATATATACACCTACTTTATTCTATTCTTCTATTCTTACATTACAGTATTTATTTTTACAGAACCCAGTTGAAGTGTGTTGATTCGTTAACACACAGAAAAATATGTTGGTACAATAAAGAAAGATTACTGTATAATTTGTTTTTATTTTGAGTAATCAAAAAGTAGTTATTTTAATTAATTTTTTTCCTATGTAAAATTAATGAAAAAATAAGGCTCATTAACAAATTTTAACAGAAGCACAGTAAATAAAAAAGATTGAACACTAAAACTAAAAAACACGTCATAAACACTAAATATACTTTTCTAGTTAAAAATTCAACACGGCTGTTTGTTTATTTACCTAAGTTTGGACCGATTTAATATTCAACAAGTTTTAGTCTAAAAAATCAATTAGACAAACATTATTAAATAAAAAGAAATTTTCAGACAAACCTTGTTATAGTTTATATTCGACTTTTAACATTTTTAAACAATCTAACTTAAAAACCGTTTTTTATGATAAATTTGAATAGAGCATTTTTGGTAGCTTTCTAAATTGCACGAGGGTACAAAACTGTACATATGCACATAAGGATATGATACTTTTGCTAGAAGGGTCAATTTTGCACCAGTAGACAATTTTGTATGGTTTTAATTTTTATTTTTCGCTAAAATTTCAACTTTAAAGTTTCGTTTTCGTAGCTGTTTAAGTTGCACGAGGGGACATAACTGTACATATGCACAAAAGGATATGACACTTTTGCTAGAAGGGTCAATTTTGCACCAGCAGACAATTTTGCACGGTTTTTATTTTTTTTTTGTTTAAATTTTAACTTTTTTTGCTAAAACTCTTACCGCTAACCCTTACCATCGGTCGGTAAGTTATTTTATTTTATTTAATTTTTTTATTTAATTTTTCTTTTTACTGTCACTATTACCCCTAACCCTTATTTCGTTCCTAACTTTTTTTAGCAAATTTTTTACTATATTATTCTTTTTAATAATTTTTATTAGTTATTTTTTATATTTTTTTTTACTATAACTGTTATCGCTAACCCTTACCCTCGGTCATTAATTTTATTTTTATTTTCTCATTTTTGTTTTTAGCTTTATTTCTGTTTATTTATTTTTTTTTCTGTATTTTTTTACTATCGTGCGTAAATGTAACTCATGCAAAATTGACCCTTGGTGCAAAATCGTCTACGTGCAGTTTTGTTCCCTCGTACAGTTTTGTTTTCGGGCAATTTAGTCCCCTTGTGCAATTGAGTAACCTCGTGCAAATTTACTTTGTGCAATTTGACCCGTTTCTAAGCATTTTATGTGTGTATCTAACTTATTATTTTACGATGTAAACAGTTTCATTATAAACATTTTTGTTGTTAAAATTATAAGATTTAGTTTTATGATATTTATTTGAATTTTATTTTACATAGACTAACAGTTAAAAAGTAAACTGCTAAAACTTTTATAATTATCAATGATCAGATTATGAAGTTAAAGTAAAATGTTTAAATATGTGACATAAAGCAGGAATTATTGTAATACTAATCATAGTAACACGTTTGTGCACAAATTTTGAAATAAACAGTTTTTTTTATAAATAATCAGTATAGCATCGTTATTACAAGTTCGAAAATGAATATTATTTTAAACTTAGTTTAAAAATTCACATATAATAATTCATTTGAAGAATCGAAAATAGTTTAAATACAAAAGTTGTTATTAAAACCCTATTTGGTTATAACACTTTATTAACTACATATTTATTATATCGTTTTTGTCGTCGTCAAAAATATATTTATTGATTTCTTTATTATAAATAATTTATTACGTTGCTATATGATAGTAGAATAATTAAAGTAAACGTTTAAAACATCGCAAAATTAATATTAAAAAGGCTACAACAAAAACTTGTTTGTTAAAAAAATTCTGTCTACACTTCCAAATGTTTAAAACAACAAAAACTAACTAAAAACAAATACGTCTTTGCTTAATCTTGAACTTAAACTTTAATCTTAACAACAAAAATATAAAAGACTATATGTGTTTTCAAATAACATACAGTGTATCAAAACATACATAAAATTTTAGTGAGTTTTGTCAAGACTTTGTAAAGCTGTGATTTTGTTTAAACAATATTTACGATCTTTTACTTTGACTTGTCAAAACTTTTTACGGTTTTTTATAGTAAGATGCTTACTTAGCTTACTTATTAACTTGCTGAATTAAAAAAAAATTTCTATATTTTTGAATTAATATGCCTTATACTTGCACATACATGGTCGGTTTCAATTATATAAAAAAATACCATTCAAAAATATTTCAATAAAAAAAGTAAAAGCTAAAATGTTAACTTTAAAAGAGTTTAATATCAGTACACTTACAAGCTTAAAACCAGCTATTTAAAAATTGTTGTTGATTTTTAAAATGATTTTAATAACTAATTTTAAGATTAATTAATAAATTTAAAACTAAAATAAACTAAAGCAGCTGGTGATTAAAACACAAACATGTATTTATATATATATAAGAAGTTCAAACAAATTTTAAATGTGACATTAAAAGTCTAGCGATAAAAATTTGCATCACTCACTCATTTTATCAATATAACTAAAAATATATATGAAACATTATTGTATAAACTAAAACACGGCATTATACAACAGACAATTCAAAATAGTTGGCTGTTAATAAATATTTTATATAGAAATTTAAAAGAGTGTTTAAAACATAGTCTAAATAAAATGACGTCAATATTTAACATCTAAAAAAAATACATATGTTTAGTCTCATAAAAGAAGCCTTTAATTTTAGTAATGTATTGCGTGAAATGTATTATTCATTTATGAAATAAAATATTTATTTTAATTTATAAAAACAAACTAATATTTAACATTGAACTTGTATAACACGTATAAAATATTTTAAACGAACAAAAGTTTTTTGAATTTTTAATTTTCCTCGTAAAGCATAATGGTTTTACTTTCAATTGTCAATATATTTACGATGTTTTATTGCTTAAGATTTACTTCATATTAAGTTCTTACAAAACACTTATAAAAAAGTATTTGCAAAACGCCCTACTTTGTAATTCAAATTAAAAAATGTAGTAATTATGTTAAACTATAAACTGTAGAAAGAGTCAATCATAATATCAACAATGCAGTTACTTAAAACTAAGTGAAAAATAATGTTTTTTAATTTGTTTGTTTCGAAAAAGTTTATTTTTAAACAGAATATAAATCATATGCTGATTGATTTAGCTCGATCTTATATGGGTACAACCCCAGTTCAGTTCAGCTTATCCCGCCAACAATTACTATTCGTACAAATAACCACCCAGTCAAGTCTGAGTACTGCTTACGGACAAAGGGTATAATTTAGGGGTAAGCCTTGTATCCAAGCTGTGTTCTGGCAACCTTTAATGCAACAACACTTATTAAGTAAACTTTACATAAAAAACGTTAATAAAAAAGACAAAAAAGAGCTAAACATTTAGTTTTTTATTTGGATTTTGTATAAAATATTGTAGCTTGATAACACTAACTTAAATGTTTCGTTTTAAAGAATAATACGTGTTTACACAGCTTTAGTTATAAAAGCTGTTTTGCTTTTATTTGAAGTATTTTCATGTGTTCTATAAGTTTTTAATTCAACTGATTAAAAAAAGCACCTAAATGTTAATCAGGAAATACCTACTTAAATAAAATAATTAGAAAAGCACTTAGAACTTTTAATTTTTCTAGTTTTTACTTCATAAAAAACTTTTTTTAAATTTAACTATTTAATTTTAAAAAACTAAACAAATAAAAAAATTTAAAATAAATTATAATTATACAAATACTACTTTGCTGCAATTCACAATCATAAATATTTTAAAGTAATATAGGTTGTCAAATATGTCCATATAAAAATTAAATAATAACAATAAAAATCTATGAAAAGTATTAAAGTTATCAATAATCCTTTTAAGACTTACTGAAAAACTAAAATAATACAACATAATCTTTAGTTTAGAATAACTATCTTGACTAAGCATTAAAAAAAAAGTCATTATTCGAGTTAGAAACAAAAGTTAATGAAGATAAACTTTTTTTTATTCAACAGATTCTGTGTATTCAATAGTGTTTAGGATTAATTTAATAATATCATGATCTTTTCTCGCTCAAAGTTTTCTTCGTATTTAAAAATACTTAGCTTATAAAGTGATCAGCAACACTTATATGCAATAAAACAGATTTAATAGAAAAACTATTGTGAAAAATATTTTTAGAATTATATTATGGAGAAAAAACGTCAACCAACAGAATAATATACCTTAACTAATATATTTGCAGTACAACTTGAAATATTAAAACTTTTAGCTGAAAATTTAGTTATTTTTATATTTGTTAGATCAGTTTTCGTTGCACTGGATAACTTATAAGCAACTTATTGTTAAAAATTACTGTTGTTTTAAAAAATAACAATTAGTTTATTATAAACAAACTTTTTTTAAATACAAATCACTGTTCTTAAGAAAATTAATGTAACTACTTAAGTATAAACTTAAAGATTAAACGGCTAAATTAAAAAAGATAAACTTTTTAAAACATGCAAATCTTCAAAAAACATTGAGTTTAAAAAGTAACACTTTCAAAAAAAAATTATTAAATTTTACTCAAACGTAGAAAATTGATCATCTAACCAAAAAACTAAATAAGTTTAGAACTAAACAATTAGATACAAAATAAACTATCTTCTTCCAAGCTCTATGATTTTTTTGTTCTAATAAAAGCTTACAGCTCCCTTCTTTCAATTGTTAATAGTTTTACGACCTTTTATTACTTTTGATGTACACCATAAAAATATCGATTAAAAAGACAAGGGTCGGTGACTTTTTCTGCTAAATAAAATAGATTTTTAAAATAACAAGACAATAAATTACATAGATAAATATAAAAATTAAAAGTACATTTTTTAATATATTAATAAACTTTATTAGAGCGTGTTAAAAAAAGAAAAACTTTTAAACTAAGTTCAATTAAGTTCTTAGTTAAAAATAAATTAACAAGTAATTAATGATGATTATGCTTTTATTTAAACTAGAAAACTTAAAATCATTTTAAAAATATATAATGTTAATAAAGAAATATAATAAACTTAGTTGCTTTTAGAAAATAGATATATGACAAGCAAAATTTTTCTACTTTTAGTTATAAAGCAATCGAAAAAATGAATTATGTTTGTAATATATGTTCTTATATAAAACTCTTAAAAAAATTAGACACAGTAAAAGTTCATAACAAAAGTACAATAAACTATCAAGTATGAACACTAAAACTAAAAAACACGTCATAAACACTAAATATAATTTATTAGTTTAAAATTCAACACGGCTGTTTGTTTATTTACCTAATTTTGGACCGATTTAAAGTTTATAATATTCAACAAACTTTAGTCTAGAAAATCGGTTAGACAAATATTACTATATAAAAAGACCTTTTCAGACAATACGTTGTAATAGTTCAAACTTTAAACTTATTCAACAATCTAATTTGGCAACGGTTTTTTATAATTAATTTGAATAGAGCATTTTGTGTGTATATCGAACTTAGTTTTTTACCATGTAAACAGTTACAAAATATATATATATAATTTTTTTTAATTGTAAGAATTACTTTTATGATATTTTTATAAAATTTGTTTTACATAGATTGACAGCTTGAAAGTTAACTGCTTAAATTTTACTAGTTATGAATGATTGGATTATGATGTTAAAGTAAAATGTTTAAATATGTTACATAAAGCAGGAATTATAGTAATACTAATTATAGTAAAAAACTGTTTTTTGCACTACTTTTAAATAAGACAGTTTTTTAATAATAAGTATAGTATTGTTATTACAAGTTCTAAATAGATGTTATATTAAACTGAGCTTAAAAATTTACTTGAATAGTTATTTATTTAAAAAAATCAAAAAATAGTTTAAATACAAAAGCTGTTATTAAAACCCAATTTGGTTATAACATTATATCTATCAAATCGTTTTTACAATTTTACATCAAAAATACTTAATTAATATTTTTATTAGAAAACAGTTTTTACTTTGCTATTTGATAGTAAAATAATTAAAATAAATCGTTAAATCATAGCAAAAGTTAAAAGGCTACAACATATAATTCGTCACTTAAAAAGGTTCTGTCTACACTCTACACTTTCAAGTATTTGAAAAAACAAAAACTTACTAAAAACAAGTACGTGTTTGCTTGATTTTGAACTTAAACTTTATTTTAAACAACAAAACAATAAAAGACTATTTGTGCTTTCAAATAACATACAGAGTAACAAAACATACATAAAAGTTTAGTGAGTTTTGTCAACACTTTGTAAATTTGTGATTTTGTTTGAACAATATTTACGATCTTTTACTTTGACTTGACAAAACCTTTTACGGTTTTTTATAGTAAGATGCTTACTTAGCTGACTTATTGACTGGCTGAAATAAAAATAAAAATAAAATGTGCTCTATACTTTTGAATTGATATGTCTTTTGCTTGCACAAACATGGTTCAATAGTAAAAAATATAATTCAAAATTACTTCAATAAAAAAAAGTAAAAGCTAAAATTTTAACTTTATAAGAGTTTAATATCAGTACAGTTACAAGCTTAAATTCAACTATGTAAAAATTGTTTTTGTCTTTTAAAATAATTCTACCTGCTCATCTTAAGATTAATTAATTAAATAAGTTAAAACTAAAATAAACTAAAGCAGCTAGTGATTCAAACACAAAAATATATTTTTTAAATATTTAAGAAGTTCAAAAAAATTTTAAATGTCACATTAAAAGTCTAACTATAAAAAAGTTGCCATCACTTCTTTATTTTTTTAATAAAAGTAAATATATATATAAAACATAATTGTATAAACTAAAACATGGCATTATACAGCAGACAATTCAAAATAATTGGCTATTAATAACTATTTCATAGAAATTTCAACGAAAGTTAAAGTAAAGTCTAAATAAAATAAAATCAATATTTAACGTCTACAAAAAAAAAATGCATATGTTTAATCTAATAATACAAGCCTTTAGTTTTATTTATATATTGCGTAAAATGTATTACACACTTATGAAGTGAAATATTTATTTTAATTTATAAAAACAGACTAATATTTTAACATTGAACTTGTATTACACATATAAAACAATTTGAACGCACAAAAGTTTTGTTATTTTAAATTTTTCTCACAAAGCATAATGGTTGTATAATACAATACAAAAAAAAATTTGGTTAAATGTTATTTATCTAATTAGCTTTAAAATGCTGTCTTTAGTTTGAATAAAATTGAATTCCATACGTAGATAGAAAAGTTTTATACATACTGAAATATTTTCAAAATATTTATCATCATATTTTAGAAAACATGTGGTAATTTTTTAAACCATTATCTCTAAAGTTTAGATCTTGTTTAATTTAAAATATGAATATTAAAGATTTGAACATAATAAATAAGAATAAGTTAATGAAAAGCTATTATTAAATAAATTTTAGTAACTTTTGATATTCTTTAGAATAAAAACAATGTATTCTTAAAGCATAAACTTTAAATATCATGTGTTGAAGCAAATAATAAGTATGTTTAATATATTTTGAAGTAGATACAAAGTCAAAAATGAGAAAAATAAATCTGTAAACCTTTACGAGCTTTTACTTTCAATTGTCAATAGTTTTACGATGTTTTATTGCTTAAAATTTATATCATACTATATGCCTAAATAAATTATAAAAAACTTTGAAATAGTATTTGCAACACCCCGGTTTCGTAATTAAATTTAGTAGTAAAGTGATTTTATTAAACCTTAAAATTGTAGTAAACCATATTATCAACAACATAGTTGCTTAAAATAATAAAATAAATGGTTTTATTACGTTTGTTTTGCATAAGTTTATTTTTCAACCAAAACATAAGTCATATGCTAAATAATTTAGTTTGATCTTATATGGGGACACTCAGTTCAAACACGCGGCAAATAACACCCAATCAAATCTGAGAACTGCTTACGGACGAATAATAAGGGTTAGGGGTAATCCTTATGAATCGTAGTTATACTCTGATGTATACAACCTTATAAAATAAACTTTACGTATGATAAATTAATAAGTTCAAGAAGAGCTAAATATTTGGTTTCTTATAATTTTTTTTGTGAATTATACTGTAGCTTAAAAGCGTTATTTTTGTTATTTTGCAATTAAGGTTTTAACACGTTTACTTAAATCTAGTTTAAAAAACTATTTTGGTTTTATTTGAAGTATTTTTATGATTTATATTATTTCTTAATTAAACTGTTTAAATAGAAACAATTCTTAAAATTAAACGAAAGATTAATACTTCAATAAAATAGTTAAAAGAGCGCTTACAAGTTATATTTTTTTTAGTTATAACTTTATTCAGAAAGTATTATCAAACATTACTACTTTACAACTGTTTTAAAAAATTAAACAAAACAATTTTTCTAAAATAAAATCTAGCTAGAAAAATTAAAGTTTACTGAAAGTCAGATCTTTAGTTATTTAAAAATGTAGTAAGTTATATATAAACTTTTTAAAATAATTCTAAATAAAAATATAAGTAATCACTGATTTATGTAAATTCTGTTTATAATTACAATTTTCTGAAAAATCAAATTAAACATACTCTTTACTTTAAAATAAGGTTTAAGTACCTCGTCTGAAAACAAAAAATAATTTTTTTCTTGCTTTTGAAATGAAACTTTAAAAAGCTGAGCAACTTTTAATTTTAAAAATTTGTTCGTGTACATTAATACCTACATTCAACTATAATCTTCAAAAGAGTAATGTATATAATTAGTTATTAAAACTTTAAGAGTAATAGGCTGAATAAAAAAACGTGAACATTTCTAAACTTATAATACTACATATAAACAATTATGTGTAAAAAAACTAACGTTTTAAAATAAGGTTTGTTACTTTTTGCTTATACGTATCAAATAGCTAATCTGACCAAAAAACTAAACTAAGATACGTTGTTATTTTAAAGTAGATACATGATAAACATATCTTTTACAAGGCTCTGAGATTTCTTTGTTCATTAAAAGTTTACAGCTCTCTACTTTCGATTGTTAATAGTTTTACGACCTTTTTTACATAATATGTACACCATAAAAAAGTTTATGTAAAAGTTAAGAACCAGAAAACCTTTTTTAAAAAAAATAATGACTTGACAAACAATTTAGTAAAATAGAGATTAAAAATTAAAAGTAAATTGTTATTCAAAACAAATTAAACTTTGATAGAGCGTGTTTAGAAATTAACTTTATTAAGTTTTGATAAATTCTGAGTTAAAAATATATAATTAGGAATTAAATGATGATTATGCATTTTTTAAAATAAAAGGTAAGTTTTCAATAAAAACTATTCAATGTTAATTAATAAAGTTCAACTACATTTAGTTGCTTGTAAAAATTGATGTATGTAAATCAAACTTTTATTACTTCTAGTTGAAAACCAATCAAAAAATGGATTTTTTTTGTATATTTTGTTCTTATGGAAACTTTTAGAAACAATATAGCACAGTAAAAGTGTTCAACAAAAGTAAAGTAAATAGATAAGAATGCACACTAAAATTCAAAAACACGTCGTATACAAAAAATATACTTTAATAAACTTTAAGAATTTAATCAAAAAGGCTTACTGTTTATTTACATTTTATTATAAGTTTAGACCGGTTTAAAGTTTACAACAATCGACACATTTAAGCCTGTAAAATCTATTACACTAACAGCATACTATTATATTGTACGTTTTTATTATAGGAAATAAGTTTCAGTAGAAGTCATTTTTATTTAAACTGCAGTAATTTAAATTGTCGATAACTATTACATTGATATATGCAAAAACAATTAGAAAAGTTACATAAACAGCCGATAGTTTTTACATAAACCATAAGTTTGTAGTAATAAATATATTTAAATTAGTTCAATTAATAAACTAATATCATTATATTTCTTTTCAGATATCGATCCTTTTACTATCTATGTAATGTTAATTCTACTTCTCGTATGCAATAAACAGTATTCAAATTTAATTAAGTGTAGTAATCATCAGTCATATTTGAAAAAATTTAAATATACATTTTATAAGTATAATCTTTTATTTAAAGGTTAGTTTTGATAGAAATGTAGCCTAAGTTAAAATTTATAATTTATACAAGGGTTGCCGTACACTCTAACTAATTTAAAGTATTAAATAAAAACATTACTTTCTAAACTCACGCTAGATTATATATGTTTACTCAGGCTACATTTTATGACTTTAAAAATATTGTTGTTTTAAATTCATCCATTTTGTAAAGACAAAACAATTAATTTGTTTTTAATATCATTAGTTTTCGTTTTAAAGCTTAATTATAGTAGTAAATGCTAAAACGTTTTGATATTTTATTCATTTTAATAATTTTTACATACCAGGGGTAGTTTTTGATGACTTAGGTTTGTTTTTTTGATTCAAAACTGTTTATGCTACTAAGTAATTTTTTTATTTAAATTTGAAAATGTGTTATACAATAACATTATTATAAACAAACAGGAAAGTTATTGAACTTGTTTACGAGTTCAAAAGTCAGTTTTTAAATGAGCTAATAATGTCATATAGAATATGCAATTATTGATATTTATGACAAATAAACTTAAAACTTTTTGAAATAAATTACAAGTTTATGACCCAACTTTAAAATGAGCATATTTTTGTCCGATAAAATATAATTTTATTGATATTAGTTACAAATTAACACATTATTGCCAGATTAAATATGCATTTATTAATATTTTTTATAAATAAACAGAAAACTGATGGTAAATGTGTTATACAGTAATGATAATAATATTTCATTTGTATAATATTAACAAACAGGAAACTAATGGAAACAAATTACGAATTCAAGATTTTGTTCTAAAATAAAATACTAATAATAGATTAAATGTGCACGAAGTTATATTTATTACAAATAAACAGAAAACTGATGGTAAATGTGTTATACAGAAATATTTACAAAATAATATTTATTTTAAACAGGAAACTAATGGAATCAAATTACGAGTTCAAAATTCCCCAGAAGGACGAATATTTCGAAATACTGTCGTCTGACGAACAGGAGTACGATTGAAGTTAAATTATATTAAATAAGTAGAAAAATAGGGTTAATACATCTTTTGTGTTTAAAATAAGTACTAGGATGGAACTATCATAGCTTGATCATAAAACATATAAATTTTATTTGTTTTTTAAAGTTATAAAAAATAAGAATTGTAATTGACATGGTGTAAAGTTTTAAACATTAAGTTTTTCTAGTTACTTGGCTGAATTCTAAGCTTTTGATACAGATTAAACAAATTTAATATATTTAGCAGTTTTACTTTTTACACAAAGCTTACTCAAACTTAAGTGCTGGTAAAATGTCCAATCATTAATTTAAAAAGTTGCAAAATAATGTTGGAAAAAAAAAACTCATTTAAAACAATAAGTGCCACCCATTTTTAATAATTTTAAAAAAAATTTTATGACTTTTATTCTGGGATTATGTGGATATAATCTAAAATGTGCCATTGAAAATGAAATATTTTGAAACTGTTTATTAACTTTATTCAATAACTTATGCTTAGTACACTAAAAAGTACCAAAACTTTAATCAAAACTACAAACACCAAATTCGATTTGTTAAACTTTATTTATTATTCTACTTTATCAAATTAGTTTTAACTCTGTTTTATGGCCAATTTTGTATTAATTACTACTTATTTGCACCTGATTTTGTAAAATTTTATTTCTACCTCTGTTTGTAAAAATACTTTCCACCAAAAAATTATTAATGTAAAGTATTATGAACTAGGTCATATAAGTAGAAATTTAATTAATGTTTTATATTTTTGTTTCAACCAAAAGTGTTTGAAGTTTTTTTTGTTTTAAAAAAGTCTTAAAGTTTTTTTTTTCATCTGAATTGCTTAAAAAAAATACTTGAATGTTGAATATATTAAATTTCAATTATTTGCTAAAATGTAAACTTATTTAGTAATTTTTTGGTGTGTTCATCTCCATTTATTTTTATAATGGTAATTAATAATGATTTAATCTGAACTATTTGTTTATTTATGTAAGATTTAAAAGTTTTTTTTTACAAAATAAATAACTTTAAATAAGGAGGATAAAAAGTAGTATTTAAAATATTGAAAAATTTTGATCTTAGTTATTTTTATAGTTTTATGTTTTTAACTCTTTATTTTGAATAGTTTGTTTTATTACATCAGAGATTAAAAATTGCGTTTAAATGTTACATTGATTTGTAAGTTTTCTAGCTTCACTTATAAATATAAGTATTAGTTTGTTAACAATGATAAAAATAATTAGCTTGTTATTAAGTTTATTTTTTTAAATCTGTCAATTATAGTTTACAAAAAAAGTTTTAATTTAGTAAATTTATTTAGTAAAATGTTTGAAATTTGTATGTACTATTTTACTATTTTAACGAAATACTGTAATAAACATTTTTTATGTAATATAAGTAGTTATTTGTGTTGAGTATTTATTAAAATTTACAAAACTTAGTTTTTGATAAGAAAATTTTAAAGATTTTATTCACACTTAAGTACTATTATAGGAAGGTTTTTGAACGTATTTAAATACCATTTGCAACTTATTATTAATAGACTATTCATTTTGTTTTATATTCTATTACACAAAGCTTTTCAAAATTATTATAGTTTCATTGTCTATTCATGATAAGCTTAAAAAATAACTTTTAGTTATGACGTATGAATAAATTCAAATAAAGACAAAATTTAGAGATTTAGCAAGTAAAACTGAAGTAAAGGTATGCTTGTTAATAGATTGTTAATAATTTTCCTTTTCTATTTAATGCTACTTGCGTATTTAAATAAGGTCGCTCTTACTCAATCAATATTGATTCTAGGCTTTGTTTACATCGTTTGAAACTTTAAATTTAACATTATTATTAAACCGGCCTACACCAGCAAAAAAATTCTGACTACTTCTGCAACAAAAGTAAATAATGTTATTTATAAATACACCTGCTCTGCAGATCACAGCATCTCTTACATTAGAGAAACATAACGGAAAATATTCCGACGAATTACAGACCACTGCGGAACAGATAAAAACAGCGCAGCATTTGAACATATTTTTAATTGCACATCCTGTCAAAACTCTGACATTGTTCAAAATTTTAAAATTTTAAAACGATGTGAGAAAAGCGAACTTTACAGCCTGGAATCAATATTGATTGAGGAAGAGCGACCTAATTTAAATACGCAAACAGCATTAAATAGAAAAGGAAAATTATTAACAGTCTTTTAAAAAACATACCATTACTTCAGTTTTACTTGCTAAATCTCTAAATTTTGTATTTATTTAAATTTATTCTTACGTAATAATTTAAAGTTATTTTTTAAGCTGTCCACTAACCAAAATTTTTTTAAATTTCATTTTACATTTATCACTTGAGAATGAAACTCGTATATCTTTGAAAAGCTTTGTGTAAAAAAATAAAAAACAAAATGAATAATAATCTATTAAAAGTAAGTTGCAAATGGTATGTAGATTATTCACACTGTCTCTTTAAAAATTATGTTTTTTTATATATATATCTAAGTTAATTAAAATCAATATTTAGTAAAAATAATTTCACTATCTTTAAACCTTTTAGTTTTGCTTTGCAAAAGTTTTACCTCTAGTTATTTTGTGTGAAGAAATATTCTTTACGTTATAAACTCGTTAAACTTCTATAAAAAAGTGAATAAAAATTGTATTAAACCTGTTTTACTACCAGTACTTGAAAAAGCTGTCGTGTACAAAAATATATTTTACATTTTAAATACCATTATTACAGATTTGAATAGTAGGAACCGTTCAGTTCCAACCCGCGCACAAGTCCCACCCCATCTATTCCCACCCGCACAATTCCCTCCCGCACAATTCCCACCCGAATCAAATCCCACCCGATCAAATCCTACCCGATACAAATCCCATCCGAATAAATTCCCACCTGATCATTTTCAACCCAAATCAATTTCCAACCAATCATTTCCCACCCGAATCAATTCCCATCCACATAATTCTTACCCGCGCAATTCCCACTATATTAACAAACACGATTATATTTATTCTTGTGCGAGTTAAAAATTTTAATACGTTTTGAACTGACATTAAAATTTGTGTTTTTCTATTTTTTAAAATAATTTGAAATATGAAATTAGTAAGGTAAAAACGATTTTTTTATTTAAGCTAAAATTGTTACTGTTGCTTATTTTATCATGTTTTTAGTTTAATGTCAGTTTTGTTTGATGATAACTACGATAATTAAATAATTACGACTTGCGAGCAACAGAAAGTTGGTCTGTTACTTGTATAATGCTATCATTTTTACTAAAGTTTAATCCAGATCAGGTTTAAATAATAATTAAGTTTTTAGTATCGGAACAATTTTCTATCATGGAAACTAATTTATGTCCAATTAATTTTTTTTGTACGAGTTTGAACAATTGACATTGACACTTAATTATATTTTAGTTTTTTAAATTAATTACAACAACAAAATAATATAGTACTGTACAACATAGTTTTCTTTAATAAGAACTTTGGAATTTGAAAATTTAATAATGCTTATTTTATTAAACTCTAGACCTAATTTACTTTTTTTCGTTGATTTCTAGGTTTTTTTTTAGTATTTACGGCCGGCAAGGAAAATTGGCCTACTTTTTGTAAAATGCTTTACGTCTAACACAATTTAGTCCAAATCAGGTTCAAAGCAAATTCAAGTTTTTTTTTAGTATCCGAACTATTTTTTATAACAAGGTATTCTACGGTAACTAATTTATGTCCAATTAAATCTAACTTTTTAATGACCAAAGAAATTAATATAGCCCGGCATAATTTTTTTAAGTGCAATTTTTGAAAAACATTTTATTTTATTAAGCTTTATGTCTCATATGTCTTTTTGTTATGTTTTGTAATGTTTAATTTTTATTTTAGTTTCAAGTAAAAAATTTCCACAGTCTTTAATGTTGTTATTCAAACATTTATATTTTAAAAAAATATTACAATTCAGTAAAGTTTAACTTAATTCTAATGAACATCTTTTGCATAAATATTTACTCATTATGACATAACTATTTTTTACTTAAAAATTTTTGTTTATAACTAATATCTTCTACATATTTTACTAGTTTGTAGTGATTTATTCTGATGAGGGCTACACGAAATTAATAAATAAAATATTTAACTTTCAAGGTGACTAATATGCTTTTTATCTTCTTAATTAAAACTGTATTTACATTTTATTTTTTATCATTTCTTCTAAAATTATAATTGTTCTTGGAAAAAAAAAAGTCAAAAAATATCCAACTTCTTCAAGTAAGTAGCAGCTACATCATATATCTGCTCATTGTTTCCAAAAAATCTAACTACAGTGCTTCCTCGGTAATCCGGCCATATTAGGCAAGCTTTTTTTTTTGAAATTACGGCCGGATTAGCCTATAACTGGTTAATAACAAAATATCGCTTTTTTAATAATCTACCTTAATTACATTATGCATGTATACAAAAAAAAAACGTTTAAAAAAATTTCTCTTAAATTTATATATTTAATTTTATTCAAAAAAAAAAAAAGAATTAAAACAGATTATAAAGTTTATTTTTAATAAATATCATTTTTATAAACTTTAAAATTACTGAAAAAAAAACTACACTATTAACAGTTTAACTAATTTTAGATTTCTGAAAAAGATAGAATGTAAGTTTGTTTGACAGAGCTTTCTCCTTTTGTTAGCTGAAAACACACGGATTTGGATGAGTTTTGATTTGACACATCTTCAGGTGTGGCTTCTGTTTGGCAACGATAGTAAGCTAAGTAATCATCCATTTTCTGTATGGCTTCTGTGTGAGAAAATGTACACTTAGAAGGCTGGGAAACATCAATTTCGTCTTTAATACCATCATCAGCCTTTTTTTCGTTATCTACAGTAATCATTGCGAAAATTCCTTGCTCGTCCATACGCTCATAGCCAGGACCATTACAACTCATCCAGTTTTGAGTATCATCTTCTGTGAATGTGACATTTAATCTCGCAAATTGCTGTATAAGCTCGTTTTTTGGAGTTTTCTAAATATTTATTATAACTATTTATCGCAATATAAAATATAAACATGCTATCGAGCCGCACTTTTACAAAAATGGGCCACAGTTTGCCGAATCCTTGTGTAGATCATTAAAAGAAAAGTTATCTCAGTGTGTTAGAGACATTTCTAGGTCTTTTCAAATGGAGAAGTACTATTTTTTGCTGGGAAATGTTAGTATACCATGAATAATGCTTATTAGTTTTAGTTTGACCGTGATTATTAGATAAAATAATTTTAAAAAATCAATTATAAATAAAGTTAATCATAAGTTTTTGTTTAACTCCATACAACTTGGATATAAACTTGATGTTGTATAAAATTTTGTTTAAAATAAAACGATTGACGTTGTTACATCACAATCAGATCATTACGTCACTATCAACTTCATTACATCACGACCAACAATGTTACATCACAACCAAAATTATCACGTCACAAACGTGGCTTTTTACGTTTGAAGTATTTATTTGTAAATTAAGTAATGTTCAAAATATAAGAGTTTAGTTTATTAAACAAAAACTTCAAAGAAGAAAACGAGAACATTTAATATATTTGAAAGCATAAAAAAAATATTAATGAACGATTAAAGTAGCGCAAATTTTTTAAAGTTAGTTATAAGTCAGTTTATAATCATTACTATAGATTATATTAAAAATAAAATTGCTTATAAAATAAAGTATAACGCTTAAAATGGAAACAGTATTTCGAATTCAAAATGTGTTTAATAATCAATTCAGATATTTTTTCTAATGCTAAAAGTTTTATAAAAAGAAAATATATACATTACTTTAAATGTAACTTTAAACGTTTATCAAAGCCTTTACATTTTGCTGTATTGATTTTATATATTCTTAGAATCAAAAGGTTATATTAGTTTGCTCATTTTTATTTAGGAAAGTAATAAATTAAAAATAATTGTCAACAAACGATTGTTTATTTTTATTATTATTATTATTTAAGAACTTTTTGATCTTTAAAGTAAAAACTAACCACTCATCTATTCTAAAAACAAAAATATACTTGTTTTAATTAAATGATTAATAAGAACAATTAGGGTGAAATTACAATGAAAAATTATGTTTTCTCTACTTTTGATAATATTTATAATACTTAACCATAAGTATTTTGTTTTTTTATTTAATTAATTAAGTAAAAACTATAATAACTTTACAAGATTAAAAATAAAATTAAGGTTTTAACGGTACAAAATCTGAACATTTCATGACTACAAATAGTTACTAATTTTCTTTTTTTTTTTAATTGTAACTAAAAAATCTGATATCGTTATATAAACAGAACGTTATAAAAGTAATTTAATCTAAGTTGAAGATAAACAACAAAAAGTTATTTTTTGTCTGACAGGCGTAAGTTGAGTTTTTATTATTAAGATGATCATTAATGAATTCAAACAAAATTAAAATAAAAACACCAAAGTTTCATTGGGTTTGCAAGTAACTATTTATGAAAATCTATAAATTATTTTGATCAATAAACAGCAAAGAAATAATATGATATTTTATAACAAAGTTTAATAATTATAAATGTTTAAAAACAAAAACATAGACCAAATAAATTGATAATTTTGTTAAATTATATTTTTATGACTCATTATAAACTATACAAACAAAAGTAATATGAGGTTAAAGAAAAATAAAATCAAAGTACTTATTATTTAAAAGATAAACAAACTTTTTCAAATTTAAGGATGTTTTTCAGTTTTGCCTGACAATACAAAGTATTACTTTATGGTAAACATAAACCAATTTTCAATTTAGTAGTTTTTTAGACTTTGATTATACTTGCACTATTAATTTAAAAAAGTATTACGTTTTAAAGTTTATAGCATTTTCTTACTACTAACTTTATTAGCCATATAATTTAGTCTTCGATTTAGTACTGATTACATACTTCTTAAGTTTACAATTTATCACTTATGAATATTTTAGTTCTTAATTAAACTATCGTTTTTTATACTCTATTAAATAGAATTTTCTTTATCTGGCTAGATGTGGCAGCACTTTCCTCAAACAGGTCGGATTCGTTTGATATAAGGTTTTACGGGACGCTTTATTAACCAAAAACTGAAATATTCTTACGCTTGTATTCTTTATTAAACTGTACGCGATTCTTAGGTACAGACTATCTGTTCAGTACATTTTTTAGACCAAAATATAATCAATTTTTTATCTTCCTAAATAACTCTTTATTTTCTTATTTATGTTTTTTAATACTTCTTACGATTTTTCACCAAAACTTCTTTTAGTTTCTCTTGGTTTATTAATTGAAGATTAGTTTTTCCTTTAGCATATCAGTTTCTTTTCCATTTTCATTTATTTTATTTTTATAAAAAAAATCCTGTAAAAATTAAGTAAGTGACGCTTAGTTGGTTTCTGTTTAATGAACAATTTTGAAAGTTAAAATAAGTGACGTATATAACAAATTAGATATTTAAAAACAATATTCAGTCAGTATTTAATTACGAATTATAGTACAAAAACATGTTCAACTATATACAATCTTTTATAGACATTAAAAACTTTTGTATGAGTACATTTTAAACTTTAAACAGTTTTATAAAGTAATAATATTTAAACTGTATTCTAATAATTAGAAAGTACGATAAACATCTACAATTAAATAAAGCTTAAACTACACTACCTAACTAAATTTTTGAAAATAGTAATAAGAATTTAAAGCAATTAAGAAAAATAAGAAGTAAAATTGTACACAATAAATTATAATATAAAAAAATAATCATATATAGTTGTTTTAAATTTAAAATTAAGCACTTTAAATAAATATATTTCACATTTCGAATTGATTATGTTTTATTTAAAGACTAATCATTGCCAGCTAATAATTCTAAAAAGCATATGAAACAAAATTTAATGTTTAGAAGTTTGTTCAGTTCAGTTAATGGTAAAAAATTGTACCATTGTTTCTACTTTTGAACTACAAAAGTTTATTGTTAACAACACAAGCATCTAGACCATATTCAGCAACAGGAAAGTTTTCTACATCGCACCATACATTAGTGTCGAGGTTGTACACTTCAACTGAGTTCGTGCCATTCAAACTATTAATCTTTCCACCAATAATATACACGAGGTTTCCAACTCTGCAACAAGCAAAATCACTTCGAGCAATTTTCATTGGAGCTTTCATGACAAACTTGTTCGTGTCTGGTGAATACATTTCTACAGTGTTTAGTGGTGCTTGATTAGTACAATATCCACCAAACACGAACAAATTATTGTTATAAACGTTGACTTTGTGATCCCATCTTGCTTGTATCATTTTAACTGGTGATAAAAACGTAGTTTTACTAAATGGATCATATATTTGTATCGTGTTGAATACTTTAAAATTACCTTCGTTATATTCCCTTCCACCTACAATCCAAACTTTATTGAGGTAATGAACAGCGTCAAAATGAATTCTTTTTGTTTCAATGTTTACATCAATCCATTGTTTGCTGACTGTATTGAACAAATTGCTTTCTACATCATAATCACAAGAACTTGTACAAACAACTAAAATGTTGTTTCCAACTCGGCATAAAGTGAAGCAGTCATATTTTTATTTGATGGAAATTTGTAAAATTCATTATTCAATGTTGAAATACCTTTATAACCGACTACGTAACAAACATTATTAATTTCTTGAACCCCGCATATATCATCTACTGATTCAGGAAACTTGTTTATTTCAACCCACTTTTTCTCATATATCAAATACTGGTAATTATGATTGTTAAACTCATCTGCAACTACAATTGCTGTTGCTTTTTCAACATTTTCTGTTACTTCTTCTAGTTTGTCTGTGACATCTAGACCTGTGGTTTTAAACATTGTAATAAGAATTGACTTTTCTATCTAAAAAATTATTTATTAAAACTTTTTTTATTACAAACGAAATGATATATATATAATAAGGTTATAAGAGTAGACTTCATATGTAAAGTCATAGCTAATTTCGTATCAGTTTGTTTGAAGTTATTATGTTTTTGACAATTAGCTTTTAAAACATAAACTGTACATTAAATGCAGATAGGGTTGAGTTTAATAAACTACCTTGATTATATAATAATATTTCATTAAATACACAATAGAAACCTAAATCTACAGCAAAAGTATCATTTGGGTACAAATTTTTAGGTAATTTTAAAATTTGTTTTAAAACTATTTGACTTTACGAGCAAGTTTAGTCAAATAGAAATAAGCAAAAAACAACTTTTTTATGTTTGTTAAAGCTGGTTTCTAATTTTACATTTGAAATAAATAGTGATGTACCGGACCCAAAATTTCGGGTCCATTTAAAATTTAAGTCCAATTTAAAATCCGGCCGGAACCGGATCCGGACTTTTTTTTCAAATTATAATCCGGCCGGATCCGGATATCAGATAAAAATGGCATTTACCGGCCGGACCCGGACCCGGATAGTGAGTCCGGTACATCACTAGTATAAACTAGCCTAAGTCAGAATGAGGTTTTTAAAAACTGAAAAAAAAAAATTAATCTAATAATAAGTAGAACAGCTAGGCATAAGGTTCACAAATTCAGGTGTTATTTACAATTATAAATCTGAAATCAAGTTCTTGAACAAAATTAACTAGAAAATTACAAAATATTGAAAACTGGATCAGCTCAAACTCATTTAAAATCTAAAACAAAACTAGCCTGAGTTTTTATGAAAAACTAAACTAGCCTGAGGCAGTCCAAGATTTTCTAAATTCCCACTAATTTTCAAACTAGCAGGGTTACCACTGTTTAAGTCGATAAAACTAGCTAGAGTGATTATAAAAAAGCCTGAGTCAGAATGAGGTTTTTAAAAACTGAAAAAATTACTTTAATCTAATAATCAGTAGAACAGCTAGCAAAGGTTGACAATTTGGTAGTAAAGTTAAGGACTGATTGTGGTACACTTAACTTATTAGTACTACCCATCATAACTAAATCCTACCTTATTTAAATAATATCTAACAAATACTAAGTTCTAACTGAGACTACTTTCTATAATCAGACACGACAGTTTTGAGTGATGAATCTTTTATATAAAACACAACAAGAAGTACTAGCATATACAAAATTATTAGTTACTTTGGTAACACTTTAAAAACTTAAGCTATTTAAATCTATATCAAAAGACTTAAAACAACAAACTAAAAATTAAATAAAACTTTTAGTAAACAAGAAACTGTAAAATTTTTAATAAACTATTAAACTATAAACCTGGCTTAAATATTTAAACAATTAAACACCAGTTGAAATATTCACTTTTAAAACAAAACACTACTTACAACAAGCATTCACAAAAAAGTTAAATATATTTTGTTGCTTCAAGCTGCAAACCAAACTAAGTAACTGCTTACATATAAACTGCCTGTCATGTTCTGATGTTTTGTTGCATCAGTATTTAGTTTGAAACATTTCGTCATATGATTCTCATTGGCTCGTACATTCAACCATATTAACTTTAAATATTCTATGAGCTCAACTTTAAACAATATATAATGCACGTATTCATTCCAAAGTTTTCAATTTTACAACATATGTAAAGAGTTGCATTACTGAAATATTTATTTCATAGTTTAAATGTCAACGAATGTAAAATAGTCAAGTGTACATAATGAGCCAATTACGTTAGGTGTTTAATTTTAACTGACGAAAATGACTCTTTTTAATTTAACAGGGTTTGTTTTTCAAAAAATACTTTATAGTATGCTCTTTTTTACTAACTAGATCCGGGTTCGGCCGGATCTCTGTTAGGATCCGGCCGGACCCGGATCCGAACTTTGTTTTTCAAATTAGGATCCGGCCGGAACCGGATTCGGACTTTTTTTCAAACATAATCCGGCCGGAACCGGCCCCGGACTTTGTTTTAAATTAGAATCCGGCCGGATCCGGATATCAGACAAAAATGGCAATATCCGGCCGGACCCGGATAGTGAGTCCGGTACATCACTAGAAATAAAACACAACATAATGAAACTTACATTACTTCCTTTTAAAAAATTCAAAATTGTTAATTTTCAAAAACAACAGTTTATATTTTCTAATTTAATACATATGTATGATTTTGACATTAGTAAAATAAAGTCTAATTATTGCATAGTTAAATATTGTATATTAATAACGTCTTTAAAAAGAGTTTAAAGTGGATGAGTTTCAATAGATATAAAGTAACTCATTAGATATTTTTTAATTTTCATTTCAATATAATTTCAATATTTAATGATAGTATTATAAGTATTGTAAATGATCCAGTATTTTTTTATATATAAATACTATGATCAAAATACAGTATAAAAAACAATTATTTATTTATCAGAAATAAACTTATACTGTTTTTTTTAACACAATTGTAAAACTTAGCTAAAAGAACTCTAATTCTTACTTTTTAGCTTTTATAATTAAGTATAATAAAGTGAACAAACTTTAAAATTTTTCTGCGCCATATTAAAGTTTTTTGAAAACGTTACTACTTCAAAGTTACTAAAGCTTAAAGTTGTCAAAACCTTTTATGATGTTATCTAAAATTAAAAAAACTTGAGTAAAGATTTAATATTTAATTTAATTGTACATTACAACTTATACTCATTTTAATTATTTGTTAGAAAATTTTAATATACACTGTTGTTTGAACATTTAAAATGACTTATTAATATCACATGTTTGTCTACTTTTAATTAAAAAATACAAAAATTAAGTGCACAGAATAGCTTTTTACAAAACTTACTTGAACTACTAGTGGGTACTTCAATTAGGTTGGTATCTTCTTGAATGAGACTGGTAACGGATGATTGTTTCTTAACTTTATTTCCTGATTTCACAGACGTTGTTGTTGCTGATTGTTCAAAAAACATTTCTGGTTCTGCTTGAGTTCTTAAATCTATTAGATTTGAAATTGTTATTTGGTTTATTGTGCACATATAAAATTCTATCAACCTTGGAAAAAAAAGCATAACTTTGTTAAACTGTTTAACTAGAACAACGGGTTATGTATAAAAACAAGTTTGTTAAGTTTTTTACTACTTTTTATTTTAAATTGAACTTATTTTTATTTCGTGTTTATAACACTTTTAAACTAGATTATGAATTTTATATTAAAATTCTTACAAAATCCTCTATAAAAACTATTTTTATCGGCACAAGTTTGTTTGAATTTTTTCAAACTTGCTTTGATAAGTAAAGAAACCCAGTAAAAATTACTTTAAAAATACGTTTACAATAGTTTGTTTATTTTATTATTTTTTTATTAATTTAAATTAAAGTTGGTAGTCTTGTTAAATGAGTTTTATCACCAACTTTATCAAAACCTTTTTAGAATTGTTGAAAACATTAGTTAGTTAAACAAAACTTATGTATCATGTCTATTTTACTATTTTACTTTATAAAACTTAAAATTTATTATAAAACGTTAAGTACATTGTCTTTAAAAGTATAAAACAATTATAACTTTTTATTTAATTTCGAAAATTTCTAAAACTACTACATAAAATGTTATACAAATGCTGGTTTTTATATCAATTAAGACTGTTTTTATTATTATAAAGTTTTGCACCTCTAAATATAAAATAATAAAAAACAGTTATTAAAATGTTTATATATGAGAGCTTTATAATAAAATAACTAGCCTTTAAAAGTTCTGGTATAAAAAACATAGTAAATAAAAAGTTTTATTATAGAAAAATATCAACAATCAGCCAAAGGTGTGATAAAATCAAAAAAACATATATTATATACTTTCAGAATAAACTGATAAGTTATAAGATAAATTTAAATTTGACTTTTTTTATACACTTAAGTGCAAAAATGATTTTACTAGATTTAAATTTATAGTTTAACATTCAGCTCTTTAAATTTCGTATTAAAAACAATGTATTAAATGAAAATAAAAATGTTTTTTACAACTTACTTGAAGTAGTAGTCGATATTTCAGTTAGATTTATGTCTTCTAATATTAAACTAATTGCAGATAACAACTTCTTATTAATTGCTTCAACTTCTGAATTGTTATTTGTTTTTGAAGCTGATTGTTGGGAAGAACTACCTAACGCTACTTTAGTTGAACTCGTTGAACCTAAAAGTTGTTTTAATTAACCTTATGGTTTTTCTAATTCTTATAGCGTAAAAACATATATACAAATTTTATTTTGGTTAAATAATAATGATGATTTTTAATGCTGGAATGTGTGAAGAATAGTTTGAACACTTATACCTGATTGATAAATTAAACAAAACATTTTTTTACTTAAGTAACTGTGTATATTTATATATTTGTATATTAAAGGTTTTATAAAAGTTTCTGATCGATAGTGCTCGACAAATTAAATTAGAGCTAAATATTTAAATTAGAAAAAAATATATAATTTATACAGCTGTTTCACACATGAAATGTAAAATTTTATGTGATCGTCAGTAAGCTACAGTTTATTTTGATAGTGAACAGAAATTTCGATTTTAAAATTTTTATAATAATTGTGATGTAGTAATGGTACAGTTTATTATATTAGCTGAATTTGAAATGTTACGCTGTGAATGTTAATTTATGCTTTTTAGTCAATCTAATAGCTTAAAACATTTTTCCAAAATAACTTTTCTAAACTTTCCTAAAAAAGCATAAAATAACATTCACATGCGTAACATTTCAAGTTCAGCTATTTGTACAATAAACTGTACCATTACTACATCACAATTATTATAAAAATTTTTAATTCAAAATTTCTGTTCACTATTATAATAAACTGTAACTTACTGACGATCACATAAATTTTACATATCATGTGTGAAACAGCTGTATAAATTATAGTTTTTGTATAATTAGATAAATAAATAAATATATATATATATATATAATTTATTAGATAAATAAGGTTTTAAAAATACTGGTACACGTGTTTCATTAGACTAGACGACTTAATCATCAGCCAGCTAAATTTAAAATGAAAAGCACTTTGCTAAACATAGATGAAAAAATTATACAAAAAAACAAAAATCAGTATGACGTAATTATTTAAACTTGAACACGTTCTACTGAGCCCACTTGAAGAACTTTTAAATAATTTATTAGAAAAATAAGATTTTAAAAATACTGGTACACGTGTATTTTTTTTAAATCTTATTTTTGTAATAAATTACTTAAAATCCCTTCAAGTTGGCTCACCAGACGGTGTTCAAGTTTAAGTAATATATATATATATATATTTCTATAAACTATTTCTAAAACTATTTCTAATTCTAAAAACTTAATCTGCACATTTTTAAATTGATTATATACGACTTTATATAGTTTTAATTCATATAAAACCTAGATTAAAATAATAAAACTTAATTTTACAATTTTACTCCTAGGTTTTTTTATAAAGTTATATGTAAATGTAAGTATTATGATAAAGTAAAAAATGTATTTTAAAGCTTTCAAAGTTTTTGAACTTTGTTAAGTAGTTATTACTAAAAACTTTTTTGAACATATATTTGTTAAATATTATCTAAAATAAACAAAAGTTTTATAAAAAAAATATATTTTTTGATAGATCTGTAAAAACACTATATTATAAAAAACTATAAGAAGAACGCGAGTAGATACTAAAATAAATTTTTTTGTAAAGTAAGCTCAAGTTTTGTAGTTTAAAACTGTTTTTTTTAATGTTCCGATACTAAAAGATAAAAAAAAATTAGAACGAAAACTTTCGTTAAAAATTCTATAAAGAAGTGTAGTTCTCTAAGTCAGAAAATAAACTATAAACTTGAAGCCATTCATTGGCATTTTTGAAAAGCAAACATACACAACTTTATAAAAGAAAATTGTTGAAATAGGTTTTTGTGTTATAAAATGTAGAGAAACAATGCAAATATAAGGTCAAAACTTTTATGAATCAAAAACACTCACATACGTTATAATTTTTTAGTTTTAAAATAAACTGAAATATTTAAAAACACTAACCAAATCTTTCCGATGTAATAAGTAATTAGAAAAAATATTATCTAAACACTTGAAAATAATCACAGTACAGTAACCTCTCGCATCTTTACGTACTCGTGACGTTACGCACTCTCGTTTAGTTACGCATTTAAGAATTCAAAAAATTCAGATAACAAAAAAAATTTTAATATTGACAAATTACGTTTATTGTGTAATTTTGATTTAAAATATGTATTTAAATGGTAAAACACCTCTCTATATCTTTAGACTTTGTAAACTTATGTTCCTTGACTAATTGATAAACATTTAGTAATACCTCAGTATATTAGAAAATTTTGTTAATAATAACAGATTAAATTAAAACTTTTAAAGAAATATGACTGTGTTAAATAATGAAAGTATTATGAAATAATGAGAGTTTAAAAGACAAACAAATAATACAGCTTTCTTGCCCTATATATGAATAAACATCTAAAAAAGAAATGTAATGAAACTTCTTAGCAAAAAGTAGCAGTGATACTTAATAAATAATGAGCTTACATTTAACACAAATTTCAATTGTTTTTTTTTAGTAAACATACCACTAATTTTCATTTGACGATTTTTAAGTTTAAGTTCTTCTTTGAAAATTTTTGCTTTGCACAGCAATCTATGAATATATTTTTGTTCAAAACAATAAATCCATTACAGCACCAAATAAATATTTTTTTTGAATGCTATAGAAACAAATTCTAACATAGACACCACTTCATTTCTTAATTGTAAAGAAATGCTTAATTATAAATTGAATTTGCTAAATAGAATATAATATAAATGTTAACCATCAAATAAGTCACATATAAATAAGGATGAAATCTACTTATTATTATTTTATATAAATTTAAATTCTTTTTTTAATAAATGTATAGTTTTATCTTTTGTTTTCATATTTATAAATAAAGTAAACAAATTGTTAAAAATGAGAATGAGTCCCCAGTCTGCTTTTAACTAGAAGCAATATCAAAAACCAGCCATTATAGTAAGTATGTTTGGCACCTCTTGTATCTTTACAATCTCTCGTACCTTTACGCATATTTTTTGTGGACACAATGTGCGTAAATAAGCGAGAGGTTACTGTAAATTGTATTTTCTTAAAGTTTGAAGTAAACATAATTACTTTAATGTTGAATTGTCGTTATTGCTTTATATGTAAATAATATTTCAAAAACACAAGAAAAAACGTTTTTTGACGAATATCAAAAATGTTCGCTTTATTTAAAATAAATCGAAAAACAAAAATAACTTATAAAAAAAAATGTTTTCAGAACAGTTAGTCTTTTTCCCTAAAAGTATATTTTCATTTAAAACTTTAAAAGCGGCAAACATAAATCAGTGTAGATTATTTTCAAAAGGAATGGTTTAAACTTTATTATTTAACTTCTAAATAAGCAACAGCCTTTAAGTCTATATAGTAGAAGAAAATAGTTTTTTTTTTGTATAATGAAATAAATACTTTACCCGTAAATACAACAATTTTTATTATTTAGTTAGATAGTTTGCAGTAAACAAATGTTATTCAGAAAAAAAGTATACCAAGTTAAAAAACTTAACTTATGAAGGTAGTAAGAATAAGTTAATGAATTAAAAATTAAACTATTTTCAACAAAATAAAAATTGAAAATAAATTAAAAACTTTGTTAAACATAATTAGATTTTATGAACTGTATAAATACCGAAATTGAAATTAATAAAATACAATCAATAATTAAGAGATCAATCTTTTTTTTTTGTCTTTTTTAATTAATGTTTGATGGAATTTATTTGTTTTTGATTATTAACAAATTCTTAAAACTTTACTGACCTTCTATGTAACAACCTTAATTAAAATTCTTAATTATAAACCACAAAAAAAGCAAAAAACAAATACGCACTATTGTAAACAAAAACAGTTATTGATGATAATTAGTTTTTGTATGTTTTATATTTCAAATCGTTAATACATTATTAAAAGTTTTTAAAGTTTTTATTAGCAAAAAAAAAAAACTTAAACTTTATTATTTAAAGTTCAATTTTTTTGTAGCAATAGTTGAAATAGAAATTATAATTTATATTTAAAATATGATTTTGAATAAAAGATACCAACCAATACACTGTATTTTATTGCAGTAGTCAGTTTTTAAGACGAGCTTTATAACTACTACTGTGTTTAACTAAGCTATAGAATATAATACTAATGTTTATTAAAGCTTGACAACAGATTCGTAATATTGAAATTAAATAAAAACTCTGAAATAAATACTTTTCAGATAAGGATTTGGTAAAACTGAGTAAACAAGACAAATATTTATGAAAAAAAAAAGATTGTCTAATTGAATTAAAATAAATGTTATAAACTTGTAGTTTAAAACTACAAAATGTCATTAAAGCTTTCATATTACATACAGACATATAAATAGGTTATGGTTTATGATAAAAAAGAAAGAAAAAAATGATTGTCTATATGAAATGAAATAAATGTTGTATATAGTTAATTATAAGTTATGTATTTAATAATATGTTATTAAATCTTTCGTATTACATAAATTTTTATAGATGAATTTTCTTTTAATATAAACAGTAAGATTTAATTTTGTCATTTAAACAATCGTAACTGTCAATATTTATGACAAAATCTCATAAATAAAATAAAAACAAACAAAGCTTCAAAAATTTCTAGATAATATTAGATAGTGAGTAAACAATAAATATAATTTACTTCAAGAATTTGCGTGCGAAGATGAGTAAAAGTTAACTAAATAAATAATTTACAATGATATCTTCATCACTTATTTGATTTTTATCAATTAACTTACTTATGATACATATAGTTTAATAGACGGTAAAAAACCGCTACAAAATATTTGGTCCTAGATCCTGGGCACGAAAAACCTAAAAGTTTTCGAGTCGCAAACCACGGATACCTTTTAACGTCTTGTCCAGGACAGAAATATAAGAAAATAAATTCGAGCAAACTATAAATACAACTCTTGTACCATGAGAGCAAAAATAATTTAGTTAAGATGATGGTTTTTAAATTTAATATTTCTATAGTTTAGATAATATAGACTTATATCTTTTTTACAAACAAATAAAAAAAAGGTAAAAATTGAGACAGAAATAACTACCAATCTCAAATTTTCAAGTTATTTTTACAGACTTAAAACTTGTTATTTGCTTTAGCAGTTTTATTTTTGTAAAAAAAAATTTAAATAAATACTACTCCATACAATTTTATTTAAATCAAAACTACTAAAATAAAATTTTTAAAACTGATCTTAATAAATCAAAAACAAAAACACTTAAACAATTGTTTGCAATATTTTGTTTACTTATTTTGTGTTTTAATTTCAAAGTTAGTTTAGAAATATTTGATAACTGTTTTCAACTTACAAAAAACAAATCATAGACACATAGATATTTTTTTTTTGAGAATTAGAACGGTTGAATACATTTATATATACATCTTAAAGAATATAAATCGACATACAAACTTGTCGATTAACCAGCATTCTAAAAAACAGCTATAAGGCTTCAAAGCTAGAGAAATGTTAATCAGAATCTAAAAATATTTTGCTTTTACTATTTTGCTAAAGCATAAGTTCTAAATACTTCAACTAAGAAGCAAGTGAATTTTAAAAGTGTTTGCTGTGTTGAAGGTAATAAAATATTAAGAAAATTAAACAAACATTAATTGCCGATTTTATATTAATTTGTTTTGTTTGTTCGACTGAAGTTTGTTATCGCTTAATTAAATTTCTTATGATTTACCAGGTATTTCATAGTCTCAAAACACATTACGTATTATTTGAATAAACATAAAGAAATGTCGTTAATTAAATCATAAAATCTATAAAAAGTATTTTATTCCACTCTAATTTGCTGGTATTTTAAATTCTGATTAAATTTAATTATTTATAATTTAAATTTAGTTTTATAAAGCTTATATTGTTTTGTTTGTTGTAAATGAATGTGGTTTAGTTAAGGCTAAATTTAGTTTAAAACTTTGTCTTAGTTCTGTATAAAATTCTTTATATTAATTAAACAAAAAGAATTGAAACATTCTACAAAATTTTGTAAACTTTGAAAACACTAATATTTGGTATTAAATTGAAAAACATATAGTTTATTGAACTTCTAAAAACGTTTTTATAATCATAATAAATTTTTAAAATTTTAATCAAATATTTACTAAAATAAAACGTACACTTTAAACTTGTACTAGTTTATAAAACAAAATTTGAACGTTTTAAAACAATAAATAGAAATAGTTACAGGAATCTAAAAAACAAATTGTAGTTTGTTAAAATTAACTTAAGTTTAGCGTTTTAAACAGCTACTTAGTTTTGATATAATATTAAGTAGAGCTAAACAAAATTTAATTTCAAAGTAAGAGAAAATATTTCAAAGTAGTAATAGTTTGCCTTCGAATATTCTTATAACTACAATAACTTGGTAGCTATCAAATTTATACTAGGGGACAAAATTTCACGAAGGCATAAAATTGCTCGAAAATACTTTTGCACGAGCAGAGACTTTTGCACGGTTTGAATTTTATTATTACTTTTTTTATAACTGTTTTATTGAATCAAATTATTTTTTTTATACTACTACTGTTACCCCTAACCCTTACCCTCGATCGGTAACATTTATTATTATATTTTTTATAGCTTTTTTTTACTATCACTGTAACCCTAACTCATACTATTAATGTTACCCCTAACCTTTACCCTCGGTCAGTAATTTTTTCGTCATTTTATTTTTGTTAATTTATTTTCTAGTTTTTTTTTCAGTTTTACTTAAATAAATTTTTTCTGTTTTTTTTTTCATTTTAGTGCAAAAATTACCTTCCATGTAAAATTTTCTTCGTACAATTTAGTCCCCTCGTGCAAATTAGTAACCTCGTGAAATTTTGTCTTTGTGCGATTTTGACATGTTGCGACAAAAACAACATAAAACATTGTGCTAAACTATACAGTGAAATAAAAATTTCTCTAGTTTTAATAAAATAAATGTTGCAAAAGTTTTTTTTTGAAACTAAAATAAATGCATTAAACTTTCATATTACACAAACACATAAAAACTGATATTCTTTTAAATTAATAAAAATAAAGTTATTTTGAAATTAACAACCGTAACTGTCATTATATACGTCAAAATTTCAAAAATAAAAGCAAACAAAACCTTAGTACTTTTACGATAATATTTGTTAGTTAGTAAACAATAATTCCATTTTACTTCAAGAATTCGTGAAAAAAAAAATTCAATAGAAATAAAAAATGTGGAATAAATATTGATTAGATAAGATTTATTAAAATTAATTAAACAATTAAAATGTTTATGACAATTTGTGAACATAAAGTTTGTATGATTGCTATTAAAAAATGTTGTAAAAGTATAGTTTAAAACTAGAATATGTCAACTAGCTTTCATATTACGAACATATATATAACTTGATTTTCTTTTAATTTAAACAGTAAGATTTTAATTCTGCCATTAACAATCGTAACTGTCAATATTTACGACAAAATCTCATAAATAAAATAAAAACAAACAAAGCTTCCGAAATTTCACGATAATATTAGATAGTGAGTAAACAATAAATATAATTTACTTCAAGAGTTCGCGTGCGAAGATGAGTAAAAGTTAAGTAAATAAAACAAACAATTTACAATGATATCCACTACACTTATTTATTTTTTTTTTGTATATAAATTAATTAGCTTATAAAAACAAAATCAATATACATTAAAGTACATACTTTTTTATCATGAGAATTTAAATCACTAGACTGAAGGTTATAGTTATTAAATTGAATACTTTTATAGTTTATATAAGACAGACTTATAAATTTTTATTACCTGTTAATAATAGAATAAAACATTACAAATAAAAACAAGTTTCACATACTTAAACTATTTTACATAATATTTGCTTTAGCAGTTTTGTTTTTTTAATATTTTTTAATAAATGCTACTTCAAACAGTATTAAACCTAAATAAAAAATAAAAAATCATTTATTTTTAAAATTGATTAATTTAATATTAAAAACAAAAAGAAAACTTAAACAATCATTTGCAAAATTTTCTTAGCTTTTTGTTGTTTTAATTTTATACTCTAGTTAGTACTATTTTGGATTAAAAACACTTGTCAACTGTTTTGTATTTATAAAATCAAACTTTTACAGACACGAAATTTTAAGAAATAAAAATGTTAGTTAATAAATAATTTTTTTTGTTTTAACTAAAAAATATTTCTGAATTTAATAAAATGTAAAAAGCTTGTTTAAGTAATATTAGTTTACTTTCTACATAATAAAAAAACATACTAAAACAAAAACTATGGTTTAACCAACATTCTAAAAAATCATACGTCTTTAAAACGAGAACGAAAAATTTATGCCTACTATTTTGCTTAAGCATAAGTTATAACTTCTTCTTTTAAGAAACAAGTGAATTTTAAAAAAGTATTTGCTTTGTTTTAGGTGATTAAATTTTAGGAAAATTAAACAAACATTATTTTCGATTTTCTTCTTAATTTGTTGTTTGTTCGACTGAAATTTATTATCGCTTGATTAAACTTTAAATGACATAAACGACATTTTATTGTCTTAGAATACATCATAAATTGTTTGCATATACTTTAGTAATCTTGTTTAGTAAATAAAACAAGTATAGAAAGTATTTTAGATCTACTTTAACTTATATTTCTTTTAAATTCTCATTAAAGTTTGTTATTTATACTTCTAATTTACTTTCCTAAAACTTTAAACCTTATCAAAAACCTTAGTCGTACTTATTTTAGGTATACATTTTATATTATAATTGGTTTGATTATTAATAGATTTTGTATGAGTTCAAGAAAAACAATCCTCTTTTTCTCAGTATAAGATATCGATCAGCTAATTGGGTTGTTTTGATTTGTTAAATAAGACTTATGCAGAACGCAGTATTTTGTAAAGTTTAATTCAAAATCTAATTAATTTTATGTTACAAACAAACTAAAACACAAAATTAAACTCAAAAATACCGAAAAATTGAATTATGGAATTCACATCGCACTTTATTTAAAACTAGACTTGTATCATACTTACAAATTTATTTTTTACTTTATTTGTTTTTACAATTGGTACATATGAAAACCGAGTTAAATTTTTTAAATATGTACATCTGTCTTACAAGTAGGACTTATATTATATCCATGACTTAAAAAAATCACATAATTTTTAATTTTTCAAATTAAAACTTAATTGTTTGTGGATTTTCATAAAGATTTCACTTATTAATAGTGATGTACCGGACTCACTATCCGGGTCCGGGTCCGGCCGGATATTGCCATTTTTGTCTGATATCCGGATCCGGCCGGATTCTAATTTGAAAAAATGTCCGGATCCGGTTCCGGCCGGATCCTAATTTGAAAAAAAAGGTCCGGGTCCGGTTCCGGCCGGATTCTAATATTAAAAAAAAGTCCGGATCCGGGTCCGGCCGGATCCTAACAGAGACCCGGCCGGACCCGGATCTAGTTAGTAAAAAAGAGCATACTGAAAAAAATTTTTTCAAAAACAAATCCTGTGTAAATTAACAAGAGTCATTTTCGTCAGTTAAAATTAAACACCTACTGTGATTGGCTAATTTTGTACACGTGACTAATTTACATCTGTTTTCATTTGAACTATGAAATAAACATTTCATGAAATGCAACTCTTTACATATGTTGTAAAATTTAAAACTTTGGAATGAATACTTGCATTATTTATTGTTTAAAACTGAGCTCAGAGAATATTTAGAGTTATTACGGTTGAATGTACGAGCCAATGAGAATCATATGACGAAATGTTTCGAACTAAATACTGATGCAACAAAACATCAGAACATGACAGGCAGTTTATATGTAAGTAGATATTTAGTTTAGTGTGTAGCTTGAAGCAACAAAACATCTTGAACGTTTTTGTGAATGCTTATTGTAAGTAGTGTTTTGTTTTAAAAGTGAATATTTCAACAGGTGTTTATTGTTTAAATATTTAAGCCAGGTTTATAGTTTAATAGTTTTTTAAAAGTTTTACAGTTTCTTGTTTACTAAAAGTTTTATTTAATTTTTAGTTTTTTGTTTTGAGTCTATTGATATAGATGTAAATAGCTTCCAGCTTTTAAAGTGTTACCAAAGAGATTAATAATTTTGTATATGCAAGTATTTCTTGTTGTACTTTATATAAAAGATTCATCACTCAAAACTATCGTGTCTGATTATAGAAAGTAGTCTCAGTTAGAATTTAGTATTTGTTAGATATTAATTTAATAGGTAGGATTTAATTATGATGGGTTGTACTAATAATTTAAGTGTACCACAATCAGTCCACAACTTAACTACCAAATTTTCAACCTTTGCTAGCTGTTCTACTGATTATTAGATTAAAGTAATATTTTCAGTTTTTGAAAACCTCGTTCTGACTCAGGCTTGTTTATCCTCAGCTAGTTTTATTGACTTAAACAGTGGCAACCCTGCTAGTTTGAAAATTTTTGGGAATTTTAGAAAACCTTGGACTGCCTCAGACTAGTTTAGTTTTTTATAAAAACTCAGGCTAGTTTTCTTTTAGATTTTGAATGAGTTTGAGCTGATCCAGTTTTCAATATCTTTCATATTTTCTAGTGTATTTTGTTCAAGAACTTGATTTCAGATTTTTAATTGTAAATAGCACCTAAATTTGTAAACCTTGTGGCTAGCTGTTCTACTTATTATTAGATTAAAGTTCTTTCTTTTCAGTTTTTAAAAAACTTATTCTGACACAGGCTAGTTTATTCTAGTGATGTACCGGACTCACTATCCGGGTCCGGCCGGATATTGCCATTTTTGTCTGATATCCGGATTTGGCCGGATTCTAATTTGAAAAAAAAGTCCGGATCCGGTTCCGGCCGGACTCTAACTTGAAAAAAAAAGTCCGGATCCGGTTCCGGCCGGATTCTAATTTGAAAAGAAAGTCCGGATCCGGGTCCGGTACATCACTACTTATTAATTTATATCATTTTGAACGAGAAATAATAATTAACTTTTACACAGATTACAAGCAATTTAGGATGATGCTGTCTTTCTAAAATATTTATCGAAACCAAGCGTAGTAATTACAAGTACATTTGTAATTTTTACAAACAAATTCATAAATATCACTACTAAAAGTGTTTAAAACAATAAATAAAACCACAGTTGTTGTCTGAGTTTTTTAACTATATATTAACATATTAAGAAAACTTGTATAAAAAAATCAAGTATTTTTTACTTGTTAAAAAAAAAGAAGATAATCACTTGTACTATTGTTTTTCAAAAATTCATATAATTTTACAAAGCTACTTTCCGAATAAAAAGACTTAAAGTTTACTATTTTAAATGAATACAAAAAACTGAACAATTTTATTTACTTAAAAGTTCAACAAACTAAAAATATCTTATAACTCAGTAAAAAAAAATTCAGAACTTATTTCATTGAAAAAGTTAAATTTCTACTGTTTTTCTACAGGTTAAATTTGCCTAAACTTTAATGAAAATTAACGTAAACCAGACAAAAACGAAATTTAATATTATAACTTTTATGTTGAACAAGTTAATGTTCAATAAAGTGTACAATTAATGTTAGAAAACTGAATTTTAATACAAACAACTTTAAACTCATTATCAAACACAGTTAATGCTTAAAAAGAATAAGGATGAAATAAAACTGTTAAAAAAAAACGTTTTGTTGGTTCTATTTCGTATTTAATTTTATCTTCTAAAATAAATTCAGTCAATTTTTGACTAAAATTTTTCAAGGAGAGCTATCCGTTGTTATCAAATATAACAAGCTTAATATTATTTTTTTATACATAGATCATATTAAATTATTCTGGCGGAAAAACAGATTCAATAAAAAAAAAAGTTGCTAAAAAAAATTAAACTATTTTCAAAACAATCATCATAAAAATTAAATCAAAAAATATCGTTAAACATATCTACATTTTATAAACATTATTAATACCATAAAATCACAACAATAAAAAATAAAAACATTAACCTACAGTTTTAAGTAAAGGTTTTAGTAAAGGTTTAAGTAAAGAAACTTTTATTTCTACTTGTCCTTATTGCTTAAAAATGTAAATAAAAGAACTAAAAAAATAGTCTTTTTTAATTAAAGAACGAAAATATTCTCTTTGTCTAAAACTAATTAAAAATCAAAAATATTCTATAGAAAAAACTGTTTTCAGACCAGTTAATCTATTTTTTTAATAGATTTTCCTCAATTAAAACTTTAAAAGAATATACAAGTAAGTGTAGTTTATTTTCAAAAATAAATGTTTATTATTTATAATTTAATTTTAAAGTAAGCAATAATCTTTAAGTTTATGTAATAGAAGATTTTTTTTAGTGTATGAAATTAATACTTAACCCGTATAAACAACAATTTGAATTATTTGATAAGATAGTTTGCAGTAAACAAATATTACTTGAAAAACGTATACCGAATGAAAAAATTAAACTTATAAAGGTAATAACAAATGAGTTACGTAAAAGAATAAAATATTTTTAATAAAATAAATAATAGAACAAAATCAAAACATTGTTAAACATAACTGGATTTAATAAACAGTATAAATACAGTAAAAAGAAATTTAATAGAAATTAAAAAATTAATTAAAGAAAAAAACAGCCATCTTTACTGGTCGTTTTTCTAAATATTTAAGTTTTTGTTGTCCAAACTTGAAGTAATTTGTTTGTTTATATTAATTACGAATATCGTAAAACTTTGTAAGGTATGAAAATTGGTTCACTTAATTTATTAGTACTACTCATTTAAAATTAAATCTTACCTTTTTTAATTACTATTTTATAAATACTAGGTGCTATTTTATATAAATCAAACAACACGATTTGTCTAATATATCTATTATAAAAAAGAACCCAAGAGTACTGTTATAACAACACTATTTCAAAAATGTATATTATAATTAATAATGTTTGAAAGAGTTATTTCACATATCAAAAACTTTTTTTTAAGTAATAAAAGGTTTTTTATATCAAATTTTTTAACAAAAAAATATTTAACTTTGTGTAACGAAAAAAATACAATACATGTTAACTAAATTAAATTTTACAAAAAAATCATTTTAAAGTTGTTTTTGATGTTCATTCAAGTTTTTTATCTTACTTTTAAAGTGTGATTTACAAACTTAAAAAAAAATTAAATTGTATCTACAATTGTTAGTTTATTTAAAAAAATACTAATGAAAATAAAAGAAAATATGCAGTTGCGCTATAAATCAATAAAATAATAAAAAACTTAAAACTTTAAAAGTAAAAAAGAAATATCTTGTTTAAAACTATTTTAGAAGTATTGTTATTTTAGTACCTATAGTTTGACGATATAGTGGAAAAAGGCATTTGTTACATAAATATTTTAGCTTGAATACTTGTATGCATTTCTAATTTATGTTAGTTTATTAAATATAAGTTTGTAGAAATTATTTTGCGTATATGTAAAGTTATTTGTTTAATTAACATTTAAAATATTTTAAAAACTTCATGAATCCTAAAAAGTTTTAATGATATAAGTTGTTTGATACTATTTTAATATCAATTTTGAATACTTTTTAAATATATCACTCTTATTTATATAGTTTGCAGACGTTTACACTTAATAATGTTTTTTAAAAGAACAAAAGTACTTATAACAAAAGAGTTTTTCTGTTCAAAAATTAAAGACAGTGAAACAACATTGTTATATTTTAAACTACTTGTATCTCTATTACAAAAAAAAAACACATGCTACACTATATAGTGAAAGAAAAATTGTCTAAATGTAACAAAATAAATGCTGTAAAAGTTTAGTTTAAAACTAGAACATGTCAATTAGCTTTTAATTACATAAAGACATATATTTGATTTTATTTTAATTTAATCAGAAAATTTTAATTTTTTCATTAACAATCGTAACTGTAT
Organism: Thalia democratica; assembly: GCF_965202585.1. NCBI lineage: Eukaryota > Metazoa > Chordata > Thaliacea > Salpida > Salpidae > Thalia > Thalia democratica. Next base: position 3,212,391 of record NC_139171.1, on the reverse strand, counting down.
TTATTTACGTCAAAATCCAATTAATAAAATAAAAGCAAACAAAGCTTCAGAAATTTCATTATAGTGTTTGATAGTGAGTAAACAATAATTAAGTTTTACTTCAAGAAATAGCGTGTTAAGATCAAGATACGTAGAAAAAACAAACAATTTATTACTAGCATTACTTAATTATTTTTTGTACAAGTTAATTTACTTTTGGAAACAGAATTAGTATGCACTACAAATACATACCTTTGTATTATGAGAACAAAAATAAATTAACTAAAGATGATAGTTTTCGAGATAATATTTTTAAAGTTTAGATAAGGTAGACTTATAAAATATTTTTACAATACAAATTAAAAAAAAGGTAAAAACTGAGAAAGAAATAAATATCAATTTTAATTATTTATATTATTTTACCACATTAGCATAACATTAGATTTGATCGTTTTGATTTTTTTAATTAACTTTTTAACAAATATTACTTCATACAACACTTAATCTAAATCAAAAGTAATAAATTAATCATTTATAAAACTGAACTAAATAAATCTATTAAAAAGAATAAACATCCATTTGCATTATTTTGTTTACTTATTTTCTGTTTCATTTTTTTGCTTCAGATAATACTATTACGGTTTAGAAATGGTTTTAAACTGTTTTCAATTAACAGAAACAAATTTTGATAGACTAGGATATATATCTATTTTAGAATTGAAACAATTTAGTTTCTTTTTTTTCTACATCTTAAATAAACAAATCAACATACAAAACTGTGGCTTAACAAAACTCTAAAAAAACATTTTATAAAGTATGTCTTTTAAACGAAAAAAAAACTTAATCAGAAAGTGAAAGCTGATTAGCTATTACTACCTTTCTAAAGCATATAGTCTAACTACTTCGTCTAAGAAACAAACAAATGTTGAAGTATTTGTTGTGCTGAAGGTAATAAAATGCTAAGACAATCAAACAAACATTTATTGCCGATTTTCATCTTAATTTGTTATGTTTTACGACTGACATTTACTATCGCTTGATTAAACTTTAAATGACTTTAACGATATATTGGTGCTTTAAAATACATTGTAAATTATTTAAGTAGACTTAAAGTAATCCTTTTTAGTAAATCATATTACTGCTAGAAAATATTTTGGATCTACTTTAAATAGTTTTTTTTTTCCTTTAAATTGTGATTAAAGTTAGTTAATTGTAATTTTTATTATGTTATATTGTTTTGGTTGTAGTAAATCAGTTTAACTTGTCAAAGCTAAAATTAGTTTAAAACTTTATAGCAGTACTAAATATAACTCTCTTTATCTTGTTCAAAGTATAAAAAATAAAGTTTTTAAATATTTTTGGAAAACATTATAGACACTGATACTTGGTATTAAACGAAAAAAAAATCTAGCTTTATATTAACAATCAAAATAAATTTTAAAAATTTTAATCAAACATTTACTAAAATAATACTAGTTTATGAAACAAAATTTAATTATTTTAAAACATTAAATAGAAACTGTTTCAGGTATTTTAATATCAAAATAAAAATGTTGTATTTTGTTTAAAGTTTGAACTAAATTAAGTTCAGTTTTCTAAATAAGTAATCCTATATTTTTGTTCTTAAACTGCTACTAATTTTTGGTATAATAATTAAGTAGAACTAAACAAAATTTATTTCAAAAGTGAATTTAAAAAAAAAGTGAAGTAGTAATAGTTTGTCTTCGACCATTTTTATAACTATATACCATAAAAATACAATAAGCTAAACTATACATTGAAAAAAATGTTGTAAAAGTTTATTTTAAAATTAGAATAAATGCATTGAAATTCATAATACATAAACACACTTAAACTGGTTTTCTTTTAAATTAAAAACTATTTTTATTTGTTATTAACAATCCTTAGTGTCGTTTTTAAGGTCAAAATTTTATAAATCAAATAGAAGCAAACAAAGCTTCTAAAATTTCACGAAAATATTAGATAGTGAGTAAACAATAAATACAATTTACTTCAAGAATTCGCGTGCGAAGATGAGTAAAAGTTAAGTAAATAAAACAATTTACAATTATATCTTCATTCTTTTATTTATTTATCAAAGTTAGTTTATTTATGGAAATATAATCAATATACACACCTAATACATACTTTGTACCATGAGAAAAAAATAACTTTAACTATAATAATTTTATTTGAAAAATAATAGTTTTAGTACTTAAACAGTTTAGGTAAGGTAGACTTATAAATTTTAAGTACCTAATAAAAAATGAAAAAAAAATATTACAAAAAAAAACTTGTTTTACATATTTACACTATATTCCCACTTTTAAAGCATAATATTTGGTGTAGCAGTTTTGTTTTCGTAGATAATATTCAACCTAAATCAAAACTAATAAATCAATTACTTTTAAAACTGATCACACATAAGACAAAAAAATCAAACAATCATTGTAACATTTTTTAAAGTTATTTATGTTTTAGTTTTATGTTTCAGTTAGTACTATTTTGGTTTAGAAACATTTGTTAACTATTTTAATTAACAGACACGTATTTTGATAATTAAGAATTATTTAGTTTGTTTTTTCTACATGTTAAAACAAAAAAAAATCAACATACAAAACGGCGATTTAAACAACATTCTAAAAAATCTTTTTATCTTTGAAACAAAAAAATAAACTATACACTCTTATTTCACTTAAGCATATGTTTTTACTACTTCTTCTAAGAAACAAGTAAATAAAAAAACATTTGTTGTGCTAAAGTTGATAAAATATTAAGAAAATAAAACAAACATTTATTGCCGATTTTCGTCTTAATTTGTTTTACTTTACGACTGATATTTATTATCGCTTGATTTAAACTTCGAATGACTTAGACAATATTTTATTATCTTAGAAAACATTATAAATTGTTTGTATATACTTTAAGTAACCTCATTAAGCAAATTATAAAGTGCTAGAAAGTATATGAGATCTACAACTAAAAAAAAAATATTAAGACTAATTATTTATATTTTACACAGATTTTTTAAACTTATACTGTTTTGGTTGTAGAAAATGAATGTAATTTATTGAAGGCTAAAATTAGCTTTAACCTTTATCGCAGTATAAAGTTTATATGAAATAAATTCTTTATCGGGCTTAAAATAAAAAACTTAAAATGTTAAACAAATTATGGAAAATTTAAAATTAATGATATTTGCTATTAAATTGAAAAAATCAAAAAATATTATTACTAATGAAGTTCTTTTATAAACATGTTAAAGTTTTTTTTAATTTCTGTTAATCATATACTTAGATAATATGTACACTTTAAACATGTATAAGTTTTGTTATACGTTTTTTGTTTTAAATGTTGGTTTGATTTTGTACTTACTTTTATATAGCATTAATAAGTTCAGTTATACTTACTTACTTATTAACTTACAAAGTTTTAAGGAGAACACTTTATTGTTTTTAGAAATAATAAACTTTACAGTGTTATCTAAACAAGTACATAAACAATACAAAACTATTCCGGCGGAGATATAATTTTATCTATTTATAGATATATAATACAAACAATAATTTTATGATAATTAGTTGTTTACTAAGATGTTAATAGTTTTTTATACTTAGTGATATTTTTTTTTGGTTGAAAGTAACTAAATAAAACAACCGATAAAATTACAAAAATAAAATGCGAAAAATCTATAAATGTTATAAACTAAAAAAAAGCGAAAATGTTATTGTGCTATAAGTTGACCAATCGTTCACTTAAGATTAGTAATAAAAACTAAATAAGTTTAATAAACTTTACACTTAAAGCTTTAAAGTACAAATTCATTTAAAAAAATATATATCATAACAAAACCCCAAAACTTGTATTAACGATTGTTGTTTCTTTTAAAGTTTTTAGTGAAATTTTTTTGATGTTACACGATTGCAACAGTTCATTTATTTTATTGAAACAAGTTATTTTCAAAAGTTTTTTAAACTTCAACTAAATATAGTTACATGTAATTATACCAGAGTTGTACTTTTTACTATTTCCCTTTTTTCTTCATTTCAGTTGATATTTTTTTATACATTTTAAGTAATAAAAAATTGGTTATTTTAAAAAACAAATACTTAAAATTTAGCTTCCTAAAAATTTAAAAGATATTGAAGAATTATGAATGTTTATGTTGCTTTTATTGACTAAACTAAGAGAACACCGTCTAAACTATTAACTGTTTTATATCGTAAATACGTCATATACAATAGTAAATTTTAATTTTGATTAGAATACTTTCATTATTTGCTTATAAATTTAAGCTGTCATACATTCAAGTGATTATGTCAAAAATTTTAATAAAAACAAATAAATTGATGTGTCTAAACTATTAACTGTTTTATATCGTAAATACGTCATATACAATAGTAAATTTTAATTTTGATTAGAATACTTTCATTATTTGCTTATAAATTTAAGCTGTCATACATTCAAGTGATTATGTCAAAAATTTTAATAAAAACAAATTAAGATGTGAGGTAAAATTTATTCAATCGATTATAAATAAAAAAAACGTCTAAACTTTGTTAAAAAATACGTGCAAAGATATAAAGTATATTTTTAAACACAGTTATATACCTCTACATTTAGTGTTTGAATGTAAAATTTATTAAACGACTATAAGTACATTTTACTATATTAAAAATCTATATTTTAAGTTTTAAAAAGTTTGTTTATGATAAATGTGTATATGTAAAACAAAAATTTTATATAACCAAATAAAATATAAAATTTAACAAAACTGTATTTGCGTGATTTAATGTATTAATATTTGGTTTTATCCTGACTGTTATTTTAAAGTTTTACATTAATTATTAAGTTATTTAACTACACAATAATGTATTATAATAAGTTGTATAAAAAAGTTTAAGTCTTTTTTTGCTTATTTGTAAAAAGGGTTTTCATTTTAACTTTTGTTAGTCTAAAATTCATAATATTTTACAAAACTAAATAAAGACTCGATGTGTACTATTTTAAATGATTACAAAAAAGTAAACAATTCTATTCAGTATGAAATCAGACGCGCTAAAATTATCTTATAACACAAAAACAAAACAATATTTTTTTAAAGTAAAAAAGTTAAATTTATACTGTTTTTCTATATTAAACTCTAATAAGCATTAAAATTAATAACACAAAACAAAACTTAACAGTATAATTTAAAATTTGATTAAGTAAATGTTCAATAAAATGTGCAAATGGTATTAAAAAACTACGTTTTAAGACATAATAACTCCAAACTCTTTATAAAAAACAATTAATGCTAAATAAATATGCTAAATTAATTAATGCTAAAAATTATTGTAAAAACTATTAGTTTCTAGTTTTTCAAAAAAAACTTATTGATTTGACTTTGTATTTAAATTTAACTTGAAAATGAAATTGGTAAATATTTAAGTCAAATTTTCTTAAGGAGAGCTCTCTACTTTTATATAACATCATAAACTTAACATTATCATTAATTTCTTTATGCATATATTATTTAAAATTATTTTTGCGAAAAAACATATTTGATGTTTGATAACTATTTCTTAACTTAGATTATACTAGTTTATTCAATTAGTTTAATTTTTGTGATTGGAATTAACTAGATAAAACAAGCCATTAAATGAAAAATTAAAAATAAATAAACATTTATAAACAATATTTTTTTTATAATGCTTTAAGTACAAAATCGTATACTAAAATGTATAAAGTTTACTAAATACTATTTAATAAGTAATACACACAATGTTTGAAAGTAATGATTCATATCAAAATAAAAAATAAAAGTTACAATATAATACAAAAATAAGTCTTAACAATTGTTGTTACTTCTCAAGTTTTTAGTAGACAATTTTACACGTACAAAACATTTCACTTGTTCTGTCTAAACAATTACAATCTCTTTCGAAAATTTGTAAAACTTCAACTAAATATACTTACATGCATATATACTGGAGTTATATGATTGACAATTTTTTTTTTGAATATCAGTTTATACTTTCGATGCTGTTTGTTTATAACTTTTGTATTAAATGTGTTTCATTTTTATTTTATTTGATTGATTAGTTTTTAAGGATTAGTTCATTTTTTTAATGTTTGTTGAATTCTTCAGTGCTGTTTAATTACATCTTTGTTTAGTTTACACTTCATCTAATGTAAATATTTTTTATGCTTTATTTCTTTTTTGGTTTCGTATACTTATCCTTATAAGTCTTTTTTTTAATAGCGCAATCATTTGGTTTTCTAAAACTCGATAGCTGTTTGTTGTTGTTGTTGTTGTTGCTGTTGTTGTTTTTGTTGTTGTATTTCTATTTTACCTAAAACTTTTGGCAAAATGATAAAGATTGTGTTTTATGCCATGTACTTTAAGAATATAAACAGAAAATTAAATAAAAACATTGTTAACTATACACTTTTTGTACAAAACCCAATTTCCTTTAATATACTTATATACTGTTGAAAAAGACAATAAATAAATAAAATTAATAATTAAAGTTAAATTTTTTTGTGATATCTTGTAAAGTTAAAAATTTTTTAATTTTAAAAAAATATTTATTTGACTTAATTTTCAAAAATTTACCTTGAATTTTTAATTATCTTAGTAATATATTTAAATTAACAAACTAATAAAACTATTAATTTTAAATGTCACTTTTTCTGGTAATAAAGACAATTATTTCAATTTAATTTTCTCAATTTTCAAATCAAAAAAATTGCTTTTAATTTATAAACCTGCTTCCGTGGAAAAATTTTCATCTTAGTTTTTTTCTTAGTGCTTTTCAACGGCGTTCTTCTAAGTTTTGAGTGTAAATCCGTTCTCCATTTTCATTTAATTATTTATTTTATAAAACCTTGAAAAATTTGTTTATTCAGTAAAATAAAACTTTATAATTATTTAGCATGTGGCTTAACATTAATCGTAACATAATTGAATTCTAAAAATTATAAGAAAATCTTAGTGTATAAAATTTTTATACAATGTTTTAGATTACTTAAAGAAGTATTTAAGCTATAACGTAACACTAAGCGTGGTTAGATTTTATTTTTAGTTTTCTAGATTAGAATAAATGTTACATTTGTTTCATTAATAAGTACTAATAAAACAATTAAGATGTTGACTTCAATAAACAAGCTTTACCGCAAAATACAGTTAGAATATAAAGTATTTTTCAGAGTAACAAATAAATTAAAGTTTTGTTCAAAAAACAGAGAATTTTTAATCAATATAAAAAAATAGAACTTATTATTGACCATTTTTAATTATGAACTGAAATTAAGCATAAAATAAATTCACATAGATGTTACAGAACGTAAAAAAGATAGTATACATTTTGTTTTTAATTGAAAGTGTCAAACGTTGTTTTAACATGAATGTATTAATCAAGATTATTGTTAACAGCACAAGCATGTAAATCACATTTATCAACAGGAAAGTTATCTACATCACACCATTCGTTAGTGTCGAGGTTGTAAACTTCTACTGAGTTTGTGCTACGACCACCAACAGTCAACCCACCAAAACAAAACACGAGATTTCCAACTCTGCAACAAGCAAATTCACTTTGAGGAGTTTTCATTGGAGCCATCGAAACAAACTTGTTCGTATCTGGTGAACACATTTCTACTGTGTTTAATATTTTGTATTTAAAATATCCACCAAATACGAACAAATTGTTCTTATAAACGATAACTTGGTGACCCCATCTCGCTTGTATCATTTCAACTGGCGATAAATATGTAGTCTTATTAACCGGATCATATATTTGTATTGTGTTGAATGTTTTATAATTTCCATCATCATCAAATCCCCATCCACCAACAATCCAAACTTTATTGAGGTAATAAACAGCGTCAAAATTATCTCTTTCTGTTTCAATGTTTACATCATTGTACTGTTTGCTGACTGTATTGAACAAGTTGCTTTCTGCACCATAATAACAAGAATTTGTACGAATAACTAAAATATTGTTTCCAACTCGGCATGAAGTGCACCACGAATAATCTTTATTTGATGGCAATTTGTAAAACTCATTGTTTAATGTTGAAATACCTTTCTTACCAACTACGTAGCAAACATTATTAATTTCTTGAACCCAGCATATATCATCTACTGATTCAGGAAACTTGTTTATTTTAACCCACTTTTTCTCATCTAACAAATACTGGTAATTTTGTTTGTTAAATTCATGTGCAACTACAATTGCTGTTACTTCTTCAACATTTTCTGTGACTTTTTCTAGTTTTTCTGTGACATCTAGACCTGCAGTTTTAAATATTATAATAAGTATTGACTTTTCCATCTCAAAAATCCTTCATTTAAACTTTTTTTATTACAAATAAAATGATATATCATAAAACTATTTATTAAGACCACCTTCAAATCTTGAAACTAACTTAGATAATTTAACGAGGCTAAAAGATAAGACTTCATTCGTACAGTCATAGTTAAATTTGTATCAGTTTGTTTAAACTTATTATGTATGTGACAATAAACTTTTAAAACATAAACTGTACATTAAATTCAGATAGGGTTGAATTTAACAAAATATCTTGATTATAAAACAATACTTCATTAAATACACAATAGAATCTACAGCAAAAGTATCATTTGGGCTCGAATGTTTAGATAATTTTAAAATTTGTTTTAAAGTTATTTGACTTTAAGAGCAAGTCTAGTCAAATAAAAATAAGCAAAGATTACTTGTTTTTTGTTAGGCTAATTTCTAATTTTATATCTGAAATAAAACACAACATGATAAAACTTATATTACTTCCTTTTAAAAAATTCAAAATTGTTAATTTTCAAAAACAACATTTTATATTTTCTAATTTAATACATATGTACGATTTTGACATTAGTAAAATAAAGTTTAAAAATTGCATAGTTAAATATTGTAAAGTTGTTAACGTCTTTAAAAAAAGGTTACAAAATATGAGTTTAAATAGATATAAAGTAACTTATTAGATAACTTTTTTAATTTCATTATAATATAATTTTATTATTTAATGATAGTATTATAAGTATTGTAACTGATCCAGTATTGTTTTATATAAATACAAACTATACTGGATCAGTTACATGATATGCATAATACATGGTATGCATTATATAGTAAAAAAAACAATTATTTTTTATCAGAAATAGACTAATGTTGTTTTTGTTATTACAATTGTAAAGCTTAACTAAAAGAACTTTAATTCTTAATTTTTAGCTTTTATAATTAAGTATAACAAAGTAAACAAACTTTAAAATTTTTCTGCACCATACTGAAATTTTTTGCAAAGGTTACTACTTCAAAGTTACTAAAGCTTAAAGTTGTCAAAACCTTTCATAATGTAAACTAAAATTAAAAAAATTAAGTAATTTCTAATATTTAATTTGATTGTACATTACAACTTACACTCATTTTAATTATTTGTTAGAAAATTTTAATATACACTGTTTTTTGAGCATTTAAAATAATTTATTAATACCACATGTTGTCTGCTTTTAGTTAAAATAATACTAATATTTAGCGCTAAAAAAACAGCTTTTTACAAAACTTACTCGAACTACTAGTGGATGCTACAGTTAGTTTGGTATCTTTTTGAGTGAAACTGGTAACAGATGTTTCTTAATTTTATTTTCTAATTTCACAGTTGTTGTTGTTGCTGATTGTTTAGAAAATCTTCCTGGTTCTGCTTGAGTTCTTAAACCTATTAGATTTAAAATTGTTATTTGATTAATTGTGCACATAGAAAATTCTATAAACCTTAGAAAAAAAGCATAACTTTGTTAAACTGTTTAACTAGAACAACAGGTTATGTATAAATACAAATTTGTAAAGTTTTTTTACTACTTTTTTTTTCAAATTGAACTTAGTTTTATATCGTGTTCATAACACTTTTAAAATAAATTATAAATTTTATATTAATATTCTTACAAATAGGAAAATGAAATTAAAAACAAAACTTTTATATTTTGAAAGTAGTTATCGAAATCGAAGATCATTTTAAAAATTGAGTTTGAACTAAATTAAAATCCTCTATAAAAACTACTATATTTTAATCGACACAAGGTTGTTTAATTTTTTTCAAACTTGCTTTGATAAGTAAATAAACCCTGTAAAAATAAATTTACGAATAGGTTTACTATAGTTTGTTTATTTTATTAATTTTTTATCAATTTAAATTAAAGTTGGTAGTCTTGTCAAATGATTTTCATCAGCAACTTTATCGAAACCTTTTTACATTTGTTGAAAGCACTAGTTAGTAAAATAAAGTTAATGTATCATGGCTATTTTACTATTTTACTTAATGAAATTAAAAATTTATTATAAAACGTTAACTACATTGTTTTTAAAAGTATAAAACAATTTTAGTTGTTAACTTAGTTTCGAAAATTTCTAAAACTACTACATAAAATGCTATACAAAGGCTAGTTTTTATATTATAAGACTGTTTTTATTTATATAAAGTTTTGCACCTCTAAATCTACAAGAATCAAAAAATGTTATTAAAATGTTTATATATGAGAGCTTTACAACAAAATAATAAGCCTTTAAAAGTTCTGGTATAAAAAACATGGTAAATAAAAAGTTTTACAAAAAAATATCAACAATCAGCTAAAGGTGTGATAAAAATCAAAAAAAAAATATTATATTATATACTTTCAAAATCAACTGATAAATTATAAGATAAATTCAAATTTGACTTTTTTATACATTTAAGTGCAAAGATGATTTCACTAGACCTAAAAATTAGGGTTTAACTATCAGCTCTTTAAATTTCGTATTAAAAACAATGTATTAAGTGAAAATAAATATGTTTTTTACAACTTACTTGAAGTAGTAGTCGATATTTCAGTTAGATTTATATCTTCTAATATTAAACTAATTGCAGATAACAACTTCTTATTAATTGCTTCAACTTCTAAATTGTTATTTGTTTTTGTCGCTGATTGTAGGGAAGAACTTCGTAACGCTAGTTGAGTTGAACTGGTTAAACCTAAAAATTGTGTTAATTAACTCTACAATTTGTCTAAAAATTCCTTATAGCGTAAAAGCATACCTACAAATTTTATTTTGATTAAATTATAATGATGATTTATAATGCTGGAATGTGTGAAGAATTGTTTGAACACTTATACCTAATTAATAAGCTAAACATAACATTTTTAATTAAGTAACTGTATATAATTATATGTATATAACACTTAATTTTAATATTAAACAAATATAGATATTTCAAAATTAAGTTTTACATCTTAATCTGAAACAGAACTATTAAAAGACAAAATAAAAATCACTATTTATATAACAAGCTAACTTGTACAGGTAGAATGATCAACATTGCTATTTATACACTCACTAGAAAGTAGAACATCTAACACTGATGCAAGTTTCTCTTTTAACTTCTCATTTTCTTCTTTTAATCTTTTGACTGTTGATTCATCTTGTTCTTTATATGTTTTTAATTCTGTTGATGTTGTTTTCAGTTTTCGTTCGGTTGTTTTTAAACATGTTTTAAGCTTAACGTTTTCTTCTTCTAACTTTTTCTTATCTGCTTCAAGCTTAACCGTTTCAGCCTCTAAATCTTTAAGAGCTGATTCGTTTAAAGTATTTGATTCCTTTAATTCTTTTGACTCTTTAGATAATGTTTTTAATTTTTGTTTAACTGTCTTTAAATCTGTTTCAAGCTTTCCGTTGTCAACAATCAGTTTTTCTGTTTTTTCATCTTTGGTGTTTTTTTCTTTCTGCAAAGATCTCATTGTAGTCCAGGTTATTTTAAGGTTTTCTTCTAACTTTGAGTTTTTATTGGAAAAATCTTTGTTTTGTTCTTCAAGAACAGTGATTCTTTTGATTAACAGCTTTTGAAAGTTTGCGTTGTTTTCATTAAAAACTTGCAAGATAGTTCTAGTCTCATCAGATGATCCTTTGTAAACAAGACCTGCTTCTTCATTAACAGATGGATAAAGTTTCATTACAACGTTTTCTCTAAGAACTTGAGACCTGCAATCAGGACAAGTCATTCTGGTATCCAACCATTGATGCAAGCAGCTATGGTGGTACATGTGTCCGCACTGGACAACCGATATTTCTTCTTCACGGATATCTATCTGTTCCTGGCATATGGAACACTTTATTGACATTTTATAAAATCTTGAATGTACACGTTTTTCGTTTTCTTCAAAATTAACATCTTAATTTTAAACATCAAAGGTTAACAAGGTTTTAAATTTAAACAGAACTATTTAACAATTAGTTACAAATATTTAATTAGACTTCTAAATAAAATCTTAAAAATTTTAGTAACAAAACAATAGTTTAAAAAAAAATTAAAAAAACAGTTTTAATAAACTGTTATACTTTTTAAAACTTTAAAGTTATTGCCTAAGTAAAAAAATCATTTAGTTGGTCTAAAAAAGATTCTTTTTATGGAATTCTGTAAAATTACAACAAAACTTAAAAGTATCAATTGAATATGTTAAAATGTTTGAACTGGTAATTTTTGTTCTTAAAGTTAAAGTCCTCATGGCATATGGAAAACGATATTAATATTTCATAAAACCAACTTATCTATAAATTTAAAGGAAATCAGCAAATTTATAGTGTATTTTTCGTTGAAGCTCGTAAAGTAAAACGTTAATGAAACTAAATGAATAATTCAATGAAAAATTAATCGTCTTAGCTTCTTATAAAGTTTGTTCAAACGACCTTGATGACTAAATTCTTAATATATAATAATATTTTTTTAAATGACAGCAATTATTATTATAAGTAAGAAAGATAGTATAAAAAATTTACTACCAACAAAAATAGTTTATTTTAAAATGTATAAATAGAACATTGTTTTGGTACCTTTTATAAAACTAAATTTTTATACGATTTAAATAGTTTTAGTAATTGTAATAATTTGGTTATAAGTAGTAAAACTCGGTTTTAAGATATTTTTCTGATTTTTTTTACACAGATTAACGATCTAAAAGTTAACTGTATTAATTTTACTTATTATCAAAGATTAAGTTATGAAATTCAAGTAAAATGTTTAATTTTATGACGTAAAGTAGCAGCTATTATAATATCAATTTTAATTAATTACTTTTTGCATGTTTTTTAAAATAAACAGTTAACTTTTTAAAACAAATAATAGAGCTTTTTAAGTTTAAGAGAGGTTTATGATTGTAAACTAAGTTTACAATTAAGTTTAAAATAATTATTTTAAAGTTAAAAAATAATTTATATACAAACGCACTTTATAGTTTAAAAACTTTATCAAATATCAATAATATTGTTTTCTCCATTTTACATAAAACAAAAGTTTTTTTTTATTAGTAGATAGTTGTTGTTTCGCAATACTAGAAGAGAATAATTAAAGTAAACCCTCAAAAGCAATAATAAGGCTAGAACAAAATTAGACTTCAAAAAAGATTATGTCCACAATTTTAATATTTGAATAATAAAAATTTAGTAAAAACTTTTTATAGTATTTGCGTATTCAAGCACTATAATTTATTTACTAAACATTTATAGAACATTTGTGTTGTCTGATAACATACAATAACAACACAACATACATAAAAATTTAATGAGTATGTCAAGACTTCGTAAAGTTGTCTTTTTGTTTAAACAATATTTACGATCTTTTACTTTGACTTGCCGAAAGCTTTAACGATTTTTTTTTACTAAAATGCTTACTTTCAAAGCAAATTCTTTAAAATTTTGATTATTTAAAAGTAATTAGTTTTATTTAGGCTTGAAACAATCTAAAAAAGGTGTCACAGAAAAAATTTGATAAAACATTTTTTGTTTTTGTTAGTAGTTTTCTCTTTATATATTAACTTAAATTATAAAAAGCATTGTTAATTTTGTAAAATATTTTACTTTAAAATTGAAAGATAACTATACTGCTATTTATATACATTATTTTAAGAAAACTGTAATATCAGCTTTGATTTTAAATATAAATGCTTAACTTAGTAATTTATTTAATAATAAGAAAAAAAAAATTTATTCAAACAAATTTTAATAACATTTGATACTCTGTAAAATAAAAGAAAGTTGTATTCTTTTTCTTAAAAAATAAAACTTAACTATCATGTCTCAAAGAAAAAAAAATATTCAGTTGTTTTGAAATAGATGAAAAGTTAACCCACAGATAAAATTAATTTGTAAACATTTACGATCTTTAACTAACAATTGTCAAATGTTTTACGATGCTTTATTGCTTAGGATTTCATTATATTAAGTGCTTACAAAAAACTTATAAAAAAGCAATAAAATAACATTTGCGAAACGCTCTTATTTGGTAATTCAAATTAAGTAGTGAAGTGATTTTATTAAACCATAAAACTGTAGTAAATCATATTATTAACATTATAATTGGTTAAAAAATAATTATTTAGTTTGTTTCGCATAAGTTTATTTTTCAACCAAAACATAAGTCATATGCTGAACGATTTAGTTTGGTCTTATATGGGGACACTCAGTTCAAACCCGCGACAAAAAACACCCAATCAAATCTCAGAACTGCTTACGGACCAATAACAAGGGTTAGGGGTAATCCTTATAAATTGTAAATATACCCTGATGTATACAACCTTATAAAAAAAACTTTACGTATGATGAATTAATAAATACAAGAAGAGCTAAATATTTGGTTTTTTATAACAGTTTTGTGAATTGTTTTGTATCTTAAAAGCGCTTTATTATTTTGGGGTTAAGATTTTTAAATCTTTACACAAATCTAGTTAAAAAACTATTTTGGTTGTATTTGAAGTATTTTTATGTTTTCTTTTTTTTTTCTTAATTAACTGTTTAAATAGAAAAACAATTCTTAAAATTAGACAAAAGATAAATGCTTCAATAAAATAGTTAAAAGAGCGCTTACAAGTTATAATTTTTTTTAGTTGTAACTTTTTTCAGAAAGTAATATTAAACACTTCTACTTTACAACTGTTTTAAAAATTTAACGAAATAATCTTTCTAAAATAAATCTAGCTAGAAAAATTAAGGTTTACTGAAAGTCAAGTTTACCGATATTTAGTTATTTTAATAAATGTACTAAGTTATATATAAACTTTATGTATAAGGTAAAAAAATATAAGTAATCAATGATTTAGGTAAATTCTGTTTATAATTACAACCTTTTTGAAAAATCAAATTAAACATACTCTTTACTTTAACTTCAGGTTTAAGTAACTAGTCTAAAAAAAGTTGTTTTTTGTTTTTGAAATAAAGCTTAAAAAAGCTGAGCGACTTTTATTTGAAAAAAGTTGTTTGTGTTCATTAATACCTGCATTCAATTATAATCTTTAAAACGTAATGTATATAATTAGGTATTAAAACTTTAAGAGTAATAGGCTGAATAAAAAAAAGTGATCATTTCTAAACTTATAATACTACATATAAACAATTATGTGTAAAAAAATAACGTTTCAAAATAAGGTTTGTTACTTTTTGCTTAAACGTATCAATAAGCTCATCTAACCAAAAAACTAAACTAAAATGTTTTTATTTTAAAGTAGATATAAAACAAACATATCTTTTACAAGGTTTTCTGATTTCTTTGTTGAATAAAATTTTACAGCTCTCTACTTTCAATTGTTAATAGTTTTACGACCTTTTTTTTAAGATGTACGTCTTAAAAGTGCTTATAAAAAACGTCAAGAATTGGAATCCTTTCTTATAAAAACTTTTAAATTTGATTAAAAGTTTAGACAGACTTTGTTAAAAACAAAAGTAAGTTATTACTTCTTAATGAGTTCAAACTTTAAAAGTCTTTCCAGAAGTAAACTGTTTACTAAAATGTTTCAAGTTTTCAATTGAATATAAATAAATTAGATATAACGATAATTGTGCTTATTTTTTAAACTAAAAAGTTAGATGATCTTTCAAAAATATTTAATGCTAATTTAAAAATATTAACTTTACTTAGTTGCTCGTTCAAAGTAGATTCATATGAAGCAAACTTTTACTACTTTTAGTTATATAGTAATTAAAAAGTAGCTGTTTAAAAATAAAGATTTAATTGTTTGCTAACAAAAAATCCTAGTAAAATAAGTTTACTGGAATATAAATAAAAACAAATTATACATTTCATATATAACACAGTTTAATTATTAAATATTTAAAATATCTGTATGGGATCTTTAACTTAAACACTCAACTGTTACTTTATATTATAGCATTTAATTATTTTAATAATTTTTATATACGACATATATGTAATTTGAGTCATTGTGATTTTTTGTATGTCGCTATAACTTAACTATCGGTCAGTGCTTTGTAAGCTTAATAATAAGCTTGTTTTTCTGTGCTTTGTTTTATTAAATTTCAAATTTTCACATTTTTAGTTTTACATATAGACTAATTCTTCTTCCTAGATGTACATAATTTTGATTTCGTTATAATTTAAGATTTAATCATTACGAGCATTTAGTATATAAAACAAACGTTATAAAAAGTTCCTGTGACTTTCATTGTCTTTACTGTTGTTAAATTTTATTGATTCACTAAATAATGGTTGTTGTTTCATTTTTATCCAAAATAGATTATAAACTACTTTTCATAATATGGTGCTTTATTGCTTTCCTAATCATAAATACTAAAATAGCTAAGTTTATAATATAAATTAAATAGCTGTCTTAACCTTCATATACATTGTGACGTAATAGTTGTATGTATTATGTTCAATGATTGACAACGATAAAAAGTTTGAATCAGTATTTCTTTCAGTTAAAGTTAGTGGTTTGCTTTTATTATGATTTGCTGTTTTGTTGTGTTTTTTTGTTTGCTTTACTTAATTAGACTTAATAATTACGAAAAATAACACTAAGGATTTTCCCTATTATTAACTATTAACCTGTAAAAATTTATAGTAAATTATTTTATTTTAATTTTGATGAAAACATGTATACACGGACTTTACTCTATGGTTCTATTCTTACATTACAATAATTTTTTTTACAGAACTCAGTTGAAGTGTGTTGATTCGTTAAAACAAAGAAACATATGTTCGTTCAAAAAGAAAGATTACTCTATAACTTGTTTTTATTTTATGTAATTAAAAAGTAGTTATTTTAATTAATTTTTCTAATGAAAAAATAAGGCTCAGTAAAATGTTTTAACAAAAGCACAATGAATAATCAAGAATGAACAATAAAACTAAAAAACACGTCATAAACACTAAATATACTTTATTAGTTAAAAATTCAACACGGCTGTTAGTTATAAAAAACATCATTAAATAAAAAGAATTTTTGAGACAAACTTTGTTATAGTTTATATTCGACTTTAAACATTTTTTAACAATCTAATTTGAAAACCGTTTTCGTAGCTGTTTAAGTTGCACGAGGGGACAAAATTGTACATGTGCACAAAAGGATATGATACTTTTGCACGAAGGGTCACTTTTGCACCAGCAGACAATTTTGTATGGTTTTAATTTTATTTTTCGCTAAAATTTCAACTTTTTTTGCTAAAACTGTTACCGCTAACCCTTACCGTCGGTCGGTAAGTTATTTTAATTTAATTTTGAACTTAATTTTATCTAATTTTTTTATTTAATTTTTTTTTACTGTCACTGTTACCCTTAAACCTTACCCTCGTTCCTAGCTTTTTTAAGTTAATTTTTTACTATAATATTCTTTTTAATAATTTTTAATAGTTATTTTTTTTATTTATTTTTACTATAACTGTTATCGCTAACCCTTACCCTCGGTCATTAATTCTATTTTTATTTTTATTTTCTCATTTTTGTTTTTAGCTTTATTTCTGTTTATTTTGTTTTTTTTTGTATTTTTTTACTCTCGTGCGTAAATGTAACTCATGCAAAGTTGACCCTTGGTGCGAAATCGTCTTCGTGCAGTTTTGTTTACGGGCAATTTAGTCCCCTCGTGCAATTTAGCAACCTCGTCCAAATTTACTTTGTGCAGTTTAGACCCGTTTCTGAGCATTTTATGTGTGTATCTAACTTAATTTTTATGATGTAAACAGTTTCATTATAAACATTTTTGTTGTTAAAATTATAAGAATTAGTTTTATGATATTTATTTGAATTTTTTTTTACATAGACTAACAGTTTAAAAGTAAACTGCTAAAATTTTTCTAATTATCAATGATCGGATTATGAAGTTAAAGTAAAATGTTTAAATATGCCACATAAAGCAGGAATTATTGTAATACTAATCATAGTAACACGTTTGTGCACAAATTTTGAAATAAACAGTTTTTTTTTACAAATAATCAGTATAGTATCGTTATTACAAGTTCGAAAATGAATATTATTTTAAACTTAGTTTAAAAATTTACATATAGTAACTCGTTTGAAGAATCGAAAATAGTTTAAATACAAAAGTTGTTATTAAAACTCTATTTGGTTATAACACTTTATTAACTACATATTTATTATATCGTTTTTGTCGTCGTCAAAAATATATTTATTGATTTCTTTATTATAAATAATTTATTACGTTGCTATATGATAGTAGAATAATTAAAGTAAACGTTTAAAACATCGCAAAATTAATATTAAAAAGGCTACAACAAAAACTTGTTTGTTAAAAAAATTCTGTCTACACTTCCAAATGTTTAAAACAACAAAAACTAACTAAAAACAAATACGTCTTTGCTTAATCTTGAACTTAAACTTTAATCTTAACAACAAAAATATAAAAGGCTATTTGTGTTTTTAATAACATACAGAGTAAGAAAACATACATAAAAGTTTAGTGAATTTTGCCAAAACTTTGTAAAGCTTGATTTTGTTTAAACAATATTTACGATCTTTTACTTTGACTTGACAAAACCTTTTACGATTTTTTATAATAAGATGCTTACTTAGCTAACTTATTAACTTGCTGAAATACAAATAAATAAAATATGTATTCTATATTTTTGAATTTATGTGCCATATACATGCACGAACATTGTTCATTGTAAAAAATATTGTTCAAAAATATTTCAATAAAAAAAAATTTAAAGCTAAAACGTTAACTGCAAAACAGTTTGATATCAGTACAGTTACAAGCTTATAATCAGCTATGTAAAAACTGTTATTGACTTTTAAAATGATTCTTACAACTCATCTTAAGATTAATTAATAAATTTGAAACTAAAATAAACTAAAGCAGCTGGTGATTAAAACACAAAAATATATTTTTTAAATATATAAGAAGTTCATACAAACTTTAAACGTGACATTAAAATTCAAACGATACAAAATTTGCATCCCTCACTTACTTTTTTAATATAAGTAAATATATATATAAAACATAATTGTAAAGACTAAAACACGTCAATACTTAACGTCTACAAAAAAAAAATACATATCTTTAATCTAATAATACAAGCCTTTTGTTTTATTAATATACTGCGTGAAATGTACTAGACATTTATGAAGTGAAATACTTATTATCATTTATAAAAACAAACTAATATTTTAACATTGAACTTTTATAACACATATAAAACATTTTAAACGAACAAAAGTTAAGTGATTTTAAATTTTCCTAACAAATCATAATGCTTGTATAATACAATACAAAAAACAATTTAGCTAAAAGTTAGTTTTCTAATTAGCTTTAAAATGATGTCTTTAGTTTGAAAAAAAATGAGTTTCATACTTAGATAGAAATATTTTCAAAATATTTATTATCATATTTTAGAAAACATGTAGTAATTTTTTAAACCATTATCTCTAAAGTTTAGATATTTTAAATTTAAAAAATAAATATTTAAGATTTGAACATAATAAATAAGAATAAATTAATTAAAAGCTATTATTAAACAAATTTTATTAACTTTTGATATTCTTTAAAATAAAAAAAATTTATTCTTAAAGCATAATCTTTAACTATCATGTGTTGAAGAAAATAATAAATATGTTCAGTTATGTTGAAAGTAGATACAAAGTTAAAAATGAGCAAAAATTAATCTATAAATGTTTACAAGCTTTTACTTTCAATTGTCAATAATTTTACGATGTTTTATTGCTTAAGATTTATATCATATTAAGTGCTTTTAAAAAAATTATAAAAAAGTCATTTGCGAAACGCCCTACTTTGTAATTCAAATTAAGTAATGTAGTAATTATGTTCGACTGTAGAAAGAGTCAATCATAATATCAACAACGCAGTTACTTAAAACTAAGTAAAAAATAATGTTTTTTTAATTTGTTTATTTCGGAAAAGTTTATGTTTCAACAAGAATATAAATCATATGATGATTAATTTAGTTTGTTCTTATATGGGTACACACTCAGTTATAACCCGCGCACAATTGCAATCCGTACAATTACCACCCGATCAAATCTGAGGACCGTTTACGGATTGAGGGTAAATTTTAGAGGTGACACTTACAAATTGTGGGTATACTGTACAAGACATTAAAATGTAGCTAAATGGTGTACGACTTGACAACGAAATGTTTTTTCGTGCACCAGGTCCTACGACTGAAAGGGTAAATGTTAGGGGTATTCCCCATAAGTTTTAAATATACCCTGATGCAAGCAACCTTGTTAAATAAACTTTACAGACAATAAGTAAATAAAAATGTCCAAAAGAGCTAAATATTTAGTTTTTTATTTAGATTTTGTATATTATATTGTAGCTTGACAACACTAATTTCATTGTTTTGTTTATAAGGATAACACGTTTTTACACAACTTTAATTATAAAAACAGTTTTGATTGTATGTGAAATATTTTTATGTGTTCTATTAGTTTTTAATTCAACTGGTTCAAAAGAATTACGCCAAACTATTGATAAGGAGATAAGTACTTAAACAAAATAATTAGAAAACCATTTAGACTATTAATTTGTTCTAGTTTTTACTTCATCAAATTCTACTTTTAAATCTAACTATTTAATTTTTGAAAACTTAACAAAAAAACTTTTTGAAATAAATTATTATTATATAATTTTAATAATGAAAGGTGATCATTATCGAACCAATGGTAATTTTTAGAAACAAAACCTAGTTAGTAAGGTTAGTCTACAAACTTAAAATAAACCTTAAGATGTTTAAAATGTTTTAACTTGTTTTAAACAACTTATTGTTAACAATAAATTAAACAATTAATTTTTTATATACAAACTTTGTTTTAAATACAAATCACTGTTGTTTAAAAACTAATGTAACTACTTAAGTATTAAAACTTATTAAAACTGAAAGACTAAACAGCTAAATTAAAAAAGATAAACTTTTCAAAACATGTAATACTATTTAAAAAACATTGTGTTTGAAAAATAAACTTTCAAAATAATTTTTTACTGAATTTTACTCAAACGTAAGAAATCGCTCATCTGAACAAAAAAAAAACTAAAATACGTTGCTGTTTTGAAGTAAATACAATATAAATATATCTTCTTTATAGCTCTGTGATTTTATTGTTTAATAAAAGTTAAAACTCTCTTCTTTCGATTGTTAGTAGTTTTACGACGTTTCATTAATTTTGATGTACACCATAAAAATATCGATTAAAAAGACAAGGGTAGATCTTTTCTGCTAAATATAATAGATTTTAAAAAACAATATGATTATAACTTACATAGATAAATATAAGAATTAAAAGTACATTTATATAACATAATAATAAACTAGGTAAGTAAATAGGTATATGAGAAACAAAATGTTTTTCATTTAGTTACAAAGCAATCGAAAAATGTATTATGTTTGTAAACTATGTTCTTATGTAAAATGTTAGAAAAATGAGGCACACTAAAAGTTGTTAATAAGTACGATAAATAATCAAGAATGCACACTAAAACTCAAAAACACGTCTTAAAGACTAAATACACTTTATTAAACTTTATGATTTAATACGGCCAAATGTTTATTTATCTGAGTTTAGACCGATTAAATGATTACAATATTCAACGAATGTTAGCCTAGAAAATCGATTAGACAAACATTATTACATTAAAAGAGCTTTTCAGACAATACCTTGTAATAGTTTAAACTTAAAGCTTTTAAAAATTCTACTTTCGCAACCGTTTTTTATAATAAATTTGATCAGAGCATTTTATGTGTATATCTAACTTGGTTTTTTACGATGTAAAAAGTTATATATTATATACTTTTTTTGTTAAAAATTGTAGGAATTAGTTTTATGATACTTTTCTAAAATTTGTAGTACATAGATTAACAGTTTAAAAGTTAACTATTGAAATTTTACTGGTTACCAATTATTGGATTATGAAGTTTAAGCAGAATGTTTAAATATGTTACATAAAGCAGGAATTATTGTAATACTAGCCATAGTAAACACTTTTTTGCGCAAGTTTTATAATAAATAGTTTACTTTTAATAGTAAGTATAGTATTGTTACTACGAATATTATTTTAAACTGCGTTTAAAAATTCACTTAAAAATTAATAAAGTTGAAAAATCGAAAATAATTTATATACAGAAGCTGTTATTAAAACCCTACTAGGTTATAACACTTTATTAACTACCTATTCACCATATCGTTTTTGTCATTGTCAAAAAATATACTTGATTATTTTTTTTAGTATAAAAAATTTACTACGTTACTATATGATAGTAGAAAAATTAAAGTAAATATTTACAGATTAGCAAAAGTTAATATCAACAAGGCTACAACAAAAACTCGTCTGTTAAAAAGGTTCTGTCTATACTTTCAAATATTAAAAACAACAAAAACTAACTAAAACAAGTGCTTGTTTGCTTAATCAAAAACTTAAACTTTAATCTAAACTTCAACAAAAATATAAAATACTTTTTGTGTTTTCAAATAACATACAGAGTAACAAAACATACATAAAAGTTTTTTGAGTTTTGTCAAGACTTTGTAAAGCTGTGATTTTGTTTAAACAATATTTACGATCTTTTACTATAACTTGTCAAAACCTTTCACGGTATTTTTATAATAAAATACTTTCTTAGCTTACTTATTAACTGGCTAAAATAAAAATAAATACAAATGTGTTCTATATTCTTGAATTCATATACCTTATACTTGCACAAAAATGGTCGGTTCTAATTTTGAAATTAATGTTCATTGTTATATGCAGTTTCATATTTTATTTTTTGCTTTAAAAGGTCGCAATCTCTTACCACCGAAACCGGTCGCCAATAAAATATAAAATTTGCATAAATCTATTGAAATTAGTATTTAAATATATTTCAATAAAAAACAAATTATACAAAAAATTAAAAGCTAAAATGTTAACTTCAAAACATTTCGTATTCAGTACAGTTACAAGTTTAAAATCAGCTATGTAAAATCTGTTGTTGACTTTTAAAATGATTTTTATAACTCATTTTAAAATTAATTAAAAAATTTGGAAAAAAAATAAACTAAAGCAGCTGGTGATTAAAAAACAAAACTATATTTTTTAAATATATAAGAAGTTCAAACAAATTTTAAATGTGACATTAAAATTCTAGCGATACAAAATTGCATCACTCATTTATTTTTGTTATTCCGTATAAGTATGAGTATATTTAAAACATCATTGTATAAACTAAAACATGGCTTATTGCAATAAACATTTCAAAATATTTTGCTATTAATAAATTTTTTATATAGAAATTTTAAAGAGTGTTTAAAATATAGTCTAAATAAAAAAACGTCGATATTTAACGTCTACAAAAAAGGAAACATATGTTTAATCTAGTATTACAAGCCTTTAGTTTTATTAATATATTGCGTGAAATGTATTATTTATTAATGAAGTGAAATATTATTTTTAATTTATAAAAACAAGCTAATATTTTAACATTGAACTTATATTACACATATAAAATATTTTTAACGCACAAAAGTTTTGTGATTTAAAAATTTCCTCACACAGCATAACGGTTGTATAATACAATACAAAAAACAATTAAGCTATGTGTTAGTTCTCTAATTAGTTTTAAAATGATGTCTTTAGTTTGAAAGAATTCCATACTTAGATAGAAATGTTTTCAAAATGTTTGACATCACAGTATAAAATCCATATGGTAATTTTTAAAAACATTATCTCTAAAGTTTAGATCTTATATAATTAAAAAAAATATTTAAGATTTGAACATAATAAATAAGAAGAAATTTGTAAAAAATTTATTATTGAAACAAATTTTACTAACACTTGATACTCTTTATAATAACAGAAATTGTATTCTTAAAGCATAAACTCTAAATATCATGTGTTGAATAAAATAAATAAAGTTATTCAGTTATACTGAGGTAGATTAGAAGTAAAAGAGAATAAAAAATTCATATACAAACGTTACGAGCTTTTACTTTTAATTGTAAGTAACTTTACGATGTTTTATTGCTTAAGATTTACATCATATTAAGTGCTTACAAAAAACTATAAAAAAGTATTTGCGAAACGCTCTACTTTGTAATTCAAATTAAATAATGTAGTAATTATGTTAAACTATAAAACTGTAGAAAGAGTCAAACATGATAACAACAATGCAGTTACTTAAAACTAAGTAAAAAATATTTTTTTTTTTAATTTGTTTATTTCGGAAAAGTTTATGTTTCAACAAGAATATAAATCATATGCTGATCAATTTAGTTTGATCTTGTATGGGTACACGCTCAGTTATAACCCGCGCACAAACACTACCCGTACAAATTACCACCCGATCAAATCTGAGGACCGTTTACGGATTGAGGGTAAATGTTAGAGGTGACACTTATAAATTGTGAGAATATTGGACAAGACATTAAAATGTATCCAAGTGGTGTACGACTTGACAACGAAATGTTTTTTCGTGCACCAGGTCGTGCGACCGAAAGGGTAAATGTTAGGGGTAATCCCCGTAAGTTTTAAATATACCCTGATGCAGGCAACCTTGTTAAATAAACTTTACAGACAATAAGTAAATAAAAATGTCAAAAAGAGCTAAATATTTAGTTTTTTATTTAGATTTTGTATATTATATTGTAGCTTGACAACACTAATTTCATTGTTTTGTTTATAAGGATAACACGTTTTTACACAACTTTAATTATAAAAACAGTTTTGATTGTATGTGAAATATTTTCATGTGTTCTATTAGTTTTTAATTCAACTGGTTCAAAAGAAATACGCCAAACTATTGATAAGGAGATAACTACTTTTATACAATAATTAGAAAACCACTTAGAACTTTTAATTTGTTCTAGGTTTTACTACATCGAATTCTACTATTAAAAATTAACTATTTAATTTTTGAAAACTTAACAAAAACAAATTTTGAAAAAAATTATTATTATACAAATACTACTTTGCTGAAATTCACTAGCATAAACATGTTAAGTAATGTAGAATATGTTTATATAAAAATTAAATAATAACAATAAAAATCCATGAAAAGTATTAAAGTTATTAATAATCATTTTTAGACTTACTGAAAAACTAAAATAATACAACATAATTTTAAGTACAAAATTACTATCTCCACTAATTATTAAAAAGAAATATATTTCATTTTTCGAGTGAGAAACAAAAGTTAATGAAGATAAACTTTGTTTATTCAACAGATTCTGTGTATTCAATAGTAATTAGGATTAATTATAATAATATCCTGATTTTTTTTGCTTAAAATTTTATCTGTATTAAACAAATACTTAGATTTTAAAGTGATCAGCAACACTTGAATATAACAAAACAGATTTAATAGAAAAACTATTGTGAAAAATATTTTTAGAATTATATTATGGAGAAAAAACGTCAACCTACTGAATAATATACCTTAACTAATATATTAGCAGTACAACTTGAAATATTAAAACTTTTATCTGAAAACTTTAATATATTTATATTTGTTAGAACAGTTTTCGTTGCACTGTATAACTTATAATAATGAAAGGTGATAAACATTTAACCAATGGTAATTTTTAGAAACAAAACCTAGTTAGTAAAGTTAGTCTACAAATTTAAAATAAACCTTAAAATATTTAAAAGGTTTCAACGTGTTGTAAACAACTTATTGATAAAAATTACTGTTGTTATATAACATAAAAATTAATTTTTTGTAAAAAAAACTTAGTTTTAAATACAAATCACTGTTGTTAAAAAATATATTGTTACTACTTAAGTATTAAAACTTAAAGATTAAACGGCTAAATAAAAAAAAAGGTAAACCTTTCTAACGAGTAAAATTATTTAAAAAACATTGTGTTTGAAAAATAACACTTTCAAATTAATTTTCTACTAAATTTTAATCAAACGTAATAAATTGCTCATCTAACAAATAATTAAACTAAAATACGTTGCAATTTAAAATTAGATACAAAATAAATATATCTTCTTCATAGCTCTGTGATTTTTTTGTTTAGTAAAAGTTTATAACTCTCTCCATTCGATTGTTATTAGTTATACGACGTTTTATTACTTTTGATGTACACCATAATAATAATGATTAAAAAGACAAGGGTTGCGAACCTTTTCTGCTAAATATAATAGATTTTAAAAAACAAAATAATAATAAATTACATCGGTAAATATAAAAACTAAAAGTATGTTTTTTTAACATAATAACAAACTTCACTAGAGCTTGTTAAAAGTTTTTTTTACTAAGTTCATTTTAGTTGAAAATGAGTGAACAAGTAATTAATTATTATTATGCTTTTATTTAAACCAGAAAACTAAAAATCCTTTTAGAAATATCCAATGTTAATAAATGAAATTTAACTACACTTAGTTGCTTGTAGAATATAGATATATGAGAAACTAAATGTTTATACTTTTAGTTATATAGCAATCAAAAAAATAAATTATGCTTGTAAAATTTTTGCTTATGTTAAACTGTAAGAAAAAATTAGGCACAGTAAAAGTATTCAACAAAAGTACAGTAAATATTCAAGAATGCACACTAAAAATCAAAAACACGTCTTAAACATCAAATTTATTTTATTAAACTATAGAAATCAACACGGCTGTTTGTTTATTTACCTAAGTTTGGACCGATTTGAAGTTTATAATATTCAACAAGTTTTTGTCTAAAAAAATCAGTTATACAAACATTATTAAATAAAAAGAGCTTTTCAGGCAATACGTTGTAATAGTTCAAACTTTAAACTTTTTATTAATCTTGTTTGGCAACCGTTTTTTATAATAAATTTGAAAGAGCAATTTATGTGTATATCTAACTTAGTTTTTTACGATGCAAACAGTTATATAATATATATATAATTTTTTTTAATTGTAAGACTTATTTTTATGATTTTTTTCTAAAATTTGTTTTTCATAGATTAACAGTTTGAAAGTTAACTGTTGAAATTTTAGGCAGGATAAATAAAAATAAAACAGGAATTTTTGTAATACTAATCGTGTAATAAACAGTTTTTTGCAGAACTTTTAAATTAGACAGTTTTTTTAATAATATGTATAGTATCGTTATTACAATTCTATAAAGATGTTATTTTAAACTGAGTTTAAAAATTCACTCGAAGAGTAATTTATTTATAAAAAAAATCAAAAAATAGTTTTTATACGAAAGTTGTTATTAAAACCCTATTTGTTTATAAAATTTTATCATTTATAACAACAAAAACAAGTACGTGTTTGCTTGATCTTGAACTTAAACTTTAATCTTAACAACAAAACAATAAAAGACTATATGTGTTTTCAAATAACATACAGAGTAACAAAATATACATAAAAGTTTAGTGAGTTTTGTCAAGACTTTGTAAAGCTGTGATTTTTTTTAAACAATATTCACGATCTTTTACTTTGACTTGACAAAACCTTTTACGTTATTTTATATTAAGATACTTTCTTAGCTAACTTATTAACTGGCTGAAATACAAAAAAAACAAAAATGTGTTCTACATTTTTTAATCCATATTTCTACACTTGCACAAACATGATTGGTTTCTGTTGTAAAAAATTTTAATCAAAAATATTTCAATAAAAAAAAGTAAAAGCTAAAATGTTAACTGCAAAACAGTTTGATATCAGTACAGTTACAAGCTTGTAATCAGCTATTTCAAAATAATTGTTGATTTTTAAAATGATTTTAACAACTCATTTTAAGATTAATTAATAAATTTGGAAATAAAATAAACTAATGCAGCTGGTGATTCAAAAACAAAAATATGTTTTTGAAATATATAAGAAGTTTAAACAAATTTTAAATGTGACATGAAAAGTCTAACGATACAAAATTTGCATCACTCACTTATTTTTTTTAATATAACTAAAAATATATATAAGACATTATTGTATAAACTAAAACACGACATAATAAAACAGACAATTCAAAATGATTGGCTATTAATAACTATTTCATTGAATTTTCAACGAAAGTTTTAATAAAGTGTAAATGAAATATCGTCAATACTTAACGTCTTCAAAAAATATACATATGTTTAATCTAATAATACAAGCCTTTTATTTTATTTATATATTGCGTGAAATGTATTAGACATTTATGAAGTGAAGTATTTATTTTAATATATAAAAGCAAAATAATGTTTTAACATTAAACTTGTATAACACATATAAAACATTTTGAACTCACAAAATTTTTGTAATTTTAAATTTTCCTCACAAAGCATAATGGTTGTGTGATACAATACAAAAAAAAATTTAGTTAAATTTTAGTTATCTAATTACCTTTAAAATAATGTCTTTAGTTTGAAGAAAATTGAATTTCATACTTAGATAGAAATGTTTTTAAAATATTTATCATCATATTATAGAACACATATGGTAATAACTTTAAACCATTATCTCTTCAGTTTTGATTTTGTTTGATTTTAAAAATTTATATTTAAGATTTAAACATAATAAATAAGAATAAATCTATGAAAAAGCTATTATTAAAACAAGCTTTATTAACATTTAATACTCTTTAGAATAAAAAAATGTATTCTTAAAGCATAAAATTTAACAATCGTATGTTGAAGCAAATAATAAATTGGCTCATTTATATTGAAGTAGATACTAAGCTAAACAGGAGAAAAAATTAAATTGTTAATGTTTAAGAGCTTTTACTTTCTATTGTCAATAGTTTTACGATGTTTTATTGCTTAAGATTTTATCATATAAAGTGCTTAAAAAAACTATAAAAAACTATGAAATAGTATTTGCAACACCCCCGATTTTCGTAATTAAATTAAGTAGTGAAGTGATTTTATTAAACCTTAAAATTGTAGTAAATCATATTATCAACAACATAGTTGCTTAAAAAAATAAGATTAATGGTTTTATTACGTTTGTTTCGCATAAGTTTTTTTAAAACCAAAACATAAGTCGTATGCTGAACGATTTAGTTTGATCTTAAAATAGGACACTCAGTTAAAACCAGCGACAAATAACACCCAATCAAATCTGAGAACTGCTTACGGACCAATAATAATGGTTAGGGGTAATCCATATAAACTGTTGGTACACCGTGATGTATACAACCTTATTAAAAAAACTCTACGTATGATAAAATAATAAATTTAAGAAGAGATAAATATTTGGTTTCTTATAATTTTTTTGTGAATTATACTGTAGCTTAAAAGCGTTATTTTATTATTTTGCAATTAAGGTTTTTACATGTTTACACAAGTCTAGTTAAAAATTTTTTTGTTTTTATTCAAAATGTTTTTATGTTTTCTATTATTTCTTAGTTAAACTGTTTTAATAGAAACAATTCTTTAAAATAAACGAAAGATAAATACTTCAATAAAATAGTTAAATCAGCGCTTACAAGTTATAATGTTTTTTAGGTGTAACTTTATTCAGAATGTATTATCAAACATTACTACTTTACAACTGTTTTAACAAATTTAACAAAATAATCTTTTTAAAATTTAGCTAGAAAAGTTAAAGTTTACTGAAACTTAGATATTTAGTTATTTAAAACAATGTTTAGTAAGTTATATAAATACTTTTTAAAATAATTCTATATAAAACTATAAGTAAGTAATCAATGATTTAGGTAAATTCTATTTATCATTACAACTTTTTTAGAAAATCAAACTAAACATACTCCATACTTTAACCTAAGGTTTAAGTATCTCGTCTAAAAACAAAAGAAAATCTGTTTTTCGCTTTTGAAATGAAACTTTAAAAAGCTGAGCAACTTTTAGTTGAAAAAAGTTGTTTGTGTATATTAATACCTGCATTCAATTATAATCTTTAAAACTTAATGTATATAATTAAATATTAAAACTTTTAGAGTAATGGGCTGAATAAAAAAACGTGAACATTTCTAAACTTATAATACTACATATAAACAATTATGTGTAAAAAAAATAACATTTCAAAATAAGGTTTGTTACTTTTTGCTTAAACGTATCAAATAGCTCATCTAACCAAATGTTAAACTAAAATGTTGTTATTTTGAAGTAAATACAAAATAAACATATCTTTTACAAGGCTATGTGATCTCTTTGTTCATTAAAAGTTTACAGCTCCCTATTTTCAATTGTTAATAGTTTTACGACCTTTTATTTTTAAGATGTACATCATAAAAGTTCTTATAAAAAACGTCAACAATTGGAAACCTTTCTTATAAAAACTTTTGAATTTGATAAAATATTTAGACAGACATAGTTAAAAAACAAAAGTAAGTTGTTATTTCTTAATGAGTTCGAACTTTAAAAGTATTTTCAAAAATAAATTGTTTACTAAAATGTTTTAAGTTTTCAATTGAATTTGAATAACTAAAAAAAATGATAATTTTGCTTATTTTTCAACTAAAAAGTAAGATGATCTTTCAAAAATATCTGATGCTAATCTAAAAAGTTTAACATTACTTAATTGCTTAGTAGATTCATCTGAAGCAAATTTTTACTACTTTTAGTTATATAATAATTAAAAAGTAACTGTTTAAAAATATAGATTTAATCGTTTGCTAACAAAAGATCCTATTGAATCAAGCTAACTGGAATATAAATAAAAACAAATTACACATTTCATATATTCACTTAACCCACCGACTATAATTATTTACTTCTTTTATGTATTAACTTCCAAGTTTATTTGGAAGTCTGTATTCAAATCACAGATGAACCGTGCTTTTTTACCTATTACGCCTAATAGAGCTAGAGGATGTTTTTACTGCAGGTTTATACTTAGCATATGGCCACCTTGTTATTTTATGTTTTAAATTTTATCTTTCATATATAACACAGTTTAGTTATTAAATATTTAAAATATCTGTATGGGATATTTAATTTAAACACCCAACTGCTATTTAATAATACAGCATTTAATTATTTTGATAATTTTTATATACTGTATATATGTAATTTAAGTCATTGTGATTTTATGTGTGTCGCTATAAATTAATTATCGGTCAGTGTTTTGTAAGCTTAATAACAAGTTTGTTTTTTTGTGTTTTGTTTCCTTAAATTTCAAATTTTCACATTTTTAATTTTACATATAAACTAATTCTTCTTCCTAGATGTATGTAGTTTTGATTTTGTTATAATTTAAGATTTAATCATTACAAACATTTAATATATAAAACACACGTTATAAAAAGTTCCTGTGACTTTTATTGTCTTTACCGTTGTTAAATTACATTGATTCACTAACTAATGGTTGTTGTTTCATTTTTATCCAAAATAGATTATATACTACTTTTCATAATATAGCGCTTTTTTGCTTTCCTAATCATAAGTACTAAATTAGCCAAGTTTATAATATAAATTAAATAGTTGATTTAACCTTCATATACATTGTGACGTAATTGTTGTATGTATTTTGTACAATGAATGACAACGATAAAAAATTTGAATTAGTATTTCTTTCAGTTAATTTGAGTGGTTTGTTTATATTATGATTTGTTGTTTTGTTGTGTTTTTTAGTTTGCTTTACTTAATTAGACTTAACAATTACGAATATTGTATAGTTTTACAATAGTCGGATTTAACATTAAGTATTTTACCTATTATTAACTATTAACCTTTATAAATTTATGTTAATTATTTTATTTTAATTTTAATGAAAACATGTATACACCTACTTTATTTTATGCTTCTATTCTTACATATCAGTAAATATTTTTTACAGAACCCAGTTGAAGTTTGTTGATTAGTTAACACAGAGAAACATATGTTGGCACAATAAAGAAAGATTACAGTAACCTCTCGCTTATTTACGCACATTGTGTCCACAGAAAAAGTGCGTAAAGATATGAGAGATCGTAAAGAAACGAGAGGAACCAAATATTTTCCCCATAATGGCTGTTTTTTAATATTGCTTCTAGTTAAAAGTAGACTGGGCACTTTCCCAATTTTAACTATTTGTTTACTGCATTTATAGATATGAAAACAACAGATAAAACTAAACATATATCAAAAAAAAGGGTTTGAATTTCTATAAAATAATAATAATACAAGTAGAAACAATTTTACTATTTTAATAATAAGTAGAAATTATCTTTATTTATATGGAGCATTTATATTTTATTCTACTTATCAAGTTCAATTTATATTTAAGCATTTCTTTACAACTATAAAATGGTGTTTATTAATATATAGGGCAAGACTGCTGTATTATTTCTTTGTGTTTTAAACTCTCATTATTTCATTATACTTTCATTATTAAACACAGTCATGTTTTTCAGAATTTCGATTTAATCTCTTATTGTCAACGAAATTTCTGATATACTGAGGTATAAATAAATGTTTATCAATTAGTCAAGGAACATAAATTTACAAAGTCTTAAGATATAAAGAAGTGTGTTAGCATTCAAAAACATATTTTAATTTTAAAATATACATTAAAACTAATTTGTGCAATATTAAAAAAAAATTAAAATTTTTATTTTCTGAACTTTATAGAATTCTGAAATGCGTAACTAAACGAGAGTGCGTAACGTCACAAGTGCGTAAAGATCCGAGAGGTTATTGTACTGTATAATTTGTTTTTATTTTGAGTAATCAAAAAGTAGTTATTTTAATTAATTTTTTTCCTATGTAAAATTAATGAAAAAATAAGGCTCATTAATAAATTTTAACAGAAGCACAGTAAATAAAAAAGATTAAACACTAAAACTAAAAAACACGTCATAAACACTAAATATACTTTTCTAGTTAAAAATTCAACACGGCTGTTTGTTTATTTACCTAAGCTTGGACCGATTTAATATTCAACAAGTTTTAGTCTAAAAAATCAATTAGACAAACATTATTAAATAAAAAGAAATTTTCAGACAAACCTTGTTATAGTTTATATTCGACTTTTAACATTTTTAAACAATCTAACTTAAAAACCGTTTTTTATGATAAATTTGAATAGAGCATTTTTGGTAGCTGTCTAAATTGCACGAGGGTACAAAATTGTACATATGCACATAAGGATATGATACTTTTGCACGAGCAGACAATTTTGCACGGTTTTTATTTTTTTTGGTTTAAATTTTAACTTTTTTTCTCAACTTTTGTTTTTGCTAAAACTGTTACCGCTAACCCTTACCGTCGATCGGTAAATTATTTTATTTTAATTTTGAAATTAGTTTTATGTATTTTTTATTTATTTAATTATTCTTCTTACCATCACTTTTACCCCTAACCCTTACCCTCGGTCCTAGCTTTTTTTTTAGTTAAATTTTTACTATATCATTTTTTATTAATAATTTTTATTATGATTTTTTTTACTATAACTGTTATTGCTAACCCTTACCCTCGGATAATAATTTAATTTTTTCATTTTTTTTTCGGTTTTTTTTTTTTTTTTTTTTGTATTTTTTTCCTCTCGTGCGAAAATGTAACTTATGCAAAATTGACCCTTGCTGCAAAATTGTCTTCGTGCAGTTTTGTTCCCTCGTGCAATTTAGTAACCTCGTGCAATTTTACTTTGTGCAATTTAGACCCATTTCGAAACATTTTATGTGTATATCTAACTTAATCTTTTACGATGTAAACAGTTTCATTATAAATACTTTTGTAGTTGAAAATTAAAAGACTTAGTTTAATGACATTTATCTGAATTTTATTTTAAATAGACTAACAGTTTAAAAGTTAACTGTAAGATTTTACTGATTATATATGTACGGATTATGAAGTTTAAGTAGAATGTTTAAATATGTAACATAAAGCAAAAACTATTGTCGTACTAATCGTAATAAACACTTTCTTGCACAACTTTTAAAATAAAGAGTTTTTTTTTTTAATAATAAGTATAATATCTTTATTACAAGTTCAAAAACAAATACTATTTTAAACTAAGTTCAATACTTTACATAA
This sequence comes from Thalia democratica, assembly GCF_965202585.1. Classification (NCBI taxonomy): domain Eukaryota; kingdom Metazoa; phylum Chordata; class Thaliacea; order Salpida; family Salpidae; genus Thalia; species Thalia democratica. Next base: position 3,178,278 of record NC_139171.1, on the reverse strand, counting down.
ATTTTAATTAACTTGAAAAATCGAAAAATAGTTTATATACAAAATATGTCATTAAAACCATAATAGGTTTAAACACTTTATTAACTACCTATCTATCGTATTGTTTTTGCCATTTCACATAAAAAATACTTAATTAATTTTTTTATTACAAAAAAAATTTACTTCTTTGCTATATGATAGTAGAATAATTAAAGTAAACCCTTAAATCATAGCAAAAAATGAATTGCTACAACATAAAATTCGTCTGTGAAAAAGAATATGTCTACACTTTTAAATATTTAAAGCAACAAAATTATCTAAAACAAGTACGTGTTTGCTTGAACAACTTCTATTCTTACATTACAGTAAATATTTTTTACAGAACCAGTTGAAGTTTTTTGATTAGTTAACACAGAGAAACATATGTTGGTACAATAAAGAAAGATTACTGTATAATTTGTTTTTATTTTATGTAATCAAAAAGTAGTTATTTTAATAAATTTTTTTTCCTATGTAAAATTAATGAAAAAATAAGTCTCAGTAACAATCAAGAACGTACACTAAAAAACACGTCATAGATACTAAATATACTTTATCAGTTTATAATTCAACACGGCTGTTTGTTTATTTACCCAAGTTTGGACCGATTTAAAGTTTATATTATTCAACAAGTTTTAGTCTAGAAAATCAGTTAGACAAACATTATTAAATAAAAAGAACTTTTCAGACAAACCTTGTTATAGTTTATATTCGACTTTAAACATTTTTTAGCAATCTAGTTTAAAAACCGTTTTTTATGATAATTTTGAATAGAGCATTTTTGGTCGCTGTCTAAATTGCACGAGGGGACAAAATTGTACATATGCACATAAGGATATGATACTTTTGCTCGAATGGTCACTTTTGCACCAGCAGACAATTTTGCATGGTTTTAATTAATTTTTTTGTTTAAATTTCAACTTTTTTTTTTGCTAAAACTAATTTTTGTATTTATTTTAATTTCTTCATACGTCATAATTTAAAGTTACTTTTTAAGCTATTCACTTTACAAAATTTTTTCAAATTTCATTAAAAATTTATCACTTGAAAAAGAATTCTTGTATGGTTTTGAAAAGCTTTGTGTAATAAAATATAAAAAACAAAATGAATAGTATATTGATATTAAGTTGCAAATGGTATATAAATACGTTCAAAAACCTTCCCAAAATAGTACTTATTTTAAAATAAAGACATGTTTTTTTAATAGTAAGTATAATATAATTGTTACATGTTAGAAAACAAATACTATTTTAAACTAAGTTTAATACTTTAATTAAGTATTAGTTTACTTGAAAATCGAAAAATAGTTTAAATACAAAAGATGTCATTAAAACCATATTTAGTTTAAACACTTTATTAACTACCTATTCAGCATATCGTTTTTGTCATTGTCAAAAAATATACTTAAGTAATTTTTTTATTAGAAAAAAGTTACTACTTTGCTATTTGATAGTAAAATAATTTAAATACACCATTAAATCATAGCAAAAGTTAAAAGGCTACAACATATAATTCGTCTTTTAAAAAGTTTCTGTCTACACTTCCAAATATTTAAAACAACAAAAATTGACTAAAAACAAGTACGTGTTTTCTTGATCTTGAACTTAAACTTTAATCTAAACAACAAAAAAATAAAAGACTATATGTGTTTTCAGATAACATACAGAGTAACAAAACATACATAATAGTTTAGCGAGTTTTGTCAAGACTTTGTAAAGCTGTGATTTTGTTTAAACAATATTCACGATCTTTTACTTTGGCTTGAAAATGCCTTTTCAGTTTTTTAAAATAAAAAACTTTCTTAGCTAACTTATTAACTGGCTGAAATAAAAAAAAATTATTTCCTACATTTTTGAATTAAATAAGACAGTTTTTTAATAATAAGTATTGTATCGTTATTACAAGTTCTAAACAGATGTTATATTAAACTGAGCTTAAAAATAAAAATAAAAACTGAGTTTCTGCAGAACGAATGAATCATAATATCAACAATGCAGTTACTTAAAACTAAGTGAAAATAATGTTTTTTTAATTTGTTTGTTTTGAAAAAGTTTATCATCAAGAATATAAATCTTATGCTGATTGATTTAGTTAATGAAGATAAATTTTTTTTATTCAACTGATTATGTGTATTCAACAGTATTTAGGATTAATTATGATAATATCATGATCTTTTCTTGCACAAAATTTTATTCGTGTTTAAAAATATTTAGCATTTAAAGTGATCAGCAACAGATTAACAAAACAGATTTAATAGAAAAACTATTGTGAAAAATATTTTCAGAATTATATTATGGAGAAAAAACGTCAGTTAGCTGAATAATATACCTTAAATATTATATTAGCAGTACAACTTGAAATATTAACACTGTTAGATGAAAATTTAGTTATTTTTATATTTGTTAGATCAGCTATCGTTGCACTGTATAACTTGTAATAATGATAAGTGATAATTATCTAACCAATGGTAACTTTATGGAAACAAAACCTAGTTAGTAAGGTTAGTCTACAAATTTAAAATAAACCTTAAAATGTTTAAAAGGTTTCAATTTGTTTTAAACAACTTATTGTTAACAATAAATTAAACAATTAATTTTTTATATGCAAACTTTGTTTTAAATACAAATCACTGTTGTTGAAAAAATAATCTAACTACTTAAGTATTAAAACTTAAAGATTAAACGGCTAAATTATTAAAAGGTAAACTTTTCAAAACATGTAAAACTATTTAAAATACATTGTGTTTAAAAAATAACATTTTCAAAATTATTTTCACTAAATTTTATTCAAACGTAAGAAATTTCTCATCTGACCAAAAATTAACCTAAAACACGTTGTTGTTATTTTGAAGTAAATACAAAATAAACATAACTTCTTCAAGACTTTGTAGTTTTTCTCTTTGATAAAAGTTTAAAGCTCTCGACTTTCAATGGTTAATAGTTTTACGACATGTTATTACTTAAGATGGACACCATAAAAGTGTTTATTGAAAAATCAAGAATTAACAACCTTTCCTATTAAAAAATATATATTTAACAAAAAAACTAGAAAAAAAGAGATTAAAAATCAAAAGTAGATTGTTATTACATAACAAGTTCAAAATTTATTAAAGCGTGTTAAAATAACTCAAACTTTTAATAAGTTTCTTTTAATTCTTAATTAAAAATGCATATATAAGTAATAAAAGATTATTATGCTTTTTTTTCAACTAAGAAGTTAAATGTCCTCTCAAAATTATTTCATTTTATTAAAAAAAATACAACCACATTTAGTTGCTTGTAGAAAATATATGTATGTGGAGAAAACTTATACTGCTTTTAGTAATGTACTAATTATCGAAAAACGAATTAAGCTTGTCAATTTTTTTTCTCTTGTAAAATTGTTAAAAAAAAGCAATGTAAAACTGTTTAACAAAAGTACAGTAAATAATCAAGAATGCACACTAAAGCTCAGAAAAAAGTCATAAACACTAAATATACTTTAATAAAGTTTAATATTCAACAAGGCAAAATTTTTACTTACCTCAGTTTAAACCGATTTAAAGTTTTTAGTATTCAACAAATTTTAGCGTATAAAATCGATTAGACAAACAGCACATTATTATATTATCGTGTTATAATTAAATAAAATGAACGTTTCATACAAAACGACGTAAAAGTGTGTTTTTGACTTTATAAATTAGTTTTTTTAGTCAGTTTAAAAATATTAATAAATAAATATTTAATAATATATTTTTATAACATAAAACACTTATTAAAACTGAAACCGTAACTTTAAACGTTGTTTTCATTAAATAATAATAGTTGTTTTGATACTTTTGAAGAACAAAACTCTTATGTTAAGTAAATGTCACTTTTATTTCAATTGCAATAATTTAAACATTAATTTGACAATTATTACATTAATAGATGCAAAAATAACTACATAAAAAGTACAGCACAGTTTTCACGTAAACTATAAGTTTTTAGTAAAAAAAATATATTTCTGCATTTATTTACTGCTTTTATTTGAAAACAAATGTTTAAATATAAAAAAAAAAAAATTAAGAATTACCACTATCAATACGAGCTTTTCAACTCGTTACAAATAAATTGAACATCAAGCAACTACAAACATAATAATTGTTTGTAAAATATACTACTCATGATACCAACATCTTGTGGTAATTAAAATGTTATGCTATTAATTTTGCAAGTAAAAAGAGAGATGTCGATTGAAGAATGAAGGAAAAGTTAGAGACTTTAAAGTTTAAAAAAAGTAAAAACTTGTTGACATATGTTGTAGCAAATAACAAGTACAAATTAATTACTGCTAATAGCTAGATAGACAGGCTCATTTAATTTTGTAGGAAGCAATACACTGCCATGTTTTATTATGTATGGTTCTCCGATTCATGCTAAAAGTTTACTTTAACAGTGAATATGCAATAGTTTACAAAAACTATACTTTATATGCTTGATAAGTAATTTAAAAAAGATGTCTAGTAAATGGATAAAATTTTCAAGTGTCATTTTTAATTTTATATATTGGGGTTAGAAATTAAGTTTAGACACTGTATTACTACTTTTATTTTATTTTTAGTTAAACATAAAGTAGTTTTATTTTTACATTATAATTAAATAATTTTCTGCAGTGTATAGGCATTCTGAAAATCTGATAAAGAAAATAACAAGTTAATGCTAGTTGTTAAATTTGTGAAATTCAATTTAAAAAGTTAACTCATACCTATTAACCTAAAAAAATAAAAAAGAAGCGTGAAAAATTTTGAAAGTTTAGAAATTGAATTTTGTGGTGCACTGTAATAAAGTAAATATAAAAATTTGTTAAAAGTTTGTTTAAATAATTTTAATTTATCTTATGTATTTTTTCGCCGTAAAGATGCTAACAGAATAAATAAACAACAAATAGTTATAAAAACATTGAAAATTTGAAATTAAACAGTCAGTCTACAAATTGAAAAATTTTGATTAAAATATTTATTTTATTCAATTTTCTGTTATATTTTGTATAATAAACAATGAACTTTACCGCACGATCAACAACAACAACATCCGAGACAATCCTACGACCGGTTTCGTCCTAATTAGGACTCATCAGGCAGGAATAGTCGCGAGAAACCTGTTATAGGCTGTTATATTTTGGTCATATAGTGTCTATTTGCTTATGCTTTGATTGTGTACTACCCTGTAACTAGAACAAGTTGTGCTTATATAAGCTCAATGTTTAGAATCAAAGCTTTAAATAAATAAAAATACTCTTAAGTTTGAAAATATTTTCTATATATTCGCAAGCAACTTCTTGAATTACTTAATAATTTCATAAACTTATCGGTAAACTAAATGAATTTTATCATCAAGCTTCTAGAAATTTGTTTGTAATTTATTTTATTTTTGACATTTTTACTTGAATGTATGGTAGCTACAATTAATAAGTAAGTAATAAAAGATTTTTGACTAGACTTTTTTTTGAAGTATTTTCCAACCAACAAACACTAGTTTAGATTAATTTATTTTGATCAATGAAGAAGTTATACAAGTATTGTTAGAAAAGAGTACAGGAATTTGAAATATTTTGACAAAATAAAATTTGTCTTAGTCTTTATTTTAGTTTTATCATTTAAATACAAAACGTATTTTTTCTTAGATTCTGTTCACTTAAGAAGTTTACAAGTTAGCTTTAGCAATACAGTTAGTTTTGTATAAATTAGACTTGATTATTGGTTTCGTTTAAATAGAGATTTTTAATTTGTATACCAAGTTTATATATATCAGTACTTTAGTTTTAAACAATACTTTAATTATTTAAGTATTTTTTTTCTAAACAAAAAAATTTGCAATGGAACTTTATTCTTTTATTACAGAAAAACATGTATTTATAATTTCAATTAAGTTATGAAAATAAACCCAAATAAGCAGTTTAAATTACGATGTCGAAGTATGTGTAAAAATATGTTTAATGTTAAATATTTTAGATGTATTTATTAAAAACTTGTTATAAATAATGTTTTACTTTTGTTCAAATTGTACTGTTTTTATCAGGTGTCTATAAAATAAATTATAGCATGTAGTGAGATATTTTTTGTATGTTTCAAATAAGCTAAGAAAGTTTATCAGGTTTTTATCTCACATTTAACTTCAAAAGATAGAAATACTTTATTAATTTAAACGTTTGTTTTTGTAATTTATTACGATCTTAAGTTCTGACAAGTTAAATTAAAAAAAAGATTTCTTTGATTTAACTTAATTGTTTAAACATTTTTTAATGTTTGTTTCACTTAGCGATACTAATATTAGAAAAAAAACGCTGAATGCTAATAAATAAAACGGAATTGTTTTTGTTTGCATAGTTCAGTTAAGAGCATAAGTTGTAAACATTTCATAATGTAATAAACAATCTCTATTTCTTTCGAAGGTATTTTTTATTTATGAATATCAAGTTTGATACTTTTAAGTCAAACAATTGTGTAGCAGTGTTAACATTCTTAAACTTTGTTTGTAGTTATTTTAAGAGCGACATTTTCATTTCATATTTTACAACTGCGATTTAAAAAAAAAAAAAGGAAAATTCTACTGTTGTTATTCAAAATTAAATAAAAGTGTTTATAAGATTAAAACATAGCAATTTTTTGTTTTAGAATTAAAAAACGTTTCATTTTATTATTATATAAACACAAATTCTGTTAAGTGTTTTGTTAAATGATGTTAATAAAACTTTGTTACTTGCTCATTTATTTATGTTTATATCAACTAAATAATTAAATTTATCTATAAACTGTTCTTTAAAAATCTAAGCTTTAGTTATGAATAAAGTTTTGTAACAATAAAAAACTATTTTTGTATACTGTGTTGTAAATAAATATTGTCTAAAACTTATCTTATAAATTTGTTTCTATTACCCTAAACATTTTAGTTTAAAAAAAAACCTAATGAGCCAAATAAAAGCTACTTAAAAATTTAAAAAAATCATCTGCAGTTTACAAAGTTTAGCCATAGTTTTCTTTTTATATTCAAAAGTATGTTTGTATAAATTTGAGTATAATATAAAACTTTTTATTTTACTCAATTTTAATTTTTATCTTAGTTATTGATGAATTTAGATTGAATAATAACATATTTCTTTAACATTTAATGTTTAACATTGTGATTTATATTGCTTAATATGCTTAATTTATATAAGCTTGTTAAAATTTATAAATTTTATACAACTCATACTTCAAAGTTATTCAATTGAATAACACTTAGCTAGTATGATCTTTTTAATTTTGTTTATTTGAGTTTTGGTTTTGTGAGTTTTGCCTTTTAAAGTTTCATATTTTGCTTAAGTATTGTCGTTTTTTTAATTTTTTAGATTTTAAGTTAACAAATTTGATTTTCTTTATATTTTTAATATCGAGTAGAAAAAACAATTTATTCAACAGAAATGTAAAAATGTCTATATCGTGCTCCATATGCAAAGAGGACATACATTTTTGTAACGAAGAAATATCTGTTTTGCATTGTGGACACATGTACCACCAAACTTGTGTACAGCAATGGTTTAGTACCGACTCCATTTGTCCTGATTGCAGGTCCCTAGTTGTAAGAGAAAACTACGTCAAGAAAATTTACCCTTCTCTTTATGAAGATGCAGATATTGTTTACAAAGGATCATCTGATGAAACTAAAACCATACTGCAAGTTTTAAATGAAAGCAACACAAACTTTCAAAAATTACTAATCAAAAGATTTACTCTTCTTGAAGAACAAAATAAAGAATTATCTAATAGAAACTCAAAGTTGGATGAAAAACCTCAAAATTACTTGGACCACGATGAGAGCTTTGCAGAAAGAAAAAAATACTAAAGATAAAAAAAATGATAAACTGATCAATGATAACGGAAAACTAAGTGCAGATTTAGTAACATTAAAAGAAAACTTAAAAACAATATCTCAAGAGTTAAAGACTCTAAAAGAACAAAGTGCGCTAAATGAGTTAGCTCTTAAAGACTTACAGACAGAAAACAGCAAATATAAAGAAGATAACAATAAATTAAAAGAAAAAATTGAAACATTAAAAGCAGAAACAAAATCACTAGAACAAAGCTTAATGTTGTTATCTACGGAGTCAAAGACCTTGAAACAACAAAATATTTTAAACTCGTCAGCTCTTATAAACTTAGAGACAGGAAATAACATTTATAAAGCAGAAAACAAAAAATTACTAGAAGAAAATAAGAAATTAGAAGCGGATAATAAATCACTTGAACAAAACTTAAATTTATTATCTAGAGAGCTATCAACAATTAGAGCACGAGATGAAACAGAATTTAAAAGGTTAGAAGCAGAAAATAAGAAATTTAAAAGCAAGTTAGGTACCGTGTTAAACAACTTACTATCCGATGATTGTATTAATGATGGTGAATTTACCAGTACAAGTTAGTTTCTTATATATTTAGTTCAAAATTAATAAACTATATTTATTACTCATAGCTGTAATATTTTTGTAAAATGAAGATTGATCTAGATAAAACAAACTTAATTGTATTAACTTTATATTGAGTTATAGTTCTAATAAAGAGCTCAACTAGAAAGGAGCAAATAAACACTAATTAGATAATTTTAGATTGAGAGTTTTATTCAACACGGTGTTTCATGCAAACGCAATGATCACGATTAAAAACCCTATAAAGTAAGATAGAAAAAGCCATGTATACTATCAAAAGATGCTACTAAACAACATTAATCAACACTAGTTATATTCTCATTACAACGGATTAAACTAAATGAGCTTTCTAAATTAACAAAAAGATTCCAACATGCTTTATGGCCAATTAAGTAAAACCTATTGGATAAGTAGAAAATAGATAAATAATTAAATAACTAGAAAACACAAATGCAACAATAATACAATAAAAATAATACTAATAAAATAACACTAAATTAACAACAAAATAAAATGCAAGCACGAATGTAATATACTTATAAAATTTGTAAATAGGACATGACAATGTTAAGATTTTAAATAAAACTTAGCAAAGTGTCTACATTTACAAGTTAACTCAGTTCACTCAATGTTATGACATGGTTTATTAAAATCACCAACAAAAGTATTGACACGTATATAAAATTTGATATAGAGGAGTCTTATTCAAGTATATCAAAAAACTTGTTACTGAAATCCATCGAATTTGCAAAGAAATACATGAAAATAACCATCTCAGACATAAAAATTATACTGGACTCTTGCAAGACAGTCCTCATACATGACAACAAAGTTTGGATCAAAAAGAATGCAAACGAAGACCTATTTGACGTGCCGATGGAAAGTTACCATGGCGCTGAAGTTTGCGAGTTAATCGGTTTGTTCCTATTAAACAATCTACACCAATTTTTATCTAAAGAAAACTTCGAGTTATACCGCGATGATGGACTTTCGATAATTAAAAAACGTTCAATAAGAATAATAGAAAAGACAAGAAAGGATATCAGAACAGTTTTCTCGTAACAAAACTTAAGAATTAAGATTGAACTAGACAGCAGCAAGATAGATTCCCTGGATATTTAACTTGATCTTCAAAATGGTATATACAATCCCCACTGAAAATCTAACGCAAAAAGAAAATACATAAATATAAACTCAAATTATCCACCAAGTGTCAAAAGAGAACTTTATAATATGATACAAAATAGATTATCTGCTCTGTCAAAAAACGAATCTATGTTTAACAAATACAAAGAACCGTACGAAGAAACGTTAAAAAACAGTGGTTTTAATAAAGTCCTAGAATACTCAAACTAAAAAGATGACATAGCTGATAAAAAAAGAAAAACAAGAAGAAAAAAGAAAGTATTATACTACAACCCTCCATTTAGCTTAACTTTAAAAACCAAACTAGGAAAAGAATTCCAAAAGTTATAGGACAAACACTTCCCCAAAAACGGACCCCTTAATAAAGTTTTGAACAGAAAAACGATCAAAATTAGTTACTTGTGGATGCCCAACATAGAATCCGAAATTAGCAAATCAAATCTTAAAATAATAGAGGAAATCAAAAACCAAGAGAAAAATGAAATAACTTGCAATTGCAGAGTTAAAACACCATGCCCAGTGGAAGGTAAATGCCTTTCAAGAAGTGTTATATACAAAGCTTTTGTAAGACACAATAACAAAGAACACTATTATATTGGATCTACCGCAAGAAACTTCAAAATAAGATACAACGAGCACATACACTGATTAGAAACAAAAATCTGAGAGAATCGACGAAACTGAGCTCTTTCATTCAGGCCGCCAAATTCAAAAAGAAATGACCAAGAAAAACGTTAAGTGGAAGATTATACATAAAGTTAATCAACACAAACCGAGCAAAATTTGCTCCCTGTGCAATGTAGAAACACTTGAAATAGCATTTGCTGATAAAAAGTCATCTCTCAACTCCAGAATTGGTAAATGCAGACACTTCGCTAAGTTTTATTTAAAATCATAACATTGTCATGTCCATATTTACAAATTTTATAAGTATATTACATTCTTGCTTGCATTTTATTTTGTTTTTAGTTTACTTTTATTTTAATTAATTAATATTATTATTTTTATTGTATTATTTTTGCTTTTGTGTTTTCTAGTTATTTATTTATTTATCTATTTTGTACTTATCTAATAGGTTTTACTTAATTGGCCATTAAGCATTTTGGAACCTTTTTGTTAATTTAGCATGCTCATTTAGTTTAATCCGTTGTAATTAGAAATATAGTTAGTGTTGATTAGTGTTGTTTAGTAGCATCTATTAATAGTATATATGGCTTTGTCTATCTTACTTTATAGAGTTTTTAATCGTGATCATTGCGTTTGCATGAAACACCGTGTTGAATAAAACTCTCAATCTGAAATTGTCTAATTTAAATAAACGTATAAATTAATATATTTTTGTGACTTTAACTGCAAGAAAAAAAATTAAATAGTAAATTTATTGAAACAAAAACTTAAAAATTTTTTAAAGGTGCAACTCAAGTAGACTTAGAATGCCCCTCTCAACAAATAGCATCAAAAATAACTGAAAATTTGTCATGTTCCTCAAAACAATCTGATGTAAAATTATCTGAAAATGTTCCATGTTCCTCCAAACAATATGAAGCAAAATCATCTGAAAATGTTCCATGTTCTTTCAAACAATATGATGTAAAAACTACTGAAAATTTACCATGTTCCTCCAAACAATCTGAAGTAAAATCATCTGAAAATGTTCCATGTTCGCATGTTTCCAAAAATGATATCAAAGAGGATATTTTTTTAAGTAAATTTTATAATATTTAAACTATGTAATATACTTTCAAGTAAGCTTATATGTTTTGCTGTTTTGTTATTTGGTAAAATTTTTTTTTTACGTTTTGCTAATTCAATGGTAATTAACTTGTGTAGACGTTATTTCTCCATGAAAATTGTTTTCAAAAATAAGAAAAAAGTTAGTAATACTTTTGAAGTTTCAAAAACTTTTACTAAAGCATAACTAAAAATTTTTCTTAACAAATTTAGAAATTAACTTTGAAATTAAAACTTAATAAAGAGATTAACATAAATAACAGTTTAAAATGTTATTTATTATTTACCTAAATAAGTTTAGCTTTATTAAATATGTATGATATTTAGTATCAAAATATTTATTATTTAATATTAAATATGAAAAAGTATAATATTTCTTTTCAACAGGTTCAAGATCTCAAATAGGATCAAGAAGCTTCTATCAACAATCAGCAACAAAAACAACTGAACATTCAAAAGGTGAAGTTTTGCAAAAGGAGTCTGTGACCACTGAAAAAGGTTTAGATGAAAATTTGACTAGTCATTCAAGTAAGTTTCATAAAGATAAAGTCTTAAGACTGATTAACTTTTCTATATAATAAGAAACCTCCTATTATTTTAAATCAAAAAATTTAGTTAGATTAAAACTGTACATTGCTTAAATAGTTCTAAAATAAAAGGACTTTCTAACCTAAATTCCTAACTAAATAGTTTAAAACTATATAAAGCGTAACATATTAGAATAAACAAACGATAGTTACTTTTTAAACACATTAATAGATAATAATAAGTGAAGCTATATAAAATTTGAATAAACTTTATTTTTATTCAATTTTATTATTTAGATTAATTTATATTTAAATTTAATTCTACTGACTTAATTAATTAAATAAAAACTGTTTTCTTTATTTCTTAAAGTGCAAATCAAAAAAGTACATAGTTTATTATGTTTTCCTAGTTGAAATACTAGTAGCTTTAACTATTTTTCAACATGTTATTATCAAATTTTAGACAACATGACAATATAAGTACTTTGTTTTATCTCAGAAATAAAGTGCTTTAGGTATCTAGACAATTAAAAAAAACTTTTATAGATTCAAGCAGCTTAACTGATAAAGCATCAAAAAAATCTTCTCAAAGTTCAGTAAAAAAATTGATGAACAAAATCTGGACATCGAAAAATGTATTTTTGGAAAAAAAAGTATCACCTCTTACTAAACTCGTGCAAGAAAACAGGAACTTAAGTGATATTCCATCGAGTATTTTTGGTGGGTTTCTTATATTATAATAAATATTTAAGAAATATATTTTACATCTTAGCACAAAAGTAACAGATATTTCGTGTAATATTCATAACTCAAAAAAGTCAGTATTGAAAACGTTCGAAAATTCCTTTTTTTTTTTTTTTAATAATAATTCTTAAATAAAAAGAAAATTTACCTATTCTAAATTATATAAAATTAGGTTTTGGCAAAAGGTTATTTTTTAATTAGCGTTTTAATTTTCTTTAGATGCAAAAAATATAAATGTTTTATAAAAAAAATTGTTTTGAAACATGCTTGTGTTGTTATTTAACTCAAAAGTAGCTGACATTTATGTGTAAAGTTTTTAATTAATATTAAATGTAAAAGATGTGCGTAAAGATGAGAGAGGTTACTGTAAACTGTATTTAACTAGAACTTTATTGTTCTAGTTAAAACTTAAACAAGTTGGTTTAAGTGCAAATGCACTGAAGCGACCGTTCTGTACATTTGCACTTAATCCCACTTAGTTAACATCACAACAGCGGTTTCTCGCGACTAAGCCTGCCTGATTAGTCCTAAAAATGACGAAACCGGTCGTAGGTTGTCTCGGATGCCGTTGTTGTTGGTCGTACGGTGAAGTTTATTGTTAATTATCGATGGCAAAAAACACCCTAACTTTGTTGATGATGGCTGAAATAAATACTGCTTAAAACTGATAAAACAAGCGTGGAGAGTAGAATCTCGTATAAGCTGACTATAAGCTGTGAATAATTTGCCTGCGTAACTTTTTCGGACTTTACCCACAAACGGTCGCTTCAGTTCATTTGCACTTAAGCCCGCTGGTTAAAATCACAACAGCGGTTTCTCGCGACTAAGCCTACCTAGTGAATCCTAAAAAGGACGAAACCGGTCGTAGGTTGTCTCGGATGCCGTTGTTGTTGTTCGTGCGGTGAAGTTCATTGTTTAATACACATATATATATATATATATAGTAATCAGTATAGAAATATTAAGTTTTATGCAGAAATAAAATTTTACTAGAAAAATGTTTTACATTGCTCGAGTAAGTTACTTAATTTTACTTTAAGTTAAATTTAGTAGGGTTTTAGTTTTATTAAAATAATTTTTGAAGGTGGATACATACATTTTGCATTTTCCTTTTCTTGATTAGTGATTCAGTATTATCTGCTTACTTTATTTTTATAAATTACAAAGTCTGCAGGTAAAAAAATGTTTTCTAATATATACCTAAACAAGCATTCAACTCCAATTTTTTGTCAAACTTAATTGACCAAAATTTTATAAAATAACTACACTTTTATTTTACCTGGCGTCCTCTAGTTTTAAAAATATGGTTTAACCTATGGGATAGAAAAGTTATATTTAAATAAAATTCATAAATTTACAGGTCAACTGAAAGGACTTGTAGAAAATAATCAAGAAGCAAAAGCAATTGTAGTTGCAGATAAATGGAACAACCACAATTACCAGTATTTGATAGATGAGGAAAAGTGGGTTAAAATAGACAAGTTTCCTAATTCAGTAGGTTTTATAAACAGCATTCACGAAATTAATAATGTTTGTTACGTAGTTGGTGAGAAAGGAATCTCAAGGTTGGACTATGAGTTTCACAAATTTCCATCAAATGATGAACATTATTATATTTGGTGCACTTCATGCCGAGTTGGAAACAACATTTTAGTTGGTCGTATGAATATTTTTTTTCATGAAAACATGTTGTTCAATACAGTCAGTAAACAATGGAGTGATGTACACATTGAAACAAAAAGAAGATACTTCGATGCTGTTTATTATCTTAAAAAAATTTGGATAGTTGGTTGGAATGGACTTGATAAATATGGAAGTTACAAAACACTCAACACAATACAAATATATGATCCGGTTAACAAAACTACATCTTTATCACCAATTAAAATGATACAAGCAAGAAGAAGTCACAAAGTAATTGTTTATAATAAAAAACTATTCGTGTTTAGTGGATATGATAAAGATGATAATCCACTAAACACTGTTGAAATGTATTCACCAGACACTAACAAGTTTGTTATCATGGCTCCAATGAAAATTGCTCGATACAAATTTGCTTGTTGCAGAGTTCGAAACCTTGTGTATATTATTGGTGGAATGACTGGAGGTTTGAATTGTACAAGTTCAGTTGAAGCTTACAACCTCGACACTAACGAATGGTGTGATGTAGATAACTTTCCTGTTGCTGAATATGGTTTACACGCTTGTGCTGTTAACAATAAACTTTTGTAGTTCAAAAAGTAAAAACAATTAAAATATCAATAACTAAACTGAACAAAATTTTAGTTATTATACTTTGTTCCAATTAATTTTTTATGGAAGATATAGTTGGCATTAATTTTAAATGTGTTAATAAAATATAATCAATTTTCAAACTTGAAATATTCTTAATTAAAGTGTTCAATATTTAACTTAAATTAAAAATTTATAGTTTTTTGTTTATAAATTCTACTTCTTGTATTTCTTGATTGCTATAAGTTCTTATTACTATTGGCAAAAGTTTAGTTGGGTAGTTTAGTTTAAGTTTTCAAAAAATTTAATGTTTATCGTGATTATGTAGTAATAAAATACTGTTTAAATGTATTGATTTTATGGTACTATTTAAAGTTTAAACTATACTCATAAAAAAGAGTTTAACGTTTATAAAATATTTTTTATAATTGAACATGTTTTTATACTTTTATTAGTAATTGGAATACTGACTAAATACTGTTATTAAATATCCGTATTTCTATTTACGTTATTTTTTAAAACTTTTAAAATTATTTATTTAATAGTAAGCAATTAAGCGTCACATACTTAAATTTAATTTTCACAGAATTTTTAAATAAAAATAAAATAAATGAAAATGAAAAAGAAACTGGAAAGCTAAAGAAAATAAATTAATTTTTAATTAATAAACCAAAAGAAACTAAAAGAAGTTTTGTAAGTGTAAGAAGTATCAAATTATTTAAAGAAGAAAATAAAGAGTTATATAGGAATATATAAAAATTGATAATATTTTGACTCAATAAAGCGTACTCAACATATAGTGTGTACCTAAGAAGTGCTCAATAAGAATATTACAGTATTTGTTAATAAATTGTCCTGTAAAAGTTTTTGTCGAACAAATCAATAAATCTCGCCTGTTATATGCAAAATTCTGCTACATCCGGCCAGTTAGAGAAAATGCAATACAATAGAAATTTTAAGAGAACCAGGTGAATTAGGAATTAAAAATTCCATGGGAAATTAAAAAGCTCTTCTAAAAAAACTGATGGTTTGTCACGAAAAGAAGAAATAAAACTATTATTATTCTAAATACTAACACGTTTTTATTGATAAAGCAAGTTAAGCATTTGCAAACAAAATGTAAGTGAAAATTTTCCTTTGCATTTTCTGTTTAAAAAGTATAGAGAAAAACAACCGTTGCGTTCACAAGTCAATTTTTATTTGTAATTCAACGGCACTGCTATATACTTATATTACTGAAAAGGTTGACAAATATTTATGAACCTTTTATTAGCAAGTTCAAATAATGTGAACTTTTTATGCTTAGTTGTTTACTTACGTTTTTTTTTAGGAAAAGTAGTGTGATTGATTTTTGTTTAATTTTAAAAGTTAATGGTAGATATCTACTCATTATACCACATTTAAAAGTTTTATGGTAGATATCTACTCATTATACTGTTTTGAAAACTTAAATTTATAACACGTAGAATCAGCCTTGAATCAATTTAATTAATTTATATTAAGAATACTTTAGCAACACTACAACATTATAAAGATTTAGAAACTAATTTTAAAATATTAGTACTTTAATTCAGTCTTCATTATACAAAACAAAATTTATTAGAAAACAGCAATAAACCTAATTAGTTAAGATTTTTTTAATACATAATTTGAGTTATTTCTCTAACTAAATAGTTTATGTTTTTATGCAACAAAAAGTTTGTAAAATAAATCATAGCTATGTGAGCAATTAACAATTTTTGTTTCAATTTTATTTCTATGAATTTTATGTAGAATCACACTCTTTTAAATTACAATTCGCTAACAAAACATAAAACTTTTATATATACAATACTAACTGCTTTATCATGCTTTAATTGTTTATTTATTCTTTTTAACGTAGTTAAATAACTTTTATTTTACTAATTATATTTATAATAACAAAATCATCATTTATTTTTGCTTATTTATTTTATTATTTTTTGTTTGTGTTTTCTTTTTTGCTTTCTTTTCTTTTTTATCTTTTTTGTTAGCATCACCCAAATGCCTTTTTATATTTTTTTCTATTTTTTTGTGCTTAATTGCTGTTTCAGGTACCTTTAAAAAAAATTGTTTGTAAAAAAAAAACAACATGTTAAAATCTGTTTGCAGAAATTTAGTTATGTTGTTGTTTTCTAATAGATTGAAGAAAGCTTTAAACTAAATTTTAATAACAACTATTAATTTTTTTTTGTTAAATTTCATATTTTAAGACAATATTTTTCTGTTAGTTTTAAAACTATAACAAATATGTCTTTTTTAAATGCATAACTATGTTTCAAACGAAAAACTTACAACGGGTATATCGATTTCTTTTAATATTTCACTACAAAAACTTCCAAACACATTATTTTTTGCTACGTTAAACAACTTCTTTCCCTGTTATAAAAAATATATTAAATATTTATAAGTTTATTAAATATATAATTTAATACTCATATCTTTATTGAAAAGTTATTTTAACGCTTTTTAAAGTTTCTTCTCTCTGCATTGTTACAAGTTAAAACTTAAAAGCTTTATAAAAATTAATAAATGGTTATTATTTTAAATATGTTATTTATCAACTTCTAACTTTAAAGTATTTATTGCAAAAAAAAATAATTGAATAAAGTTTTGAATATTTTATTAAGATTTCTTCAACAAACTGTTATCAACTTTATTTTGTATTATAGAGTATACTGAAAGATCAATAAAAATTAAAAATTTTACTTTATATATCATACAATATTATTTAAGAGTGAAAACCAACCGTAGATTTAAATTGGTTTGTGTTCGCAGATTTTTTTGCTAACTTTTCTATTTTATCAGCCTAAAAATTTTCAACATTATTAACAATTTTATTAACAAAAATTTATTAAAATTGTTGTTTAACTTGTAAAAAATTTAAACAGTTCAAATACCTTGGATTCAGCTTGTTTTGTTATACCAGTTTTAGCAGCTTTTTTTCCTAATTCGACAACCTAAAATGTTATTAACAATCCTTACAAAATTCTGAACTTTCTTGTGTAAATTAAAACAACTTTTATGTTATGCTTTAAATATACGGTGCTTGAATCATAAAAAAATATTGAATTTTGATGTTTAGTTTTGTTATATTTAGCTATTTTATACTTTAAGTCTCAATTGTTGTTTGACTATTTAATTAGTTATAAGTATAAAACTAGGTTTACACATTTAAAAAATATCTCCTCTAATTTTGTTTAAATAGAGTACACAATACTCACATTTAAATACAAGCACTGAAAAATATAACTTGACAAATATATATAAATATTTAAAAGTATATCTTAGTATAATATCTTAGTATTATTTTTACCTTAGATTTTGCTTGTTTTGGTTTCTCTGCTGCTTTGTTTCCTAGTTCAACAGTCTGTAATATTATATAAAGTTTTAAAATAGATTATTTAAAAATAAAACAGGTTTTGTTTTAACTAATATTTAAATTATATACGAAAAGTACATTTGATTTTGCTTGTTTTGTTTGTTTGGAGTTAGCTGCTTTTTTTCCCAATTCTTGAGCCTGCAAATATTTAATAAAAATTAAAAATATAAATCTTCTAACATTATTTTAAAATGTTTAATATATTATACATATAAATATTAAATACCTGTGATTTTGCTTGTTGTTTTATTGCATATTTCGCCGCCGACTTACCTAATATGGCAGCCTGAAATTTATGAAATTACTCGTTTAAAATTGACAATAATTAACTTAAGACTTTTTGTTTAAGCAATTTTTTTTTAAATTTAAGAGCAATTAAAACAAGTGTGTTTTAAATGATTTATCAAAACCATACTATTGTCTTGATTAACAAGGTTACATAACAATTAAAATACCTTGGACTTAGATTTTCTATCTTTTTTATTCGACTCAGGAGAATTTTTAACATTTTTATTCTTCATTACCTAACAAAAGATATTAGTTATAAAATCTTAAATTATCTAGTAATACTCATATAATTAATTAAAAATATGGATCTTTATAATATTTTTTATATTTTTTCATTAATTCTAAAAGTTTGAATAATTTAAGAAATAGAGTTTTTTTTATTGTTTATTAAAAAAAAAAGAAAAATAAAGAGAAATAAATAGTTTATACAGGCTTACTTTTATTTATAAAAAACGTTAAGTATAAGTCATTTATATCTATTTATCTTTTCACTTAATTGAATTTTAAACACATTAATAGAATCATCTTAAACTAAAGTAAATACATGTTAAAATTAATACCAAGTTTACTCATAAAATCTAACCTTTGATCTTTCTTTTTCAGCTTTTTCTGTTTTTTTAACTCGGTTCCCAGTTTTTTTAGCATGCTGTTTGTTCTAAGTAGTTTTAATATGTTACAAAGTTTATAGTATATAGTCAACATGTCAAACTTTCATGCCATTTAAAAAAATTCAATCGAATATAATTTTTTTTAATAATATGGACTAAACAAAAAAAGTAATAAAACGAAAATTATAACGCTCTCTTCAATGGAACTAGCCGATTATACACTAACAAAACTTGAAACCATTACACATTAATTACTTATTATATAACTTACGTTTCTTATCAATTTGATTGTTATTAAAAAACGATAAATCAAACATATTATTTTTAATTAATTTTTAACCATAAACCTTACACTTCATTTGTTTCGCTTTTTCTGCATTATCAGCCTTTTTACTCGATTTTTCACATTTTTTAACATTTTTCTTGTTGTGTGCCTAAATAGATCATATTGTTTAAATAAGCATATAATTTTAAATTTATATGCATTTTCTAAATTTAGCTTAAACCGTTTTTCTAAATAAAACACAGTTTGTGCAATTGAAAAAAACATTTTACACGAAACTCAATAATTTAACTATAAACTTTAACCTTGGACTTCAGCTGTTTTCTTTTTTTAATATGTGTTGCGTTTTTGCTAATATTTTTCTTTCTGTTTACCTAAAAAGTTTTCAATATATTTTTTTTACTCATATGTAATACGTACGTAAGCCTTTTTATTGAAAAGTTTAAAGAAAACTTAATCATATTAAAATTATTTGTATTAAAATGTATAAAACTATCGAGTTATAAACAACAATCTTAGATTTTACTTGTTTAGTGTTTTCTGAACTAGTCGCTTTTTTACTTGAATCAACAGCTTTTTTACTTGAATCGCCAGTTTTTTTACTTGAATCGCCAGTTTTTTTACTTGAATCAACAGCTTTTTTACTTGAATCGACAGCTGTTTTACTTGAATCAACAGCTTTTTTACTTGAATCGCCAGTTTTTTTACTTGAATCAACAGTTTTTTTACTTGAATCAACAGCTTTTTTACTTGAATCGACAGCTTTTTTACTTGAATCGACAGCTTTTTTCTCATTTTTCTTGTTGTATGCCTGAATATTAAAGTGTTAAAACTAATAAACAAAGAAAATAATGACAGTTTCAGATATTTGGTTTTGTTTTCAAATGTAGAACTAAGTAAACATTACACAAACATTTCTGGAACAAAACAAAAATGAAATAGATGAATTTCATTGCTACATTAGTCCAAACAAAATACAAATTAAAACATTTTCAAGTACTGATATTAATTTTTTAAATTTTAATTTATATAAATACAGATGTTAACTTTTGATTTTACCTGCTTCAGTGCATATTTTTCTGAAGATTGGCTTTTAGGGTCTTTTTCACATTTTTTTCTTCTTTTAACCTAAGTTTTTTATATTTAAATAACTTGTTACTAGAAAAGTAGAGTTTTAAATTGTAACTCTAATAGTTATATAATTGTTTTAAATTTAAACTTCATGTGTTAAGCGTTATTTTAAAATTAAATTTTACCGTAGTATTATAATAATCATTTAAATAATTTCAAAAAATAGTGGAGCTAATGAACTTTGTTTTATAACAACATAATTAACCTCTTTATCAATAGTTTTTGTACGTTTTACTTCTTCCTAAAAAATATTAACAAGATTTATTTGTGCTACTTACTCTAACTATATACTAAAACTACTTGAACTAATAAGTAGTTAAATTAATTAAGATTGGTAATAAGTTTTCAAAGTGAAGTAGATAAATTTCTTGAAAATAACTTCAGTAACAAAGATTTAAAAAACCTCTTTATTCAAATTTTCTTCTTTATATCCTTTTTTATACGCTTTAGAAAGGTAGGTAGCTAACTTGAATATTAACATAGGATTGACCATTTTTGTATTTTTCTTTGAAAAAAGTATTTTGTTTAATTTATAGTTGTTTTAAATTGCTGAATAAAAGCATCATTCAATATAAGATCAAGAAAAAGTGATATATATGTTTCATAATGTGTTTAATTCTTCTTAATTGTAATATAACAGGTATTGACAAAATAACTATTTTGACTCTTAATAAAAGTTATTCAAATAAATCTAGATCTTTTTTTTTATATTACCTTTACTATAAAAGGTTCTACAAATAATGATCTAGTACTTAAATGAAAAACTAATTTTAAAAAAACATACTAACAGCATTGTAATTTTAAAACTTGCAGTAAGTAGTGTACAAAGATATTTACTCGAGGTTTTAAACAAACTTTATGCAGTTAAAATTATTATTCTGTTTGCATTTTACACAAGTAAAACTTAAAATTATTAAAGTGAGCAGTTTAATTACAATTGATAGTTTTTTGATCGAACAAAATAGTGTAACACAACTAAATAAAGATTGTATTTTTTTAAACACTAGTATTTTCACTAAAACTAAATTCATTTCTACAAATCATTAATATGTTTTGTTTTGCTGGGAAACAAAATTAGTATTTTTGTAAACCGATATAAATGCTTCTTTTAACATATTTTCTTGGTTGTTTTTAGATAAACTATACAACAATTATTAATGAAACAAACTTAAGCATTGGTACTAAATATTTATAAATTATTTTTATGTAAGTGTTATGCTTAGCAAAAACTATTTAAAAGCTTTTACAACTTTATGAAATTTCGATTTGTACCTTTAAAAAAAAAGTTCACATAGAATAGAATGTACAAAAATTTTAAAATAGGAAAAAGTTTTTTAAAGCAATGAATGTTTTAATCAACAGTCCATACTTGAAAATAGTGAAATATGACTTTAAATAATAATTCATTCGTATAATAAAACAAAATGAGTTCTAAGTTAAGTTCTAAGATTATAAATAAAACAAAGCGTTAAATCAAAAGTAAAATTCTATTTGAATAAGAATTGGAAATTTTTAGTTTTTAATAAACGAAAGATCTCTTCAAAGCGTTTGTATAGACTGAGACTGATTTTTTTGATGCTTCTAAGCATTTTTTATTTATAAAACAAAGCGTGTTTAATATAAAAATTGTCACTCCAGCACTTCCAACAGTTTCGTGTAAAATTACAGAAAATGACAAACAAAATGTTTTTGTTGCAAAGTAATTAGCATACAGTTAAAACTTTATTACCCACATAAAATTAAGTTTTGCACATTTTAAAACTTGAACTTAATTATTAAATCAATCATTATTGTTGCATTAGTTTTAAGTTTGCTATTTAGATTTGATGATAAGTATTTTATTGTAGGTTAATAAAACCCAAACAATAAGCTTTTCTGTTAAAAGTTGACTTGCAAGATTAGTTTTAACTTTTTTATAAGCGTTTTGAAACTTAGTACATTGAAATGCAATTAGTTAAGACAAATAAATTTTATCAAGCTCAATTAAACAATAAGTTATTACGCCAACTTTGTCTAAGTACATAAGATGGTTTAGTGTTATACGCAACATAGTTATTTTATGTTTTTTTTTTTGTTTAAAGTTATTTTACGAAGCTTTATTAATGAATTGGAAAAAAAAAACTTTTTCATTATTGATACAATAATGGCTGTCAGATTATTCTACTCAAAATACAACATAAAAAAATTGAATAGTAATAAGATTTGTAATAAGCAAGGTTTTTTAATTGCGTGTAAAAACGAGTAAAACCGTCCGTTTTTGCTGAATATCAAGAAAACAAGAAGTAAAAAATAACAAAAAAGTTTAGTGATAACAAAAAAAATCCTTAATTAAATCCTTAGGCTAAGATTATAAAGCTGCCTATGGTATAAGGTGTTTCATATTGTAGTAAGAAACGTTAAAAAAAAACTTATGAGCAAACTAAAAAGGCCTTCGTTCACAGTTAAAAAATTCCCAGAAGTAGGATATAAGCTAAAAAAAATAACTATTTAAATAAAACTGCTTGGGATTTTTAACACTAAACACAAGGCTTTTTACCAAGTTTGGTTATGAGTTTGTACTAATTAATATTGAATATTTCATGAAAGCCTTCAAACTTTTTTGAAGATTTCTCAAACTAAGCATTGACGACGTGACCAAAAACTATTTAAAAAAGCATTTTATTAAAAAAAGGATTTTTTTTAATTAATTTATTAGTTTAGGATCAGCAAACTGCGGCCTGCGATGTACTTTTCTGCAAAAAAAATACTTTTTGTAAAATGAGAATAAAATTTTTTGTAGTACATATAATGTTATAATTAGGCTTGTAACAAGTAATTACTAGTGCTACGATATTACGTATTTTATCACATTTTTATAATGATTAACAATTTTTTTTCATTAACTTGCTTTATTTCTATACATTTCAAACAAGTTTTTCTAGTAAAAATGGCTGGGGCCTACCAAAGGTTGCCTGACCCTATTCTAGGTTTACTTTAAATAAGTTTAAGTTGTAAACTAAAAAAATCACAAAACAAAAAATTCTAAGAAAACTTATAAGACAAATTAAAAGTCTGTATATCACAAAAAAAAAAAAGTTCTTTATAAATTAAAAATATTTTTCAACTAAAAATGGATTTTACGACGCTGGACATTTTTGAATAGTTTGATATGGTGTTTTGTCTACTTTGCAATTATGTTCTAAAATTAATAATTAATTTTTACTCGTGTTCTGTTATTGCTTAATCTATCTCAGTTTTTGGTTAACCACTACTATTATAATGTTAGTACAACTGTTTTAAAAAAATTAAGATATAAAATAATTTTTCTTGTTATAAATACTGACACCCTACTTATACAAAGTTGCGTTTACCAAGCAAGAATTTTAATGATATAAAGAAATTAAATACTACCAGTATTGAGGTTTTGCTTTTTACTTCAAATATAAACTATTCTAAACTGAAAATTATTTTTATTAACGATGTATATTTTAAAATTTGTTATAATATAGAGAAAAGTATGAAAAAATAGTTAGTTTATAAAAGCAAATTTTTAAATAAAACAATTTTCAAACAATTTGTGAGATGGTTTTAATATTTGTTACAAACTATAATATATTTAGTTTTGTTTTGTAGATATTAACCTCGTTAATATAGTCCTGGACAAGACGTTAAAAGGTATCCAAGTGGTGTGCGACTTGATAACCGAAAGGTTCTTTGTGCACCAGGTCCTACAACCAAAAATTTGAGCGTCTTTTTTTTGTCTTTCAATAAACTCTAATATAACGTTAGATATAACGCTTAAAAATACAATAAATTTCTAATATCAAACTCGTTTTATTATTCAAATGTAGAAAACTGAAAAAAAAGCAAAAAAGACAATTATTTCAAAGCAACATCTCCTAAAAAGTGCAATTTATAATAAAACAATAATAATTTTGACAAAAATACATGAGGATGTTTTTGACACATATCGTTTTAAAATATAGATTTGTGAGCATTTCAGTAAGACTTAACTTTGTTATCTATCAAAAAACTATTTACACCGTTATAGATAGAACATTTTGTACAGTTATTGGTAGTTACCAAATAAGTTTTCTTTAGCTGTTCGCTGTGCACCGTTGGCGAACTTGGACGTATGTTTTGTCGATAAAAAAAAGCATACAGTTCCCAACCGCTAGATTTAACAAATCTCAAATTTAGGTAAATATGGTTTATATGAAGTTTTGAACTGGTGGGAACGAAACACGTTTAATGACGTCATCTCCAGCAACTTCATCGTATATGTCATCATTCACGTCACAATTTTTCGTTACGTCATCTTTCACGTTGTTTTTTGTTACGTCTTTAATTTTTGTAACGTCATTAGTTGTTACGTCGTTTGTTTCTGTTACGTCATGCTTCTTTTTACTTTCTAGTATAACATCTTCGTCATTTTTATTACTTATGTTCTCTTTCTCTTCTTTCTTTTCTTTTTTATCCTTTTTGTTCGGATCGTCTATATTTTCAGCTATTTTATGCTTAACATCTGATGTAGGTACCTTTAAAAAAAGAAATTTAATTAATTTGAGCCATTTAAATAGCTTTTATGGCAAAAATATCTTTTTTTAGGTCATTTGATATATATATTTTTTAGGTCATCGTAAGCGTATCTTTCTTTATCGTGTTCAATAAGCTTATGTATTTGATTTAGAATAAACTAAATTTGACTTAAACATTCAGAAAATTCAATCTCATATAGTTTATTTTCAGTGGTTTTTATAAAGTATTTTTCAAATAATTAATAAACGTTTAATTGTTTAAAAATACTATATTAATTTTCTTTTACTTACAATAGTTTCGTCAACTGGCAGCTTATTTTGTCTTACGTCATTATTATTTTGTATTACATCATTACCCATTTTTTCGAGAGCTTTCTTTTTTGCTGGTTGTAACAGCTTCTTTCCCTGAATAAGTTGAAAATATAGCTTTCAAAGAAAGAAAATTTATAAATAAAACTTTTTTACTTAATGAAACGTTTACTTGAAAATTAATTTAGTTTTTTAATTAAGTTACTATCTTTACAGAAACTATTTAGTTTATTTTGTTTACAAAAGTGTTTTTAAACCTTACTTATCGTTAATTACTTAACCTACAGTTATAAAGCTATCGTGTAATATTTTTTTTACTAGATTGCTTTAAATACAACAGTTTTTTTTTATGTACATACTTTTTTAACTTTTTGTTTTTTTTAAAGTAGTATTAAAAGTAAAATAAACAGATTAAACTTAAACACATAACATTCTTTTAAAACTAATTTTACCTTAGATTTAGCTTGCTTTGTTTTTTCAGACTCTACGGCTCGCTTTCTCAACTCAACAGCCTAAAAAGTGAACATTGTTAAAAAAATTGACAACTAAAACTAAAAATAAAGTTTGTATATTTACAAAAATACAACACCTGAATTAATTTATAAAATGTTTTAATATATTTGTATTTTTACAAAAATGCCAAAATTAGATTAAGTTTTATAAATAGAATTAGTTACACATTTGAATACCTTTGACTTCAACTTTTTAGTTTTTTCAGATTTGGCTGTTTTCTTTCCAATATCAACAGCTCTCTGGACATAACTATTTGTCATTGCCTAATGAAAAAATAATAATACTTAAGACCATGTACTAAACTAAATACAAGTATAATAAAACTTGGCTTAGGAGTTTTCCTGAATAAGTTTTCTTTTCAAGATAAAAGACACATTATACTGATATATATATCACTTTATTATACCTACCTAATCGTAAAAATAAAGTTATAATATAGTTCTTATGTAAAAAAGGACAAAATATTATTAGTTATGAGTATGAATAATTAAAAAACAGAAGACATGTATTTCAAAATTCAATACAGTCTTCAAAAAAGGATTCTGAGAAACTAATTTTAATGTTAATATGTTATTAGAAAAAGTACTTTTTTCTAAATATCAATTTATAACGTCTTATTGAGTTACAATTTTAAAAAATAATTTATTTTATGAACGTTGAACAAAATCATATAGAATTAAGACTAGTTTTAATAAAATCATTCGATTTATAAATCTTAGATTTTACTTGCTTTACTTGTTTATAAATATCAATTTATAACGTCTTATTGAGTTACAATTTTTTTAAAATAACTTATTTTAAGAACATTGAACAAAATCATATAGAATTAAGACTAGTTTTAATAAAACCATTCGATTTATAAATCTTAGATTTGACTTGCTTTACTTGTTTATAAATATCAATTTATAACGTCTTATTGAGTTACAATTTTTTTTTAATAATTTATTTTAAGAACATTGAACAAAATCATATAGAATTAAGACTAGTTTTAATAAAACCATTCGAAGTATGAACCTTAGATTTTACTTGCTTTACTTGTTCCGCATTAGCGGCTGTTTTACCCATATCTTTCGCTTTTTTCACAAACTTATTCCCGGGAGTCTGAACAAATAAGTAAAAATAAATTAAATCATAAAAAACCTATAAACCTTTCTTAAGTTGTTTAATATTAATAAGTGATAAGATGTTTTTTAAATTAAACTGGCGTTTTTAAAGTACTAGTAATTTTATGTCAGCACAATAATAAAATTTAAATTATTGTCTAAATTCCTCTCTTCAGAATATAAAGTTAAGAATGTCCTTTATTGAAAAAAAAAAGCACTTTTATAATAAATAATAACCTTAGATTTGACTTTTTTTACTTTAACAGGTTCTGAAGTTTCTGTCTTTTTAATTTCTGTGGATTTAATCTTTACAGGTCCTGTCGGTTCCTTTTCTTCCACAACTTTTTTTGAAACTTCTTTGCTTTTTTCCTAAAATAGCTTACTTTGAAAACAAAGAAAAAAACGAGTAAAGTAATATTTTATATTAATAAAACTAAATAAAAACTAAATAATCGTTCTATATGTTTTAAACTCTCACTGCAGTTTTAACCAGCATATTTTATTTAAAAACAAACAGTGTAAAAACTAATTATTTTATACATTCTTTTATTTAACAACTATTTCGCTTACCTCTTTTTCTACTTTTTTGATTTTCTTTCCTTTTCTTTTTTTATAAGCTTTTTAAAAAAATGGAGCAATTTGTAATATTATAAGTGGACCGGCCATTAATTTTTTAGTTACGTTTTCTATCGAAAAATATCAAGGAGTAATATGAAAAGTTTTAAATTGCAAGATAAGCAGCAACTTTAACTCAGCAACTGATAATTATATCAAAAAGTATATATTGTATTCAATTGGTTAAAAATTTTTAAAATTAGCATTAATTTATTTAAAAAATTAAAATAGTATTCATACTAATGTTTGGTTTACCTTAAATTTGCTAAATCCCGTTTTATTAAATGTTTAAGTATGTCTTATTAAATGAAAAAACTCAACAAATACTTATAATTGTTTTAGTTTAAAAACAAAAAAATCGATCGACTTTTAAAATTGACGATTCTAAAAAAATGCATGATAAGCAGTTTTACTAACGTATACAACATGTTTTTTAACTATATCGTATTTTTTACAGTAAAAATTTAATCTTAAAGTAATAAATATTTGCTCAGCTTAAAATTTTGAATAAAACTAACTAGAATAAATTTTAAAGTTTTTTAGTCAAAAGTTTTTTTAAAATATTGTTTTATATTTTTGACTTATTTAACGTGTAAATGTAAACATTTAATTTTTAAAGTGTTTAGTAAAACTAAAATGTTTAAAAACAGTTATATTATAGTACAATATTTTACTGTTTTTTAACCAGATTTTAAACATACATTTCTTCTAATTTGATAAACTGTTTACAGTACTTAAAAATTAAAACTTAAGTCAATTCATTTAATCATGTATAAAATCAGTACAAGTAAAGTTTTTAGTATCAGTTCAAAATAGTGTTTCAGGTTTTATGTTGCACAGAATTAATTTTAGTTATATGCTGCTTAAGTTTGTTTTGTTTAAAAAAGTTGTGAATATTTAATGTTGTGCAGTTTAGTCTACTTTACTTTTCTGTCAGACGTTTACTTTGGTTTATAGAAGTTTTAACTATAATTATATTACAATTAGTAGCATACATTTGATTTTTATAACGACAATAAAATTAAGTTTTTTAAATTTAAAACTGTTTTATTTTATTGTTGTCCTTAATTTGTTAAATTTTTCATTTTTAGTTTAAAGTTGGCTAACAAAGCAATTTGTTTTGAATGATTTAGTGTAAATTTATAACTGTTATAAACAATATGCGGTTTTTATATAGTCATATACTTACAAAATATTTTTTTTTATTATTATAAATTCATGACTTTTTAATATTTGAGGTGTTTTCATTAATTTCGCTGATTTTTTAAATACAATACTTTAACATTTTTAAATTTAGCTGAAAATTATAATAAAAAAAACTTTTAATACTATGCTTTTATTTAAGAACTTATATCTCAAAGCTTAAGTTTCTCAATATACCATTTAAAAGACAAAAACATTTAGTATGCTTCAAATGCCATATAAACTCTTTGTTGAAATTTATAAAAAAAAAAACTTTTATCCAAAATAAACTAGTTTTATAATCCAACTATAAAAACATTTAAATACTTTTTTAATTAGACTGAACCAACAAATTTGTTACTACAAGTTAACATATTTAATTAAAGTTAAAATAGAAGTTCAAAAAAAAATTTCTATGATATACTAAAACTTTTACGAGCTTTGATAAACCAATAGTTTAAAAAATTTACTTTAAGACATTTATTAAGCTAAAAAAACAAATCGTATAAGTTGATTAATATTTATAGCACAGAATAAAATTAAAATGTAAGAACTTTTATTCAAACATACAGAAAGAAAAAAAATCTGAAAGATATAATATTTTTCGACAATTTAATGGCATTTTAAACTAATAAACTATATGTTTTTATATAAATGCTCTTCGGTGACTATTTCTTTGGTGATTTTGTTTTTCGTAATGACTTTGCCAATGATAAAGCGTTCTGGGCTTTTGAAGTCTGTAAAAAATATAAAAACAATAATTAATATATCTAGTTTATAAAACAAAACTGTTAAATCTGTTTGTATTAAAAAAAGCGTACACATAATACTTTAACTAGTTACAATTATTAAATAAAATTAAAAGCAAATTAAAAGAGGTTATTAAGTACTTTTAAACTTTGACAACATTTTGGGTCAGTTTGCCTTTATATGGTGTTTAATTAATTTTTAAATGAACTAAAGGTCTATTTCTTAAGCTGTTGAAATTATTTTAATTTAAAACCAAATTAAAGTGTATTAACAACAATATTGGTTTATTCTATTTACCATGTCATTACCTTTCTGTTTTTTATTACTTTTAACGCAATTTCAGCTGTTTTAAGCCAAATTAAAAACATAACAAGTATATAAACCATTTACAAAAATGTTAACTACCGCTTTTGTATCCTTACCATGTGTTTATACAGAAATTTTAGCTTGTTCAAAATTACTCAAGTAAAAATAAATACATAAATAATCAAACAAATAAAACAGCAAATTTTTTTTCTTTCAATTGCCCAAGAGCTTTTACTGCAATTTAAGTTTTTTTCTTAATAAACCATAATAAAATTAATTATGTATGTATGTATATATAAGTAACTAATTAAATTAAAACTTACTAAACTTTTATCTTTCAATTACCCATGTTTCTTTTACTCAATTTTAGCTTACTTAAAATAAATTAAATAAAAATGCATAAACAACCAAACAAAAAAATACTAACAGCATTTTTATCTTTCAATTGTCCGTGTGCCCTCACTACAATTTTAGCTCCCCTCCGGACTGCCATATCAACCATTTTGTTTTCCGCTCCTTTTAGTGACGTTGACTGGTTTTGTCAGATTGTTTAAATATGTGGAAAGTATATTTAATGCCAAATAAATTTACTTAGTTTGAAAAAGGTAAAACTATTATTTCATACTATTAAAGTTTGA
Source organism: Thalia democratica (assembly GCF_965202585.1). Taxonomy (NCBI): domain Eukaryota; kingdom Metazoa; phylum Chordata; class Thaliacea; order Salpida; family Salpidae; genus Thalia; species Thalia democratica. The sequence continues at coordinate 3,147,816 of NC_139171.1, read as the reverse complement.
TATATAATTTTAGAAACTTCAACCTTTTATTACACAAAGTAAAAAAGCTTTATTTCCACAAACTTGAAATAGAATATTAACTATGTAATAAGATGTCGGTTATACCTAAAAATACTAATTCTCATCAACAAAATTAATTGTAGAATAGTTTGCTAATATGCTCAATTCTGTTACTCATTTAAAATCTTAACAGCGACTGCAGAAAACCTCACACTTATAAAACATACGCATCAATACATATCTACCACAAACTAACAACTTTAATAAAGTTTCACAAACATCTAGTTTCAACTTACGGGTATGTTGCTAATCTTCCCAGTTTTTTTGTGTTCCTTGTAAACACCAATTGTTGATTTACCGGCCTGAACAGCCACCTTTGTTCCTTTTAATATGGCTATTATGTGACCCATTATTATTTTATTGTAATTTTTCGTTTGTTTTAAAAGTATTTTCTGTTAATGTTAAGTAACATTAAAAAATCGTAGTGTAAACAGTAATATTTAAACCTTAAATATAGCCAATTTATGTGATCATTTTTTAAATTCTAGTGTTATTTATAAGCATTACCTGTTGTTATTACGGAATGTTAAATGTTGGTATATTTCATTTTGGTTTAAAAGTTTTAATTAAACTCTTAACAATTTTAAACAATTAATATGTTACAGATGATATTTTAAATACATTTTATAAAAAAGTTTTAAAACGCACTTTTAAAATTGTTAAAGTTTAAAACTTGATTAAATTTTTAGTAAGTTTTGGTTTACTAGTTTTTGTTTTGTAGAAAAAAGGATTAAACTTTAAAGAATAATTTTATGTTTACAACTGTTTGCACCTCATTGCTGTATTTTAGGTTTTAATAAAGTTTGCTTAATAACAGAAAACAAATTACATAACAATTTAAGCTTTTATATTTACAACAGAACAAAATTTACTCTTATTTTAACACTTTAACTAAATTAAGGCTGAAATACATTAATAAAACATTATATAGAAATTTTTATTGTTAAAACTAAACAACGTTTTATTTAAAGATTCTAAATATTCTAAAAGAATTTTAAAAACAATAATGCGTAATACAACTTGTAACTATACCTAAAGTGATTATCTGTTAGATTTAAATTAATACTACATTAGTAAAACATTATATATAAGTCTTTATTGTTAAAAATAAACAACGTTTTATTTAAAAATTCTAAATATTCTAAAAAAAATTAAAAAAAAATTAGTGCGTAATACAACTTGTAATTATACCTAAAGTGATTATCTGTTAGATTTAAATTAATACTCGTATTAACAATATAGTATACAACTAAGTTTGTTTACAAACACACTTTAAAGCGTAAGTGTTATTGTTGTGCAAATCGATCTCAAAAATAAACATCATATCTACGTGTTGTTGAAAACATGTTTTGAAACAAAATTTTTATGTAATAAACTTTCTATGAAATTTTATTTATACTCCAAAATAAATTTATATACAGCACTTACACTGGGCTTTAGTTGAAAAATACTTTTTGACTGTTATTAATTAGATCAATGTTTTGTTGTACTTCTCGATACGAAGTAGCTGTTTAAATAAAACTTCCATCAAAACCAATGCATTCTTAATAAAAATAAATTATTTTTATTCTTGTTTTAACACTTTGAGTTAGTATAAACATTCAAGAACTAACTTTTGGTTTAGAAAAAAAAAACTTAAACTAAAAGTAGTAAATAAAAAAATTTTGTTAGTGCTGGTTACATTTGAAGTTAGAAATAATTAAAAGTTTAAAATAACTCTTTATATAGGAACTTTGCATTTAAAAAGTTCGAATAGTTTGTTTTTGAAAATACCATTTACTATATTTAAGTAGTTATAAAATAAATAAACTATTATCTTATTTAAATAAAGAAATAAAGTATAATATATTTAAATCTGCGGTTATACTTTTTTTTTAGTGTAGAAAAACATCAGTAAATACTCACTCTCCCCTCTGCAACGATAAACGTTTTCTGAAGGTCAAGCAAGTGAGTTTGAGCTTATCACATGTTATTCCACCTGCCCTATCTTTAAATTTACTAAGAAAAAAAATTACCTTTTAACTAAAAACAAAACTAAAAATGTCTATTTAATAAAAAACATTTTAGATAACTGAAGTAAAAACTAACCCTAACCTTTTATTGAAAAATCCTTTGGTGACACGTCATTTGGCAAACACTCGCAAGGTTAAAATCTCAAAACTTAAAACCACAAAGTGTGGGAAAATCATGAAGCTCAAATACCCAAGTAAGTATTTGCCGACGCCACAACAAAAAACACACCAACAATCCAATCATGTAATCACTGCCACCAGTGTTAACTCACAATCAGCTGTTGTAAACTTAAATAAACCAATATCTAATTTCAGGTATTTAGTTCTAAAAAATAAAATAAAATAACTAACTACAATAAAGAAATACTGTAAGTGGGAAAAAAAAAGATACTATTTGTACTGAAAAAAATAACATATATTTATATATATCAACAATAAAGTCAATAAATAATAAGAGTTTTAAAAATTTGTTAGTGTTAACTTTGTACAAGACTCAAAAAAAATAATTAAACTAAAAATAAATAAAAATTTTGTAACAAATTTATACTTTTACCTCTAATTTCTAATAAAAATTATAGATAAAATGAATTATCTTAAATCTAACACAATAACAAAATTGAAACAAGTAAAACAACTTAGCAATAAACAAAATTTATTACAATAGTTTATAACAATCACTCTTTCATTACCAGGACATTCATAAAAATTAAGATCCATACATTACAATCTGGCCCCAAATAACATGAATCAAATTTAAACACAAACAAACATAAATGTAGAAGCACTCTAGATCTACTCCATGTAGTTATTCAACAAAAAGTTATTATATCTAAATTTAAAAGGATCTTTTTTTTAAGTTTTTTAAAATTTCAGGGACACTAGACCAAAACTTGGGACCCAAATACCTAAAGCAGTTTAGGCCAAGTCCTGTTCTAGGTCTTTTAATTATAAAATTCATTTTCTTTGAAAATCTTGTATTGTGTGTGTGAACAGAGCTAGCAAGTGTAAATCTATTGTGTTCTACATCAAACCCTGTTATAGTATTACGCATCAACTTACAAATTTGCAATTTATACACATCCTTTAATTTTAGCACACTAGTTTTTTAAACAAAGGGTTTATTGTGGTCAAAGCAGGCACACGACAATTTAATTTTAAAATTTTTTAAATTTTAATTAAATAAATTACTTTAACTTTCATAAAACTAAATTTTACAATTTTATAAATAAACATTTGTAAACTTATTATGTTGTAATATTCAATTAACTTTTATGAATTTAATAACAAATATTCGGTCCTTAAAGCAAAATTTTGCGGGCCTTGACAATTTAGCTCTAATTATGATAATTTGTAGTTTAGTTATGCTTTATCGTTGCTTAACTTACTACATTAAATGTTTGAAATAGTATTTCTGTTAGTATATAAAGTATGATTTTAAGAATTTTGGTCCGCAGAAAACTATTTTCTATACATTCCTGCCCATAGTTAAGCTTGTGTTAAAAATTAGTTTTTAATTGATAAAAAAGTAAATAAAATAAATTGTGTTAAGTAAATTAATGTTTTAAACGAAAATGTAGTTCTGGATAATATTTTTAAATAATTTTTTTAACCAGAAATTTGCGTTGAATTTTTTTAAATAAATATTTATTTAGTCGTATTTTACATACTCACTGAAGTTTACAGAATTTGAGATCACGTCACGATTCACGATGATGATGAAACTAATAAAAAAAAGGTGTACTGAAATAAATTACCACACTTACACATAATAAGTTCACGCTCGTCAATTAATGGTCTACCAGTTAGACATATTTTAGTGTGAAGATATATTTAAAATATCAAAAAGACAAGCTTTTTAATAATAAATCAGTTTGTTAAATGCCTCAAATTTGTTTTTTATTTGACGTTAAAAAGTATAGCTTTTAGTTTTTTTCTATAAAACGATTCTTAAAAATTACGCAGTCAGCTAGATATTTTTTCAAAGTTAGTATTTTTTTGTCTGTTTTGTTGGTAGTCATTTTGGGAAATATTGAGGTTTAATAAGATAGTATACTATTAAAATCAACCCTACTTTTTATATTTACTTTACTAATTAATTTAATCGATGTATTTTTTGCATTTTTTTATTTTTTGTTTTTATTTAGTTTTATTAACTATCATTGCTACCCCTAACCCTTACCTTCGATCGGTAAGCGGTTCTCGAATTTTACTGGGTGATTTTGAACGCGGGTGGACTTTGAACGTGTCCCATTAAGTTTTTGATAATAAGAGATTTCGTAAAAAATAAAACTGTAATTTTAATAAAATACTTTTTTTTACGAATTTAAGTTTACTAATATGAAATTCTTTACCGAAGTAAAAGAACTTATATTAATAATTAGAAGTTACAACTGTTAAAGTTAAATGTCAAAAACTTAAAATCTTATAGAGTCTTATAAAAAAATTACTTGTTGATGCATTAGTTAGAAAATATTTTAGACTTAAAGAAATACAATAAGTTACTAGGTTTAGAATTTTTTTTTCTTAATCTTGAAATGAAATAATAAATTTCAAATCGTTACAAAAAATTTGTTTTACTGTTTTTACATGTTTTTACTAAACTAAAGCTAACTTTACACTCGTCTTATATTTTTCCCTGGCAATTCAAAAAGTTTAGTTATAAAATTCCCCTTGTTGAGAATATAACAGATATGCTCACAAAATAATCCATTGAGAAACCATTTGCTTACTCCATGCAAATTAGTTGACAGAAGTTTATCAGTTTCATGTAAATTAGGTCAAAAATCTTTTAATTTTATTTTTTAATAAATATTAAGTTCAAAAAATATTGAAAATTATCAAGCTGTATTGTTTTAAATATTTAACTGATGGTTTTTTCTTTCATTTATGGCTATTGCTTTTGTTTTTCTTTTAGTAATAGTTTGTTTTACAAATATATGGTGTGAGGCTTGATGATGAAAGGGTTTTCTCCACACCAATCCATTGACCATAGTTGTGAGCGTTCACATTTTTCTTTCTTTTTAATTGTTGTACTGTGCTGAAAATAGTTTTTAAGGTTTTCAAAGAAGGAGATATTTATAAACTTTTAAAATTATAGGAAAGCTTATCAGGGTTGCCACTTTACCTTAAAATCTGGAAAAACTTTGATTTTGACAATTTAGGCAAAAATACCTGAAAAAACCTAGAATTTGAGAAATTTTGAAAAATAACCTGGAAAAACCAAGATTTTTGAACAATTTTAATATGTTATGTAGTAAAATTTTCATTTAGCACAAAAAATCTATAACATAGATAACAATTTTTGGTTATCATAAATTTTTTTTTTATATTAAAAATCTAATTTAAGGTAGCTACTAGTATCTTTTCAATTTTAAGGGCATAAGGGGGGGGGGGTCCACTTTAATTTTTACAAGTTGATCTTATTTTATATAGTTTTATCTGAGCTATCAGAAATTTTCGACCGCTTTAAAAAATCCAAAGTATTTTCTGAGATATGAGCAGTCAAAGTGTCAAAGTCAAGGACCTCAATAGGTTTTTAAAGCAAGGCGCAAACTAAAAATGCGAAAAAATATCATTTCAATAAAAATCTATCTCCTCCTTCATTTTTTAAGCAATCTTCTTCAAATTTTCACAGAAGGTGTATCATTAAATTTTAAAAAGATTGAATGCAGGAATTTTTTTAATTTAAAAAAAAAAAAAAATCAAAGGAAAACCACCTATTTTTTTGTTTTTTTATCTAAATTTTTTATTTTTAATATTTTTTAATTTCAACACTCAAAGTCTTTTAAACTATAAAAAGAAAGTTTCCTGAAAGTTTGAGGTCTCTATCTCAAAAAATGAAGGAGAAGATAGGGTTTTAGTGATTTTTTAAATTTCTGATAAAATTGACCCAAAAAACTTGCGGTCTATAAACTTTTTGTAAAAATTACAATATCTCAAAAGTTAAATAATATTTTTTAATTCTATAAAAACTGGCTTGTAGTCTGTACTTTAAGCCTTCATATAAGATCCAATGTTATTTTTAGTAAAAAAAAATGTCAGACCCCCACCCCTATGCCCTTATACAGTTTCTAACCTTAAACTTAGATTTAAACTAATAATAGACCCAAAAAGTTCTACTTTTAGATATCTGAAGAAAATTTGGAAAACCTGGAAATATTTTTTTAAATGAGTGGCAACCCTAGCTTATACAATTACAAGTTTTATTTAGAATGTAATTTAATGTTTTTAAGGATAAAGTTTTCAAGTTATTGGCTTGCAAATTTTTTTGAACCTCATAAGTATGAAGTATATGGCTTGTTTGTAAATTTAAAACTGATTATGAACCATATACCTTGCAAGCACAAGTGAAAGCTACTAGTCCTTTGAAATTATAAAAATAGAAGCAACTGTGTCTACCAATAGTGTTCAATATTTTTACTTATACAGTTAATAAGTTTTTTTTGTTAAGTTTTATATATACATTTAATATATTTAAACCTCTTGCTCTAAACATACACTAAATTTTGTATCTTCAGCCTAATTAAAGCTGAAAAGAAATACTAATTAAACACTACCTATTTCACATAAATTATGTGTTGATAAAACAAGTATTGTTAAGTAAAAAAATAAAAAGAAATTGTTAGAATCTTGCAAAAGTAAATTATAACTACATAAGTATAACATTAAACAATTACAATTTCATTAGCCATTTCTATTTAATAAGAATAGAAACATTAGTGCACATAGTCACTAAGTTTTCTATGTTTTACTTATTCAGTTTATAAATTTAATTTATGTTGAAATTATTTTTCTCTCAAAAGTTAAATTTTGTATCAACAGCTTATTAACAAATGTAAAGAAATACTTGTTAATCAGCTTACACATAACTGTATAAAACAAAATTAAAAAGAGGTCAGTAAAGTACTACCTAAGTAAACTATATCTAATACATCAGACAAAAAAAAAACAGTAAACAAATACATACACAGCTTACTTGTAAATTTTAACTTGAACAAATGGACACAACCGACTTCATATCAGTTCCAACAGCTCCACCAAGTGATCAACTTCCGACATACAACGAAGCGTTGGACTTCCCAGGAGAAACCGACAAATACAGGCAGCTGTACACTGGGAGGCTTCACTCACCGGGTGGCGCTGTTCAAAATGTCACGGTGGTTCAGCCAATCACAGAAAACAACTTTTGGTGGAATCAGTGGTACAACTTGCTGTTCATCGGACTCGCCTTGACTTTTATTCTCGGACCGTTGGTTTGGTACTTCTTTATAATGTAGTGCTATATATATGAATTATGAAAATTAGTATTTAGTTCAGAATCACAAGTATTAATCTGATTTTTTTTCTGGTGCCAGCATTTTTGTACTTTATAATAATGTAGTAATAATGTTCTGGTAACTTGGAGCTTGTTTCTGGTTAACTTTAATTTGAAATACCTTTAAATGAATCTTTTTTTTAATGTTACTAGATAAATAATTAAGTTTTTAGAGAAATTTTAAAGAAAAACAACTAGCTTTTAATCATAAATTTTTAATCATAAATTATTTGTGTATGTAAGTTAACAAGTTTTTTTTTTTAATTATTTATAATTTCACTACTTAACAAATCCTGTTTTGAACACATCTTTTTTACTATGTATACTAATTTACACAAAATATTTTGAGCTATTATAAATTGCATTTGTTTATTTTTTATTTGATTTAACAGACCTCTATGAAACTTTTTGTTGTGAAACTGCTTAAAACCTGGTTTTCACTATTTCAAGGTTAATCATGAAACTTTAAATTGTTTAAACTTATTGCCTTTATAGTTTATAAAATAATTTTTTTAATTTATGTATATCTGTAAAATGAAATTGTTTTTCTCAAATATACTCAATGTTTTTATAGGCTGCTTTTTATTTAAAAGTAATTTAGTTTTTATCAAATGCTAACTTGAAATTTTTATTAATACACAACATTTATTGCTTTGTTAGAGTATTAGTAGTTTTTATTTTACTTTAATTATTCTATTTCATAACTAGACTAAATTTAACTAGAAATTCAAACAAGAGTGTTATAAAAAGCAACATCAACAGGTCATTATTTATAATTAAAAATTATGGAAAGGATATAAATAATTTAAGTCTAAAAGTCAACAGCACTATCTCTCACAGCACAACAAGCCCATTCTCAATTTTGTAGGTATTTTGAAGTAAAAGCATCTTTTGTTATCTATTACTATTATTAAAGTTTATTGTCAAACGAAGGACCTAGGCATTAAAACCACTTAAACTGCAAGACACTAATATAAAATGAAAAAATTAAATTACATTATTAAAATAAACATTAAACTTACACAAGGTACAAACTGAAAAAACTCAAACTTTTATAACTAAAACATTCAAACGATTGCAAAACTACTCCAATTATATATTCCAAAACAATATTTTTCTTATAGATCAGGCGGCTCAGGATAAATTGGGGTTGTTTTGAAATAAAAAAAAATCAGGCTGACCCAGTCCAGTTTTGATATTTTTACAAAACACCAGGCTAGCTTTTATAACTTTGGATCTTTTTCTTCTAGCTGTTTTTGTTTTAGGTAGTGAACCATTATTAAAAGTAAAATTTTATTTCAAGCTTTGTTCATATTAATGGACAAACATTTTTGGTTTAAACTAACATTGGTTTTTCTTTCAAAGCTTGGGGTGTATGCTATAAGATGCTATTTGTAGTTCAAAAAATTCAATTAACTTTTGAGATATAACAATTTTTGTAAAAAAATTCCAAAATAACCTTATAGAATATAAAATTTTTAAGGCTGATTTTCTTTGAATTTTGAAAAATTTATAAAAATGTTATCATTTTAAAGCTATTTTTCTAAATTTTCAGGAAATGTAGTTTACAATACTACAAACAACTTGTAGGAAGCAGAATTTTGTAAAAATATCATTGAAAAAATTTAGGACCAAAACTAAAAACCAAAACTGTTTATTATTTATTTTTGATTTAGAATATTTTTTATAATAAAATTAAAAATATGTTTTCTACAAGTTGTTTACAATTTATTAAAAATACTCTGATCATTTTTTAAAACAATTTCCCAAAAACTAAAGGAGGAAATATACTTTTAGTGAATTTATCTATTTTTGTTCTTTTAGTTTGTGCCTACCATAAAGAACTTACTGAATGCTCTAGTTTTTATCTGATCACTTATATCTCAAAAATTAGTTTGAATTTTAACAAGTGGTAAAAAGTAACAAGTAGCTTTTCTAGTTTACTCTTTTGTTAAAAAAATAATAATTTCAATTATTAATTTTTGTTCTTTTTGTTGCATCACTGTGTTTATAATTTATTGTTCTTTATTTGTTTTTATTCTTCTAAATGCAATGTGCATTGTTGATTTTTTATAATTAATTTTTTTTATAAATACTCTGTTTTAGAAAAATTATAATTAAAAGTTTTACATCTTAAACTATTTAAAATAAAAAAGTTTAACATTATTGAGGTTTTTTAAAGTTACAATAAGAGCCATTCATAGTAGTCTCTATAAATTAAAGCAATGTGTTTCAGAAACATACCTCATTTTACATCTTTTTTTCTGGTCAAACCGTTCAATTACTTTAGATCAGGGTTTTCCAAACTTTTTTTTTTTCAAGTCGCCCTATTGAAAAAATTAAAAAAGCTCCTTTCAACAATATTACTCAAACTACTATTAAAAACATCTAAGAACTTTTTTTTGCTCTTCACAGGGTTGCCACTTTACCTGGATAAACCTGTAATTTTAACAACCTTCACATGTTCAGTAGTAAAACTTCGATTTGACATGAAAAACCTATCATAAAGATAAAAATTTATTGTCATAATCAAAAAGTTTTCTTATTAAAAACATATTTAAAGTATATTTACAGTATTATTTTAATGTTGTTATACTATTTAACACAGTTTTGTACCTTAAACTTAACTTTAAACTGAAAATAAACCTAAAAATCTGTACTTTTTAAAACCTGGAAGAAATTTGGAGAACCTGGAAAATTTTCCGAAAAAACAAGTTGCAATCCTGCCTTCAACATCAACTCCAGAGTATCTAACATAAGTTCCAAGTGACCTCATGGACCTCTTTGACCCCTTAGCTGTCCGTTGCCCCCTAAACATCTGTCATGGCCCACTTTGGGAACCCCTGCTTTAGATCTACTGTTTCAAAAGACAATTAATAGTTTTGATAACAACTTTTTAAAAGTTCTTATATTAACAAATAACAATGGAAACCACCAATTTCCATCCTGTGCCAACTCAACCATTGAGTGATGTTAACCAACAAAACAATAAAAATTCAGTCAGTGAACCAGACGAAACAGAGGTGAAGTTTTGGTTGTTAAACCAATCAGAAAAGCTCAGTGCGTGCCGGAAAAGTCGGTGTTGTGGCGATTGTTCTGGTTGGGTTTTGTTGGCGGGGTTGCTCTTCTGCTGTATTTTATCATCAGCAGATATTTGATGAGATTGAACCAATTTTTGAAAAACTGAATTGTTTTACTTTTGATCATGTACTTTGAACCAATTTTAGATGCATGTTGTCTCTTCATTTTATTTAATCACCTATCTTGACTCTTTTGCAAACATCTTTTTTTTTTTTGGACTATTCAGAATTGCTTTTATTATTTTGTTAGTTTAAAATATCTCACGACTGACTTCTAGCTCAATTTGTGTTTATACATTTATTTTTATTTTTTACTGTTCACCTTTGTTGCCCATGTTTGTTAAAATTTATAAACTCTTAGTCATAAAAGGTACACTATAATGCTGCAGTTTTTGTTTTTCTGCTTTTATTTAAGTTTTCAATTTCAAAGTTTTAGATTTTCTGTTTCTATTCTACACAAAACGTGACTTTTTTTACATAGTCTTTTACTTGCAGGAATTTAGTAGTATAACATATTGTACATGGAGCTACTGTAACTTTTGATCTTAGGCCATACTGCTGTATTTTATCATCAGGGGATATTTGATGAGATTGAACCTTATTTCGAAAAACTGAATTGTTTTACTTTTGATCATGTACTTATAACCAATTTTAGATGCATGTTGTCTCTTCATTTTATTTGTTTAATCACCTGAACTCTTTTCCAAACATCATTTACTTTGTTTTTTTTTTTACAATAACAACTTTGAACTGTTTAAAGTTGCACTTTTTTTTGTAAATTTAAAATATCTTATGGTTTACATACTCTGCTTCTAGTTCTATTATTAAATTAAAGATTAAAGGTAAAACATTTATTTTTTTTTCCCTGTTCACCTTTGTTGCCTGTGTTTATTAAAACTTAAAAACTCTTAATCATAAAAGGTACACTAAAATGCTGCAGTTTTTTTTTTGTCCTTCTATTTAAACTTTCAATATTGAATAACTTAATTTTCTGTTTCAATTCTTCATATAAGTTTTCATGTGAATTTTTTATGCACTCATGCAAACTTTTCTTTGTGAAAAATTATCTTCGTGGAAATTTGTCATCGTGAAATTATGACCCATTCCCGACAAATGTACTTCAAAAATAATTATAAAGTATGTGTAGTGGTTATAAAATTTTAATAAATAAATAAAAGTAAGTTTTAGTAAGTTGTGGTTAAATGAAAATGTTAATGGAAGTTTTAATAAAGAGAAAATAGATCATTAGAGAACAGTTACGTCTGATAAAAGTATTAAATAAGAAAATTGTTTCATTAATATATTCGATATAAAAAACTGATAAGACCTAGGATACATTAAAAGTTTTTTTCTTAATAGGTTTAAATGGTATATTTTTTACTAAGTTTTAAGTTATAAAAATCATAAACCGTTTCTTCTTTCGTATTAAAACTGTATTAAATCGAAATATTATTTATTTTAAAAAGCTTACTTGAAGTATTAGTCGATAACTCATTTATATTGATATCTTGTAAAATCAAGCTTATTGCAGATGATAATTTGTTTTTCAATACTTCAATTTTTGAGTTCTTAATCTTTGCTGATTTATGAGATGAATTTCCCGACTCCATTTTAGTTGAACAGCTGAAATCTATAAAAATTATTTAAATTGTTCTACAATTTAACTTATACCTTTTAAAAAGCGTAAGAATAAATATTTTTTTTTGTGAACAAACTGTATTAATGTTAGTTTAATATCTTGATTTGAACTAATAATAAGTTTTACTTGAAAGAAAAGTTACTAAATTTTAAAAAAGGCTAACTTGTACTTGTAGATTGAACATTATTATTTGTACTATTTTCGGAAAGTAGGACATCTAACACTGATGCAAGCTTGTTTTTAAGATTTTTATTTTCTGCGTCTAACTTTTCTAATATTGATTCATTTGGTTCTTTAGATACTATTAACTCATTCGAAATTGATTTTAGAAAATCATCAATATTAGAAAAGTTAGACGCAGAAAATAAAAATCTTAAAAACAAGCTTGCATCAGTGTTAGATGTCCTACTTTCCGAAAATAGTACAAATAATAATGTTCAATCTACAAGTACAAGTTAGCCTTTTTTAAAATTTAGTAACTTTTCTTTCAAGTAAAACTTATTATTAGTTCAAATCAAGATATTAAACTAACATTAATACAGGTTGTTCACAAAAAAAAATATTTATTCTTACGCTTTTTAAAAGGTATAAGTTAAATTGTAGAACAATTTAAATAATTTTTATAGATTTGAGCTGTTTAACCAAAATGGAGTCGGGAAATTCATCTCATAAATCAGCAAAGATTAAGAACTCAAAAATTGAAGTATTGAAAAACAAATTATCATCTGCAATAAGCTTGATTTTACAAGATATCAATATAAATGAGTTATCGACTAATACTTCAAGTAAGCTTTTTAAAATAAATAATATTTCGATTTAATACAGTTTTAATACGAAAGAAGAAACGGTTTATGATTTTTATAATTAAAAACTTAGTAAAAAATATACCATTTAAACCTATCAAGAAAAAAACTTTTAATGTATCCTAGGTCTTATCAGTTTTTTATATCGAATATATTAATGAAACAATTTTCTTATTTAATACTTTTATCAGACGTAACTGTTCTCTAATGATCTATTTTCTCTTTATTAAAACTTCTATTAACATTTTCATTTAACCACAACTTACTAAAACTTACTTTTATTTATTTATTAAAATTTTATAACCACTACACATACTTTATAATTATTTTTGAAGTACATTTGTCGGGAATGGGTCATAATTTCACGATGACAAATTTCCACGAAGATAATTTTTCACAAAGAAAAGTTTGCATGAGTGCACTAAATTGCACGAGGGAACAATGTTTCAGGAAGACATTTGTGCACAATTTACTCATTTTTTCACAAGAGTAAAGATAAAAAAAAAACTAAAATAAAGATAAATTAATAAAAAAACGATAAGAAAAAAGTTACTGAACGACGGTAAAGGTTAGGGGTAACTGTTGTAGTAAAAACAAAAATTAAAAAATAACTAACAAAAATTATTATTAGAAAAACAATAATAATAATATCAAAAAATAATTTTTTAATTAAAAAAAAAAGCTACCGACCGAAGGTAAGGGTATGGAGTAACAGTAAAAGTTAAAAACAACTAAATTTAAAAAAAAAACATAATATCCATAAAAAACTTAAAAAAAATATATTCAACCCGTGCAAAAATGTCTGCTCGCGCAAAATTGACCCTTTGTTCAAAATTATCTTCGTGAAATCTTATCCCCTCATGCAAAAGTGTCTTCATTCAAAAGTATTTTCGTGCAATTTTGTCCCCTCGTGCAATATTGTACGCTCGTGCAAATATGACAGCTACCCCTTTGAACCACTGCATGGTGTTTTAATTAAATTGGTGCTTGATTTATATTTATTCATCCAAAAATGTTCTCTACAGTCTAGATTCTTAATACTTGGTAGTTCTAAAAAAGCAACTTTGTATGCACCATTATTGTTATGGTTCTCGGGATAATTCTTATGATTAAAATAATAGTGTTTGTATGATACACAGTCATTTTAGCTTCCGGGTCCATGAAAGCTTTTTAAGTGAAAATAGTAACTAATATATATTTTTTTAAAGTGGTAACAACAAAAATAACAGTTAACTTTAAAAATTATAATATTAATTGATAAAAAAAGCTACCGACCGAGGGTAAGGGTTAGGGGTAAAAGTGATAGAAAAATTTTTTTAATTAACCCGTGCAAAAAAAGTCTCCGTGCAAAACTGTCTGCTGCTTCAAAAGTGTCTTCGTGCAAAATTGACCCTTCGTGCAAAAGTATCTTCGTGCAATTTTGTGCACTCCTGCAATTTTGTTCCCTGGTGCAATTTGTTCCCTCGTGCAAATTTTACAGCTACCCACATTTGAGTGATGAATTAAACAAAACTGTATAAAAATGTTATAACTATTGGTGTTAGATAATGATGATAACGATAGCATGTTTCAATCATGATGTATTTGTAATTTTACAAGCTTTGAAATATTAACTTAAACATATAAATGTTTTTATCGTCTATTTGCTATACATGTACTGTTTTCTTACGACATTTGTATATCAATCTAATAATGAAAAAACGCACATTTTTTTTATTTTGTTAGTTTATGTTTTCAAAAAATCTGAAAACTGTTCGATAAAGATACAAACTAAACTGATTTAAAAAGAAAACTATTTTTTATTATATGCAATAAAATAAAAAATTTAATAATGTTATTGTCTATGTCTTTCTTTAAAAATTTAATAACGCCTGCTTCATTTAACCAAAAAAAAATTCAATCAATTCTGCACCAACTACAACAGTTTTAGTTTTAGATAGGATTCGTTATAAAGTTTCAACTTTAAATTTTTATAATCTTAGTTTTTGATCGCTAACTAAAAATAATTATTAAAAAAGTTTTTTTAAACCACTGTAAAAATTTAAACGCGATATTTATAGTTTATTTAAAAACTAATTAAAGCTATTTAAAAAATTAAACTTAAAAATAAAATAAAAATATTTTATAAACTTTTTATAGTTAACGTGTTATGCTAGCTAAAAGTGACAACAAGTTTATTTAAACTTTAAAAAAACTTTAGTGTATATTCTATAAAATAACAATTTTAAACAACTCTAATAGATTTGAGAACTCAAGGAGAACCAGAAATGTTTTTTGAACAATCAGCAACAACAACATCTGTGAAATCAGAAAATAAAGTTAAGAAACAATCATCCGTTACTAGATTCATTCAAGAAGATACCAACCTAATTGAAGCATCCACTAGTAGTTCGAGTAAGTCTTGTAAAAAATGATAATATGTTCTTTATTTTTGTTGTAAAATAAAAAGTAGCAGACATAAACATGCAAAATTTTTAACTTATTTTGATGTTCCAATAAAACTATATAAAAATCTAAAATGTACAGTAAGTATGAAATTTTATAAATCAAGGACATTTTTGTAAACTACTATCATTCAATTACTAATTAAAAATTACATTTTAGTCTTTTTTTTAGTATGTTTGAAAAATCAAGGTTATTCCAATTGCAAGTTTAAGTTTTCTTTAAAGTAGTAATATTTTCAATTTTTTTGAAGTGTACTTAACTAAAAAATATAAAAAATTCTCTAATTTTGTTACACTTCTTTAAATAATCTAAGTAGTAAGGTTTTACTACTATTTAAGTTGAGTAATTTTTTTTCAATACAAACAATAGTTTTAAAGTTCTGAAAAATGTAATCTGATTATTTCTATATCAAGTTAGCTTGTTAAAATATTGATGTGCACTAAATGTTTGTATGATTTTGGTTTAACGTTGACAAACACGTAATAGTAATAATTTATAGTAAATTTTCAATTAACAAAGCATATATCTAAAATTTAAAATTGATATGAAGTTTGTACAACTTGTACTCTACTACCAATCATTTTATATATATATGTAAGTTAAAAATTAAGTTTTTAGTTAAAATATCGTTAAAGTAAAATGATTTAACAGATATCAAGTTTTAGTTACTTTTTTAGTAGTACTTTTGTCCTAGCCTTTAATACTTTACTGAGCTAGATTTATTTTTACATCAAACGTGTTATAAACTTTTGAAATAACTAAGTAGTGAAGTCTTATTACTCTGCTATTTAAAAATGTAAAGAATATATAAAGTTAAAGTAGTAATTAAGTTGTATATGATATTATTTAGTTAATTTTCATACCAAAAATTATACAAATTCAGTAATAATATTAATAAGACAATGAGTTTACAACTAAAATATCTTTTAATCAAAAGAAAAATTGTATCCTATTATTTAATATATGTCTACTAAAACTAACATTTAGTAAATTTTACTAAATCAAGACTTGATCATTTTAATAGTATTCTAATTTCATAATGTTAGCATTGTATTTAAATAATTTCGCAATGGTAAAATCTGTATTAATTTAGTTTTAAACAAGTTATTGTTTTAAAAGATTAAATATTTTGATTATTTTCTTTAATAACAAAATTACTACAAATAAAAATAAGCTGGGTTTTATTTCAGGTTCTAAAAATAAAGAAGTTATTCAATATACATTGTATTTGTGTATACTGTGTTTTTAATTTATTGTTTTTATTATTTAGATAGTATGTTATATTTAACCGTCTTTGTATTTAATGAAAATTTTATATTTTAAAAGTTTATTTAACAAAAATTTAAGTTCGAGTTAAATAAGCTGAGTCAACAAAAAATAAGAATTCTTTTTCTTGTTATTTTAAATTTAAACTGTTAAAACTTTATTATTGATTTAAACCTAAATATGTTTCGGTAAGGTGTGTTAGGGATAAGAGCATGAAAAAAAAAACCTTTAAAAAATTTGCTGACTCAGCGTTTTTTAGTATAACTGACGTGAAAGTATAATTTCTTTATAAGTGAGATAATAGTTAAATTACTTTTTTATACTAGTAGGTCAACAAAAAGAAGTCACAGAAAATAATGAAGAAGCAAAAGCAATTGTAGTTGCACACACTTGGAAAGATAAAAACTATCAGTATTTGATAGATGAGAAAAAGTGGGTTAAAATAAACAAGTTTCCTGAATCAGTAGATGATATATGCGGGGTTCAAGAAATTAATAATGTTTGTTACGTAGTTGGTGATCAAGGTATTTCAACATTGAATAATGAGTTTTACAAATTTCCACCAAATAAATATTATTCGTGGTGCACTTCATGCCGAGTTGGAAACAACATTTTAGTTATTTGTACAAATTCTTGTGATTATAATGTAGAAAGCAAATTATTCAATACTGTCAGCAAACAATGGAGTGTTGTAAACATTAAAACAGAAAGAGAATACTACGATGCTGTTTATTATCTTAAAAAAATTTGGATAGTTGGTGGAAGGGAACCTTCTAATGAAGTTTTTGACACAATACAAGTATATGATCCGGTTAATAAAACTACATCTTTATCACCAGTTAAAATGATACAAGCAAGAGAACGTCACAAACTAATTGTTTATAAGGACAATCTGTTCGTGTTTGGTGGATGTGACTATGATTTTAATCCATTAAAAACAGTAGAAATGTATTCACCGGACACGAACAAGTTTGTTTCGATGGCTCCAATGAAAACTCCACGAAAAATGTTTGCTTGTTGCAGAGTTGGAAATCTCGTGTATTGTATTGGTGGAATGACTGAAACTTATGGTCGTAGCACAAACTCAGTAGAAGTGTACAATCTCGACACTAACGAATGGTGTGTTGGAAAAAACTTTCCTGTTCCTAAAGGTCATTTACATGCTTCTGCTGTTAACAATAAACTTTTTTAGTTCAAAAGTATAAACAATGTAAATTTTTATTACAAATAACTAAACTGAACAAATTTTTAATTATTGTACTTTGTTTTATATGTATTTTAGAAGTTTTAGTTGGCATTGACCGTGAGTCTATAAACGAAATATAATTATTTCTAAATGTGAAATATACTTAATTAAAGTGTTAAACACTTGATTTAAAATAACTATAAATAATCATTCTTTTTCGTGTACAGTTCTACTTGTTGTTTTTCTTAATTACCTTAAATTTCTATTACTATAGTCAAAAGCTTAGTTGGGTAGTTTAAGTTTTCAAAAAATGTAAATGTTTATCGCAATCTTTGATTATTTAAATACAGTTTAAATGTCTTAGCTATGTGATACTGTTTAAAGTTTAAACTGTTATCATACAAATGTTTTAATGTCTATTAATGGTTGTATATAATTAAACATGTTTTTATACTTTTATTCGTAATCTGAACACTAACTGAATATTGTTTTTGAATATCTTATTTGCTATTTACGTTACTTATTTTAACTTTCCAAATTATTCATTAAACAGAAACCGCGTCACTTACTTAAACCTTATTTTTACAGAATCGTTTTTATAAAAATAAAATAAATGAAAATGGAGAAAGAACTGGCAAACTAAAGAAAATAATAAAAATTCAATTAATAAACCAAGAGAAACTAAAAGAAGTTTTGGTGTTCAAGCGTAAGAAGTATCAAAATATATAAAGAAGAAAATAAAGAGTTATTGAGGAAGATATAGAAATTGATAATATTTTGGTCTAAAAATCGTACTCAACAGGAAGCGTATAACTAAGAAGTACTCAATAAGAAGATCACAGTGTTTGGTTAATAAAGTTTCAAGTAAAAGTTTATGTCGAACAAATCCGTTTTGTTATATACAAAGTTCCGCAACGTCTGAGCAGCTAGAAAAATTGCCATGTAACAGAATATTTAAAAACATTTGTTCAATTAAAACTAAAAATTCATAAAAAATGAAATTGGTACTTAAGAAGTGCATAATCAGTGAGAATACTACATTATATGTCTAATAAAATTCGTAGTAAGAAAATGCTATATACTTAATCTAAATGCCTGATACATTTTTTTTTTAAATGCAAGTAAAATAACAGAATTTAAAACTATTATTTTAAAACTAATTTGTGTTTACCCTAAAGTAATAGGTAATTTTGTTGTTGTCAGGTAACACTGTAAAAAATCATAAATTTGATAAAGATTTTTTGTCTTTCCAAGTTCTAAAGAATAAACACTTTAAAATATATTTATATCTATATGGTTTTTAACCTCATAGTACTTTTGTTTGTATAGTGTATAAAATTCATAAAATAATAATTTTTACAGATTTTAATTTATTTGGTCACTTTTGTCTGTTTGAAAACTTGTATTTTAATTTACTTATATAGTTACACATTATATATTTTTTATGCACTTTGTTTTTCATAATAAGTTGTAAATTGTGATAATAGTTATTTATAAACCTATTGCACAAACTTAGTATTTTTTTTTAGCTTTGTTTTGAATTCTTTTATGAGAATTTTAAAAATAAAAACTTAGTTTTGGTACATAAATTACAATAAAAATTTTTTTTGCTGTATTTACTAAACCTTTATATAATTACTTTTTTAGCGCTTAGTATACATATAGTAATCATATTATTTATTTAAAGTTTTAAGAAAAAAAAGTAACACTTTGCAGTCAGAAAAAAATATTCAGATTTTGTACAATAAAACCTTAATTTTCTTTTTAAACCTTAAAAAGTAAACTAAGTTCGTAGTTAAGTGTTTTTTAAGAAACAAAAGCCATTTACAACTTATATTCTTGATGTCATCAAAGATATAAAACACAGATTTTTTTTCCATATAAAGTTTTCTATAAATATTTTCCTTAGGCATTTAACTAAAACAGAATATTATTTTTTGAATAGTTAAAAATTATTTCATTTTGAAGATCAGTAAAATTAACAACTTTAAAGTAAACTTAAAATATAACTTATCACTTAATTACTATAATTTTAGAAATTAGTTACAAGTTTTTATAATGATCAAAAAGTTTGTCGAAAAATATTTGTTATATATTACTTTTTTAGATTAAAACAAGCACACTAGTATTGTTCACACTAGTACTAATGATATATAAAACCACTACAAAATAGTAAAGACTTTGTTTATACTAATACTTTTCTAGTGAGTCTCAAAAACTTCCTTTTTATATAACGCTACGCATTAGAAAAAAATTCTAAATTATTTTTTTTAGTGTTTTTGAAATACACATTTTTATAACTTAAGCGTTATATTTTACTTAACTAGGAATTTTTTTGTATAAATGATAATTATAGATATTATAATATTTGTTAAAGACTAAAATAATTTTTTTTTAAATGTGCTTATTAAACGTACATTAGTTCTTTTACTGATTTTAAATAAATTTGTTTTATCTTAAACGTTGTCGTTTTTTTTGAAGGTAAGATTTAATCAACTAAATTTCTTTAATATATGACAAAATTTAATTATTACGTCACAAACTATAACTAAAACCTTTCCTATTTTATTCACAAATAAATACTACAAACGTAAAAAGCTATGTTTGTGACGAAATAGTTTTGGTTGTGACGTAATAATGTCGACTGTTACGTAATACCATTTATTGTGACGTGATGATTTATATTGTAACGTGATAATGTAGATTGTGAGATCATAGTGTTGTTTGTGACGTAATAATGATATTTGTGACGTAATAATGTTGTTTGTGACGTAATAATGTCGAATTTAACGTGATAATGTTGATTTTGACGTAACAATGTTGTTTGTGACGTGATGATTTAGATCGTGACGTAATAATATTTAGTTTTTTATTTAGTTTTTTTTTATTTTTTAAAGCTAAGATGGGAAAATAAATTAGTTTCACTTAAAGCATTCTACAAGTTAATTATTTTTTAAGGGCTGACTTTCTAACGTTTAATTTATCCAAGTTTGATTACTTGATTTAAGAAAAAAAAATTTAGAAATCTCTAACAAAGAGGCATACCTTCGGTTTTACGCTTTTTGCATAATTGCTTGAATGGTTTTAATTCTAAATTCATAAAGTGTTTTTGCTTCACTTTGTTTTTAACATTTAAAAATTAGTTACAAGTATTAATGATTATAAAGAGTTTGTCGACATCTATTTATTTTCTCTTACTTCTTTAGATTTTAACATGCAAAGTAGTATTATTAAAACTAGTAGTGAAAATATATAAAATAACTACAAAAATTGTAAAAAAATTTCAAATTAATGTTTTCCTAGTAAAACTCAAAAAATTTTCTTTTCATAAAACTTTACGCATAAAAAAAAATTCGAAGTTTTTTTTTTTTTAAATACAATGTTTGTATAAATTAAGCCTTATATTTTTTTTTATTAACAAATTATTGTTGATATAATATTTGGTGTTATTTTAAAACTTATTTATAACTAGTTTAAATTTTTTTAAATCTACTTTTTAGCGTACATTAGTTCTGTTACTGATTTTAATAAATTTTTAATATCTTAAACGTTCTCATTTGCATATATTTGATCAACTAAATTCATTTAACATATGACAACATTTTTTTATTATGTCGCAAACTAAAACCTTTCCATTTTCATTTACAAATATATACTACAAACGTAAAAAACTACGTTTGTGACGTAATAATTTTGATTGTGACGTAATAATGTCGATTGTGACGTTGCAAAGTTAGTTGACACGTAATATTGTAGATTGTGACGTAACAATGTTGTTTGTGACGTAATAATGTTGTTTGTGACGTAGCAATTTCGATTTTGTTGAATAATGTCGATTGTGAAGTAATGGGTAGGTCTTTTTATGTATACTATTTTATGGGCACTATTTTATGTGTAGAATTGCTGCATTCAATTATGCCCATAATTTGATGTGATGTCATCAAAATTATGTGTAGTATTTAGATGTTGCTGCAATTAAGTGAAATAATTTTTTGTACTTTTCTTTTGTAAACAAACAAAAACTGTATAGGCCTCTAAAATGTTGAATTTAAATTTATGTTTATGCCATGTAAACAATACTGACTAAAACAAAACATTTAAAATTTACATTAGTTTTTTAAGTGTTTAAAATTTGCTTATAGTTAAGTTTATGAATGCTTGATTTTTTTTCAAATAGCCAAATCACTTGAAAAATTAGTGTGTAACTTTTAATTTTGTCATAAAAATTGATTAATATATTTATTTGTATTGTTTTTCATATTGGAAACTTATATTTTTAACTATAAAAGTAAAAAATAATATATTACAAAATATATTTTTTTCAAGAAAATATAATTTTAACATTTTATATATTTTGTACTGTTTGAAATATTTTGTATTTTTTTACAAGATTTAAAATTTTAAAAGAAGTAAAAGTGTCAGCAGCAAAATAGAAGACTATATAACAGAATTAATCTTTACTTTTTTTGTGAAATATAGAAAATAAATATACAAGTAGTAAAACAGTTGTTAAGTTGGTCTTTTTAGGTTAAAGTATTTGTTATAATGCTCATTAAATGTCTTTTTTTAGTAATAGTAGTATTATTTTCAGGGTTGTTCTTTACCTGTAACATGGAAAAACCTGGAGTTTGTAAATTTAGGGAAAAAAAAACCTGAAAAACCTTTAATTTAAGAAATTTTGAAAAAAACCTGAAAAAATATTGAATTTTAAACATAAAACCTGGAATTTTATACAGTTTGAACATGTTCAGTAGTAAAATTTAAATTTGACACAAAAAATCTATTTCATAGAGAGATTTTTTTTTCATCATCAAAAAAATAAAAAAAAGATTTAAAGTAGCTCTACAGGATTTTTTAAATTTTTTTATATTATTTAACATAGTTATCTTACCTTAAATTTAATTTAAACAAAAATAGACCCAAAAATATGTACTTTTAAAGATCTGGAAGAAATTTGGAAAAAAAAATAAAAAATGAGTGACAACCCTGTATTTTAGTATCATTTATTACACAGTTTACTTATGTGGTTTTTAGTTCTTGCACAGTAAACTTAGTTGCTTTATATTTGAGTTTCTTAATTTTACCATGTTTTTTGGTTTTTGCCTTTGACTGGTTAAATATCAAAAATAATTTGATTTTTGTAAAACAGTAAAAAGCAATTTATACCTTAGTTCAAACGCTACAAAATAAGATCATTTACTAAATTTGTTCTATATATTTTTTGTAACAGGTTTCTTTTTTAAAAACTATGACACAAGAAGTTTTTTCTTTAATTAGTAAATTGAAACATTTGCCAGAAGATGAGTTAAAAAAACTTTTCTTTAGCGAATTTTCCAGATTAAGTTTGACGCCACTTAGTGAGTTTAGAAAAAGTGTACACTTTGATGAAACTCATGAAGTTGATAAAACAGCCTTAGAATTGCAACTTGGTTTGCCTACAGAGTTAATTCCAATTAAAAACTCTGGAGCAGGGGACAGCCTCTTCAAGGCTATTTCACAGTCACTATATGGTACTGAAGACAATCACCACAACCTAAGGCTCCAAGTTTTTATTTGGATGTTGAAAAATACAGAAACTGTTGTCAAAATCAAAGAGAAGTACAAGTATTTTGTATCAGATTCTGTGTTTTCCTTGACGCTACAAGTTGGAGTACCACAAACTTGGATGGGGGTGGCCCATATTGCTTGCAGTGCAATGGCATTGAAGGTTCACATAAGTACTTTTTATCCCTTTGTTAATGGATTAGAAAACACTACAGCTAAAGTGCTTAACACAATATATAATTGTGAAGCAGTTGGTAGCGAAGTGATCATTAATATTCAATGGTCAAGCATAATTTTTGACAAAACAAAACGTTATTGGCAGCCTAATCATTTTGTGAGTTTAGTTGATAAAACTAAAAAAAGTTATAATTTTAATATTAATAGCGATGGAGTTATATTACTTGACAATGATGAAAATGATAAAGATGAATTTGTAAATGATAGTGATGATAAAAAAAACATTTGTAAGGAAGCTAAAATAAAACCTTCTATAAAAACTGTTGATATTAAAAAACAAAATAAAATTAATAAAGCTCCACAATCTTTTTCAAGTTATGATTCTGATGAAAATGATTTTGTAAATAATGCTGATTATAAAGAATTTAAAAGTAACTATAGTAAAACAAAAAATAACTTAAAAACTGTTCATGGTCAAAAAGAAAACAATGAGGGTAATAACATTGAGCAATCAGTTTCAATTGAAGATACAAAAAACAATGAATTAGAAAACAAATTGGATAATGTCTTTATTAAACCTTACAGAGAATTTAAACGAAACAAGGATATATATGAGTTATTAATTAACTGTGATTAAGTTTTTGATAAAATACCAAACGTTATAAAAAGCAATAAACAATTTGTTGTTGACATGAACAATTATTATTTTCCAAATACCAAAAGACCTTTTAAATTTTATGATGATTGCGGGGAGTGGGATTATAAAACTAAAAACTATAAAACATTGTATTACTTAAAATCAAATTTTTCTCAAGTTTATAAAAAAGATGGTTTTTTTTTTCAAAAAGTCTAAATCCTGCTCTGTAGAAACTCTAATAAAAATACCAGATGAAATAAAAGAAACTGGCATAGTTAAATTTTTATGGTATAAAACAAAACATAAACTTAATGAAAAATTTTTTAGAATAGTTACAGTTATAGTTTCAAATAAAATCAAAAGAGCTTTGTTTCAGTACATAGGTAAACAACCCATGAAATATAAAAAAATAAGAGTTGATCCAATGTCAATTAAAAAAATTAAAGATGACATAAATGTAAAAAGTAAAAAAATAAAGAATACTGTTGATGATCCTATTGTATCAACTAAAACTATCAAAAATAATAAATATAGAGTAAATAATAAGCACAAAGAGTTTAAAGAAAAAAATATTGCTAATGACTTGGAAAACTGTTTTGAAAAAGTTGGTGATGGATTTGTTCAGTATATAACAAAATTTAACAACCCGGATTTTAATAATGTACATGATAACTTGTCTTCGTTTGTACTTTTCACAGAAGACCAATTTCTTGACATGATCACATGTTCAAAAGATCTTGGATCAGTTTTAAGTGTCGATAGAACTTTCAATTTAGGAGCTCATTTTCTTACAGCTATAACTTTCAAAAACAATAAAGTTACCTTCAGAAATAATAACTGTAATCCTGTGTTTCTAGGTCCATGTTTTCTGCACAAAAAATCTAAGCAAGAGGACTACGATCATTTTTTAAATTTTATTAAATCTAAAATACACAGTTATTTCCCTGAGTTTGATTATTCCAAACTATCATTTGTTACAGATGGGGAACAAGCTCTTATAAATTCAGTCTATAAAATATTCCCAGAAAGTTTGAAATTCAGATGCCATTTACACATAAGTAAAAACATTATATACAATTTAAGAAAATCAAATATTAATTTTACAAAAAAAACAAAAATAAAACAACAATTCAATTCTTTAACTCTTTCTGAAAATATCTTTAGCTTCGCAGAAACAAAAATGGATATATTAAGCACTCCAATGGATAAAAAAACAGAAGATAACTTACAAAAACTGATAGAAGAAACTTTTATTTTTGTTAAGCAACCAATGTGGGAAAAAAAGTTGTTGTCTCCTTTGACAACAAACCAATCTGAATCAATGAATCACGTCATTAAAAATTATGTGGGCTGGAATAAGACCAATATAGCTGAATTAATAAACAATCTGAAGTCGATAGTTAAATTTCACTATGATAATCTAAAATTTGCAATTTTTAACCAAGGAGATTATAAAATATATAACTCTTTTTCATTCCATCGATTTCAAGAATTTAGTAAACAAGTAAGAAATAAACATTATAAAGATCTTATTATTAATTCGTTCAGATACATTGTATCTGACACTGGCAAAACAAAAATTCCTACAAACCTACAAGGTACTGCTAAAAAACCTGGTAGCAGAAAAAGAATTAAGGCAACACGTACTATTTCAAAAACATAATTATTGCCTTAATTAGTGTAAAAATTTATTTATAAGTTCTTTGTTTTTATTAGATTGTTTTTTTTTTAAAGTCAAATCTGAGGTTTTTTTGTTATGTTTTAGTTTAAACATTCAAGTATAATTAGTTGAATTTAAATTATAAACAGACCAGTGAGCTACATTATATAAATTAACTAATGGATAATTTATAATATTAGTATTAATATTTTGTTGTAAAAGATAATTTAATGTATAAGGTTATAGTTTTCAGTAGATTGTTTGTTTTAAGTATTTTTTATTTTAAAATTTAACTCTGAGGTTTTTTTTTTATATTACAAGTGATGATTTATGATTTAAAAAATCTATATAAATTTGTTATTATTTATTAGTTTTATTACTGCTTCTTATTTTTTTACTAAGCAAATTTTTTTTAAGTGTTCTTCTTTGTGTTTATTTTTCAATCTGATAAGTTTTAGTATACCAAAAAAAGTTCTAAACAAGGTATTAGTCATTTATCATCTAAATTCTTTATTATTTATCAAGTATAGGTTTTACTACATATCAAATAAATATTTAAAGATAGGTTAATCATGTTAGTTTTTTGCTAATCTGCTAATGTTGTAATACAAGTGTCTTTCGTTATTAATTCTTTATTATTCTTTTTTATTACTTCTTTACACGTTACTTACTTTAATATTAAAAGGGTAGATCTTTAGAAAGCATTAATTAACAGAAAAATTTTGTAAGAATAAAAAAAAAAATCAATATACTTGTTAATGATTTATCTTTTATTCATTAAGATAACAACTTATTTAAAAACTTTGTTTTTTATAGTTGTTTAAGTTTATTTTCTTAAGTGTTAGATAAGTAAAATTTAAATTTATTAGCCATAATCTTTCAATTAGTCTAACCACTAATTCTGTTAGTTTACAAAATATTATTTAAATAAATGTAAAAATAAATCAAACCATTGGTTTATGTGTATTCAAGTTATTTTGTTTTTGTTTGTTTATAAATTTAAAAATACAAAAACTATCCTTAATATTTATATAAGATCTAGACAGTATTTTATTTTTCATTTAATTTCAGCAACTTAATTGCAGCAACATCTCAATACTACCTATGATTTGAATAAAATCACATCAAATTATGGGCATAATTGATTGAAGCAATTGTACACATAAAATAGTGCCCATAAAATAGTACACATGAGACCAAACTACTACTTCTATAAGTTTAGTAAATATAAATTACATCTATACAAGTATAAATCAAACAATTGGTTTATGTGTGTTCAATTTTTATTTTTTAATATTGTTATTCAAATCTTAAATAAAAAAAATATCCAAAATATTTATAAAATGCCAAGCCATTAGTTCTGTTAGTACAAAAAAAATAAATTACATAAATATAATTAGAAATCAAATAATTTTTTTCTTTATTAAATATTACATAAAAAAAAAACTCTTCATATTATTTTAGTAAGTCTAGCCACTACGGCTGTTAGTTTACAAAACATAATTTAAATAATTGTAAAAATAAATCAAACTATTGGTTTATGTGTATTCAAGTTGTTTTTGTTTGTTTATAAATTTAAAAATACAAAAACTATCCATAATATTTATAAAAGATCTAGACAGTATTTTATTTTTCATTTAATTTTAGCAACTTAATTGCAGCTACATCTCAATACTACCCATAATTTGAATAAAATCACATCAAATTATGGGCATAATTGATTGAAGCAATTGTACACATAAAATAGTGCCCATAAAGTAGTACACATAAGGTCGAACTTCTACTTTATAAGTTTACTA